>NW_024881330.1:20422885-21165385 GCF_018691265.1 Tyto alba
TGATCTTCCATGGCTTAAATTCTGCAGCACACTGAGAGCCAGACCACAGAGATGGTTACCAGAACTTTCTCAGGAAGTATTTCTGGATGCAGTTCTAGTGGGCATTTATATTATGTTATCTGGAATAATCTGACTTTTCTCAGAGCATCAGTAAATTTTAACTAGTATGACAAGTGTGGTGATTCATGTCTTCTGCTTACCTAAAAGACAGCTAAACACCTCTTTGAACTGCAAGTCTTTGATTTCCTTCTAGGCAAGATGTTTCTTACCCTTTTTGATATACTTCCTATAGTTCATCTCTGTAAACTCTAGTTTGGATTTAGGCCCCACCCATTTCTTGGAGGACCTCTGGTTTGTAACAATCAGGTTGACGGTCACCTCATGTTTTCACCTCATCAGTCCCTACAAGTCCTACAGACTACAAATTGTGTATTTGGGCATCTAGATCTTCCTGAATTATTCATAACAAGAGCTACCATTCCAACAAAGATTTTATTTCTTATTACCATTTTTCAGTTCATTCTGAACACTTCCAGATGTTACTTACATTTAATTTTTACTTGCAAAGTATCCAGCTGCTGATTTAGAATGTGGTCTCCTAATTCTTTTTATTGTCTCCATTTGTTTTAAGTCTTATTTTAATTTCTCTTGTGAAAGTTTCGGTTCCAGTTTTCAAGTTTTTTATTATTCTTTCTGCCCACCTTTCCCATCTCTACACTCTGACATTATTTTTGTTCCATATTGTTTCAATAGCAATAATAACTTGCACATTTTTTTTTCCCCAAAATAGCTCCTTGCCACAGTTAGCATTGTGCTTGACCTGAGCAAAGAGGCAAAATCTCAAGCTGTTGTACTGTTCCCTTTTGGAACATTGATGATGGAAAATTCTCTGTTGTAGTTTTGTCATTTACAAAGAGTGTGAAGATTCTTTTTTCTCCCCAAACACTTGAATAATCAAAGAACTACAGACAGAGCCCAACCCCTTCCAGTCATGTTAGATTATTATGTTCATCACTTTCTTTTTCAAACAAAGGTCTGATTGCTTAAAAATGCACAGGATGCATTTTTAAATTGTGTAAGCTTCGTGATTGTTGTTCCACTATTTTAGTGGAAAACAGCTTCAAATGTGGGTTGTTTTGTTTTGTTTTGGTTTGTTTTTTTTTTAAAAAAACCAAACAAACAAAAAAAACCAAAACAAAACAAAAAAACCCAAAAATTACATAAACCATATGGCTTGGCAGAGGAGAATGTTCTTGATAAAAAAAAATAAACTTACTTATAATTTGAATGCTCATATTTTCGAAACAATTTCTTTAATAATTCTTGGTTTTGTTAAAACTAGCTATTCTGAATTAATTTTAAATAATTTTCAGGATTATAAGTATTTAAGATATGTTATGCATTCACATGGGCACAAAATATTCACACTTCCTACATTCACAGTAGTCTGATATTATTGATACATTTGCCATATTACTGTGTTCTTTAGAAGAGAACTCAAGTACTATCAAACAGCTCTGAAGATGATAACATTGCTCTTTCTGTGACTATTCCACATTAAAGGATTTTGTCAAAAGCTCATTTTTTGGATCTTCATTCATGCTAAATTTTTCCCTTTAGACTAAAAAAAAGAGATTACTGGGAGCTAAAAATTATATTCTACTGCAAGAATATGATGCAGCTCCCTGAATTCACAGGATGTCAAGTACTGAAATGGCCGTTTAAACTAGCTTCACCTAACTTCTGTTAGGGAGATTTAGAAGGATGCTGCTGTTGTACAGAGGAATTAAAACACTCATCGAGTTTTCAGATAATGATTTGTAGTTTTGACAGGAATTTAGAATTAGGAAACCTTTATCGTCAAGTGGAAAGTGTACATACACATACCAGCTAGAGATTCCTAGCTACCAAGAAGCCTGTGGTTTTATGACAGTAAGAGGTTTCCTCCATTGATTTTGGCTTGAGCTGTGTTCATGTCATCTATTCTTTGGTCACACACAGTAACTTGAAGAAATATAAGTAAAGCAACAAAATATTAATCTTAATGTATGTATGGTCGGATATGTAAACCTTAAAAGTATGTTTGTTTATTAATCTCATACGGACATAAATTTTCATCTTCACTGTTATTACCCCCAAATTGTTTGGCTGTGAAGGATCACCCCCAAGGGCAAAGATATACAGCTGCTCCTGATAATTAGCTAACTGTATTTTATATTAAGAACCTGAGTCTTCCTTACAATAAGAGTGTTTGTGTTTCCCTGTTGTTGCACAGGAAGGATCCAGTGGATGGGGATCCTACTCCTGTTTGACTTGATTCCTTCTTTCTCAGCTCCTAGGCAATAGCTGTACCAGCACACTGAACAGGGCCATGTGACACAAGATCTTCATCACTAAATTTTAGTGGAGTTTTGATCTGACTCAAATAACATTTCACAAAAAATACCCAAGCAGTTAGGGGTAATAGGCCATTCTCAAATGACAGTTTATGTCAGGCTGCCTTGTTTTCAGAGCTGAGAAGGTTTTACTGTTAACACATGGGTTATTTTGGTTTGCTTTCTTCTGCTTAGCAGAGCAGTAGGAGCTGTTCAGAGCACTTTTCACAGCTTCTCATTCCTGCTGTGTCTTAGTGAATCAGTTCTGAGGGAAAGAATTGTTGGTTCAAAGAACATGGGTAGGTATTTTGAAGATAACCTGTGAATAGGAGAGGAATACAGAAAGTTTTATGGAAGGAGGAGAGCCTTCATAACACTATCTGTACTACATCCATCCAGCTAGCTATCTGGAGGTATATCCCATAATTTCTTCTGCAGAAACAGCTTCATGTTCTTTCCCTACCAATAGCATGAAGTGCATTGCAATATCTGCATGGTCCTTCCTGCAAAAATTAAGGATTAGAGGACAAGATGGACCTGCAAGAAAGGTAAAAACTAGGGAATACATGTCCTTGGAAAAGACAGAAGACATGTTGCTTCTGTACTGTAAACAAACAAGAAAGGTTGGGTGTGGTGGTAGTGTTGAATTATTATGTTTCATGAATAAGCTTATGACAATGAGTTATGAGTACAAGGGTATAAAAAAGGCACACTTCAGACATGAATAATTTTGTAACATATAGTCATAAATACATTTCTTATGATAGGACACTTCAAAGTCATGAGTTATAAGTTGCTTACATCTGAAAAAAATAATATACGTCAGGGGACTGGGACATGGAAGTAATTTGTTTCTTTCAAACATTTACCAAGTAATTTGGATATAAGGAAATGATTTTTGGTGACTGGAATGTGTATTAAGATACTGTGTGAGTAACGCCTTTCATGGAGACCCACCCTTCTGTGATAAAGAATGACATGTCACACTAGTTTAATAAAAAGTCACTTCTGACTGCAACAGTTACTCAGATAATTGTCACTTTCATCAGTGTTATAAAAAGAGCCAGCATGTTCTCTGCTTCTTCTGAGGTTTAAATCCAGCATGTCCAGTGGAAACAGGCATGATATCAAAGTGGTGAGAGACCATATTCAGTTTTATGAAAGCATGCTCATGAAACTATTCTGGTCCTGACCAAGGCTTAATCTACAGAGTACATTTCAACAGTATGATCTGAGGGAGCAAGAATGAAACAATATTTGATTCAGAGAGCTTTGGATCACTAGATTGGGCACCAGAGAAGATGTTACCACATATCATCTTTATTCTGGGGAATATTTTTGGATGTAAAATTAAACACAGTTTTATGTTGGTGCACAGTTGTGTTTTAAATGTGTTATACTCAGCACAGTCTTCTCTATGCAAACATTACTGGATAACATCAGTTTCAAGTGTTGTGTTGACACATGGCTATATACTTGAGCCTACTCTTCCACCAGTGCTTCAGTTTAACACCACTAATGTATACTGACAAGACTCGTGGTCTTCCAAAGGCTGTTAATATAATATGTATTCCTTACATGTGGAACTTAATAAATGTTATTTAATGATATCGTAATTCAGCTTAATTATGTTAATAGCTTGTAGCAGAGCACCATGACATAGATTAACTTTATTAAAGAAATTTTCTATCCAAAAGATGTAAATGCTATTTTATAAGAGCCAGGTGAGATTCTGAGACGTTGTTTTTTAAAATACTAATTTGAATATTTAGTAAAATTGTAGCAGAAGTCCTCCCAAATGATAGTTGTGAGCTGCCATCATGGAATAGCTTTCTCTTCAGGGAGGAGCATTTCCTGCCTGATCTTTTCTATTTGGGACTAAACTTGAGTAGCCCTTCACTTTGGAGCTCGTATGTCAAATTAGCACTACAACTTTTTGACTCTGGTGTCAGTCATTTTCTATTCTTGTTCAACTATTTAGTGTAGCAACTTAATCCAAGCAAGAGAGAATAAAGCAACTCATAAATTTGATGCTTGGGGTATTTATACAGGTTATGGGGCTGAGATTCAAGTCTCTGCTCAAACTCACATATAGATGGTTTGGGTGTTGGTCTTTCCTGTAGCATCTATGGTCCTAGCCATGCACATATTTGTTATTTGGGAAGAATCAGTTTCTTTTGAAAAGAAAAGATAATTGTTCTACCTCCAAAAGTTCTTCCTTTTGCCTGAAGTGAAACAAAGGTTACTGGTTTTTTCTATTTTTTTCTTTTAATTAAAAATTTTTAGCCCTAAGCCATACAATTTATTTATTTGCAAAGAACAAACCAGAAAGTTCTTTTAACTTCTGAATTCCTCTTTCTTAGACTACAAAAACTGAGTTTTCTTTTCTTTAAAACATACACATCTCCCTGCAATGCATTTACTAGGGGCCGCAATAAGTGTCTGTATATTCCCAGGATCCACTTGTCATAGAGTGAAGAAGGTGGTTTGAGAGAGTCTTTTAGCATAATTTGTCTCAGTAGAAAATGCTCTCCTGTTTTTAGTTAAACAGTAAGGAAGTTAGATTGAAATCTAGGCCTGAGGAAGATGCACTGGCTGTTGTATATAGGTCACTGTAGGAAACAGCTGTGTGGGGCCCATTGCCTAGCCAAAGGTAACATTTGTGTAAGGTTTGCACCTCAAACTTGGACTCTCACTATGATTTTCCCTCATCAGAAGTCTGCTACTACTGATACTTTGTGTGTTTGACAAGGAAAAAGGAAAAAGCGAGCCTAACTTCTGTATATCTACTTATACATTCAGTCTAGAGTGAAGTGTAACAGCCTGAATAGATGAACAAGATTTTGAGACACACTTTTCAAACTTGGAATGATTATACAGACGTTTAGTTCTTTATTTAAATTGACAATAACTTAGTTTTTGGTTTAGTCTATTGAGAAGCTACCTCTGGCATCATTCAAAACATATTTTTAAAACTTGACACCAAATATTTATTAGCATGTAATAGAAACAGTTCTGAATATTCAGCATTATTTTCCCATATTCTGTTCAAATTAAGAAATGTATTTGTTTTCTGGGGAAATTGGAATAATTTCTATAGACCGCATCTTTATTTTAAAGAATGCCATGAATAATTCAATGTAATAGAAATAAAGAAGTATACTGACCTTTTTATAAATGATCTTCTCAAACAAAATCCATGCCACATTTTCAGCTAAGGCAAAAGGAGCTGAATATTCTTTATGGCTTCTAAGAAGACACTGCTGCTGTAAAGCCTGAATTATTATCTGCTTTATTCAGTGAATTGTCTGACAGGAGATGAACCCATAGGATATATTGACTGTGTCTGGTTTCAATTTTGTTTTGTCTATAAAAAGTCAAAGCTTCCTATGAGCATTATCAGACAAAATAAATAAAGTAAGAGAGATAATTGTTTAATGAACTTAGAGTAACATGATTCAAGCAGAATACCCTCACAGATTTTGCCAAAGCTAATAAAACTCTTTTGCACCCTACTTATTATTTTTGAATAAGTATCAACTTTGTAAATACTTAAGGTCATTTTTAAAACCTGTATTAAATTGCATTTCTTTGTACTCATGACTGCTTTAGTAGTTTTGATTCTGTTAATCACCATGCAATTGGAAATGAGCTGATGTAGAACCTGGATGTCATCTAGAGTAAATATTATAAAATCATGTACTTTTGTCTCTGATTCCTGGTTCTAAGTACTTTAATGCATACAAAAGAGTAACAAATTGCTATTTATTTATCTATGTTAGAATTTACACAACTTACTATATAGTGGTAGGCATAAAAAACCAGAAAACTGCTTTGCTTCATCCTAGTACATAGATGGGATTAAAACTGTCAGTAAGGTTCTATATTGTGTCATTTCTTTACACTGAAAACAAGTGTTACCACGTCTACGAGAACAATCTATTCTAGATGTAGTACAAAACATCACCTGACTATTCCTTGATAAAAAAACTATTTTTCTAATTGGCCATGATTTTTATGTCTTTTTTACTGACTTACTTCAGATCAAACTTTGCCAAAATATGATCTTAATGCAATTTTCATCAGCAAAATATAAATATTTTCCATTTGTGAACAATAATGTGAAACATTAAAATAATCTATGCTGGGTCAGTCCAAAGATTTGTGTATCCTATCTGTGGGTAGTAGTGGACAGTTAAGAAAACATATTATGAAATGTAAGCATATTTCCGTGCTATGTTCTCCCAAATTCCATAGAGAGATAATGAGGAAAATGTAGGAGAACTCTGAAAACCTTTGGAAAATTCTGACCTTTGCCTATTCCATTAAACACTCTTTTGGGAACTTAAAGCCTCTGATTTGCCAGTCATCCCAAAATGTTATGTAAATTTCAGAGGAAAAGCAAAATGAGTATTTTTGGAATAAAATCTAATGTTTAAAGAACCAATCCCTCTACTTCGAAACATAATGAACAAAATATAGAAAGCTGACAAAATGACAAAATAGTGTCTCTTAGTCATTTAAAATGCAATTTTGGAACAGAGCTTATGACCCACTGGGTTTCAGAGGGATTTAAAATGTAGTTAACTACAAACACATTCATGAAATACAGATGTTCCTTTTCTTATTAGATTGATAGCTGAGGATGACTTGGATCACCTCATGTACTTCCTTGAGTTTAAGTACAAAACTGTAACACAGATAATTCTGGAAGTATTTGCTATAGCAATATGAGTGCAAAACCCAGTGAGTATGTTGATGGAGTATATATATACTGGGAAACAAACACATTGAATGACAGCTATGGGTCTGGAATAGGTGACTCCTAATGTTAACTTTAAGATTTAACACTGTGCCCTAAGGCGTTCTCAAAACCAAAGTCCTTGTCCATAGAAGATGATAAGCATGGTCTTAGTCAAGGCTGAAGCACTTGGGACCACACAGATTTGAGCACCAGTATAAACATAAATGTTCCATTCACTAAAATGCTTTAATTTCATTAATGAATTGTCATTAATGAATTGTCTTATGAACAGCAAAATTTATTTGGTCTGCTTTTCTGTGGATCCTTGTCCTGTGTCCCACATAGAAGTCCTATTCTCATTACTAATAATCTCCTGAATCGCTATTATTTTCTAAGATTCTCTGTGACAATAGCTTGAGTTCCCCTTTTATGTCTCTCAAATCTCTCACATATGTCTAAGGGTCCTCTGAAACAATACATGCTCAGAGCCTGCTCTTGACTGGTGGGTCTGTGCCTGCTGATTGGAATAGGCAACCGCTGAGCTTTTGCTTCAGCATTTCTCCCAGCAGCAACGCAACCCAGATACCAGTTCAGAAACCTTGTTGAACTTCCAGTTTCTGTGATTTCTATCCCAACCTCAAACGTGTTCAGAAAGTATTGCACAAAAATAAAGGACAGCTGGGCATAGCAATTGCACAAGCTTGTTTCCTTAAGTTTTCTGGCTGAAGAAAAAAAAAAAAAAAGATTTTGTATACAAAGATAAAATTCTGAAATGTACTTTGAAGGCTAAAGATCCTGAAGGCAAATCAAAAGAACCTGGCACAATCATTTTCTTTGCCAGCCTCAGGGTTGGGAATGGAAATGAAATGTTAAATCATCTTTTTCAGGATTTTTTGGTGAATAATATGCATTATTTTCTGCACACAAAAGCTTACATATCTTGTCAAAGTAGTAGTGTTCTTGTAGCAGTGAGTCTAACTAAGATATAAACAAGTAAAGCTGTGTAGTTATTAATTCAGCCAAAGTATCTGGAAAAAAACAGCAAGCATGCAAGTCTTTCTTCGAGTCTGAAATAGAGGCAGTAAACTACAGACTAAATACAGGTTGGAAACAGTTGTTTGGCACAATAAAATTATACTTGAAGAAATTGTTCCCAACTCTGTGCTTAACAGAAGTGTACTGCTCCTCTCAGTTTTAGATCTATGAAAGCTTTCAGTGCCCATTTGTTTATTTCTTTTTCCAGCCATATTAGGTGTTTAATAAAATACACTACTTCTTAGGAACATTCCTTGCTTCAGAGATGTATTTTATATTCCACTTACTTTCTTAGTTTTCTTGTCACAAGAGCAAAGAGTTTGTTTGAAAAGAAGTTGCTCCTGACAAGAAAAAAAGTCATTCTTAGTCTAGACATTTCTAATCTGAGTTTCAATATTGTAGCTTCTTATAATAGGATTCAGTTTTTTGTAACCAATGCGGTGGCTTTCCTCATAATTTTTTATATTCATTTTAATATTCCTTCTGTTCCCTTTTTCTGCAACTTCATTTCCTCTGGCCAGGAGAGCAAACCACTTAGTGATAGATTTTCATCTTAGTGTAATAACATGTGTGAAAAGGGAGAGGGAAGTGTAAATGTGAAGAAGAAAAATTATTATTTCAGAATAATTATATATGGTGTCTGGAGTTTGTATAGAGCACATATGGGAACACATAATGTTAAAATAGCCACATGTATTACATCCTGAATAGGCTGTAATCTAAATAAGATAAGACAAATATAATTCAGTAGAGCTGCAGTTCAAAGGGGAGTCCCCTCAGCTTGCCAGCACTGGGAAAAAGGGAGAAAAGATTTTCTGAAAATCTTCTTTTAAAGGGAGACAGATGATAAGAATAATAATATATCTTCTGTGAATAACAAACCATGTAGACTACAAAGAAACCTACTTTGGCTGGTATATAATCACCTATGCTCCAACTTCTGCCTTCTGGATTTTAGAGATACAAATGGCCTGTTAGACAGTCACTGCAGAGCATATTTTCCCTTCCTCTGAGACAAGTGGAAATGGCCAGTGGTGAAAGAGGATGTCAGAGACAAACCACTGACTGTGCTGGTGTGACACTGCCAAAGCTGCTAGAACAGGGGACACCATGTATGACAGTCATAGGGCCAAGATACAAGGTAAGGAGATGGAAAAGATCAAAAGAACAAATAGGAAACAGTGAAAATTACAGAAGGGTATGTCAGCTGTAGACAGGGTTTATTCAGGTGAGAAAAAAGCTTTTGTATTTTAGGAACTACTTATGAAACCAAATATGCATATGAATGTGATTGAAGCAGTGGGTGAGAGATACAGAAATTTCATCATGGATCAGGTTGAGGAGCAGGACCTCTCACTGGAAGACTGATGTGGTCAAAGCAAGATACCACCAGTATTGGCTACAAACATTATTTGCAGGAATTTATGTAGGAAGTAATATACTTGAGAAAGAGGATATAATGAAATGTGCGGGAAAGGAAAAGTCAACTAATAGTATCCTCCCATATTTCAGTCTGAGTCTTCTCTGAGACTTGCCACAGACTACTGAATTTCAGTTCTAGCAGACTAAACACTTTGTCCATGGGTATCACTAGATGATCTCTGAGCCAAAAGGCAAACATGCTTGTTTGATGCATAAAATAGTATACTCAGCTCAGTGTAGCCAAATGTGGCATGTCTTCTCAGCCTCTAGTATCAGTGAGTACCAAATATCTGCTCAGGTAGCCTAGTTAAAACAAAAATATCTCCTGAGTAGAGTGCTTTCTTATGTAGTTCCCTGTAGGAACAACAAAAAACCCCCTCCAGTTTATATTTTTTTGGTCTAGTCATAAATTCTTAAGCTTCTAATTTTTTTAAATTCATTTTCTTTAGATGTTTGTAACTGGTATACCTATGCATTGCCTGAGTGTGGTATACCTATTCATTGTTTGAGTGAAGTATTAGCTGCACTTCAGCTTCATTCAGCTGCTGCTTGGCCTCTGGGGAGGCAGGATTTCATCTTCAGTAGACTCAGCTAGTCACGGCTGGAGCCAGGGCAATGCAATAAACAAAAGAGAGAGAGGGCTGTACTTTCAGTGTTTCACTCACGTGTCTCATGGACACACCTCCTATTACCTAACTTCTAGTCTCAAGAAATTTTCTTGATTTTAACCCCCCTTTTTAAAAATATATGCCTTCTGAAAATTTTCAAACTTATTGATGAAAATTACAGTGACTGAATCAATGGTAGATCACATGGTTTAATTCATGATCTGAAACTGAGAACAAATGTTTTCTATTAAATACCATGATGGGGAGTGCTGAGGGAAAGTAACTTCCTATAATGAATGATAAAGGAAAATATTTGAGATTGGATACAGTCTAATCTATTTCAAAACCAGGATTGCTTTATTGTTTCTTTCCTATATCTGGCAGTCACAACTTAGTAACAGAGGGTGAATTTGTATCACAAGCAAGAAAGTCATCCAAATTTTCATTTCATTTGATCTGGAAATTTTCACAAGGGTCTTCTAAAACAGTCCCACCACATCACTGTAAGCAAATCAGGAGACTTCCAGTTCCCATTCTTCCTATTTTAAGAAACACAAATAAACATAGTCATGTTGAAATAGTTCTTCACAAGTAAAGATTACAGTTTAAAATATTTTTTATTGTTTAAAGAGAACAAAAATTGAGCTAAGAGTTCTCAGGTATGAACTAATAGTTTATAAAGAAAACGAATTTTAATATATAGTAAATGAAATTCATTTCATCAAATAAAACATTACACTTCATGTAATAAAATATTCACTAAAATTTAAACAACTTTAAAACATGGAAGATGCACAAAAATATAGGTCTAAGTATGCATTTTGAAAACTGGTTATGCTTTTTTCTTTTGTTACTACGTTTCCATATTGGAAAATTGTATAGTTTGCTTAACTGGAAATAAATTCATCTAAATACACAAAATGTGAGGAGAGTTAGGTTCCTTAAATAGGACAGTTAGGTATCTTGAATATTCTACTGCTGTTTATTTTTCTTTCTTAGAAAATAAAGTTATAGTACCCTCTTCTGTGCTTTGGATAGCCTATAGGAAAACTCCTAACTCTTTAAGTTAAAGATTTAAAGCATCAAAACATATATAGATATCTTATTTCACCTCAGCAGGATGAGAAAAAGATAAGTTTGTTAGTAGCCAAAATCTTAGCCAATATGAGCTTTAGTGGACCAATAATGAAGTAAATAAATGTTACAACTGAGGATCACTCACAGACACTGTCCTGTCCAACAGGTCTTATATACAGAAGAGGATTTGAAACTAAAACCCTCCCTCCTTCAGTTGTGACAGACATTTGACAGCAAAGGAATGGTCCATTCTTTAGGGATTAAGACATGAGCTATCATCCATAGCTAACTTGAATTCAGTGTATAATCTAGGCTAATTTAAACTCTTTGTAACCTTTTCTAATGTATAGCAGAATTCTGTTTTGATTTGTCTTAATGATAACTAGGTTATTATTGAATATGACTATGTCCAGCATTCCCATTGAAGCATGTGCAAATACAGCATCATACTATTAATATATTGTAAATTGAAAGTAATTTTCAACTGATAACCTCAGCTGCCCTTTCAAATGTCAGTTGAACTGCACGACACTCCTACATGGTATGTATTGGTAGACTCATTTTAGAGATAGTCAAACTGGAGCACAGAAAGCTATGACCAGTAATTAGAATGTATAGGTAAAATATAATGACGGTTTTATTATTGTATAAAGATTCTACCAATTACAATAATTACATCTAGTTATTTTGCCAACTTTTTTCTAGGGTTTTGGTAGCCCATCAGGTGAACATTGGCTGGGAAATGAATTTATCTTTGCAATAACAAGTCAGAGGCAATATTCACTAAGAATTGAATTAATGGACTGGGAAGGAAACCGAGCATATTCACAGTATGACAGATTTCACATAGGAAATGAAAAACAGAATTACAGGTAAGAACCTACTGAAATTCTTTTGACTCTACTGAGTGATAAATATTGTTCATTGTTCACTTGTTAAGTATGAGAAAGGACAATAATATGATACTAATTTCCATTGAAAGTGAATAAAGAAGGTAAAAATAAAATAGAAATCTGTTTTCTCAGTGATGGAAAGTTAAAGTAAACCTAGCATATCTGAGAACAAGGAATGATCTATTAATTGTGCTGACTGGTAGAACTACTAAAGGTTGTATAACTTTTGGCATACCTGAGACCATCAGAAATCAAAACTGATTGAACAGAAAAAGGATATAGATTCTTCATTACAACTTGAAGGATTTCTACCTTAAAAGCATAAAATTGAAACAATCAACATGGAAAGAAAAGACCAAAAATGCTGTTAAGACATCTATTTCCATACTAAATATTCAGTGTAGATGAAGAGGAGAAACAGAATGCTGGATCTTATTGTGAGGAGATAAACTACAAAACAAAATGTCAGGTATTGGATAGCCTTGATTTATCATCATCAGCAGCATGTCATTTATTATAGTTCAAAAAAGACATATGAAATCAAAACTTCCAATAATATTTTTTCCTTTTTTTTTTTTTTCCTGTTAAGATAAAAAAGTAGAAAACATTAAATCTGCTTATTAAAAAAAGAAAAAAAAAAAAAGCCTTGGAGACACAAGAAATATGGATGACCTAAGTGGTTTAATTTTAATTTTCTTAAAATCATTGCTTCATCTGAACAGACAGTACAACTCTGGAGAAATAATATGAAACCCAGAAAAAGATCCTAAATTATTTATTACAGCACATCTAATTACCATAGGACTTAGGAGAGAAACAAATATTTTGTAAAACCAAGCATTCAAGTCTTAGCATGTGAAACTAGGTTGGTATTCAGATTTTTAAATTACAGTAACTTGATTCTCAGAAATGCTGATCACCTCCCTCCCCCCAGGCCTCCAGAGAAATGTAAGTGAGAGCAATTTGCTCTTTCTGCTGACAGGACTCTGCCCAGGTGGGACACAATGTAGTGCCTCTGTCCTCTGGGGTTTGTTAGAGGGCACTACTGCATGGTGTAGAAGCACAAAAGGTACAGTTAGAATCAATCTGTAGGAGTTTAGCTCCTGCATATAGCAAAGACTATCCCATGGCATACAAAGGACAGCTCTGTCTGGCATTGCCTCCAGCAATGCCATGGCTGGCACTACCCATTGCATGTGGTTTCCCCAGATTTGGGAATGTGGAGCACTCATTCTGAGGTGCTCTTAGGCAAAGAGTAAGTATAAGTGAAGGAAATTTCTCAAAGCAGAGGCTAGAAGTATTTATATAAGATATAAAACCAGCACTGTAAAAGTGGGTAATGTGGGTCCTTAAACATTAGAAGATGATGTTCAAAAATGTAAGGAAAAGATGGGACATATACTTGTCAAATGAGGAAAAATGTCAAAGGGCAGAGTTACTCATAGATCTAAAAATTACAATGAAAGTCAGAGAAGATGCCAGGAGTATTACTCAGAGAGTAAATGAAGATGGTTGAATTTGCTAACTAAAACAGTGTCCTTTTTACCCATATTTACTCAGTACTGAATAGAGACAACATGTATTGTTGAGGAATGGGAAGGATGTTGAAAATTTAACTTATGTTAAAGATTATGTTAAAGGAAGATTTCTTTTCAGGGTTCATTCATGGCAAAATAGCGAGAGAATTTCTTGTTTGGTATCAAAATGCTAGGCTGCATTTGTAGTAAGATAGTAGATCAACTTGGAAATGCTTAAGGGATTTCTGCCTGTCATAAATCCATGTAATGTGTCTAAAGTAGAAGAGGAGGCAAGGAGTTTTGGGGAAAGGCTGCACTGTTTTCCCTCCAACAGTCTCGGAAGTCTGCTGGTGACTGTGACCTGAGAATGGCTCAGGTGCTAAGTACCAACCAGAACCAGGACACTGGCTTCAGAAATTATGTACATTTTCCCATGCATATTCAATTGATTGCTTTTTTCATGACCCAGTTTTAACCTGATCCAAGCAGCGCTTTCCCAGACAATTCCTGAACACAACTGTGGGATCCCATGGAGCAGGGACTTTTTCCAATACATACTGTGAGCAAGTATGTGTTAGTTTGCTGGGGAAGAAAGTCTAGCCATACAGACATGCATAGTGCTGTGCCACTACCTTTGAGGGCCAAAGAGCAAGCCCTAGCCTAAGATTTAAACTTTATTCAGATTTTAATATGTCCCTTGTTATCTGTAATAAACTTTGCCGCAAAGAGAGCTACTTTACAGGACTTGGTCATAGGATTTGCTTCTCTGCCTTGGCTGATAACACAGGCACTTGGAGATTTCTTAAATAGATAAGGTTTAATATGTTGATGGACAGCAGAGTAGCCCTGGAAAATCATCCTGAACCAGTCTAGGTCTCCAGGATGTCTATATGAACAGGAAAATATTTAGGAAAGGAAAGGAAACCCACTTTCATCAGAAGAAAGGGAGATCTTTTGGCAATAAACCATATTTTCTGAACATGGAAACAACTGTGAAAACTGATCCATGAAAATTCTTCTTGCTGAACAAGAAAAACAAGAGATGTATTTCAAAAGTGTAGAAATTAAGTCAGAAAGGGTGTACAGGCCTCAAAAAGTATAGTGTTGAGTAACAGGGATAAATTCTGCTATCCATGTTCAAGTCACTTTTGCACAAAAATCAGAAGGAATTTCACTTGTGACTAATAACTGCAGTTTTGGTTCCCGTTCTACTCCATAGTCCAAATAAAGGCCAGAGTGTGCTCTACTCATGCTCTCTGTGTGGCCTCTTTACAGTACAACTGAAGTTCCTCTGTCTAGGGAATGGCGAATGAGTTCCATTCACATTATTCTGGAATAAACAGAGAGGGAACCATGAAGAGATAAAAAGACTCAGTCCTTCTCTGTTGGCCCTTTGGGTTTCAGATGAATTCCTAAATCATTTTTACTCAAACGTATCTGAATATTTAAAGAAAATAACTGAGTAACACGGTGACAGTTCTGGAAATAATGAAGTGTAAGCCACATGCAAATCTAAATTGTTTTTCATGCTTGACAAATGCACTAGTACCTAGTCCATGCAGTTATATGTCCAACAGACATTTCGCAAACCAGAATTGTGTTGGGCTCTTTTAGCAATTATTACAAGAATGCATCCTATGACATAAAACCTCTTTATTTTGCTTGCCAGCATCACTATCTGTGATAGAAGCAACTCCAGAAGTCAGGGTAAATAAAAGCCTGATTATTGAGTCCTAAACAGCTGGCCACCCTTCAGAGAATGCTATTTTCTCTTTATCTGAGGAGCTGCCATTAAGAATTTAAATGATTCCTCTGAAGTTGAAAACCCTAGTTCCCAACCTCCTGCTCCCCGTACTGTTCTCTGACAGTTGTCAGGCATTTGACATGTTTTACCTCAAAGACAGAACAACATACCTTTTCAAAACTTTAGTTGCTGTTCATTTGAAATAATTTTTTCAAACAAATTCAATACTCCCTTATTATGGAAACTATTAGGATTTTTTGCTTTTCTAGCAAAATTAATTGTTGCTTCTTCAACTTTTATTGCAAAAATAAGTAATTGTAGGCTGGCTGCACTCTACATTAGTTTCAAATAATACAAGTTCACTAAGAAATAATAACCAGTAATGAGACAAGTTCCAAGCTGGTCTGGGCAGTAGATCAAGGAGATCTGAAATAGAGAAAGGGTATTGAAATGAAAGGAAAAGCTCAGGAAGTGGACCATCTTTCATTTATGCTATGGTAGTACTTTGTACATTTGGAAAACATGAAAAAAAAAAAAAAAAAGGTTCCTAGTCTCATGTTTGAATATAGTAAATTAAAGGGGAAAGAAAAAAAAAAAAAAAAGAGAACAAATACTATGAAGTGATAAAACATGTATGAAAAAATATGGAGAATCATTTTCAGCCTGTTCTTCCAAAATCTAGCCCCAGCATTATGCAAAGTTTGATTTAGTCTGGATAATTCCCAATAGGTTATTTCAGAAGGGTTCTGTTTTTTCTCTGGGCTGTTTGTATTCTCTTTACTACTTTTTATTAGCCTAAAGAATCTATGATTAAAAAGAGTAATGCCGAACACATGTATGTTAAAAATATACTTGTTTCTCTTTCAAAATGAGACAGCTCCAAAAGGGTTTCTGGGAATGCAGAATAAAATCTGTTTATCCCAGATGATAACTGCATAGATGAAAGTTGAGATGAGAAGGTGGATATTGAAGCAGAAAATATATAATAATAAATAACTGAAACAGGAAGATCAATGTTGCACCACATGTGAAACCTTCAATAGCATGGAAGTATCTAAGTGATTAATTTCCATAAGAACAGCCTTAGCCTTCTTATCTACACAAAATGATTACACAGAGGGCTGTCTGTAAATATAATGAAAACTATCTCTGCCAGTCTCTTTGCAAGTCTTACACTGTGGCAAGTAAAATCTCCACAGAGTAAGAATCAGATTTTGCAAGCCCCATTGAGCAGAGTGTTTCTTAATTTAAGTCAAATGAATTATTCATACAACTATAAAAACATAAGATGAAAGAGACTCACAGAAGACACATAGCCTCTCCTCTTTTCCTGTGCAAACTTTACCTAGACCATTCTCGATCATCTGTTGACGTTGTTCGATGTTCTTAGGAGCTGTACAGATATGACACACTGCTGCTCTGACCTGTGTCCTCAGACACTCCAGAATTAAACAGGAAAAGTAACCACGAGTTGGGATTTCAGGCACCACACTCCATAATCCCACATACTAGTTAATGAAAGCAGATTTGCTGATGCTGGATTTTGAATAGCAGTAATTTCAGCCTGCACACAGATCTGGTTTTGCTTATCATGATACAGAAGCAGCACTTCCAAGCAAAGCATAGGATACAGAATGGGTGAAATACAGATTTTAATTGGCTGATATATTTGTACCTCAGAACCCTTAGAGAGGTTGAATGTACCCTCACCTGCCTATTACAAATATTCCAGTATTTAGTCATTCTTTTATTTAGAAAAGCTTTCCATTGCTGCAATAACTCACGACCTTTGGTCCTATCCATGGAGGAATATTATTAAATGATGAGTCAGTGCTGCTGAGGTGAGCAAGACTGGGGTTGTTGTAGGTATAGGTGAAAACTGATGATGTACAGAGAGCATCCTAAATTCTGAGTGAATCTTGTACTTAAGGTAATGGCTGATGTATGATAATTAAAATTAAGGAGAACAGTCTTTATATGGGAACCAGCATGATAAAGAGATTAGGAAATCTTATGAGAAAATGAAAGAGAGCATAGATAAATTATAAGTGCAACAAGCAAGAGCCAAGTTGACTGGAGAATATCAGTTATGTAGAGAAGAATTAGATGTATGGGTGCTCAGAGGCAAGAAGTTAATGAAATTTGTTGCATACAAGAGGGAGAGTCATTGAAATGATTCAAATCACTTCAAATCACTGACGTGGTCCTGTGATTCTTACAAATCTAGGTAGTACAGTTTCCAAGCACTACAATATACTGTTTATCTCTGGGCTTTACTTTGGGAAACCAGATCAGTTGTTGAATATAAACTAAAAATTGCTAGACCATATGGGACCTGGTATCAGAGAGCTTTTAATTCACTGAGTAGAGTCATAGAATCATAGAATATTTTAGGTTGGAAGGGACCTTTAAAGATCATATAGTCTAACCCCCCTGCAATGATCTGGGACATCATCAACTGTATCAGGTTCCTCAGCACCTCATCCAACCTGACCTTGAATGTTTCCAGAGATGGGGCATCTACCACCTCTCTGGACAACATGTTCCAGTGTGTAACCATCCTCATTGTAAAAAATTTCTTCCTTATGTCTAGTGTGTATCTCTTTTAATGTAAAATTATTACGCCTTGCCCTAACTCAACAGGCCCTGCTAAAAAGTCTGTCCCCATCTTTCTTATAAGCCCCCATTAAGTATTGAAAGGCCGCAATAAGGTATCCCTAGAGTATTGGATTTTTTAGCTCTTGCTTGTTTAAGAGTTTGTATATTTATCTCAGCAATAGAATTATTTCTCTCTGTTTTCTTAGGCAAACTAGATAGGTAGCCTGGAGCCAGAGGCCTTGATGTAACATTAATCTTTGTTTTTTTTAAGGTGGAGGCTATTGATTTATTTCATCACCATTGTTGAACTAATGCTGGAATTTGTTACAAAAAAATTCTCACTTTTCTTTCTGTAAAATAGGGATATTTTTTTTTTACAGTAATTAAAATATACCACTGAAAATGCTGTAATATATAAAAGGAAGTATTATGTGAGAGTGTGACTTTTATGGGGACAGTTTGTTTTGTGTAGCTTTAATTTAAAAACATATTCCATAGACTATTGTTCTTTCAGCAACAGGACATTAACAGGCCATTGTCACTTTCCTCAATGTACAAAACCTCATTTTTTAACACTGATGTGGTTCTTTGTTATTACCCAGGCTTTTCAGTGATGCATTTGCCATAAGAAACATATTTCCATCCTGTGTCACTTTAGTAGTTTTGGTATAACATGGAATCAGCCTGACTTGTAGGTTTTTCTGAGACATTTACTTAGCAGCTTCGGCATTGTTTATACTACAGTAAACCTTCAAAGGGACCATCCTCAGATGGGGAAGAAAAAGCAGTGGAGGACACCTAGGAAATCTGTTGCAAAGCAAGAAGATAAACACAGACCATCTGAGATGCCCAGATGAGTCTTGTGCCCAAACCCCAGTACTTTTCTTGCCAAATATGAAGACTACAGAATAATTCAGAAAATAGATACGGTACAAAAATTTACACCCATAGTAATTCACTTTTCTTTGGAAGCTTGAAATTCAATTTGCAAGTCTACTTCAGAGGAAAGATCCATGTAAAATCCTATTAACAGACAGAATGATATCTGTGCTATGCATACTTTACATGATTTGAAAATATATTTCATATTTTTTCACCAAATAACAGTATAAAATGGATAATATGAAAAAAAATATTAATGGCTCTATGTATATATAAATACCTGGAAATAACTTTATTCTATTTAAGAACACTGTTGGTCCAATAATATTCCATGAAGTCTAAATACTGGAAATGCAGAGATTCAGTCTGATGCCCATTAACCAGAGTCTTTCTGGAACCAGGCCAGTGTTTCTATATTATATCAGTGACTAAAGCTCACTGGCAGTCCATGTACTATCTCCAAATGTAAGCAGAAATGAAGTATAACATTTTCTCTGAGTAAGTGAAAGTTAATGCAAATATACTTGTGGAGTTTATGAATAATAAAATGAAACTTAATCCACATAAATCCCTATGTATACTATCCATCCACAGCTGATCATTTCCCACCTCTAACTACATAAATCTCATTTGTCATTCACTATATAATAGCCATGACTATCCTGAACAGAGATTTTCTTCTTCTGTGTTATGGAATATAATGAGAAAGTATATATACTGAATACTGTAAAGGAGTAACTGAGTAGAGAAGGGGAATTGAATCATGAGAGAGAATGATGGGAGTAGGTAGAAGAGGGATGTTGTGCAGCTCCTAAGGGGAGAGGAGAGGGCTCTGTTGGATAGCAGGTTAGGGAATAGCAGAGCTCTTCCCTGCAGGACATGCCCATTTTGGTGGGAAGTTGGCTGGGGAGAAGGGGGGCAGTTGCCAGCACCAAAGCATTTTTCATTTTTACTCCCTTCAAGAGTCAAGAAAACAGGTTCACTTCAGCAAGATAGGCCTTCCATGAAGGGGTATGTAATTCTTTGTTATCCCCCTGAAACTTGGTAACTGTCAGCTCTGCAAAATGTAGTGACTGTCTGCCATGTCTAAGTGAAGAAAGAACACAGGCTGCAGCCATGAAAGCACAGTTGTACTTAGACCCAACTATAACAGACATTCAACACCAAACTATATCTGTCCATATGAAGTATAATAATTGATTTTCCAAGAGCTACAAACTGTTACAGAACTATCAATGAGATCTTGTACTACGTTCACTGAACTGTCCCTTTCACATGACTAGAAAGGCATTGATGATAACTTTTCTTAGTTTACAACTTAAATATCTTAAAAAGTGAGCAATTTAATTTAGAGTTGTAACATGTGCTGTTTGTTAAACTCTGGGAAATTCTTTACGTAGGAGTTTAGAGAAGTACTGGTATACAAGCTTTACAAGGTATATATTGTTGGTTGTACAGCAGCCTTGCTTTCTGGGAGGAAAGCAAAGCCTCCAGTGTGAGTTACTCAGCATATGTCTGATATAATGACCTAACCATTTTTGTGTATCCACTTACCCATCAATAAATGGTAGATATCTGTTAGTTTATTTTCATTATTAGATCTTTCAAGCCATCTCTAAATTGTTGCTGTTTTAATTCTTGCTTCTCTCTGCCCTTTTCCCTCAAATGGTTAATTTCCAATTGTCTTCTCTAGATTGTTATATTACCTTCATCAAAACTGGATAAGTCTTACCCATATATTCATTTTCATATACCTGCAGAACCCACCTTCCACGGGCTTTTGATAGGCCACTGATAAGAAACTTCCAATAACTAAGTTTGATTGCACTCTTACGTTTCTAGAAACTTCTATTTCCTTTGGTGTTTCAGGACTTTTCAACCACACAGCTGGAGAAAAGCTTGTTTTCCAATATGTTGCACCACAACTATCTCTATGGGACATAGTGGGCATGTCATTATCTCCTCCAGGCTCCTAGACTCATTTTTTAAGAAAAGGAAAATATATGAGTAAGAACAAAAGAATCTTATTTTCCCATAAAGCTTATCTACAATAGAATAAACACATCAATTCAAACTACTGATTGCTTGAGGCAAGAAAAAATAGGATTTATAACAGTTTGCTAGTTTAAAACATCATCCTGGATTTAATGAATTTAAGTGCTTTTTCACAAATCAGACGTGGTTTCCTACAGGTAGGTGAGATAAAGATTTTCAGTGCTAACATTAAAGCTGTTGGGCCCTAGGAACAGACTGCAGGACCCTAGCTGAGACACTTGATTCTCAGTGCATGCCTGGGGAGAGATAAGCTACTTAGACGGAAGCCAAATCAGGCAACATGCAGAGCAGAGAGCTGCCTAGAATTAACAATTAGGAAATTCTGAAAATAGCAAGGCATCCATTTATATCTACTGACGGTTCACAGCCCATAGCCTGAAGGTAGAAGGCAATGTCCTGTCTTAGGAGAGAAACGAAAGACCCTGGGTTGGTGCATTCATTTGCCAGAGGGGATCCAGGCCATAGTTACTGCTTCCCAAGACAAAGCGTGCAATTTGTCCTAGAAGGGAACAGGCTCATTGATGATGCTCTGATATTGTGCAGGGAAGAATTCACTGCTCAGTGAATGAGTAGGTACTGAGTCATCTGTCAATGAGGTGGGAGAGGGAATTCTAAGATTACGCAACCTGCTCCATGGATTATGTTTCATTTTTAATTAAGCTTTGATTAAATGATGTAAATATGTTATGAAGCAGTGAGGACTATCGCTGAACTCTGCACACTGTCCAAACAGCCCTTCTATAGACTCACACTTTTACTCCCTCTAAGAACCATGGAATCTTGAACATTTTTTTGCTGTGGGATACATGTTGCTGGTTATGGCACCTTTGTGAGGGAAGCTTTGTGGTTTTAAACCTTTCTCTTGCTGAGTGAATAGAAACCGTAATTTTACATGGTGGGTAATCGCTCAGATCAGTAAGTTGTTACAGGAAAAGTGGAGAATAACAACTACTGGTAGCTCAAATACTTATTACCTGGTGAGGATCTGTACAGAAAAAAATTGAGTTTTGTGAGAGCAATACCATACAAAGCAAGAACACTATAGTGAAATCCCTGATGAGGGTTACTGCACAGGCACACAAATCCAAGATAACTCTTTAATGAATGTAAGTATTGGCAGAAAAAATATCTGTGGAAACTTGGGAGTGAACTTACTTGTTATGTATTGTAGCTCAGTGGGGATTTCACCAGCTATTCCCCAGCTATCAGCGACAGGCAGAGCATGACAGGGCATGTAACAGAAAGCTTCAGAGGATTTTATAAGGTAATGGCCATTTTTTTGCTTCTCCAATGTAAAATGTCTACTCTCATCTTGTTGGTGTTATCTTTGTGAGTAATCTATATTGTTATTATTCTTACACACTATTGCTCTTTTAAGCCTTTTTTGCTTTATGCCACCTCTACATATTTGTATTAAGAAAGCATGTCAAACAAGTACTTTAACAAAGTTTATAAAATCCTGGTGTGAATAGACCTCACTGTCCCCAAGGTAAGAGCTCCCACCTTTGCCAGTAACAACAACAAGAAGATCTACATTTCTTTAATTTACTTCTGTCAAAGCATTTACAAAGAACTTAAACCTACTTATGTTTGTCTTAGTGTAGCATTTAGTATAGAAACCAGTAACATTGTTCCTTCATCTCTGCTGGGCTTTGACATGAAAGAGTTCCTGAATAAAAGAACCTTATGAAGCTGAGACACTTCTGCATATGTGCCACACATGAGGAATTTTTTTATATCAAAACTATTGTGTGCAAGATATCCAGACTTCTTCAAGGTCAGATGGCATTTAAATTCAGGCTATCCATCACAGGGACAAAAGTAATGTGATATTTGGTTCTATTTCTATAAAAAATTAAATAACACACTAACTAATTTTAAATGTTACAATAATTTTCTTAATCAGCAGTTGAGTATTCTTGTTCTCAAGTTTTCACTATTTAAATTTATTTAATTCTTGTGTAACATAAGTGTTAAAGCTGTCTACAATTTATAATGGTTATGAGAATGTATATTAGCATAGTGAAAATTTGTGTACGAAGTGTAAGGGATATGTGTAAGGACATGTCAAAAGTTATAGATGGATACAGCATCATAGTATGAACATTTAGACTTCCATTAATGTTTGCTAATCACTGATATTTTGATTATTTAGGATTGCTTCATAATGAATCTATAAATTTAAGAGTGCAAACAGTAAAGGACTGTGAGAGACTAATGCAAAAGTAAGATTCAGAATGAGAAAAAATATCTCAATAAAATTCAAGACTACAAAATATCTCTGTATTAGAAGAGTTTCTTTATTGCAGATTCCATGATGGTAACATTCCCCTCACTATTATCTTTGAATGTTGGGAAGTGCACTACATTTTAAGTATCCAAATTCAGGTCTAGCTAAAAATATTTAATCTAGACATTATTTTTGTCATAACTTTGATCAAAACTGAAGAAAATGACATTTGCAAATACCAGTCCAGGGAAGGTTGAAATGTGGATACAAAGTATGAGATGTGTCTCTGATTTCAATTAGATAAATTATATTCTTCCTTGGTTGACCAAGGTCTCTATCAGAGTGAACTTGTCCACTAAGTGTTTACAAGATTACGATGAACTTATTTAGCATTGGTGACAATATCTCCAAATAAAAAAGATAATGCTGCCTGGAAACTTTTCCAAAATGTCCAAAGTTTTCACTATTAGCCAAAAATTGAAACTTAAATTCTCCACAATGCAGAAGCAAAGAAGAATGGGACCTTGAGTTGCCCTCTGTACAGTTTCTAACAAAGAGGTGTGAACTGTCTGTGCCCACATACAGCTGTTGATTCTCTGCCCACTCTTTGAGCTAAACAGAAGCTTGGTAGACCTGTCAATGTGGCATCAAGCCCAAGCTAATATATCCTGCCTTTGAGTAGGCTCAGTGTCGTGCTTATTGCGACAGTACAGCTTCCAGCCAGGATGGAGTGTGGGCAGAATGAGCTCATGTCTGCTCAGCGACCTGACAGAGCAAGCTTTCATCTGCCTGCAAAAAAACATGCAGAAATTCTTAGAGTGACCCTTATTTAATCTAGTATGCTCGTGGTTAAAGTCTCTGAAGTCTGTTACCAACTGCCCAGCCAAGCAACTCCAGGGTTATTTTCCCCTTTTATCATTAACAGCTCTGCCGGTGAGTGTTTCTAGAGCCTGATTCTGAGAACAATTTTTGCACTGATTCACTATATTTTCAGGATAATACCAGCAAAGTGGTGTGATATTTTCTGTGACTTTGCTTCTTTCATGAGTCAAAAAGTCAAGTGAACCAGTGAGGCTTGGAAATAATTTGAGAAAGGGATCATGCCAGATTTTTCCAAAGTAATTCACTGCATCAATCTTTAAGAGTATGTTGATGTTTTGTTGTGTTTTTTGTTTTTTTTCCTATCAAATAGAAACATACTTCAATTTGCTTGTCTCTGTCCAAAGTAATGGTAATAAAAGTGATATCGTTCATTATTTGGTCCACAACAACAATGCAGCAAATGAGTTAAAGCACAAATCAAAGGTATACACCATGTCTAAAGACCTACTAATTTACATAAACCTACAAACGGATTACAACTTTGAACGTGAGAGCACAGAAACATTTTAGTATCTGATGCACTGTACTTTTTATTGTTTGGTTGGTCTGCAAAGTTTAAATAAACCTTCTTTATTATTATGGAAGGAGGAGGTGCTCAGTAACAGTGGAAGCCTAACTATAGAAGTACAAATGAGTGCCTGGTGCCATACAGAGTCTAGTGTCCAGTTTTCTGTTTCATCAGTTACTAGGGACTGATATGTTTTCAATTTAAATCTGTGCTGGAACAGCTCACCACACTTGACCCAAGTGCACGTGCACTATTTGTGTTCTATTTTCTTTTATTTAACATTATAATTCAGTTGCACTGAAGTAAAACCTCTTTGTACCCATCTCAATGCCATTTGAACCAAAGAAGTCATTATTGTGAATCACAGCTCTTATAAGGTCATGACCTGGGTTTTTAGGGGGAAAAAAGCATGTAAGACATGCTGATCCCTGTTAGCCTGGTCAGTGTGGCACCAGAAAAGAACTTGGATCATAAATGTGTGACAGTCAGTGAACCTTTCACTCATATATGACTCTTTATCGGCCACAAATGACGCCAAGGGAGTTGAAATATGTTTTAACAGTCTGTTTATATTTTTCTACAGAGGTCTTAGTGCCACATAACTCATTTTGGCATTTTTTAAACTTAATTTTGCATTAAGAAAACCAAGCAAACAGTGAAGCCAATATTTATTTTTCAGATAACTATAAACATTTCACAGAAACTCTCTGTGCATCAATCACTTTTAAATTTTTTTACCTTTTCCTAGATACTTGCCCTTATTCAAGCACAACCTTTGTATGATAATAGAGATAAAAACCAGAGGATGAGCATAGCATGTTGTACAATACAGACATTAAAGAATAAAGGGTTCAAACCAGGCCTTTTTCATATTATTCAGGCTGGATGTGGGACATGCTTGAGTCTATAAGTATTTTCATTCTACATCCTGTTTTCAATACCATAAACTTTTAATCAAAAAAACTGTTGTCATACTGCTCATGTGAATGATACTATATGAATAAGAGAAGCCTTTCCTTTCTCTTCCTCACTTTTTTCTTCTCTTTCCCCTCCTTTAATTTTTAATTTTTTTTTTCTGAAGTGTACTTAGGCCCTGATTCAGCAATGCACTTAGGCAATTTATTTTTATTTTAAGGACATACTAAGTACTTTGCTGAGGCAGGGCCACCAGAGTTGTCACTGGAGGTCAAGTCACTCTTGTTTCATTACAATTGCACATTCTTTAAATGACATCAAAATGTAAAAAAAAAAAAAAAAAAAAAAAAAAATTATGGTCAGAAAGAGATCATGACAATTACATTGTCACATTGTCATTAATACTACCTTATATTGTTTCCGTATTTGGAAATGATTGCATTTCTTTTCAACTCCACAAAGTGATTCTTCAACATCACTTACTGTGTACTGATGTCACAAGTCTGAGTACACAGCCACCATATTAAATCCGTTAATCCAATTAATATAAAATCATAAATTGTGAGCTGGCTTATTGACCAAGACTGAACAGGTTCAAACACAGGTAAGTGAGTGGGAATCCTGATTAACATTTGCTCTGAAAATAGTATCCTCCAAAAACATCCCTGCGTTTTCCTCTGGGATTCACCCAGTGGGAAGCACACATCTTTTGACACAAATCCCATCATAAATCTTGAAAATCTCATGCAGAACCCAAAATATTTATTTTAATGTGTTATTCATTAAGTTATTTCTTTAAATCGTAGTCTGTTGGCAGCTGCAAACTCATTCCATTCCAGCCACATTATAGCAATGCTGTAGTATGATTTGAGAGGGTCATTAGGTCATTAACACTGGAAAAAATTCAAAACCAGAATCTACAAATGCCCAAAGGAGCACTATTGTAAAAGAAGATTGCACTGCTAGCACAGAAAAAAGTATAAACAATGAAAAAATTGATGAAAAAATAATTGCAGACTGTTTCCACTTCTATCAATAATGATTCATTTCATTACATTCACACTCTTCACAAGAACAACAAAAAAGTGATAGATAATTTAAAGATACCTTACAGAGTTTCAGTTAACTATTGTGCCAGTGGAAACATGGGGAATATGGTTATTCAATCTAGATGTTATGTCCAATTCAGTATTTAAATCATTTCTTAATGGTGTTTACAGGTTACACCTTATTCAACATTCAATTTGAGAAAAACAAAGTTCAGTACTCATATTTCAAGTCAGGAATTCTATGAGCTAGTGTGCCTCTCATTGCTTTTTTAGCCAACAGCCTCAGCCATTACACACAACTTCAAGCAATACAAGCCTTTGTGAAGCAGGCATGGTTCTTGAACACGACAGCATTTTATTTTCACTGTGTAGAAGTGTAAATGTTTCCATAAAGTAAATCACAAGAACTATCTCCTTATAGGGTGTACTTGAGCATTAGTGACATTTTTGGAATAGTTTATTTCAAGGACATTATCCCATTTTGTTTTATGCAAATTTTTTAGAATCTAAAGATACCATCTTGGTGCTGGTCCTTTGTTTCGCTCTTATTTTCCTGTTCCTCTCTTATCTGATTCTTGTCACTTGCTCTCATAGCAAACTCAATAGTTTGTGGTACTATGTACTACTCTTGATCTGTTTTTCCTGCAGGGCAGGTCTGCTTAAGCATTAGTTATCTCACTGCCTGATTTGTGACCTGAGATGTTATCATGACCATGGAACTTCAGAGAAAGAGTCTAATATTAAGGAAGGGGCCAATATCAATTAAAATATCACATCAGTTTCTGCTCTGAAAGGTAGTCCAAATCCTTGGGATAGTAATTTGTTTCAGGTAGCCTGCAGTTTTCTGCTAAGCTGTATAAACATTTGATTGAACCTCCACAATTAAGAAAACGAGTGTGCAATATCCAGGTAAAAAAAAAAAATAAAAGCTATCTCCACCGAGAAAGTTATTTATATTGTTTGTTAATTTAAAAAGATAAAATAAAATACCTATGTAATCTATGGAACCTCAAGAATTAGACATATGCAAGTTTCATCCAGTTCAATGACAGTGACTTTCTAATGAGATAAAAGCTTACATATGAATAAACTTCTGAATTTTCTTGCATGTAAGCATAGTAGTTTTTTATTCCAGTGAATCTGAAAATAGTGAGACTATGTAATTGCTGAGTGCACAGATAATGCATTTTTTTTTTCTGAAAATATTAGGGTTTTAGGACTTTCAAACTCTATTTTGTAAAAAGCTTATTTATGGATTAATAACAGGCATCCTTAAATAGGTTTTACTGATATCATAGCTTCAGGCAAATGCTGGGGAAGAAAGAAAATGCAATTAACTATATTTTCTTTTGCATTTCTGTAAATGAAAAAGAAATTACATATTTGAGCAGCATCTTCACAGATTTCTTCTAATTGCAAACAATAACATACAACATAACAAAGTTTTATTTAGCATAATTCAACAGTAGAGATGGACTTGTAGTATTTAACCTTCTTATAGCACAACTATAGCTAATTTCAGCCATAAATCCAGCACACTTCTTACAAAGAGAAAAAACAACCAAAGCCCCCACAAAAGATAACAAATCCAAACCCTAACACCTCTCCTAAAACCACATTGATTATATACTGTTTAAACACATTGATTTCCAAACACCAACATCTCTCAGTAAGATTTATGTAAATTTTTAACATAGCTCTATCTATGATATTTGTAGCGTTTACAGTTACTTATGATTAATTATTTTCAATTAAGTAAAATATAAATATTTTACTGTGGCCTGTAAATGATATTTTTCAATGACACTACAGGGTAACAAGAAGCTAGTATCTCTACAGTAGTCATCAGAGTAAAAGTTAGCACTAACAGCATGCTGATACATGAAGTTTTCCATTTTTATTTTATCTAAAGCAGTTAATTAGGATAATGTACAACCTATGTGGATGGCAGTGGGTAATTAATGTCACCCTCAGTACAACTAAAGAATAGATTTATGAAATCCACTATTAAAATATATCTACATGGATTTCAACAAACTATATTTATGAGACTTTTGGAACTTAAGGCATGTTTTGGAAGAATTATTAAGTTTAAATTTAACTGGAGCTGTGTAGGTCTCTTTTACTGGATTTTCAAAGAGGATTAATCAATTTACAGATAAATAAAATTTCAAACCAGTGTTCACTGAACTTTTCCACTAGCCTCAATGACTGTAAACCAGATTTTTAAATAAAAATACACAAACATCACAAGGTTCAGCAATTCAGTAGAGATAAGCAGCAGAAGGTCTGATTACTTATATAAACCTTAGAAACTTTGAAAATCTGAGTTTCTCTGGAGGGTCCCTGTATTTCTGTGCTGAAAAATCTCCTGAGAATCAATTTTGGCATTTCTGCTGTTTGCTTCAGCCAAACCCAGGAAGTGTAGTTGAGTATGGAGAAAAATATTTTTATATTTTAACTTACTTTTTAAATTAACCAAATTTCTCTAGCCTTGGATTTGCCTGTATCATTGGCAAATGTTCAGATAAGTTCTAATTTTGTATTTTACTTTTTAAAAGTTTATCCATCTTCAGTATTACCAAAAAAATTTGCATTGTCATCTTAGTATATGTTCAGTGTTTATATGACTCTCTAAAACATTGATCACCTCTGGTTATTTCAAGTTTGAAATTAATACATCCCTATACTTTCTAAATTAAGATATTATGTACTATAGAACCAGGAATCAGGACAGAAGTGGTTGTTTCTGTAGCAACAGGAAATCTTAGCATTTATATGTCTGGTGAGAGAGTGAAGTTTTGCTTTGTTTTGTATTTCTGTAGCAAGATTTTAACTTTTCATTAATAAAAAAAAAAAAAAGGAATAAATCTAATAACTGAAAAGTTTCATTTCAAATGTCTGTGAGAAAGTGAAATGGTGGATAATTTTGTTTTAATAAGTACTGTGTTGAAAAACTATTTTAACAGAAAATGGTAGTATCAGATTAATATATCTCTTTTGTGCCGTGTTTGGTGAGAGATTAGAGAAGAGGGAATTGTTTCAGTTCAACACATCATCGTGATAGTAGCCTTTAAATATGTTTCTGTCCCTGTTAGCAGTAAATACCAGTGTTGCCATATGTTACCTCTCCATCACCACTATGTTACTGACATCAGCTGCAAACCTAGCAGCTCACACTGCCAGTGACTCTTTCTGTGGCTTCTGTAGCATGTATTTCAAGTAGTAGAAGCATATGTTTGCTTGTTCACTGTCCAGAATAAACATATTTTGAAATATTTTTTGTAAGCTGTGACAAAGCACCATTTGTCTGCGTACAGTGGTATGACAGGTCATTTGCCTTATGGTAGGAAAATTTTCTCTGACAGTAAATCAGGATGTCTTTAAATTATCCCTGCTCAGTATACCTGTTCCTAATGAGTACAGCTCTTTAGTCAATTATTACAGAAGTTTAATATAGAGAAAACATAGCTGTTGTATTATTTTTATAAATTCCCATTCAGTACAACAGCAAGGCTCACTGGACTATTGTATGGTTTGCTATAATGTGTAGCTGTGTTTCTTATTCAAGCCTAGGTTATGTTTTCTTATTCACTGTCCAGAATAAACATATTTTTCTGCTTTGACCTGTCAGGTGTGCATGATTCAAACACAAGATAAAATTAGCATGAGCTCTTCTGAGAGAAAACAGGCTTTTCTGTTAGCAGTGTGAAGTCCCAGGGAAGGATCTCTCTACCCTGTAGTGTTTGTTGTCCCATGGACAGACTGTACTGAAACAATTCTAAAGGAAAACAGCATTTCCATTTATTGTTGTATTTTATGTTACCACTCTATGTTTAAAATTAGAAGCTACTCTGGGTATATTGAATGAACATTTTGTTGGCTGGCACATTTAACTTGTCTCAACAGGAGAATGGTCAAGGAGTTGCAGTAATGTCAAACTTAATAATTACAGTACTGAGTCATGGCTACGGAGCAGCAGAGGAGAAATATAGAGGTCATCTTGTCTTACACTTTTCTTAAGGAATTGTGGGAGGAAATTATAGTCATATGCTGGCAGCAAGAATATTAAGAGCCAAATTGAAAACCTATTCAAGTTGTCAGAGCTACTTACTGCATTATTCAGGTTTTTGACAGTTTGCAGAACCATCATGCCTACTGTTTGCGGAATTACAAACTCTATTAGGAATACAATAAAGTTAAATAAATGTCCATAAATTTACCACGTATATTGTTTCTCAAGTTTGGACTAAAGTTAGGAGTGGGAAAAATTTAGTATTGTTAGGTTTTTGCATTTAATACTGCTAGTTTTCTCCAGTCAGACACTAGCTGTGACATTCCCTTTCTTCTTTTTGGTGCTTTCATGGCAGGTCTTCAAGGACCAGCAGCAATAAAAGGTGGCAAATTGTTCTTGCAACTTGGATAAATAGGTTAGCAACAGCTCAAAATTTTGTGAGAGTGGTGGTGACTGAAGAAGTTTTTGTTCTCTTCCACTCTATCTAGTTTCTTCAATTTCTCCAAAGTATTTTCATTTATTTGAGACTGACTTTTAATTTACTTGTAATGATCACTTACCTCATCTGGTGTTAAGTTCTTCTTAGTTAACTAAACTTAATTTATGATGAAACATTGGGGTTTAGTTTAATTTTGTTTGTTTTCATAAGAAGAACATGCACTGCCCTAATAAAACTTAAACATTTTTCTCTGAAAAATTATGTAATGTTTAAGAAGAAGCTTTATTTTGTAACAAAGAAAAAGGGTGCAGATGGGTTCCCAGGAAATCTAGCTGTAATCTGAAGGACAAAAGCACTGACTATGATGCCTTCTACTCTACAACCCAGATCAGTTCAAACTCACAGGGATCTCTTTGATCATCACAGGTAGCTCATGCGCTAGCTCCAACAAGGAGATGGTCTTGCCACTGAATTTACAAATTAGCACACACAAGGGATGTTACTCTTTGTCCTTTAGTGGGAATATTAAATGATGAAAAGTTGAATACCAAGGTTAAGCTTCCCAAATAGTTACCACATTGTATTTAGTTCCATGTTTAATAGGATTTTGGCAAACATTTTAGCTTCAACCTCAGCGACAGCATATTTTCTCTGATTATTTAGATTTTGTCTCCTTTTCACAACACATTATCTATCATTAAATATTTGGAAGGTGTCTTTATTACAGATGTGCTTTTGCTATTCAGAGACAACTGTTACTGTTGGAAGACTTCATGCAATTTTGTAATATGTTCAGGAAAAGGCACATGGGGAAACTTTACAAGGAGCCAACAACCTTTAATTTTACTTCAGTAATCAATGTTTTATTAATTGATAAACATTTTTTTTGTGGTACAATTAATATCACAAATAGTTAAAGCATATTTAATAAAAAATATGAGCTTAAGCTGCTATCTGGTTTTTAGGGTGTTTTTATGTTATTTTTTTTGGAGGGGGGGGCAGGGGAAGGTGAGATGGGGTGGGGTTACGTAGTATCATTACAATTAATGTCTAGAATTAAAAGTGTAACCTGAAGATAATCTCTTACCGGGTCCTCCTAAGTAGTTGCAGACCAGTGGGCTTTGATTCACAAAGGGACTTAATCACCTAAATATCATTATAAATGGAATTTAGTTGCCTAACACAGCAATTCATAAAACTCTACCAAATTCGGCATCTGTAGTAGTGCATTTCATTTCACAAACTGAAGCTATCTAAAATGTAGATGCAAGTGTGAATAAGATAGAAGATGCAAGATAAATCCTTCCTCAACTTCAGACATTTCAAAACTAGAGTACAAAATAATGGCAGTCATATGGGTTTTAAAACCAAAGGTGCCTTTCACATGCCTAACATGGAGGTCAGTCAGTGTGAACTTATATTTGTCCACACTACACAATCTGTGTAGATGTATTCTTATGCATCAGGTGTAAGTGGTGACCAGCAGCTTAGAAGAAGGGCTGAAATGTAGGTGTCCCCCACTTCTATTGAAGTTAGGAAAAAAAAGGAAACCCAGTGATGAGAGGGTTCAGAATAGGAAATTCTGGGTATAGGATTCTGATCCCCATGCATCCATTTTATTCAATGACCCTTTCCATCAAAATTAACAACCCCTCCCTTGAGGAAGGATCAGAATTTGGAATTCCTTCCTGCCAGCCATGTGGAATGAGCAGGTAGCAGAGAGAGACATTTTAGCCTTAAGGGAGAGACAAAAGCCAGTTGGGAATTTGGAGGCACCCCTCTACAGTATTTCCCAAATTCAAGCTTTGATGTGTCCCTCTCCATTCATCATGATGAATCTTTTAAATCCTACTTCAAGACTCCTGTTTCTCTCAATTTAATGATTAAGAATCTTAGGCCATTACTCACATTTATGAATTCCAGTCATGGACATTCGTGCAAAACTTTTTAGTAGTGTGGCAATGACGAAATTTGATCTTATCTTAACTCATTATAATACTTAACACCATGCACATGGAGGTAGTTGAGATGGTACTCTACATCTCTTAATGAAGGTTGTTAATGTTTGCAATAAGCTGAAACACTATTGTCAAAGTATGCATTACTAATTTCTTTCAGTGAAGGACTGAGTGATCTCTAGTGACTCTAACAGAAAAAAATTAGAGAAAGAAGTAGCTAACATTAAATTCTGGGATGCCTACAGACCTCTCACTAGTTCTAGTAAAAATAAATAAATAAACAGCAATTTAGCAATTTTAAGGTCAGATGCTCTATATGCAAGCACTGAAGTAGAAACCATTTCCTACAGTTTTAATAGTATCTAGCACACAACTTTTTCACATGGATTTATGATTGCATTTATTTATTAGATTTTTTTTAATACCTCATTCAGGATGTTGCAATCTTTGTAACTGCATGTTGCAGAAATATACATTTTTGTAATTTATTTGGAATTATCTCATGTTCATCTGTTAAACTCATCAAACATGGTGTGAACACAGCTAAGCTGTATATATTTGAAAGAAGAGTTCCAGGTGATCATGTGACTTCAAAAGGAAAAATTTCTGGTGTAAATTTGAAATGGATTTTCAGGCTATCCTCCAGTTGTTTGTGTAATATTTTTTAGAACTGTTTTTTTTTCACACAATATACCTTGCTTTGGTTTCAAGGGACTGCAGATAGTCAAGTTGTGTCACACAGTAGGAATGGTGAAAAGTAAGACATGTTTAAAAGAGTTCTTCCTCACCATCTGTCTGTATAAATCCCAAGCTGCCATTTCTATAGTATCACACGGAAACAATGCAGAGGCAGTTTCTAACATTCATGCTAGATAAGAGGTAACACTTGTAATTTTTGGTTTTTTTTGTTTTTTGTTTTTTTTTTTTTAAATGTGCGCTTTCTTCTTAAGTACATCAACTAGGAAAGCTTCTAGTCTCTAAATGAATGCTATCAACTGCTATGGTCCTCATAGTTATTTTATAATTTCATAAAAATGTCATCAGAAGTTCTCAAAACTTGATATACACATGTATTATTTCTCTTATTCCTACTTACTTATGATTTACTTGGTAATGTTTATTTGTTGTTATTTTAATTCCACTGTATACAGACAAAGTAGACTTGTTCTTCTTGCTTATTTGAGCATTAATCTGCTTTTTCTGCCTAATTTGTAAATCTGAGCAGTGTTTTCACCACTTTCCTTGATCTTCAGAATTTTCCTGCTGTGAACATGAGATGTAGTCCTGAAACTACTCCTTGGCTTCTGACTGGAATTACTTGCTTTTTATTTTTAACTTCCTTTCCTTTGTTTCCGTCAAGAACAACCAAGAGGATCTCTACCCTCCATCACCATCTTTTCTAAGGGAGAGAAATTTTGTCCAGGTAGTTATTCAGAGTTTATTATAAAGGTTCAATCCTACCATTCTGAATATCTGAGAATACTAAAAAATTATCTAAGTATAAATGGTAAATATCTACCACTGCCTGGGAGCTATCAGGCTCATCAGTTGCCCTAGTACTATGCAGACTTGCTATCTCAAGCCAGGCTAGTTCAGACCCATATGGCTTGAACTGAAGCTCAGAAAGAGAACTGACTGCTTCAGGACCGGTTTTATTTTTTGTTTGACACCTGATTTTGGTCTAAAGTAGTGCCAACTTTGCAGTATCATTTTTTTCTAGCTGTTGGGAAATGCCAATTCAGGGAGAATTACTGTTTCACCCTATGGTTCTTCCGTACACTGCTGCAATATGATAAGCTTACTAGAGTTTAGAGCTAAGCTAAGCTTAATCCTTTTAAAGTCACTGGAAACCTACTAGACAAATGGTGTTGAGAGAAAGTCAAGCATAACTGGCAAGATCTAAATCTGAGCTGAGTGGAATGTTTATAAAATATTGGGGCAAAAGTATGAGCTTGTAAATAATCCTAATGCCCTACCCCTTTGGGGAAAACACTGTACACCAAGTGTTATTAATTTCTTTATTGTTTTCTTTATATGATTTTTTTATTGGACTAAGTGGGTTTTATAGTGTTGATTGTTAATAAAAAGATATGGCTAGCATTGTCATTCTGATTTAAGTAAACAGCATTTGATTTTTATACTGACTATGAGACTTTTGTGAGCTTTGGTGTTGCTAATGTAACGAGGATGTATGACCATTTAAAATCAGATTGTAGAGATCATGTGACAAAGTAATTTTTCTATCAATACAACATCAGGGAAGTTTATTCTGTTCTGCAAAAAATTAGGTGCACCTTGCAAAACAAGGCAAAAGTCCAATGAATGAGGATGGGATTAATTCCAGCCTTTTATTTGTATGAAACAAAGAAATTAACATGAGCAAAGACAGATCTTAGAGCAATCTTATCTAAACCAAGCATCCTTTGGTAGAGTAATATGGTAATTATGGACTAATTGCCACTGTGATTAGACAATAACATAATGTAATGACCTTCCTGGATTCCTGTTCCTACGTTGTTCCTTGTTAAATTTCTAAATATCTTCATGATCTTTTATTTAGGCTCACACTTTGCCTTATCTATTTTTGTGCTATCCAAAGGTATTTGACTATCCATGATATTTATATTTAATGCAAGAATTTTTATATGTATATGTGTGTGTACTTATGTATATATAAAATTTACTCTAAGAATTAAGTCCAAAGGTATTTAATCATCAGGCTCAGACCAGGTGACATGCAACATTAAAATAAACTGAAGATGTAAATACTTGGAAAGGATAGCCCTGACAGTTCTTTTCTTAATTATTGTTTATTTTAACATGTTCATGCTTAACATCTATTGTCTCTATTTTTAAAGATGGAGAAAGGACATACAGGAATAATTTAGCTGAAAATTAGGTGAAGTTTAAGTCAGTCTGAAAGTGTGAATCTCACTCTCTAGACCTCCAAGTGTTGGTTCTGTGCCTTCACATCTTGAGAGGGTTTAGTAACCTCACTGGGATATCCAGAAGAGGCTTTTCTGTAATGAGTTTCCATCACAAGTTTAATGAGATTGGCTTTGTTTGGATCTAATATCCACCCACAGATATGAAAAAAAAAAAAAAAAAAAAATCAGCAGCCATGCACTTGATTAAGGAAAGCTGCCATATGATGCCTATGTGCCCCTTTCCCTCCCTCTCATAAGCAGAGCTCCAGACCCAGAGTCCTGTGGGGCAGTTGGGTTTTGTTTAAATCTCAGTCTGGGAGACTGACTCTCCTCCTCACCTCAGAAAAATACCAGTGGCTTACCTATTACTGTGTAGGCTAGAATGGGTTCTACTCCTGCTGTTAAGACTGTGATCACTTTGCAGTGAAGTTTCTATCTGCCATCTAAATAAATGGAGGAATCACACTCTGGTAAAGGTTATTTATTTATTTTATTACTCATTCAGAGTCATTGGATAAAAATAAAACAAAGAGGCAGTGACAACAATCAGTGACTCATAACTGCTCTCCTTGTTCACTGTGTTTGTGGGAGAAGATGAAAAGACATTTTCCAGGATAACACTCTCCACTGTAAATCCCAGAGAGAAAGAGGCATCTCTCCTGCTTCACCCCCTTAAGTCCTGCTTTTACTCCTGTGGCTCTTTATGCAGTTTACATTCAATATTTAAAAGATATACTTGCCCCTCTTCAATAACCCCTGTAGAAACAGAACTGATGTTTCTCACCTTCTCTTCAGTGGAGAAGTCTATCCTACTAGATACCAAATTATATTCTTGGTTAGCCCTGTGGCTCATTTATTCCTGCCTGTAGAGCTTCAGTGAGACAGGTGAGGGATGCTTCTTCCCCTCTCTCTTGCTCCAGTAGCTAGGTCTTGGTCCTGGGATGTCAGTATTATGGCTTCAATATTTCTCCGGTAGACACTGAGATCCTGTCTCCTCCTTTCAGCACATGAAGCTATTATGCTAAAGGATACCTTCCTCCTCCAGCAATGTTTTATGTAAAAAAACAAGAACATACTGGTCAGATGTCTGATGTAGGTAGCTATGTACAGGGAGTACAGTGATGTACAGGGAGTACAGCTTTTTCTGTGAGCATCCATCTCAATGGTGTCTGTCTCACAGAGATGCTTAAGCAGAGGCAAGGGAAACAATTGTGTGCAACCTTGCCCTTGCCCTTGCCCTTGCCCTTGCCCTTGCCCTTGCCCTTGCCCTTCCCCTCCCGCTCACCCTCCCCCTTCCCCCTCACTCTTCCCCTTCCCCTTCCCCCTCACTCTTCCCCTTCCCCTTCCCCTTTCCTTCCCAGCATTTTCTTGTGCATGTCCCTGCAATTGTGAACTCAGGTCAGACATGCCCATGTCCCCAGTGTTTCCTTGCTGGGACACAGTTTATCCGTTCAGCATCCCTGCAGCTTGCATGCTTGGCTTTGGGCATTACAGCACTGAGTGTCACAAGCACTCTGTTACTTGCTGGAGCTGGGCTCAGGCTCCTAGCTCATGGTTGTGGTTTCAAGTAGTTGACAAGGCTTCTTAAGAAAAGGGATATTTAGCATTTCAAACATTAAGACTTTTGTGGCTTGCACTCTAAGTTATTCTCCATTCATCACTCAGAGACAGCTTGGCAGAACTGGATTGCTGGCTTGTGCTGTGACTGGTAGAATTAAAAATTCTGAAACTGCTGAAATCCTCTTTCGAGCTCAGGGATTAATAATGTGGCTGCTGTTAACTGGGAGTGCTGTTTCTGTGCCACAATAAAGAGACCAGCTACTCAAATACTCAATTATTCTGTCAATGTATTCCAGATCTCTGGGCACCTCTCCGCATTTTCTTTTCTGTTTCTGACTACCTCCACTTTGGTGCATATTCCAGCGCAGATTCCTTGTGCTCAGTTCTACTCTGGGGCAGGGACAATGTGCTGCTACAGACATATTGAAAAACACTGACTGTCCCCATTTTACACCTGAAACAACAAAGGGATTGAGCCAAAACACTAGACATTTCTGAATTTTCTGAGTACACTTCACGCAAGGCAAACCTGATGTGGAAAGTGATCTGGATCTTTTATTTTTCTTTTTGGTGACACTGATTGTTTTCTTTTGCTGTTTCAGGCTTTATTTAAAAGGTCACAGTGGAACAGCTGGAAAACAGAGTAGCCTGATCTTACATGGTGCTGAATTCAGTACCAAAGATGCTGACAATGACAACTGCATGTGTAAATGTGCTCTAATGTTGACTGGAGGTGAGTACAATAACTCTGAAAATATGTGGTATATTGATAGAAATATACTCTGTTGTCCTAAAGCAACCATGAATGAAGTTGCATTCATGGATATGTAACTACTGTGTGAAAATTCCTTTTATTATTATTACTCCTACTCTTTTCTGTATATATACACTGTCGTAGTGCCAATGACTCAAGATTCCTATCAGCAGGGAAGGGATTATTCAGAGATGCAGTCAGTATACTTCTGCACCAAAGCTGTTGCAACAATGTCAAGAGAAAAAGCATAAGGTACTGTTATTGTTGAGGCAAGAAACATGAAGTAAGAGCAAAGAAGGTAAGAGATGGAGAAGGGGAGAAGAACTTTGTGATAAGTGGCAGAAAGAAAAGGGAAAAAATTCAGGTAGATAGATAATAGAAGGAAAAGTTCAAAACCAGTCAGAATCTGGACTTGCAATATTTTATCTATTTCACTTAGGGGTGTGATTCTGTTATTTAAATAATTGTAATGATTCACTTTCTGGCTAATATATGAACATATACACATATAGACATAGTTAATGCAATATCTAATTTACTCACCTGTGAAATACTATACATGCAGCCCCCTGTTCAAATTGTGGCACTTAGCTGTTCTGGAAGATTTAAAACAGTATCAGGAAGATGAGTTGAGCTGTAAAAAGAAAGAAACAAGTGTCAACGTGGAGGAGAGCACAGAGACATTATACTGGGACAGCACCAAGTCAGACTGCCCGCAAGTACAATGTATATGACTGATATTTGTTCCCTCCAATGCAGAGGAGGAATATCTGAGATTACCTCCCCATGCTGACACCTAAAGCTCTGCAGAGGAATGAGAACTTCCTCTGGCAAATGATACTTATTCTTAGTCCCTATATGGGCAAATTCATTTTTATCTCTAGGACACCACATTAAAGCAGAAAGTTTAAATTGGGATTCTTTGGTTCATTGACTGTATGACCTAGAAAGGCCCTTATCTTCTCATCTGATCTTCAGAGACTCTCCCTCAGTGATTTCTAACTTTCCTGGAAAAAATTCTATAGCGTATAAATTATTCAGTATTTTGGATCAGACTGTTAAACTGATATTATTTGTGGTTACTGGCACTCAGACTGAATCCAGCTCAGGCCACATTCAGGCATACATGAGCCTCTAAAGCTATCATCTGCTAATAGAAGATGGGTTCCCATAACTGGAAATTATATCAAATGCACAACCTAGCTTCTCATTCTCTTGCCAGTTGGAAATGATCCAGTTGGGAAAGTCTTTAAGGACCCAGTTTTTCAAACTTTCGTAACTTGTTCTAATAATATCTTATTAAAAGTCAGCATGGGAAACTTCTTCCAGTAGACAGGTGATCAGACATTACCTGTCAATTTCTATTAAAAAAAAAAAAAAAAAAAAGAAGCTAACAGTGGGACTGGCTAGAGTCTAGTGAGAAGCTCCTAAATGTGAGTTGTGTCTGTGCTGAAGTACAGACTTATTCATGTATCCAACCTGCCTGGAAATACCTCTACTCCCAGACAGCTAATTCTGGATGCTGAGGGTTCTATTTATTTTTCTGCCCTGACTTCTAAGGCAGGCCAATGCCCTGCTAAGGTCAGCCTGCTCTTGAACAACCATTGCACAAGGTTCACATATATTTTGCCGCAGCCATCCTGTAAATCAACAGGAAAACCACACACTGAAATATATGGGTAGCAAATGAAAGGAATAAGGAGGAAGGGGGAGAATTACCAAAGGCTGAGGAAACCACAAATAGAACAAATCACTGTGGAGTAAGAAGAGATGCAGCTAGCCTTTGGAGACAGAAGAGTCTAGTCTTTTGGAGATAGGCTGTACAGCACTGAGTAATTTGTATTTCTTCAAGAAGGGAAAGACTTTAATCATGTTAGAGTTCTCCTCAAACACTCTGCTATGCTTTACTCTTTAAAATTCCTTTCTCATTTCTCAAGAAATATCAGAAATTGAATTAAACAGAAAAATATTTGTTTAGTGAATAGATTTCAGTTTTGTACCACAGACAAAGACTAATTAAGAAAAGTAGCAATGATAACATGTTTTGGAAAACCTCTATTTTTTTCAAAAGATATCAGACTGTTAGTTTTGGCAGCATCACAGAGAGCTCTTTAATGATGAATGATATGAAATCTACAGGCAGGTTTCTAGCTATCTTGACATTTTGGGTGAGCCTGTTATCTCTATGAGGTGAACTGAATATATTTATGTCAGGAATAAAGGCTGAGATAAGCTGAAGCTCAAGACTGATATGGTTATAGTCAAGGCTGAAAATATAAATGTAAGGAAAACACACATTTCTCTCTGTGATCTTACTAGTTGTCAGTTTTATTTGGTTTATACCAAAACTATTATTCTCTCTTCTCCCTTCTCTCCCTCTTCTTCAGAAGAAGATATTAACTAGTGGGAGAATAATACAGTAGCATCAACAGAGCTTTCTGTGTGTGTTTCTTGTCCTTTCAAGAGCCATGCTATGCTACCTGACCCTATCTTAACATTGATTTTAGGGAATGGCTTCAAAAGTACATGAACAAACTGGATTCTTAGCCACTGTGAGCTTTACGTGGTAGTTAAATGTTTTAGCTGGTTTTTTGTGCATTGGAAAATTTAAACTAAATATGCATGGTTTACTTTTAAAAGGAGACAACACATGGTTATTCAAATAATGTCTTCTTATAAACTTAACGTTTGACAAAATAGTAAACAATTTTTATATCGTGAAAATACCTATTAGGACCTGGTACAATATCTCAGGCCAGTGAACTGAACAAAAGGTTGTATCCCCATATGATTTAAATCATTATTCTGAAGAGTACCCCAGTGAGTTATATACATAGCTTTTTGCAGGAAACAGCACTTAAAATATAACAGTCACCAGAATGAAGCACTGCCTAGGGCGCTTGAGGTAGATTTCCATAGAAGAGCACTTAACATCTCTGGATCAGATCTGCAGACACAAGGCCAAGGTAGACCATCCTGCCAGGATACCATCTGTCAGCTGAGCCCCAGGAATTGTTTGTGCAATTGTTTTCAGTCACTGGAAAGTGACTTATGATAACTTGTCCCATAGTGAAAGATCTTAAGGTGATTTGCTTTGTCTTGCATTGGCTGCCATCTGAGATGTTCACGCAGGCATTTACCTTGCTTCAGGTGATAAGTGAGAATGTTGTTAAACTTCTGATTTCTGAAATAGTTTGTCAAAGTGACAGGGAGACTTTCTACATGTCTTTCTAGCATTGAAACAGCATAGAATTATTGAAGTAACTTTTTTTATTTTACTGGAAGCTGAGGTCCATCCAGCTGCAGTCTCATGTCTCTGATAACAGTCAGAAGCAGATGCATTGGTATGGACATAAAAACAATGCAAATAAATTATATTTCCCCTGAGTGTTTTCCCAGTATCTTTTGTCTCTCAGGGGCTTCCCTAGTCATGTATTTAGTAATCCCGAATGTATTTGTCAACTATTAGGTGAGAAACAGCATGAACTTTATCCAATTAGAAAAAGACAAGAGTTCCTCTTATATTTTGTTTGAAACTGAAATTTTGAAAGTATCAACCTCAGCACACTTAAAAATATCTAACTGGAACCCCTGAATATACATCTAGTACACAGGAAAGTATAAATTTTTAGGCTTTATGCATATTGTTTCTTTCATAAAGAAGTTACTTATAAAACACTATTCATGAAAAATTATTTATATTACCTAACATTTTGATAGAAAAATATAACCACCACGCAGATAAGAAGTGATTGGAATATTATTTGATTTATGATAGAAATATTATAAATATTTAATTTGATATATGACTGCTCAGCACTTTTAACAAAATCATTACTGTATTGCTATGTTTATCAGGGTTAAGTATGGACAATATTCATAAAGTATTAGGAGAACGCCACGAAGTGACTAACTTAAAAATTATTCTGTTGATATATTTAGAAGATCAGAACATGGTTGCCAGTCTGCAAGTTTCGTGTTATTTTTACGTCATAATAAGGTCCTTATAAAAAGGACCATGTTATGCAGTTGATATGAAAAGCTAATGTCTTTTTGTCTCATATCCTGACAGCTAAATTCTGATTTTACCTTCAGAATGTCAAGTACCAATTGCTAAGTGGTAGTTTAGTCAATCCAATATTCTTAACACATAAAAGAACACAGTCCTGGAAATTAATTCCAGAGATGATTTAGTCCCTTTCTAAGACAGACTCTTTTCTACCTATTTATTTCTTACTGTTTATCTTCAAGATTTTTAGTGACAGAGATTCATTCTTATAATACATTACTGAGTTTGGTTACGCTATTATCATTACTTGTTGACTAAACTAATTCTATGATAGCTTAAGTATGTTCTAACTTTTCCTACCCTCCATCACTGGAAAGAATAGACCATTCCTTTTCACTCCTTTGAAAATCGCTTTTTTCAGCAACTTTTTTATGAATTTGAGATTGTTGGAAATCTGTCTTTTGAAGTGGACTAAACAATCTTAAATCTTTCCTCTTAGATTCACTTTTCTTGACTTTGTCCAGTGGATCCACATATAGCTTGAGGTGTCATCCAAAACTGCACCCAGACTTCTAGCTGAGAAGTTACCAATACAGTGTCAAACAGAGCTCAAGTATTACCATCTAACTTCTTTAAAGTACTGAATGTCAGAAACATTGAAATCTTTCATAAAATAAATAGTTATGTCTTTTGAACAATTAAGACAATTTCAGTATTTTTGCATTAGAAGTTGTTCTAAGGGGCTTTGTTGACAAATGCAGTAAATTTTATGTACAAACCCAGAGAGCTAGAAATAAATATTGCTTTTTCATAGGATCCATTTATCCCATAAACCATACAAATATACCATTCAGACATATTTTGGATCTTATTGAATGGATTGTATTTATCTTACTGCATTTGGAGGCATTCAGTGTACTCAGGAGGGAGAGCAGAGACAGATGTGTGAGGAAAGGGTCTGCCACCAACTGTGCAGGGTTTAGACACCTATTCTTTTAGTATGTAAAAGGTAATTAAGAACCTCTCATCAAACCTGAGTGATCATTAGCAAGTTCCTCATGCATGCTAGATTTACAGTGCACTCACGAATTGATGAGTAATAGGTTACTAACAAATATTTTTACATACATACATGCTTAATTACAATTTATACAAGGTGAAAAAGGAAAGATTCTAGCTTAGCATACAAAAGCCTTTTTTATCTTACTTTTAACAAAGAAGATTCTATCATATAAAAATTATACTTGTGACTTCAGAAAAACATTATAAAAGATGGCCATGGGTTTTTTTCTTTTAATATCATTAATACACATTAATGCTCCTTTATTAGTTTTTTTGCAGGAATATGTAGAAATTATCTCAATATACATTCATATTTGGCCAAAGATATACTACAAGCAGGTCTGTGGAGCTGGATTATCAGGTGATAGATGGCTGATGTAGACTGAAGCATTCAAAATACATTTATTTAATGGAAAGTGTTGACATGAAATTTAACAACTTCCCAGAGCTAATAGCAACACTAATTAAAGACCAAAGCATAAGAGGCCACAAAGCATAAGCGTGCTTTAACTGCTCCAGAAGAACAGCTGTCTACAGTGAGGATTCATGTTTATTTATATAGCTGAATTTTGAAACAATTTATCAATATATTATCAATGTATTAAAATCCTGTGAACTCCAGGAGTAAATCAACATCTAGCTACTGGGAGTCTTTCCTCGGGTCAAACTGTCTCACAGCTTTATTTGGTGTTTTCTGCAATGGCAGTGCTGCAGGTATCTCTTTCAGAAATCTCTGTTTTACATTCCCCCACTTCATCATAGCTACCAAGAAAGTCACTTCTTCCATTCCTCTTTCCTACACTATACAAGATGTCTGAAAAAACATTTTCATCCATTCAAATTGTGGATTTTGGTGTTGAAACATGCAGTAGGAAGTCTTGTGATAATCTGAGGCCCTATGGTAAATGAAGAGCTTTTAGAGGACTGCAAGGGAGGATGAAGAGAAAGAACCGTATGAAAAAAAAAAAAAATTAAAAAAGAAAGACAGAGAGAAAGTAGGCCCAACATTTTAATGTAGTATTAGGAAAAATCTTTTAAAAAATTCATCCAGTCTCAGTAACAAGAACAGTATAGCAGAAAAAAAAAAAAAAAAAAAAGAGTTGCTCATTAAAACATATTTTGAAAGAAGTATTTATTTAGAAGAAATCTGTGATGAGAGCTTTGAGCAGGTCCTCACAAAAGTTATATAAAATTTTGTGTTTCTTGGACTCGTTCAATTTTTAACATAGATTTTGTAGGGCACGGCTGAAAACTTTCTCCCTAAAAAGGCCATTTACACATGTATTGCTGTTCCTTTAAGATGAAATGGTAACTAGCACAACTTGCTATGTCTTCATCCCAACACCATAAAGAGAATCCAGCTGCATCTGTGTTCCAGCTTTGAAAAATGAGGATTATATTTTCTCTGTTTAACTTTGTCTTAAGTTTCTACAAGATTATACTATGGTTACAGTAAAACATCAGCTCTATGGCTTTCTCTTTCTTTGGTTATTGCCCCCTTAGGTATTGCACTGTAATCAAAGGGAGGTCAATTGTATCAAAATAGAAGTTTGCCAGAATTTATCTGGCATAAATTCTTCCCTCAAGATTTCATTATGAAGTGTTACTTCTGAAAAAAGACCACTAAGTATTATCCAAAATCTAAGAAATTACTTTACAAGACTAGAAACATAAATTACATGGATCTGAATACCGGAGTAAGCACTGGATCTGATGACTAATCATGGTCAATATTCTATCAGTAGTAGTAAGGCATAGTTTAAAATACCTTCATACAATGCGTTCATTATAGATAGATAAAAGGTTAACCACTGAATATTATGAAATTGGAGGATTCACTAAAGCAGTGCACATTGTCTAGAAGGAGCTTCTCACAGTTTAATTCCATTTTCAGAAGTCAGAGTGGGAAACACTTTGAAAATTTAAAATGTTACATTTTGGTCCACAGTGACACATGCAAATTCAGTAGCCACTTGCTAGATGATCAGTTTGCCACTACCAGGGTGCTTGAAAAAGGTTTGCAGGGAGTCCTGGGAAGTTTACAATGCTGTGATGTGCAGACTGAAATAACATTTAAAAAAATATTGAAATTTAACCACTAAAAGCAAAAGCCACCACCTGATCTTTATGATCTCATTTACTTTCATATGTGACCTTCATTTACAACTATATTACATAGAAAGATGCATAAATGCTGTGCTAAAGATTCATAAAGAAATAAGTCTTACCATGAAAAAAAAAAAAAAAAAAAAAGAAAAAAAGCCAAAACCCAGCAGAAATCTTTCTGGCAAATAGAGCTCTTAACCACTGAGGTTAATACGTTTTTGACATTGGGAATATTAGCTCTTTGCAGCCTGGGGATTCATTCTGCCTTCCTCAGTCTGAACTAAGCATCTTTCTGTTATAATATATCCTATAAGGTATTGGAGAGAAAATTCTATTCCCATCATGATATACTGCAAAACTCCCACTACTTTCAGTGGAGTCAGCATGTCACCTAGTTTATCTTTGTCAGTTTGTGTTCTGTAATCTTGGTGTTGCCAAGTTTTACGTTATTTGGAGTTTTCCTTAAAACTTGAACTCCCATGGCAATCTAAAATTCACCTTAACAAGAAAAGATCTTGGGGATGCAGACAAGAGAGTTGACTGATTCATTTCATCTTAAAGCAACAATTTAAAATAGAACTGAAGATTCACACTAGTTTTCACCACTGACTCCCTTTTCTTCATTGGTTAAAGATTTATATACATAACTTCACTGAAGAAGTCTAAAGATGAGGTAATTTTTTTGCACACGGTTTTCAACAAAACCTATGCTTTTAGCAATTTTGATTTTTCTGTATTCAGTCATAAAAATGGCAGTAAAACCTCTGTCATTGTTAGTAATATTCACAAGTAGTTGATAAATATTTTTTTTTTTTGTTTTATTTTCAGTGCTGTGTTAACAGAGCACTCACAAAGGTGGAGGCATGGCTCTACATGCATTTTCTTTGGCAGAGAACTCAGGTTGAAAAGTTCCTGAGGTGTTACACTTTTTTTCTTTTTATCCTAACTTCTCAGTTTACTACTCCTTCAGTTATACCAGCACAACTGTTCACAAGACCATTCTGTAAACCAAATTCCTGGTTCAGCATCAGAAAGCAAAGTTCTGGTTTTGTTTTTGGTTTTGTTTTTTTTTAAATCTGTCACCTCACTTTTCAGAAGAGTCTTACAATGCAGCTGCTGGAGCACTGAACTGGAATCACAAGCATCTGGGCAAGACATTTCTTGCCCCTCCTTCCAGTAGAATGAAATATATACAATTGCATACAGAGTTCAAAGGGTTAATGAGTAGGAAGCTGCATCTTGCAGGAAAAGAGGAGGCAGGGTTGGTGGACAGAAAAGGCAGTTAGCAACTTTCTAAGCCTAACTTTGATATCAATCAGTAATATTTTTATTATATTTTGTAGTCAATGAATAAGTAGTAATTTTCCACTACCTATAGATATATAAATAAAGTGTCTACAAACCCCTTTTTCTCCAAAAATAATCAAATAGACATTTGTCAAAGTGCCAGGTGGGAACTTGCTTAGAGGCTTTGCAGAGAAATGAACAAATCTCAAATGGATCTGAGTGAGGACCCTCTTGACATTGCTGACCCAAAAGCATTTGGCACATTTCAAGCTCAAACTTAGGAAGCTCAAGATTTAATACAGGTTTTCACATTCAAAACAATAAGATTAAGGATTGAATGTCACTGTTCTGGCCTTGCTGTCATCTAAATGCATGAACACCCAAGTAATCATCTAAATCATCTATCCATGCACACATGTATTCTGACTAATTGTCACTGTCCTACAGTGCTATAACTGTCTTCTTCACTTAGTCCTTCCATTCATTTGCTGAGTCTTGTTTATAAATTTAATGTAAGTCTTAAAGAAAGAGTTCGCCTGTCTCCTTGCACACCATTCTGAATACTGATTATTATAATATTGCAACTACTATAACAGGGCAGAACCATCATACTCATAACCCATGTTTGCTAAGAACATCTAACCTGAGACAAAAGCAAACTGAGCAATCAATTACAGTTAAAACAACAGAGAAGTACCAATAACTAAAATTAAATCATGCTTATACTCAGAATAACCCAACAAGTGAATTTATGCAAAATACTTATGAATTGTAGTCTTTTTCTGTGGTTTACATGAGATGAGTGAACTGTGATACTGTCTAAATACAGAAAACAGTTTATTTGTCTTTGTTGTTCTTGCTCTTGATTCACATACTATGTATAAAAGCAGAATGAGTTAGGACTTAAATACTTTTCCAGTTCTGTAAATACAAGCATGCGTTCTCCAGCACTGCTGGCTATAGAATGGCACAAAAGAGCAAAAAAGGAAAATGTGAAAATACCTCTTCACACGCACACCAGGAGTACTTATGAGCCTGGTCTAATCAGCTAAGCCTATAAAACAAAATAAAAATGGTTAGTGCACTTGCATTCCAATTGTTTGTCTTAATGATTTCAGGGTGGTGGTTTGATGCGTGCGGCCCCTCCAATCTTAATGGGATGTTCTACACAGCTGGGCAAAACCATGGAAAGCTCAATGGCATCAAATGGCATTACTTTAAAGGACCCAGCTACTCCTTGCGTTCCACCACCATGATGATTCGGCCCTTGGACTTTTAAAGGCATTCAGCAGTGGATCCCAGAACAAACCAGGACAACACTGCCCTCAGCGGCACCACTGTCACAGTCTGAAGGTAAAAGGTGAAGGGCTTCTTGAAAGAAACATGTAGGGATGATGCAAAGTCACTTCATGATCACTCCATAACCTGCAAAAAACTCCCCAACAGTCACCCCACGTTTTGATGACTGAGGGAGGCTTTGTTTAGAAGAAGGTGGCTGCAATGATTTTCCATAGGGGAACAACTGGATCTGATTATTCTGCCCAAACCCGGTGCTTGTCAGTGGATGTCTTTTTTTAATAAAAGATGCATACTAGATTATTCAGCAACAGCATCAGAATCTGAAGACCTGAAATGTATCAACCATGGTCTATCGAGTAGAATGTTATTCAGCAGTGAAATGACAACATTTTTCAACTCCATGAAAAAGAATCACAGAGACACCTTTATTAAAACTCATCATAAAGCACTCAAGGTTACCACTCCAAGTATTATTTTTCTTAAATGAACTGAATTTGAATGGTGGATGGGTATATGTTAATCCCAGAGTCAAATAATTTGTGTGAAGATTATTTTTCATTAAATCCTCCAAGGATATGTTTCTCATAAATAAACCGAGTCAAACATATGAAGAATGATAAGGTAATGAGAATAAATTCTTCAGTTGCTCTGTAGAGGTAAATCAGGTAATTGGCATAATCCCTGAGCTAGGATTTATAGTGTGATAACAAAAGTAGCTGTGTTTTGAGGTTTTTCTCTTCTTTCATTAAAGTCAGTCTAAATGTCATGTAGAAAAATTAATGGAAGTTTTAAAGAATGTGAAATATTATCCTAAAGAAAATACAGGATTTTGCATGGAATATTTCCATCAAAAGTACACAGGAAGGCAAACTGTTAGGGTATATAAGAATTGCATAAATGCATAGCTTAAGGCAGTGGATTCATTTTACAGTACCCTTGCATGTGCGCAATTTATCATTAATTACTTTGCTTTTTTATTACATTTTTGTGAATATCAGAAGCATGCCAGTTCTACACAGTGCTTAGGCTACAACTATAAACAATACTCATCAGAACTGTATAGGAATAAAGAATTGTGAAGTTGTAAATAGCATGTTTATATTTCTTGTAACAGTCATTTAATTTGTACAGGCAGCCCTGACCCTACTCAAAGGGTGCAAAGCCTCAAAAGGATATAAATATTAAATGAACTTTAGAAGACTGCTTACAAGTTGCTAACAATAATTTTGTTCTATCAAAATGTTGCAGAAGTGTGGGACAAGATGTACAATTCAACTACTGGAAAAGATAAAGTTCCTGTAGTAACAAGCAACCAAGTAGCTGGGTGTCCCATGGGGGTATAGAGACAGTATTTTCCATTTACAGCCCCTCCTTATTTAGTCATATAAATAAAGTCCATTTGGCAAAGTATCTTGCAGTCATTTCACTTCTGCTATATATAAAATTTAAAAGTTTACCCTGTTCCCACTGAACTCAAAAGTAACATACTCATCGATTAAATTGGGACCAACATGACACACAAAATCTGCATGTGGTGAGTGTTTTGCTTGACTGTTGCTTTGTTTCATTCATTAAACTACTCCTGAGATCAGGCACAACAAAGATATGATTCTTTTTTAAAGGATGACGATAATAGTATCTTTTTTTTTTTTTTTTTTTTCCCTTTAGCAGTTTATTTCTATGGAACAGAAAAAAACTGCTTGGATTTTTTTAAAGATCCCTTCTTGAAGATCATAAGGCCCCACAGGGTTCTCTGTTTTTGTTACAATTTGATGTTTGTTTGGTTTTAAGTGGGAAGATCTTTGGTTTTGTGTATTTGTATATATTTATATATATATTTGAAATAATCTTGCCTAAGGGTTAATTTGCTGTTTTCTGCTGAATAAGTTACTAAACTACAACTTACTCAGCAGTTTCTTCACAGAGCTGTTTTGTCTCAGTTTCCAGCAGTTTTTTCAAATAGTCTTCATTTATGTGTAAAAAAATGTGTGGTCTGTCTTCCTCCATATTCTCAAAAGATATATTTTTGCAGGTCTCCAAGTTAGGAATGAGATTTTTGCAAATCATATTGCAAAAAGCCAAACACATTTAAAATCATGATATTTACTGTTTATTTATCTGGGTTTGAAAAAAATGTGGATTTGGTTTCCTAACCTTTATAATAAAACATTTTAAAAAATTGCAAAGTCCGTGATTTTTTTTGCTTTAAGTACACCTCTGTGATAGACTGACAACATTTTACAAGCCACCATCTCTCCTTGTAAGAAATATTGATAAATTTACACAAAGCTTAGGAAGTGAGTCTAATTAGAGTTTGTCCAGAAATTAGTATTTTTAACCTTTCAAATCCATATTTCAGTACTTTTTACTTAAGTTCCTTGACTAAAATCATGGAATTATATTTCTTATTTTAAGTTCAAATCATAAAAACTCTATCAATCTTTAAAATAAAATGTTTCTTGAATTCCACAGGCAAAGATAAAAATTGAATTATGATGCCTGTTTCTCTTGCCTTATGACATGTTCTTCTATCATCCATTCAATCATGTTGCATGGCAGTGACAAATCTCCATTGATCTCTTAGCCAGAAATGCCTCTTGCTCCATTTGTATGCCTTTTAAAACTGCAGGGATCAGTTTTAACATCTTTTTGTAGTCAATTTGTCCTCATTTTCTCAGGAATTTTTGCTTAATTGGACTTGTTCATTGTGTTCATTCGGACTAACCTAGCTCTTTAAATCAACACTAAAGCTGTGAGGAATTACATACATTAAAGCACATTTTGCCCCTTAATTAAACATGTATGTACTGCATGAATTGAAGAGTTACAATTAGTAAAAATGGTCTTTCTAAATTTGATTTATATTAAAATGTTTCTTGCCTTGAAAGATAATAAAAAAAATAGTCTGTGGTCCATGGTGATTGTAAGTGTATTATTTACCCTTCACAGATAAATTTCTTCCTATTTTATAAAACAAGAATACACAAAATTTTCACAAATTAATAGATGTATTTTCCATAGCATATAGACCCTTAATTTTTAATATCTTCCAAGGCTGTGGATGTAATTTAAATCCACGCTTTTCTAAGTGCTTTAGCATCCAGTACTGGCCTATTAAGTAGGCAAGTCATCTACATTTATAATCATCTGTACAACAGGTTCCCAAGACACAGTTCCTTAAAAAATCCTTCCAGCTATAACAACTTTATTCTCTGCAGCTCAAACCACAGCTCTGACCATACCTCAAACAACCTTGTTTGGGGTTGACACAGCACTCATTTCTCCTTTGGGAAGAGCAAAACTGAAACAGCAATCACAAGAGTTTAACTCTCTAGGTAGGTTCAAGTTTAATTTGCAACCAGACTGTTCTGCAGTTATGCAAAAGGCATTCCTACCTACCAGCTCTCACATGAGTTGGGCAGCTTGAGGAGAAAGGCAGTAACCTCTGAAAACAGCTGATACTGAAGGTTTTACCTGACTGTGACCTGTCGTGTGCATACACACACATGTGCACATGCACACACATACACACAAGTCCATATGTCTGAAGAAAATTTGACACAGCCAGTCAAAATGAACTTTCTAAATTTCATCTAGAGGAACTGTAATCTCAGGCCCCAAAAAAAAACAAACAAAAAAAAAAATCCAAAAAGTACCAAAACTGAAATAAATAAAAAGTTCAAATGCCAGTAGGGAGGCAGGATTAAGTGATAGCAGGTAGAAGGTAGAGGAGCAAGAGCAGGAAAGAGAGAAAATAGGGATATGGGACTATAGTGAAGAGGGAAAAGACAGACAGGTAGGGAAGAGTTGAAGGGAAGGGATTACTTGTGAGACATAGCAGCACCATATTTCCTGTGCCATGTCTGCCACACAGTGCAGGAACTCCCTTCTCCCCCAGGCGTGTCCAACCCCCACTCTCCATGGCTCCTGTTCATATGAGCAGGAATCTATGCTTTTGTATGCTTTGGGCGTGTGAGGGTGCAGTGTCTGTGTTGGTTTGTCTGTGTGCTTTTTAAATTTTTGCACAGGGACAAATTTATATGGATCTTTGAGAAAATATGCTGCTTATGGGTATGTCAAGATAGCTCTGTAGCAAGTTCTTTAATAATGGAAAAGTTCCTTTAGAATATTAAGGAAACGTGTAAATATTAAGTGCTGATAATGAAATAGAAACTATGCACATCCAAAATATTGTGAAATTAGAACCTTTATTATTCCACTAGCTAAAATTTCTGCTGGGAGCAGACCTTATTCTCCATAAAAATGGTCTGTGCAGTTTTCTGAACCAGTGAGTTCAGTTACAGAAAAATAAAGAATGGATGTATACTGTAAATATGACCCAAAAAAACACTGATATATTAAAGTACATGAAGGCCTAGACACCACTCCTGTGTTTAGGTACAGATAATCTTGAGCCCCAAATTGTTACCATAAATTTTCATTCTCTCATTATGCTTCTCACCTTTCTCTTACTTTAACAATGCCCCTTGCCTCCTTTTAAACTGCTGGCAGTGCTTGCCTTCTGCTGCCTGAAAGTAGCCACAGGAAGGCAAGCACCACATTAACAGAAGACCAAAGACCCACAGATGCTTGTGTTCAGAACCACATCACCTATGCGGACAGCAAAGTCAGTCCCTGCCAAACCATGGGGGAGGAACCTTTCCTGATGGTCATTTGCTCTGCAAGGCCATGGAGGGAAAAATAGGCACACATGCACACAAGAGATCTTCTTTCTACTTAAACAGAAAATGGCTTTGTCAGGTCAACCTTAGGAGTCCTAATGGTACCCCAGAAGAGTAACTCATAGACATCTGCTTCAGCCCAGTAGGAGGTGGAGGGGAAAAAACTCTGAAACAAGGACAAGGAAAATTGGAGAATCTTGATACACTGAGATGGATAAGAAAAAGTTGAGGAAGTGAGGAAATGGCTGTTATATGGTAATATATCTATGCATGCAAAGGAATCAGGTTAGTAAACTGAAGGCAACGACAGCAAAAGAAAGAAGTCAGTCTGACAAAAAGAACATGGAGAAATAACAAAACTGAAAGCACAAGAAAATTAAGAAGAATTAGGCAGAAGAATCTGTTGAAATATTTGTTAGAGGATAATTAGTATCCACTTAATTCCCCAAAGTCAAAAAGGAACAGTGTGGCCATTTAACTTTCTGCTTTTATTTAATATTTACAATGCAATGGAGATATATTGACATCTGGTAAAATCTAAAGTAATACTTAAAAAGCAATTCCTTCTTGGAGAAATTTTTGGTAACATGCTGTATGAGAAACTGTTCATGTTTTTAGCGTGAGACAAGAATCCACCAGTAGATAAATCAGCTTTGAATAATATTTATTCTTCCCCTAAAAGATGTGGATCTCCATCCTTTTGCAGCTCTCTCATACTTATATTAGAATCATTGTCTGCTCTAAAGGAAACTACAAATCTCAGACCTGATCTCATTCAGCTGCACTGTCGAACCACTGGTTTGTTTTCTTTTGAGTAATGAAGCAGAACTCCTCGATATGTTTTATTCTTCTTTTGAAGCAAACCTTTCTTTTTTCTTTTTTTCTTTTCATTTTTTTTTTTTTTTTAATCATTTAAAAGTTTCTGCTTTGAAGTTCATCTTTCATCTACCAGAGATGATTCTTTAATCTCTCTTTGATAGCTTCAGTTACTGCCACTTGTTCTGTAAAATCCCCAGGCAAAATTCTCCTCCAGACTCATGCAGTGGTTCTTGTCGCCAAACCTCTGTTCTGTCATCATGTTGATCTAGTACTGCACTGCCTGGCAGCAATACTGTCCTTTTAAAAGGTTTCTTTCAATCTTTGCAGGGAATGTCTCTCCAGAAAAACAAACAAACAAACAAACAAAAAACCCCAAAACAATAAATCAACAAACAAACAAACAAAAAAAACCCAAACAACTCCCTGGAGCAACTTTGATGAAGGTCCTGGGTTCCACAAACCCTGGCCCATCCCTGCACACTGATCAGCAGCTGCCCAAATCTTTCTGGTTTAAAGCCACATCAGGGTTTCTGTACCCTGGCCCAGCCAACGGGGGAGTCATCAAGCCCCCCTGCTTCCCTCCTACCCATTTCTCCTGGAATAGCTCCCTGGCCCAAGAGCAGAGGGAAGCACAGCCCAGGAGCCAGGGTGGCAGCACTTTCTCAGGAGCTGATGGCCCTACACACCTCCAGGCTGTGCACAGAGTAAAGCAGCCCCCAACGAGTGAAAGTGCTGGCTTTAGACTGCCTGGTCACAAGCCAAAGATGATACCACTACATGTCAGTATTTTTTTAGAAGTACAACCTCATTAGCCAAAGGGTCTTCCAGTAATTTATTTTGTTTATTTGATTAAGAAACTAATCCTAGTTTTACCACAGAAGGAGACAGGCAGTTCTTTAAACACATACGTGGAGATGCGTTTAATGTCACTCAGAGGACTGATACACTCACTTGCCTTCAGCATGTTACAAAAGCTTTGGTGTTTGTTTAGAGCTTTCAAAGCTTTGGGGAAAGACAATAATAAATACATTGGACTTTGTGCTGGAAAAATAAATTTTTAAGCAAGAGCAGTTTTGAGTAGCCAACAATATAAAATGAAGATATGGAAAATTTACTCCTGTAACTGTGACTATGGGTTTATTAACAAAGGTTTAGGCAGGAGCCACCTGCTCTGTCACTCCTTTTCCATTGTGTGACTTGTGCAAATTCGCACAACAACAGCATCTCCTGAATCCCCTTTCAGGCCACAGTGAGCTGCCCCACAGCCCAAAGACTAGATCAGAAAAACTGACTCAGTTTGATATAATCTAAAATAGATTAAATGATGATGCTGCAAGTCAGTGTATAATGCAGGAAATCAAAGGAGATTTAGAAAGTGACTAACCTGTTCAGGTTAACATTTTATACATGTAAGTACTCAGAGGAAAAAAAAAAAAACAAACACTCAAAACCAAAACAAAAAGCAAACCTGCTTATAATTTCCGTAAAATTAGATATAATAAAATTTATATAAAACATTTAGTTTAAATAGTCACTGGATGTATGGGGAAAAACAATAGAGAACTCATCCACACAACAAAGCAAGCTGTCCCTGCCATCTCAGCTCACTGGGGGATGCAGAGGAGCCCTTATTTCTGAAGTTTCTGCTGTCTGCTGCCACCTATGGTTCAAAAAGAAGCTTTTCCGAAGTTCCGTTCGTCACCAGAATCAATTAAACATGAAATGACAATTCTAAAAAAAACAGAAACTGAAGGGAAAAAAAGCTTAGGACATCCAGCATGGATAGTCAAAGTTAAGTCTATACTTAAGTACATGCTTTCAGTTTTAAAAGTAATAAACTCCCACTGATTTCAGTTTATCCCAGATGGATTAAAAAATACATAGGTTTTATATCAGTGTAGACCTTCCCTAAGGAAAATAATGGTATTTACAGCATAAAAAGTTGCTCCATAAAACATAGGTGATGGAGAAATGGGAATCACACAAAACTATTCTGAAAAGTCATTTTGAATTTACTACAATTTGACTAGACCAGAGATATGTATATGGAGCTCTTATCAGGAAGCCTAAGAAAGAAGCAAAGAAAAGAAAGCTATAATTTGAGATGGGAACTGAACTATATTTAAATAAATAAAACAAAACAAACCCATTAAAATAGTCTTCAAGACAAATGCTCAGTAGTTGTAAATGCAAGAATTCAGTTTGTTCTTCCAACCTAAATTTAGCCAACTTATACATAATGCATTATTCTGAAAGTCTTTAATTACTCTCTCACACACTGGTTTTATCGCATGGTCCAAGAATCACATTGCAATAGGGTTTTTGACTCATGAGGAATAATTCATTGGGAAATGAAAATATATCTTTATAATTTTATATCTTTTACTCTCCAACTAATCAGCTCAGTTTGGTGCCTATATTTACTCTGGAATCATATTTAGCAATACAAAAACCTCTGTGTCTTTTCAAGAGGTCAAGAATTCCCTTTTTTCTCTTAACTGCACCTGAGTGATATTGGCCATAAGATGGTTCAAATTAATATTTTCAGAGCAGCCCAAACTGCTAATCCTGTTGCCATACATAAGCTATCTTGTTTCTCTGACCTTTCACTTTCCAGTGTTCAAACCAGAGTCACACTGAGGTTATGATTCACAGGTCACAAGGCCACAGATAACCTTAGATATTAGTAGGACTCCATGTCATTTTCTTACAGAAACCAGAAGTAAATCAATATTTAGAAAGCTGGAGAAATCCAGTTGTTTTTGCCCTTTTGTCCACTTTGTGTTTCAAAAGCTGTGAACTTAGTGGCTCTGAACAAATAAAAATGAATGCAGATGAAACAAAACCAGAAGCAATTTAGTTATCCATGGGCCACAAGAGCGACAGACAAACATCATTCTGCTCATGGCTGCTAGGAGGTGCTCCAGCTCCACATCCAGGTTTACATGGTGCCTGTGGTACAGCTGGTGTGCTACACATGCACTGAAGATTTCAGTCTGAGCACCTTGGCTGTAGGCAAATGTAGGCTTACGGAGTATCTGCAATGAGAAAACACAGTATTTTGAATTAAGGTTTAATGGTTGAAACAGCCATGAAAACCAGCAGTTGTGCCCTGGGACTGTGGTTCAGTTCTCAACTGCTCTGCGCATGAACAGGGAGCTTGAGGCCCCATGGTGAAAATGAGAATAATGTCCTTCCTCCTGCTCTTTATCTTCTTTGGGTGAGACGAAGCCCTCACCACAAAGGAGCTCAGGTACCACACCCCACATTAATTCACACAACTCTTCTCAGAATCACTAAAATATACCTGAAGGGGCCCAAATCAGCATTGTTATTTCACGTTTGTTTCTAGTTAGACATTTCCACTTATGAGTTAGACACTGAAATGTTTTGAGGATGTCATTCTACATGCCTGTTGACTTATAAAAAACCTTAGTGTCACCCCATTGTGGAGAGTCCAGCTTTGTACCTAATGTCACAGATTTCTGAAATGAGATGTTTTCCAATTGTCTACCCTTTAAGAGCACATCCAGCAACCAGTACTTTCAGAGCATGTCACACCTAGTGAATAAGAGAAAATTAGTGTCCTAATGCACAGCAATCTTACTCCTACTAAAGGCAGGGGAATCCTGATAATAGAGTCAATGTAAGGCCTTTTGAAGTGCTAACATTTGTGATTGCATCAACAGTCAAGCTGCTTCAATAGGAACTGAATTATCACCCTGGCCATACCTTTCCTGTAACTTTTAACACTGTGTCTCTTGATGCCTTCATCTCCTAGAACTTCAGGGCAAGTTCAGTATCTATCAAAATGGATACTGAATTTGTGGCCTTTTATCTGGAGCATAATGTAAAATAAAACAAAACAAAATGAAACATTCTTCTAGGCTAGTTGGCATTATTTCTTTCTGTATTTTCTTTGTCACAAACAACATTCAATGGGACTTTTACACAAAATAACAAGGCAGGGAAAACAAAGATTTTGGAGTCCACCAACTTCCTGCATCATCAATGGGAACATGGAGAAACTCCATTTATGCATGCACCTGCCTTACTCTCCTGCTGGCATCTGCAAATCACCATATTAAACTGTTATCCAGGAAGGAACATCAACAGCAATATACTAAGTATGTCAAAACACTGAATGGATTATCAAACAGACCTAATTTGTAAGACAAATCTTCAGTGTTCAGCGAATGAATTATGAGATTAGTGTCATGAAAGGGATAAACTTGGTATTTCACCAGGAAATACCAGGTTACCCTATGCATCCTAAAGTATTTATCTCCAGTTAGTGCTCTGCACATTGTTATCAGAAACAATGATTGCACAATAAACAGCACTAATACTCAGCCAGCAGGACCTTGCCAAGATGCAAAGCCCTCTTCAGTACTGTGAAATGAGCTTCACTGACAAGAGTAAGATTTCACCTTCCTCTTTCTGTAAAGGGCACATCCCTGAGGGAGTCTTTTCAACCTTTGCAGTCTTTCCTTGTTTGCACTGTTCATCTTTAAACTGAAGCTTCTTTAGGATGTCTTGCTTTTTTTTTTTTTTTTTTCCCCCTTTTAGAAACTGCATGTGGAAATGCTTTAAAAATGTTAATGTGGGCATGATCCTAACACAGCTCCATTCATACTGAAACTTTCAACATCCCTGTTGCAACTAATAATTCTGAAAATTTTTGACTGTTTCTTCATATGACACCTGTGAAAAGGAACCAGAAATTTAGCTGGAGAGAGTCATGCAAGATGGGCTTTAATTTTATGAAACTGCAGCTGTACTACAGCCCCTTGGACTAAAGTTAAGTAGGTGCTACTTGGAGACTTGTCAAGGTCCAAGATGTCCTTCATGGGCTCCATGCCCATGCATCACAGAAATAAAACAGCATAAAGCTACTTCTTTCCCTTTTTCAGTTTGCTGTGAGTAGCTGGGAGATAGGAACATCCTGTGTGCACTGCTGAGAAGGTACAGGCTGACAAGGCACACTGACAAGCTGCTTCTGGGGAAAAAAAAAAAAAAGACAAAAGTTTTTTCTTTAAAAGTCACGTAACTGTTTGCCAGTGTCTTGCAAAGACTGGTGGGTACTCCAGCATCCAGGGGCATTGGGGTGGTCTGGAGAGGGCTGGAGAGGGCACTGTCACCTGTAGAGTCTGGTCAGTGTTCATGTTCAACTTCAAGAGAAGTCTTCTGTTGTCAGCCAGGGTTTGCTTTGCTCAGGTCAGACTATTGCTGTACTTCCAAGATCAGCTCCTTTGTGGGGTAATGTCCTGCTCCCCAACAGCACTGCTGGTGATTAGGGGTGTAAGAGCTGTCTCTGCAGGACAGCCAGTGCCTGGGCTAGTCTCAGCCAGGACCCTGCTTATTCCAGTTCAGCTGCAGTGCACAACCAAAAAAAATGATAGGCAATCTCTCAAGAGCAGTATAAATCCAAAGACTTTCTCTTAACCCATTGGCTATGAACTTTGGATCTTCACACATTATTTTCCAGTGAAAATCTGCTGCTGAGTTGTGCTACTATTTCTTTATTTTATATATCCAGGTGAGCCACAACCGCTGCAAAATGAAACCATGTCACTGTTTGCCAGTGTTTAATGTTACACAGAGGAAAAGAACAGCAGGCTGATGAAATATCAGGAGATTCTCAATAAGGGTTTTTTAGCAACTTAGATAGACGGCCTTGAGGAAGAGGAGAAAAAATGTAGTAGTTAAAATGGAGTAAAAGCATGTTTGAGAGTGCAAGCATCTCAGATCATCCCAGGGCCTCCATCACAGGGAGGTTTTGCCAGGAACTCTGGCAAAAAATGGAGCACAACTGCCGTAGAGACAAAGTTAAAAATAGCAGCATGGCATTGACAATGCTCAGACAAAGAAAATATTAAAAAAAAAAACCAAAACACCAACCAACATGCTGTTTGTCTTTCTGATTTGATGTCTCACTCTATATGAAATATGAAAAAAAAATGAAGGATGGGGCATGATCAGACTTTGAAGTCTTAGGATTTTTTTGTGGTCCACCGATCGCTACTACCCAAACAGTCACTTCATTTGCTGGTGATAGAGTTGCCCAGTTTGTGTTTACTGGCCCCTGTGCTCCCTGCAACGCTCCTTCACAAACACACCGACTTGAAAGGAGAATCAGTAATTCAGGAAGCCTCCTAACACAGCAGGGTTACATTTGTAATATGGAAGGGTTAAGATTGAAAACCAAAGTAGTTTAATTCTATTTTCAGAAAGCAGTACCTAATGCAGGATTATCTTTAACGACAGACACCAAGGTGTCAAAAGACTGTGTCAGGTTTCAGACCTTTCCATAGTTTAAATTCCTGTGTTTAATCAAAGGTTAACTGAATCATTGATGGTGGTGAAGAGTTACTTCAATGCAGTGTTGTTGTGGGTGGCCTACAATAAGTAATACCATATTTGGGCAGCGATCTCCTACATGCAAACGTATTTCCCATGCATGTCTTTGTGTATAGAAAATATATGACAGTACATACAAACTATCTCTCAGGAGACAGTGCAAAATAATTCTAACTTCAGTTATTTCTTAACTGCTTCATCATTTAGCTGAATAACTTTTATTTTTGTCTTGACTCTTCAAAATTATTTCCTTTCTAATAGGACAAAATGAAACAATAGCAATTATCTTGCTTTAATTCCTGAGTGTCAGAACTCATATCGGCAGAATTCTGTTTCATTGTGTCAGGCTGCATTTTCTTATTTGCTTAACCTTTTTTCTGGGCAGCTTATCACTTATAGAAGAAAAGGGAATTAAACTTTTGTGGACTGATTGTCTATTGGTTTGGCAATACTCAACATATATACATAAAGTAGGACATAAAATAGAAATGGATTCATATGCCACAGTTGAAAATTACATGTTATTTTTTCCATCTCCACTAATTTGTATTGCAAATAATTTCTGTGAAGAGTATGGCTGCAGAATCCGTGGGCAATTTTTATGTTTAAATGTAGTTTTGTACCAAGTTTTGAAGAATATTTCTTCCTATTCATTATTCTTTGTTATAGTAGCTAAATTGTTCTTTAGTTTGGTTGATGATAACACCTGGAATGTTCCTAGTCTACATAATAAGCTTTCTCCAAAGTATTTTTTGGAGGCCATTTATATTTTCATACTTCACAGGGCTTGGTCAAATGTATATAAAATTTCTATGATATAATGAACTATATTACCTTATAAAGGATTGATGTATCTGACACTTATTTTGGATTTGATTTATAAAGTTCCCAAGTCTAAAAAAGGTGAATGATGTGATTAACCAAGATGCTTTAAAAAATTAGAAGTGAAAATTCTTTCCACTACAACCAGACATCAAAAACATGCTGGTCTATTTCTGAAAACAAGGATTTTCACAGAAGACTTGCCATTAAACAGAAATATTCAGCGCAGGGGGATTTCTTTTTGGAAATATTTGTGGTTTCACTCAAAACCTCAGAATGAAGTGTTTGGGTTTCCAATAAAAGGTCTGCATATTTTAGTATTATGGTGGAAGAATTCTGCTTTTTTTTTTTTTTTTTTTTTTTTTTTTTCTCCTTTACTAGCTCTAAATTCCACTAAGGAAATCAACAATTAACTATAAATAGCAAACGATAATTATTGGGTTTCTGAAAAAATTGTGGGAAAATTTGCATTTCCTGCCACTTTCCTCTATATTTTAGGTAACATAAGGGCATGATTAAGTGTCTGAAAGTGTATTCCTGTTTTAATGACTGTAATTCAAGACTAACAACTGATTCAACCCTACTAGAGTCATAACTGCATAAAGCTAGAATCCATAAGCTGAGCAGAGGAAGTACTCCTTACTATGATCAAGTATCTTGTACAGAATTTCATAGAAAAAAAATAGTATTCTTTGTTGTATATCTTTTTCAGCAACATCCAAAAGAAAAATACTATTTTCCTCAAGCCCCTCCAAAAATAACACATGACTCGAAAGTGATTACAATTTGTGCAAAAAATAAAGGTGCAGACAACTTCCTACTCTGCATCCTGAAGCTCTCAAGATGGCATGTAATACTGTGAAAATTGGCAGGAATCCTATTCTACTTCCAGATGGTGCAAGGTCTTTCTTGCTGTATAACCCCTTTTGCTTTTGCCTCTGGACTGATTCCAAACACATCTTCAATCAAGAAGCCCACACAGAAATGAAATTTGTCATAATTAAGGAAAATACGAGTCTCACCGTAGTCTCCTGATGTCTACCACTTTGTTCAACAACAGAAAAAAAAAGATCCATTCCACAAAACAAAGTTCTGGTGTTCCATATTGACTAGACAAAGCATTGAATTTCTTACCACTTTTGGTTGAACATAAGGCCAACTCTTGAATGGGTTAATAAAGCAATATGAAATCTGCTGGACACGGAAAGTTATGTAAATGGACTGCATGCTAAGCCAGCCTATCCTCATGCTGGATACATGAGGGTGTTAAGAGAAGGGGGAACCTGCATCTGCTCTGTGTTTATAGACAGACATAAAATGATTATTGCAAGACTTGTAGATAATATGATCCAATATGAATACGAATCTCTGGAGTATCCAAGGAATTCATTTCAGTTTTGAGAAGGCTTTGATATGTCGACGTTGCCATTTTCTGTTCTAAATAACAATTAAGCCATTAGAGAAGTATGATTGAAGCCAAGTTTTCTGTATATTTCCACCCCACAAAAATAGATGTCAGATTGTAACACAGGATAATTCATATAATCCGAATTTTTCTTATCAAAAAATCCCTAATATAAAATCTAATCCAAAAAATGACATCTGCAGTTTTAAGCAAAGTGGTGTTACTTGAGTGATTAAATACCATGTTTGACCATAAAGAATTCATGGCCTTCCTTTGCTCCAAAAGCTAGCTAAGCTGTGAATTTATATTACTTATTTGTCCAATATTTTAGACTGCAGTGGAAGTAACGAAATGTGTCAATAATTTGTTACTTTAGACTTCTTGGCTCAGAAATCTGGTTTCAATTCTATCTGGACTAGCATCTACTTCTAATAAGCTTAACTGTTTCAGTATATCCAAGGCCAAAAAAACCAAGTCTAGTGCTAAATCAAAAATCTGGGGAACATTTCAGTGACTCAATCGAAAATAAGAATCACTAACAGTGAAAAATTAATCTCTAAGAAGTTAGCAAAATAGCTATTGGACATAGGAGTGCACCCCTAGATTTTGTGGCTTCTTCAAGGACAGTGACCCTTAGTGAGATTTCACAATGACTAAGATTAAGCCTGATGAGGAGTAGGAAATTTTCCACAGCAGCTGCAGCGTTTGAAACCTTCACCAAAGCCTCAGGGATAGTGCTGCTCCCATTCCCCACTACTGGCACACACTGATCCCAGCCTGCTCCATCAAGAAGAGAGCAGAAATGCTCCTTACTTCTCACAGTCACTTGTTTTCCCTGGTAAAACTAGCAGCCATTTGACAGAGAGGTGTGGGAGACATTTAATTCAAAGAAACCTAAAACAACAGAGAGACAGAGATAGGATTAATTTTGCTGAAGATCTCATATATATATATAGGCAAGGGAAATTTCATGGTCTCTTGTCCCATTTTAAGTGAGAACAGCAACTTAATTTTCAGTCATGAGTAAAGGCTTCATTGTGAGAGTTTAAATATTGAACAGGCAACCACTTTTTGTAGATTGCCTTTACATATTATTTTTTCATTTCAAAACTGAAATTAATTAGGATGTACAGGTTAAAATCTTCACATTTCATTTATTTGTCACTTCTAGAGTAACAGTCTCTAATATTTTCCCTACATAAGGAGTTTTTGACCTTTCTAGAATAACTTCGGATATATTTATTTTGAGGATCCAATTATTACTTTGACATTGTAATCCCATGTCACTCATAATATAATTTACTCTTGATCTGTTTTGATGGTTAAAGCTCTTTTCTTAAGGTCTGTTGGAAATCTTTCATTTGACAGCTGTTCATTTTGCTAACTCTTCTGTCTAATCCATGTAATTTTGGAACTTTACAGTGATAATGAAATCTCAGCAGTCATCCAAGTTGAAAAGCTTACTGTTCCTGAAGAAGTTCTTCTTGGAACCATAACTTTGGTATTCATTGAAGCTGGGTCCTCTCTGTGTGCTCACCTAATACCCCATTTTTCCAAGAAAAGTTTGCCGAATATATTTCAGCACTGGCAGCCAATAAGAAATCATTTGATCTCAGTAGGTCAGCTGCAGTCTGGTGCACTAAGAGGAAAGAAAACCGTTAATCTTGAGGTGATTCTAGCCTTAAACATACTTACACAAGAGCATTGATAAACATTACTAAGCTTGTATGGAGCACTGCTTGTGTTCACAAACCAAGCAAACCAAACCAGAACTCCACTTACTCTAGTGAACTATACTACCCCTCTGCTGTTCTGCTGCCTCTTCTAGGTGACAGAATACAGTTTGAAAAAACTCTGAAATGTTTTAAAGTACTTTTTTCTTCCTGTTTCTTTCGCACTTCTATTGGTCTTAATTGCACAGAAACAGGAGTATTTACAAATGCTTTTATATTTTTTTCATCATGTCCTATCCTATAAGATCCCAGGATACCTAAAAACAAAGTTTAAGTTGATAATGGCTTAAAAATCTTAAGCCAAAAGAGTTTAAGAAACATCTTTAATTTCATTAACCAGATTTACTCATCCTTGAAGCAAAAAACATTCATCCACATCAGTTTAAAGTTCCAAGATGTTTATATGATTGAAATATCTAAATAATCACAGTACAAATTTTGTATTTTTTGTTTGCTACTCTAGCAAATCACCCCGCACCTCTGCAGTAATAATATCCACCAGGAATTCCAACCAGCTCAAGCATGATCTCCACTTCCTGAGAACATGTGGCTGTTCTCAGGCTGTCAGTTTTTCCAAGGGTATCTTTATTTGATCTTGTGAAACACTTTTGTCCCATATGGGGCTAAATGCATTGATATATAATTTCTAAGTAAATCCCTAGACCACTTTTTTAATAATGGGGTTATGCTAACCATGGCCCAGTCCTTGGAGATCTTGCTTGTACTAAGCAAAGTCGTAAAAATATCTGCCTAAGCTTCTCCAATTTCTAACCCCTCTTTTCTTATCAGCTTTGAACAAATATTGTTTGGCTTGATGCCTTGTCAACAATATCATCACTTGACTCCTTAATAGTCTTTCCTAGGGTGGTTAGTGTGTTCTTTAATTATTTGTTTGATTTCCATAAAAGCTGTATTGCTATTTTGGCTTTCTCAGCCTTTACAATGAGACCAGAATTTGCAGCACAATCATTCTACACCTTTGCTATTCCCACAGGTTGGCTTTTAAACTTCAGACTGTCCACATCACCAAAGCTAGCCACATAACTATAGTTTGTAAAAGTAACTTGATAAATGGAGAATTCTCAAAGAAAATTGATTCCAGCAGTGAGTTCACATAAACTACAGCAGTTAAAAGTGACATATATTACACAGAAACAAATTCTGGTTTGATGAAAAAAATACATATTTTGGCTTGATGGCTATTCCTATAGGGATTGAGTCTGTGATTGGAATTATCTGTACAAGTTTAACAATTTATTTTCCCACTAAATCACTTACTGAGGATATTACTGTCCCTAAATGTATGTCAGGACCAATCAGGTTCTGTGCTTTCCCTTGTTTTTACAAGCAGCTGATTTTGGAACCTGCCAGTTTTCAGAGTCTGATACTTTATGTCTGACACTGGTCTAGTCTGCAGAAGTGCTTGCTGTCCTTTTACTATGCCTCTTCACTGAAGAAGTGACCTTCAGTGAGGACAGAAATAAATGTGTTTAGAGAAGATCAAAAGGCCATCCATGGATTATTTTTATATAGCTTTCACACAATGGAAGAACCTAAATACCAATTAGAGCAGGAAACTGTTCCCACCCTGTTCTCTTCTGTGCATACAAAGATATAGGCAAGACAGTATGTGTCCTAATAATTTACAATCTGCCAACAGAGAACAGATGGATGAGACAAACATATCAGGTTATAAATATGTCATCTGTTTCCAAGAAATCTTAAACCTCTAATTGGAGTCAAAAGGGTGAATTTATTCTGAGCTTATAACCAATGAAGGGATGAGAGAGAACTTCACTAACACTGGTTTTTATTCAAAATTGAGAGAACAACTTTGCCTAATAGATATCATGTTGGCACTAGTATTGTTATGCTGGAATATGAAAGGACTGATTCAACTATATTTGGAAAAATTAAGGAACAATATAAAAAGAAAATATAAATGGATTATTTCTTCAGTGTCTCAAAATCATGCTGTACTCTCTTGTGTGGTACTTTGAATCACTACAGCTGGAAAAACCACGTTAGTGTTGCTTTTGCAAATGTATCTCAACTAACGCTTCTCAAAGGTATTCATTCAGGGGTGTAGGTAATCAGATATTAAAAAGGGTCAAACCTGACAGATTGGCAGCCGTTCTGCTTCGAGCAGATGCATTGCTCACACATTGCCTCAAATGATGCACATCACTATTTCATGCAGTCCCGCTGAAGCTGAAATGGCCTCTGGGCCTCTGAAGATCATTCCAGCAAGGGACAGAGACTTACAGCCTCTGCTGGGAAAAAAGAAACTAAGAGCTGGAAGCCCACAACAATTTAAATCCCACATGAATTTCCACTCAAGTGATCACAGCTGTCCTGTTCAGTGCACTGAGTGGAGAAACACAGACCTCCAGTCCACGGGGTTTATCAAAAGGCATTTATAAGCAGCTGTGGTTGGTACCTCGCTCATGGTTTGTTTCTCAGCACAGAAGGGGGTATCCAGCCACATTGACCAAAACATTGTGCAGACAGTCCTCACAAGTAATCTTTCCTGAGATCAGCAAGCGTTGCAAACTCAGGACATAGCATTATTGCTTGGTGAATTATGAGTAAAATCAAACATGCAATAATCCCACATGCACTGTTTAATCCTATTGCAGAGACTGAAAAATGAGGAGTAACATGATAAAGTTTTATCCTTTTAAAATACCATTTTTTAAATAAAGATTTCTATGTCTGTCTTATCAAGCTTTCTGTGTTATTTTCTTCTTGTCTTTCTTTTGTGCTTTAAACTTTTCATTATAAATCAAACTGACATGGCAATGGTGACTTAGCAGTTTGTGTCATTTCCTATGAAGACTGCAGCCCTTCTCCCTCCTCTGGACAGTTGACATGTACAGGCCATGACTTCAGCTGAATCACAGCTTCCAAATGAGAACACAAGAAAGCTTTTATCAGGTAAAACCAAACTCCTCCCTAATTCTGTTTTTCTATAGAAGAAACCATATCTAGCAGTTGAAATCTACAATAAAGCATAAAAACAGGCCCAGACAGTAGGGATGATTTTGACGAATATTGTTCAAGAACTTCATTCAGAGGCGATGTCTTTTATTTAATGACTAGATTTTTTCTCCCAATATTTTTTCCAACCATGTATTTTAAACCTTTTGAATTTTTAATATTTCCAGAGTTCCAAGCTAAAGAGATTCTTATTTTTACATCATCTTGTGCAGGAAAATGAAAGACAGTGAACAACCTTTCCCTGATCTACAGCACTCATTATTTTAATGGACTACATATTCCTTCCTTTATCTCTTGATTAGCAGTAGAGGTTCCTTCTTTGTTGTATAGAAACTGCTCCAAACCCTTAACTGTTCTTTTTGCCCTCCTCTTTTCAACCTCCTCCTTCTCTTTCCTCTGCTATTGTATTCTCTTTGTAATGAAGGCAACATAAATGCATTCAGAATTCAAGATGTAAAAGCCCCATAGCATTGTACAGTGGCGGAGTTTTTAAATCCTGTTTTCTTTTTCTGTTCCTTTCCAACATTCAGTTTTCTTTTCTGACTACTGTTGAACAGGGAGCTGATTAAATAGAAAGGTAAGCTCTAAGCTTCTCTAATATGAGCTGTCTCCCACACATGCATATGCACTAAAAATTTTGTACATCCAGTCATAGGCCAGACTTTTTCAAATGTTGTTAATCAGAAATTTAAATATAAATTTGCAAAACCAGGAAAAATAGATCTATGAAAAATATTTCTAATTTTATTAGAAATTAAATTTATATTCTCTTCTTGTAAATTATTTCAGGTGGCTTATGCAACACTTTTCTAGAAAATTACCAGAATAATTTTACAGAAATTTATTTATTTTTTAAAAGCAAAATTTCAATTCTGTTTCTAAAGAAAAGAGAAAAATCCTGCTCCTTCACTCACGTGAGTAGCCTTTTTTAAGGCATAATCTGCACTCACTAGTACTGACTTAAATCCAGGGTAAAAATATTGGCTAATTTGAGCAGATATAGCTTTGGATGTAGCACTTTGGCAAAATTCTTTCAACAAAACTTTTTATGTGACAGAAGGCAAAAAATTGTTAACAACTTTGGAAAAAGTTTGTTAAGGGAGAGCACATATTCTCCCTTCTGCAGATGTTGCTAAGTATATGTCATTTGACCCTGTAATTAATCTCTGGTGTGAAACAAAGCCCAGAAATATCAGTGGGAAAATGTCAATTTGGCTCTGTATTTGCAAATTCATTCCTCTCTTCAGATATATGTGTGCAAATCTATTTGACATTGATGTTCTAAAGCTTACCATCATTTCTACAAATTAGTTTTGACTAATTCAGTTGATGCAATATGAGTTTTTCCACACGTATCTAAGATCAGAATTTAGTAGAGCATTAACAATGTATCTTAAGATATAAGATTTTGCATAACTTTCCTCATATGGTGTACTGCTGAATAAATATTTTCTCTGAGACTAAGATCAAGTTGCTCCAGCATTACTTCCAAATAGCAATGGAGGAATATTTGACCAGCTTTTGCCTAGCACACTCTGCGAAGGTCATGTGTTTGTTGTAAGAACAGAGCATGACAGAGCAGCCACCTTGCATAACTGCTATGTAAAGTTAATTTGAAGTTGACACCTCCAATTCAGTAGAGAAGTTGTACTTATTGGCACTGGCCTTGGTGGCTACTGTGCAGCCAGCACCCTTGAGACCAATTCTTCAGTCTTGAGAATGAATCATTCAGAAACTGTATGGTAAATAGTTTTCATTTCTACCCAACAAGAAAATTGTCATTTAAAATGTCAACAACATTAGCCTCTCCAAGGAAGAGTCATCAGAACTGGACCATTACATGAAAAATTAGTAACATAATTTACTCACAAAATGTACAGCTTAACATCAGCACAGGAGATTTAGGGCAAATTTGCTCTTGCTTAGATAGGTTTAATTTAGGCTATGTGCCACTTTGATAAAACCTTAATCATCCTGCAAACATGTGCAGCAACAGGAGTTGCTCCAAGGCCTGGAGATGGCTGTCAGAAGAGACAAAGGTTGGGAAGATTACACTTCTTTATCTCATAGCAACAGTACTTCATGAAACATGAGAGTAAATCCCCATGTGGCTGTTTAAAGAATAAATAACAGTAACATATTCATCTATGATCACCTGTTTGAATATTTCAAGTTGATATGTTCACCGTTCCGTGAAATACAAATGAAAACAGCTGGTTATTTTTTGTTCTTGAGACTTAAAATCATTCACCGATGCGTATCTTGAACCTGGGGCACTAGCTTCAGCAGCTGCAATGCAGCATACACTCTCATGCACATACATGTTGTTCTCTTAAATAATTCACCAATCAGGAGCAAATTACAGTAATTAAACATCCAGTTTGAGACAGTAGACTGACAAAATGGACATCTGGATTTTATATTAACATTGACAGAGTGTGCTTCGCAAATGTTCTGCTTTATTTATGTGAAATGGAGAAGAAAATACTTGATAAATCATTAGAATATATTTATACTACACTGAAGCCACAGAGGCATGGTCTAACTCAGGGTTTATATTGTCATCTATGTGAAAAAAGCATTGGTTTTAACTCTCCTGGGAGTCCCACCTAAGAGGCCCATGGGAAAATGAGAAATGAGCTTGAGATGGTGCAAGGAGCTTGCTTGTGCCAGTGAGGCAAGAGGAACTGCTGGTGCTGAAAGGAGGTGGGGCCCATGAAGTAAGAAAACTGGGAATGATTATATTGGCAGAGGATTGTGTTTATTCAGCATTTGCCACCAACAGGACTACTGTGCTCTTGTTGAAGTTTCTCCATGCAGACTGCATGATAGGTAACAATGATGGGGTCTCAGAGGTTGCTTTTGATGGTAGATCTCAAGTTGCAGTTACCATATATGGCTTCTCATCAATTCAGGCTTGGGCATGGAAAGGGGCTGTTGGTCAAATAATCCATAGATCAAATTATAGGTCCCTCTCCAGCTTTCATATCCTTTTTCTTCCCCAAAGGGAACACAAGATTCAATGAGGAAAAGAGAGGAAGGAATAAGAGAGTACCTCACTCTGTAACTACTACAGATTTCTTTTCTTCCCACAAGCTGTAATTTCACTGGCCTCATGTTTCTTTGCTTCCTGAAGCAGATCTGTTGGGATTTCAGCTACAGTGGCCTTGGGCACTCAGGTTCTTTGTTCCTTCACACTGCTTGGTTTCCCCGCTCCTGCCAGATCCAGTCCCCACTACTCTGACATCAAATCCTAGATTTTATAGCTATGTCTACACTAGTAAATAAAATGGACTAGGACCCATTCTGTGGATCCCTAAACAGTAAGGGCAAGAAGTCAATACTCTGCCCAAAAGACATAAGTCCCATTGAAACTGAAAGAGTCTCAGCTGGTGAGAAATTGAGGGAAAGTGTTCATATTCCTTTGATCCAGCAACACTCCATCTGTTGCATGGCCTCTGAAGGCATTTATGCCTATTTTCCCAGTGGTTTCAGTATATTTTCATGATAGTTGTTCACGAATAGACAGAACAACTGAGGAATCTTTTGAACGATATGAACAAATAAGACCTCAGAATACTTAAATCATGTTTGTTTTGTTATTCTGAAATGCCTCTACTGACATTTATGGGAAAATAAGTTTTCTTTTTCCAGAGTGTTCTGTGGTGTCCTGGTAGCTTCAGCTGAACATTTTCCAGGACTAAGGACAAATTCAGGCTGGGTCAAAATAATTAAGTTAATATTTCATGCAGTATATTTTAGAAAATTAAATAGAATGGATCAGCAAAAACATTTCTGAATTATAAAGCTGGTTAATATAATTTTTAAGCATTATAAATGAAACTGAGAATCAAATACCATCAGAAAGTCCTGTCAGACATTGTAGTATGTTTTGGATTTACATTCACAAAAGAAGTCTGTGACTAAAGTGTGTTCTGGAGATATTTGACAATGATCAGATGAGTGTTCTGAGAGTGAAAATATGATGTGAAAATCCAACCTCATTTAGCTAAACTTAGAGGGTTTACTTCTGAAATTGTGAAATTTATTTAAACTCATTTGCTGGAACATTATTCAACTAAAGATCAATGGACCATAAATTTGCTGAATATATGGTTTTGAACTCCACTTAAAAAAAATAATTAATATTGATTTTTACCAATGAGTGTTTAATTTCTACTAAAACAAACAAAAAAAAAAAAACAGCCACAAAATTATATCTAAATAATACTTTATTTCCTAGTCTGAGAGTTCAGACAAAGCTGCTTTACTGAAGTCTGGTTTGACTCACAATTTTAGCTAATTTTAAGTTTTGATTATGCTACCGGTGTTTCTGATAAGTCATGTTTTATTCCATGTGTGTCTCATCATCTTTCAAGAGAAAAACATCAGGAACACAAAAACTTTATCTTGTCCAGTGGTCTGATACATCAGCTCTGATCATTTTACTCACTGGGGTATCCCCCCCCATCACTCACCCTGAACTCTTTATGGTAATTTACCATAACTTTAGGGCAACTTAAAGGGATGACAATTTAATGGGATGAATCTACAAAGTGAAAGGCTTAAGACTGAAATGTTTGACTCATAGGCATTCCGCTGGCATATTCACAGTGGGAAACAATTGACCAGGGTTTAGAAAATTTCTATTTTAGACACTAGGTTGTGTTTATATGCACAAAGTAGTACTACACGTACTCAGAGGTGAGCATAATTGAGTAATTAATGCAGCTATGCTGGTTTCAATACCCCCAATAGTTCACTTGGGGCCAGCTCTGCAGCTATGTCCTGTTGTAGATATGGAAATAAGGCTCTTTCTTCAGCTGTCAGCTTACTAAAATGCCAAGCATTAATAAGAATTCAATAATCAAATTATTGATATAAATATTAATGTAATCTGAATAAGTTGTCTACATTTATTCTTTGAGAGCAAGACAGTAAGCCAAAAAACTTTGCTATTGTTTCAGTAAATGTAGATTAGGAATACTGGCATTTAATTTTTCTTCAGTGCCAAGTTTCTTGTCATAAAGATGCAACTGGAAAGATGTAAAACATTATTTAATTTGGTGTTAATTCTGGGAGAATAAATTCAGCCAAAAAGGGAGAAATTTAGAAATTTTCACATTGATATTTGGGAAAACATTTAAGTTTTTAATTTTCAAGTATTTGCATTTTGAAAATGACAATTATTTAAAAATTATATTCCAAAGATAAATCACCAAACATGCTTAATTTCAGCTCAGACAAATTATTTTCCATTCTGTGCAATATACTTCAGGGTTTGAGGTTTTTTTACCAAATAAAGAAAAAAGAGATTTCTGTGTGTGTGGTTTTTAAAAATTGTTTCCTTTAATTTTTTATCTTACATAGACAAAAAAGAAAAATTTCTAATGCATGCCTCCCAGAGAAATATATAGCAATTATGAACATGCATGTTTATATGTATGTCCATGTAGTGTCTCAAACATGAATTCTTGTTGAGTTGACAGTGCTACTATTTTTGACACAGAAATTTGCTCCCTATCATTGGCCTAATTCTGCAAGACAGTGAGTAACCTTCGTATTGTGATGACAGCATCAATTCACTTGAAATTTCTTTGCATATACACCAGACAATGTCCCTGAGCGTGGTAAATTGCTGAATGACAAAAAAAAAATTGGGGGTGTAGACCTCAAATTTGGTTTGCCGTTTCCCAGTGAATATTTAGTAGGGTAAGAGTGAATCCAATTGGTCCTTTGAAGGCTTTGTAAAAGAATTTTTAGTCAATGTATTCTGGTTTACAGAAATAACTGTCTCCAAGAATAACCTCTGAGGGCTCTATTAAACAACAAACAATTCCTAAGCTCTCTGAGCGGAAGCCAAGGAAAGGCCACAAGTGATACAGAGACTGGCTCTGTACACAGACGGCTGATTTGGCAAGACAATAACCAACATACTGAAGAAGGACTCCTTTGGTTTTCATTTCCTTTAAATCTCTCTCAGCACTGAAGCTATAAGAGTTGTAGGCAGGCTGGTATAAGTAAAAGCATTAAATGATCTCTTTCTTGCCATGGAGCCACTCGATAAACTGGGATAATTGCTTGAACTGGTTGAGGTAACCACTACTCTGGTGACAAAAGCTTTTTAATCCAATGTCACAACATCTCTTTGTTACATATGTTGGTATGAAAGTGATCTCAAAAGGGACAGCATAATTCTTTTTATACTTAAAACCTTCTTTCTTTTCCCATAGGGGAATCTTCCTTTAACTGGAAGGCATATGGCCCACGATATTCTTTTTGTTTATTTTTTTCCCGTTGTTGCTTTTTCTGTGTACATCCTTAAACGGCTTTCTGGCTGACCTATGTGCCTGTTGGCTGACATCAGCTGGGAGAGTTGAAGTGTTTTGAGAATACCCTCATCATTAGGACCAAGATATTCAACTGACACAAGAGCCAAATAATTTTTGGACACTCAAGTACAGATTGGCAAAGTTTTATGAATAAATTTAGAAGAACCATCTTGTACCTTTACCAAAAATGCAGAGAAAATATAGCAAGAATAATTTGAAGTGTCACTAGAAAAGTTCACATATATTTTAAATTAAATTATATAATCATCAAGATTATTATATTATACTATAGTATCATCTCCAGATTTGTCATGTACTGATTTCATTCCAACATAAAGCAGTAATGGAGTAAATAGAAAACCAGCATGTCACCTGCCATGTTAAACTCAACACAGAGGACTGACACTGATTAAGCAACAAGTCCAAACAATCTGGGAATCTTTCCAGTTTTGAAGGGCTTTGTAGGATTTATAAAAATCCATGAATTTTAGAAGCCCTGAAATAAGCCCAAATTCTTTAGAAGCAATGCAATGCAGTAGCTGTAAAGAACCTGGAACACAGAGACATACACCAACATCATCTGGGGGAACTAGGTCAGCATTATGCAGGAGTTAGGGCATCTCCATTGGCATCACTGAAGTTACATTAATGTAAAAGGACAGCTTACATCTGGGATCTGACCTAACATGAAAAATAGATTTGTTTAAAGACTTTACATTCTTTTAAAAGATGTGAAAACGGCTGGAGTCAGTCCCAATGCCAATATGTTTTGATAGCTGTGGTATGTAAAACTGTATACAAATTACTTGAGGAAATGTGCATCTCGTGGTTGGCCATTTTTAAAGAAGTCATACATTGGCAAGTTTAAGAAAGTTTCTAAAAAAATGTCACACAAAGACTGTCTTACTCCTCAGTGCCATCCAAATCAGGTCATTATTACTACTCTGATAAAAAAAATAAAAAATCAACTTCCCTCCTGCTGTTACGTAGTCTAAAAAATTAACCCTCACCAAGGCTGCAGTTCTCAAAGGCTGCATAACCTTACAAGAGGACACATCACCACTGACAAAATAATCCTCAGTAAAAAAGACTAATTCTCAGGATATATTTTAAGGTCGATCAAAAATGATTCATAGAATGACAAACATTTCTTAATTTCTCTCCCTGACACACTATGACTGTATCAGAAAAGACTCAATTTGAGACATTCTAAGGTCACTAAACGAGGTGTCACTGGTGAACAGGAGACAGGTCCTACAGGAGAGCTGTGTTGTTCTGGAGCAGCAGCTGAAGGCCAGGTGGTCTATGTGACTTATTGCCTCCATTTAGGCAGCTGAAAGGAGGCCTGATATTAACATTTATTTTAATATTAAGGCATCAAATAATAGAAAAGATGACAAAATGAGCACATCCTGTGGATATCACTAGCTCTGAAAAGAAGATTGTAATTCATCCTAGCATTTGTATTTTATATTGAGTTAAAGTTGAAAGTAACTTTGGAGAAATAGAGCAGTTTTAACATGACAAAAATGGAAGTCAACAGTTTTGGGAAATTCTTTTATTAAATACAAAAACTGATGTATATAAACATCTCAAAATCAGTAAACTCTTGGGAAAAAGTTTAAGAACCAAATGAATAGGTTACTAGCTAGATCATTAATGATTCTAAGTTTTCTTTGGTTTTGTGTGACCTACTTTGTAGATATTTAGCTGACAAAGTGCTGAGAAATATTGTAGATGATTTATGACAGTAATAATGTTCTTATATTTCAGGGTTTGCAAGAAATGCTTGCTACTATCTCCCACTGGCCTCAGGATTGCATCCTGTCTTCTCTGATCCAATGCCAGCTATGATAACTCATTCCTTCATCATGTCCCGTTTTGGTTACAGCAATGCAATTTACTTAAGCTGGAAAGCATCAGCCCTGGGAAAGTTGCAGCTGGTGTAGATGCAGAAGCAGTTCACTTCCTCAGACCCATCAGTCAAAAAACCCTTTGCTTTGCACTTGCAGCCCACACACCATCTAAATTGGCCTCTAGAGGTGAACTCTATCTTCTCATCAATTAAATAAAGTTCCATGGGTCTGTGTGATGCATGCTTGGGACATTCAGTTAAGGCCATGCAGTTGGTGGAACGAACTCAGGCCTAAGTGAGACTGTGGTTACTACACCATTTTGCTTCATGGGAGGCACACTTCAGTCCCTTCCTGTACCTTCTTCCTTGGATAGCAAATTACTGTTTTAAAATTTGTTTTACTATTTGGGAAGCCAAAATAAAACAAGTTGGTTTTGCATCTAAGTGAAATATAGTAAGAGTTGTTTCACTTATGGGATGGAGGAAGTTCCTGGATATGGAGGCAAGTACAGATACTGAATTCATTGATTTATCTAAATAATCAAATGTCCATCTTTAGCGTATCACACAAAATTTATTGTAACGTATCTTATTGTTAATTTTAATGAATCTATTTTAAATATTACTAAGTCTTTGAGTTACACTATAAATGAAAATTGTATCTAAATGTAAATTTTGATAGGACTTTAATTGAAACCTCTCAGTAATATATAAATGGAGTTTTACATATATTTATAATATAAAGGCTGGAGGATGGATGTAGACTGTATCTTTTTCTAAAAAGTCCATGGTTTATATACATACATCCATCTTTATCTACCTCAATATAATGAATGTGTATTAAAGAACTGTTGTTATTTTTAGATTTGTATGCAAAAAGCGAAACTTGTGAAACAAATGGAATTGTAATTAGTATTCATGAATTTGGGAGTGATCAGCAGTGCTGAAAAATTGAACTTTTTAAATATGTCAAAGTTTGAGCATTTTGATACTATAAATTAATGTTTTCTTTCCAGTGTGTTTACATCAACTGCATTTTGTTGAAGGACCCATATAAAAATAAACATTTTAGGATAACTCCGCTATGGTAGCTATTTGTGTCTGCTATGGTAGCTATTTGTGTCTACTTGTTCCCTTACCCACGTGGATGCTTCCATACAGCTTGTGTATTCTCTGTTTTAAAAGCACACCATCTCGGTTTGCAGTGCTACACTCTGTTGCATACCATAGCTAGACCCACTGCAGTGAATGGATTGTGGTACCCTGTACCATAGGAAAAACAAACAATGAATAGAGGTACATGGACACCCATAGTGCATCTGCTTTATGATTGCACTCAGGAAGATAATCTCCTGATTGTACTCACTTAATTGTATTTTCTGTTTCATGTCTCAGACTGATTTTGAATCACCTGAACTGGACTCCTTTCAGAAAAAACAGAGCCAGGACTGCTCCATTCACAGATGGGTGGGCCTTGGACTATGTGCTGGTTCACACTGATTTGCCCTCCCTCCTCCCCAAATGGAGGTAGTGAGTGTGCATCTCCAGAAATATTTCCCTATTTATGCATAACCGTTGCTATCAGTTTCTTCTGCTTGCTGACAGAGAGATATCCGACACCTGAAGGAAAACTGACACTCTGTTGGCTTGATCTTCAAGATTGCTTTAGGGAATATTTTGTATATATTTTGTAATAGTTGGAAGGGGATGATATGTGGAAAACTTTTATTTTCTTATTGCTTTTGCCTATCACCTAGTTTCTGATTTGAAAATGTCTTAATCCAAAGGAAACTTGAAAAAGAACCCTTTTCCAGGGGGAGTGGCCTGTACTTTGTAAAGTCACTGGTAGCAAAAAGCATCCAATTAACATCAGAATACATGAATTTTTAAAAACACAAGTATTTAAAAAAGCATGAGAAAATCATGTACATTTAGAGGCATGTGCATAAAAGAATTAGATGGAAGAAAAAGGAGAAAAAAGAGAGGGCACAGAGAGAGCCAATATCACCACAATAGCCATACCAGCTAAAACCTTTATAATTAACATATGTAAAATATTTCTAAACCATACTGCTGCCTACACACTTACCACAGGGTAATAAAGACCTCACATAAGCAAAGACAATACTGAACATCTAATCTTCATAGACAAGATCAGTTCCATATAGTCCCAAAGTTCAGAGAGGAAGTCAGTTACATTTATTGTGAATATATTGCCAAGGATAGACAAGGTTCAATTGTACTGAATTGTTCCTGAGGTCATGGAATATCGTTTTGCTAAGGCTTCCAGCTGGCAAATTCATTCTCTCACTCTCTCGTTCAGTCCCTTGTGTTTATTTTATAATTTTACTCATGGCAGCAGAATTACTGAACCCACCTGTGCAGCCACAAGATGGTTGTTTTCAATGAAAAGTGCGTGAAAATTATTAACTGGTCTGTAAACAAGTGCTTCAAATTACCTGGTTCAGTCCTGATCTCATGTTTGCAATTAATGTCCAACCTCTAAATTGAATTTTTCAGGGCAGTTTCAGCTTCTGAAATTAGTTGTCCAGGAAGAGGAGGTGAACTGTTTTACCAGATTTTATTATCAAATAATAAAATTCAAGACTACATTTGTAAATTTTGCCTGGCTGTATTTTGGGAAAGTTTGGTGGAATTAGTGAGAGCATTTATTGCATCTAGGCCATAAAATTAGCCAGGTGCTCAGGGCCAGTCCTTTGCTATCACAGTCAGTCTCATCAGCTAATCACTGCCTAAAACATAACAGCAATAGGTCTGTTTAATATAGCCTGTACAATAGAAGAATTATACCACCGTGCAGTCAAATCCTTTTGCCTTCAAAACTGGCACTACTGTCCTCATTTTCTCTTGGTAAGTGTAGATTTGAACAGCAGCCCATTGCCAAGGATCTCACTGGCTAGAAAGCTATACACAAGTCTTTGAATTATGCATGAAAGACAAGAATAAAGGAATCCAGTAGGGTCTGAGAATAAGGGTAGATTCTGTACAAGATCGAGGGATATCCTCAGGTGTTTACACGTAAACATTTCCACAAGAGACAGATGACTGCTGAGGATGGAGCAAGAGTCCTTTGATCCTGAAGAAGTCAAGGCACTTGAAGGCAGAAAACCACTGGTTGACTGGCTGAGTCCCTCTCTAGGCACTGCTGAATCTATTGACTAGATGTCCACAGACCATAATTCTGAGTTACACAGAGGATACACAGCTACCTACAGATTATAGCTACTCAAGGTCCTTCATCTGGATTTGCTTTCTTCAGTAAAGATGCAATTTAGTTGTCTAAGCAGAGGTACAGAATTCCATCTGAGATGTCCTCAGTATCTGAGGTGGTCTTCATTCTCACTTTCAGAAAGGTGAGAGTTTTTCTTAGCTCTTGTGTCTTATGTGTAAGTTTCATAAGGAAAACAACCTGTGGAACTGAACCAAGGCCTAGGAGAGCAAGAAAATCCTTCCTACTTTGGGGAGTGGGGATTATTCTAGGATTTTTATTTTTGTGATAGTTCTTCTACATTGCTCTGGCAGAGGATGTCTGGAGCATCAGGTGGACCTGCTTTTGCAGAACAGTGGAGAAATTTACATTATTTATATTTCTCTTATCAATTTATTATTATTTTTAAAATCCTATGCCTTGAAAATAACTTCAGCATTTGCTTCTACTATTTTGTTTGTTTTGCTTTCATATTCTTAAATATCTACTGTGGGGTTTTGTGCAACAGCACTGAAAATGCCTGGTTTGCGGTATCCCATCTTGCTGCAGCACAGAGCATTGTTTTATATTCAGACATTTATCTTCCCATTTGCCTAAAGCTAGCCACTTTATGTTTTAATGAAAAAATATATTATTCAGAAATGGTTGGCTTAAGATTTCCTGGAATTTTTACAAATTTGGTATTAAAAAATTGCTGGATAAAATCCAGAGAGCAAAGAACCTCACTGCTGAGTGCCCCAGACTGCAGAGGGTATGTCCTAGTGGGCCTGGGTCCAAGACCAGACACTGAACATTTGGCAGACATATTTTTTATTGCATTTTCCTTTTAATTGTTTCTTCTTTCCCTTAGCATTTGTTAAATTCATACATATTTAGTTAGACAGATGATTTATTGTTTTTCTGTTGAATTTAGGGCCACCTGCTCATATTCTGTCAAGTATCACACTCCGTGACACCCTCACATTGTCAGATTAGTAGGAATATACAAAATTGTAGAGGAAAATCAGGGTTCCAAGCTTACATTTAATGATATTTTCTCATTTGTATTGATGTGGCATGTGAGCCAGCATTTCTGTGTCTGGCAATTAGGACTCTCAGACAGAGATGTCATCTCATAACACTGTAATTCTTGGCTTTTTTTCCCCTAATTGTAAATCGTTTACCTCCCTGAAAATAACATTTTCCAGAAGTGGAAAACTAGTCATCCTAGCTACTTAACAAATAGAAAAACTCTCCAGATGCTACTGTCATGCAAAGGCTTAAGTGAATTTAGCAAATATTTTTTTTAAAAGTGTCAAGATTTTGCCAGCACTTCACAATAAACTTCTGCTTAAGCCTGTGAATTTTAACATAAAAACACAGCCATTGTAACTGCTAGAGTGTGATAGGTCATAAAATATATTTTTTTTTCTGACCAACACTAAATTGATAATAAACATTGATATATGTCGTGTACTTTTTTTGATATATAGAAAATAAGATAGGAAGGCAAAGATGTAGAGGTAAGAGAATTTGTTTGTGAAATTGTATCTATTTTAAAAATATTAAAATCTGGACGATGTCTTTCTGATTGTGAAGAAAATGTCTGAAGTGTACTTGACTTCCAATAAATTCTACTTAAATATCGAATTGAAGACATTCCTGTTGGAAAATATGTATTGGAATAGGAATATAGCAGTTCTACTGGACTGTGAAGGAAGATTTGAAAATATTTTGAGGGATTATTGATAAGCTTCCAAATTTTCCAAGGCTATATCTTTGCTTTTGCCACAACTTTCAGGCTGCAGTTGTAAAGATTCTCCAAGCTGTCTTATTCTGTTGGAGCCCTGCAGCTGGAAAGTTTAGGAAGATCCAGCAAGATATTTTTGAAAAATTCAGTTCATTTTTTTCTGGTATGAAATATTTTAAGAAGTTCTTTCAAAGGAAATGTTACCTATCTATTTATATTTTGTAAAGATGGATAGATCCAACTCTTCCATGCTGAAGCACTTGGTTTTGATACTAAAATGTCCCTACACATGGGAAATTTAAGATCTTAAACAGCTCTTGCAAATTTCCTAACACATCTTTTGATGTTAGGAAAATTTCCCATTTAACTGAAGATTATGTGTCCTTTCTTTCAGAGTCAAAACTCTGAAAACATGAAGGGCACTTTAACTTACTTTTGTCTTCAATCACTATTTCAGTTGATCTGAGATTTAGGAAAACAAATCTTTCCTTTATTGTTCACTTTCCCCTCCACACACCCCCCCCCCCAAAAAAAAAAAAAAAAAAAAAAGAGGTAGAGTGAAGTTTTAGCTTCTATTTGTTGGGAAAGAGGGAAACTGACAGGCTCCTAAAATGAGGGGAAGTTTTGGTAAAGTGTTGTTTGCTTGTCAGATGGCTATCTCTTCTTCCACCTAATTATAATGACAGAAGGTCTCTGAAAAAAAGATGATTTTTCCATTTTGTTGACAAAAGACCTACTCACATAATTAATATTTTTCCCTCTCTTGCTTTGCATCAATTTAAATAAACCAGGAATTTGGTTTATAAATTATAAGAAACTGTCTGTAACGTTATAAGGTTAAATAGTTCGATCTAAACTAAAAGAAATACATTATTACAAATTACTATTTTTTTTTTTAACTCGGTAGTGGAATTTTAATTACTGTCACCTTGTATTAACTCCATTTAACTTGAGGTACCTGAGGCACAAAAGTTAGAGGCAAGAACCTCTTGTTCTTGGACAATGAGAAGAGGAAGGGAAGCAAGAGGAGCACCTCTAGAGAGTGACTGAGACACTGAGAAGCAAATTACTCTCCAGGATCATCCAGCTGTGTCCATTTACTACATGTAAATGGCCTTAGCCCACATGTATCTGTTAAGCATGATGAAATCCACCCATGTGCAGTTAGCCAATGCAAAGCCAATGCACCAATTTCACTCTCAATTTATAATCTCACTCATATAATACCATTATACATCCCTTTGGAGAAGTGCACATTGCCAAGATATGAGTAATTATTATACCGCATGAATTCATGTCAACTACATTCATCAATCAGTCCTTTAATACTCTGCTCTAATTTTTTTCTATTGAGGAATCCCAAAGGTATAGAATTTTGGTTTAGCAAGATTGGACCCTACCTGCCCACCCAAAATAAACATATGTTAAATTAAAAACTATATTTTGATCAATTTTTTTCATTTAATATATAAATTATAATAGTATGACTATTAGTCTATTTTATGGGTGATTATGTGATGTTTATAAAGATTTTATTACTCAGCAATGTCTTTATTCAAAACATGAACAAGTACTAGATCCCTGCTTCCTAATTTAAACTCACCTGGGGAATTATAGGCATTGGCAGACAGCAAATTCTGTATGAAAATTACTGATCCTCTGGGCTGACTTGTCTATGTCTGCAGATGGTGATTAGGAGACACTTTATTAAGCATTCAAAGTTTCTGTCAAAGTTTATTTATTTCTCTCTCATCTTTCATGCCTTACTGCTTATCTTCTATGAATTGTGTCTAAAATTTTCAAAGATGTCTAGTGTTTAGATCAGCAGGATTTGATTTGTAGACTACATGAACGCTTGTATGGGGTCTCTGCTCTGGCGCACATCCTCCATGTCCTTCTCCTTCCTTCCACTGACCTCGGTGTTCGTCCTTCTCCCAAATCCTCCTCACAAGTCCCAAACCACTCTTAGGTTCCCCTTGTTAAATACGTTATTGCAGAGGTGCAGCTGACTGCCTCGGCCCTGGCCAGAGGTGGGGCTGACTTGGAGCTGGGGGAGCTTTTGAGAAGCTTCTCACAGGGGGCACTGCTGTAACACCCCCACACCCCCCCACACCCCCCCGCTAACAAAAAACTGCGACACAGAAACTCAGCATGAGGTGTGAATTCCAAGAGAGGACAGAACACTGAGATTTGCACAAGGGAGTTGGTTATAAAAATAAATAATTAATAAAAAATCAGAACTACTAAATTAAAATTGAGAAAAACACATTGTACAAGATTCAGTGACAGAAGCACTGTTACTAGTTCATATCTCTTATATAAAGTCCTGAAATTAGTCTGGATAAAATACTAAACCCAAATGGATATAGACTGTCTTACAATAGAAGCAAGTATCAAATATACTCTATGCCTGATTTCATAAAACCAAAATATTTAACAGCTTATTCCAGAGTCATCTCACAAGACACATGCAAATTCCTTTCAAAATAGCAATCATTGCATAGATCACATATCATGAGAGAATGAAAAAAATACATAAAATGTCTATTACGGTCAGTTTCATCCCATACATAAAGGTGACATTTTACAGCTATTACATGTCTAATAAAATTGTATGTGTTTGTAACCAGACATCTTTTTTGTATATTTATAATTTAAAAATTTTGTTCTTCTGATCTACTGTCCGTAGTAAGCAGCTTCAGCAATAGAAGTTATTAATTTCCTCTTAAGGGTATTATGATAATAAATGAATGACAAAATATTAAAGTATTTGTACATAGCAAAAATGTATCAACACAGTTTTTCTTACATTTTTCGACAGATCTGAATCTACCTTTGCAAAAATTGCAGCTGTTATACCAATTTGTAATTTTTTTCTAAACAATTAAAAGTTTACATGCCTTAAAAATTAACTTTCTGTTCAATGGCATCATTTTCCATAATCTCTGTTGTTAAGGAGAAAAAGGTTATTCAGAAAGGGATAGCTGTTGTAAGAGCTGTTAAATGTGTTCTTGAGATACTTGAAAGGCTAAACAGCTTGGACTTACTTCAGCTATTGATAAGATGTGGTATGAGCTTGGTTTGCACACTGAATCAATTATACCAAGATGATAGCTATTAACAGTTGTATAGCTCTTAGTTCTTCACCTAACCTACTAAGGCTCATATAAGACTTTGGGGAATAGCTGCAGACTATCTTAAAACTTTCATCTGAAATATTTGTCAAGATTTCCTCTGAGAAGTTTGGAGGACAAAACTATCTAACTATGTCTTTCCCACAAGGTCTTCAACTATAATATCATCCAAATACCTTTTTCATTACACAGATTTTGTACCTTGACATTTGTACCTCAACATTTATTGTATTTGGCTCTTTCACAAACCACTGCTTTCCTATTTAAAAATTCTCACAGTTATTGTTTACACCTACATCCCTTCTACAGTATGTAAGAGAGCAACTCTTACTCTCCAATGCATATTTTTATGCACCAAGTCTTTTTAAGCAACAGAATTACTGGGATCCTAGATGTTTTGGTTCATCCAGAGTGGAAGTGACAAAGTATATATATACTTGAATACAAGTTACTGTTTATCAGGATATAAAGCAATGTCTTGTCAATCAAAAAAATGTCATGTCAATCAGAATTAGAAAACAGTGTTTCTGACATGGGAAATATTCAGATCACTGGAGAACTCAGAAGCAAGCTGGATCCATGCTGGGACATTATTGCCTTAAGACTACAGACTCTTGAAGGTAAGTGCAAACAGAGTTAAGACATCTCAGTGGTTTTTGAAATATTAAGTTATGTATTGCTGGATTATAAAGGTCAAAAGGACAAAGTTAATATGGCATAAGAGAAAGAATGAAGGTGTAGACTAGGCTATATTGGGAAAAATTACCAGAGGAAGAGTCAAAATAAATGGGACTCTAGGACATATTAGCAAACATCCTGCATTACCACTGAGGACGAAATAAGAAAGCACAACATGAAATCTGAAATCTAGGAAAGGTAACTCATTTTTATAATTTGTATGTCTGTATGGCAACAAAATTACTGGTGCCTTCATTTGAAGTAAGCATTCTTTTTTTATGTTGGATTCAAACAAGTGTCAAATTATTTAATTATAAGAAAATAAAACTTAGAAAATATTACATAATACACAAACACTACTGAAAACTGCTTTAGTTTCTAGTTGTTAAAGTTAGATAATTACTTCAGAATTCTGTGCTATCACAGGGTGGAATTACCCTCAACCTGGCCTGTCCAACAGAAACATTTTATGAAGTGCTTAGCTGCTTTCCAAACCTGAGAGAGTGAAATTAGCTTCAGATTCTGAATGCAGCCTTGTGTTAAAACAAAATTACTAGCTCATTTAGGTTTCAAGGGTTAAAAGCCAATGGATTTATCTTTCTAAGTGTGTTTTCAATAAAGTTACCATTTAAAACTTCTGCAATATATCTGGGCACAAAGAAGTCCCATTTTTTGTTTCATTTCATTAAAAAAAAAATATTTAAGGAGATAATTAGGTCATTTGCCTGAAATTTTTCTTGTCATTTAAAGATGAATGTTAGAAATAATGAAATATATAAATAGAATAGAAATAACTAATATATAAAATTAGGTTTCCTTCTAGAAGAACATATGGGAGTTTATTACAGTTATGGCTAAAGAAAGCTCTGAAGGAACAATGTATTAATGTCTTGCACTGAATTTGAGTTGGTGTTTACATTGTACCAGAAAATCCCACACCCTACTTCCCTTCATGTACTGCCCACAGCAATAGGACCAAAGACAAATATTTGCTAGGGGATAAGGGAGAAAAGATATTCCCTTTCACTCCTATATGTCTAGTACCATCATGAAGGAACAGCTGAGAAAGTATGGCGCTGTGCAGTTAAGAAAGTAAAACTAAATTAAGCTCAAGTCCATCCCTCAGGTTAAAATGACAGGGTAGCAAAAGGTGCTAACAACAGTAAGGAAAAATACTCACTAACACTCACTACATCCAGAAATGGGACTCCTTTGTGTTAAGCATGATGAAATATCAGCAATGTCATCCACTGTCGAGCACATACTCTGAATGCATTGCCCATGTTAACAAAACTCTTCTGTTTTCAAATCAGGAAGCATCTAGTCTGTAGTAAGGGGACAAGCAACTATGAAGAACTAAGAACTAAAAAATTTTGTGTAAATACAGTATTATATATAACAATTGCTAATCCATTCAGATGGTATTTTGTCAGATCTGTTAAACCAAACTGCTGTTGGGTAACTTGTAGTCAAGAAGATGAGGTGAATGTTTTCACTGCTGTGAGTGTCCTAAAAGTATTCCATTCCACTTTTGGAGACCCTAAGACCAGATCATTACTTAACCGGTCTGTACAGCAGCTTTTCATCATCTATCTTAAAACTTAATTCCAACACTGATTCCCCTTTCCACAGAATTCCAGGTTTTCAGATTCTCCTAATGAGCCACAAGTAACATTTCAGAACATTGAGTGGTTTTAGTCTATTATTTTATGCTTAACATCTTTTTTTTCCCTTTTCCTGTTTGGCTGTTGGGTTTCCATTCAGTCATGTTGGCACCTGTCATCTTGGCAGTGTAGGCATCTATACACTGGCATCATTTAGTTATTTATTTCTCTTTACTGTTCATTAATTCAAAAATCGGATTTGGAACTGGTCTATGGTACTTACCTCTACAATTTTAGAGGAAGTGTGCAGTAAAGTTATAACTGTTCATCTCCCATCTTACCTATTAATAACTACATTTTTAAATACTTGCTGAAGAATTCAATTTCCCCATTCCCTTAAGGATAATTCCCTGGCAATCTGCTATGTCAGTTGTTTCTCTTTATCAGGAAGATTTCCCTTTTTAAGAAGGTGAAATGTGACCTGTTGTCAAATAGTATTTCTTTTTGGTTTCTTTCTCAGATGAGAACAGTTGACATGAACATGATTATTGCAGCAGAAATGGCTTTGGTATATATGTTATTTCTCATTACTGACCACAGTTGTGTCGAAAAGTGACAGGCGAGCAATGGTGGTCTTGGTGCTTGATCTGATGTCACTGACAGTGTCAGCTGTAGCTCTGCTCATGAGAATAAGTGAAAAGAGAGAGGTAACAATGGCAGTGCATCAATCACTGTTATAATATGATGAGTAGAAAATAACATTCAGAAAAGTTTCAACTTAGTATGAATCCTAGCCAGTATTATAAACTTGTTCTGGCAACTCCTTGATGCCATATCATGGACAATGTCTCAATTTTGCCTTTAATTTTCATGAAATAATAAGTTATTAACTTCTTATTCATCCCCTATTTCGGTATCAGATTAAGATTGAAAAATCAAAACAATCAAATTTTTAGGGTTCATGTAATATAAATAACAGTAATGTCACAGGCCATGAAGGACTACACTTTTTTCTCTGGCTCAGATTCTCTGCTTTCTTGAGAACCGTTACAGATTTGGGGTGAGCGTGCAGGTTGAGTCCTGGGCCACAGATGAAAACCTGCATTGCATGGCTCATACAACACAAACACTTCTTTCTCTGCAAAAGATGCGGCTCTCAATTTTTATAGGTGTTTCTGAAGCAAATATGATCATCTCCTGTTTTGTCTTCACGGATTATTTACATCTATGATATTCCAAATATGTAACCTGAGACATGATCAGTGACAACTGTGGGTAATACCAGACAATGTAATATGACTTCATTGACTTTCTACAATCAAAGCTTTCACAATCATAAAACCATTTGCCAGCAGTGAACCAGGAGAAGCCTGCAGTTTCATGAAGGTGCTTTAAACGATTCTGCAGTTAAAGCTAGTTCACAGTAAGTGTTATGTATTACTAAATAGGAGTTGAACTTTGAAGTTTTTATAGTGTCAGTGCTTTTGGAACTGCAATGGTGTAGCTTTAGGATTCTGTTGAATTTCAGACTTCAATATAAATTTGCTTAATATAAGATTTAATATTATATATTTAATACACAATAATTTCATGTTTAATATATACTAAATATTAAGTATAAAATATCGAAGCTGCTGTTCAAAAAATTAATTAAAATTCAGTTTTAACTTTGACATATCGGCATACAGGAATATAATCAGCAGGATTTTACTAGTGAATCAACTATCTGACCAAATTATCATCCATGTAATGCTTGTTTCTCAGACGGTAATGAAGATCAATAACACCATTCTTCAAAAAGCAATGCATACTGACTCAAATCTGTTCCTATTTGAAAAGTCACAGTAAAAAAATATAATGAAAAAAATCAGTTCTCATATATCATTACATGGTGAAATATACTCCACAGTCCAAAAAGACTAAAACAACCCTGTGTCACAAATACAGCTGCAAGAGGTGGAAGTGCAGCTATTGATTATCACAGCTTTATTGGGCTCCTTTATAACTACAGAAGGACTGAGGCCTCCAGCCTTTCTCTCCATCATTTGTTTAACTATTTCTGTAAACATGAGACAAATTTCTCATCCTGTGAGTGTTGTGACACTTCACCTACGGTTAACTGGCATTCATATATGAATATGTGCTCTTTCTTTACTTGCAGACAATTGCTCCATGATAACAGAGACCATAAATCAGGTATCAGGTAACAGAAAGCAATATTTGCAAAATATTAATATCTCTAAAATAGGAATGAAATATGCAACTTGTGAAAAAGCCTGATTTTCATTAGAAACAACCTCTGGTATATTTTGGTACTTTCCTAATACAGCTGTCTCTGCGGAGTAAACGTACTCTGGACCAACTGGCATGGAGTAACCCCTGTCCATACTAAACTCAGTTTCCCTCCAAAACATGGCTGACCATATTCAAACTGCCCAGTGAGAAGAGTTCCTGACCTGTGCTGAGACTTAGACTATGCCTGGGACTTGCTGGTCATAGCTGTGAATGTGATGGAGACCACTCCAGCAATTTAGTGTATGGATGGTGGAGTTTCAGTGCCTGGGAACAGTATCTGGCAACATCTTATTCACTAGTGCAGATGTAGACCTAAGAACTACTTCCAGGCTGTAACATCTTTTAAAACACCTTCAAAACTAGAGAAATAGATACCCTCTGCATGTTTTGTATATCAAGCACATATCTCTGTGAAAATTCTTTGCAGAGAGACAAAAAAAAATAATTACTTTAGTTTTAATTAATGGGAAAAATCAGGAAGAAAAATATGGGAGAGTACAGAGATAATTTCTCTTATTTTACCAAAGCCTAAACTAGAAATACATTTGATAATCTGATTGCTCTGGTTATTTATGGAACTTTTTGTGGTCTCAACAATTTTATCTCTATTCTGAAAGAAAAGCAAGAAAATAAATCCTATAGAGTGGACAGAAAAAATAGAAGTAAATAAACATAAAAATAAGAATGAACTACTCCACATCTCATTTGTATCATTTTCTTCTACCAAAATTAAGGATTTCATGTCTGCTGAAGGTCAATGATTCAAATCTGAAATTAAATGGCTGTTTTTCAGAGGTAGCGGTCATCTGTTCTTCTCATAGACTTCTGAAGATTAAGTACCCAAAATATATTAAAATCAAAAGTTTAGGACTAGCAGTGAGTTTCAGGTATTTCACCCATATTCGTGCACTTACGGAGGTGCTATGGTGTACTGGATGTAACTGAACATACAAGAAATCCACATTTGCAAATGCTTGACAAAAAAGGTTGTTTGTCTAATCAGGCCACTCAATGGAAAAAGTCTCAAGGTGGGCCAGGAGCATGACAGTGATTAACAACTCCCTTTCTGTTGTTAAACTATAATGTATCAAGCAAAAGAAGAAACAGCTAGACAATCCTAGACTTTACAAGACTTCTGGATTCTGGGAAAATATAAGATTCACAGCTTAAGTCAGTTTCTCTAAACAGTGCACTTTGCTCACTTGCACTTTTGGAAAACCCAGGCTGAGTCTGGGCCAACATTCAAGTGACCCTGAGCTTATATATGGACTGATTCCAAACTAAGCAATGGATAATGGCTTCAGGTAAGATGTCTTAGCTACTGGAGGTAGAGTGAAAAAAGAAATGCTGGCAAACATATGAACCAAAACTAGAATTACATCACGTATTCAAAGCCAAGAAATTTCTCAGAGACTCTTCAAAACAGTTCTGTCAAATGCCATACATCATTGAGATAGTAAAACTGCAGAAAGACAGTATGGATTACATTTCTTGGATGTGAAAGCCCGAGGCAGTCTCCTCCCAGTGATCTACCAATGGGATTTTAAATTACAAAGAACTTCAAAGCCAACACAAATACAGTATCAGCATTGTTGTAGTGCCTATAAAACATTTGAGAAGCAAAAAAATAGATAACGTGAAAAATCAAGCACATTAAGCTATATGACAACAAAGACACTGAAATTCACTATGAAACCATGTTGATTAAGAAGGAGGAAAAAGATCAAGAAGAATAAATTAAAAGCCATAAACTATATCCCACTAAAAATAAAATAAAAATGTCAAGAATATTTATTTTTTATTGATAAATGGAGACTTAAATGTGATCAAGGAAATTCTTCTTTAAGAGGAAAAGCAATAAATCAAAGACACATATGTAAGACAAAAAAGGAAAAAAGAATTAAATGAAATTCTAAATAAAAAAATAAAGCTAATTTGGTTTGGAAAAAAACAAACATAAATGAGGTTCACAGTAATTTATCTTGCCATTTTTCATTAACATGGTGGAATTATGTCAATAAGAGCTCTTGAAAATCCAATATTTTAGAACATAAAGTGACTCTAAAGAAATATCAATATGTATGCTGCATTTCCAGCTGAGTCACTCTTGAGCATCTCACTGAAAAGGATGATGCTGCTGGTCAAATACCATTTTGAGCCCCAGCTGATCCATACAAAGAACTATCTCCACCTCTCTGGAGTTTCAGCAGCAACTGCTCTTCCACATATATGGGCAGCTGTTCTGAAAGTTGCAAAATCAAGGCCTGTAGCATTACTTCACATAAAGACAGGTGACAGAATAGAATTTCAAATTTGCATGTAGGAAATGTTCTGCTTCTTTTTCAAGTCATGACACCAAAATGTTGGATTGCAACGATCTCTATCAACTCTTGTCCTACACCATGATATTTGGTGACAGCATGGCCTTCTCTAGTATTTCACAGTTTCAAGATACCACCTCTCCATTTTAATTTGAGGTGACAGCCACTGTGAATCTCACTTTAAGATATTTTGATCCTCCATCCCAACTAAACACCTAAGATGATTTGAAACCTGTAGATCACCCTGCAGCAAGCAAGCCCCCTCCTCCATACTGACATTTCTTTGAATACCTCTCCCTGGCCTAGTAGAAACGGAGGACATACCATACATCCGACAAATAGGCCTTTAATCTTTACTCAACAGTTGTTGTGTTGAGAACATAAAAATAAGATTTTACATAATCTGAAAAGTTCAAAAAAACAAAAGAAAAAATAAACATTTTTTGTTTTGGAAATAAAGTAGATAGGGAAAACATACAAATACCTTGAGCATGTAAAATGCACTCCCAGTATTCTAAAGAAGACACACAATAAAATTTTACAATTTCAAGAACTTGAAATTTAGATCTTTGACACTAGAAGACCTAGGATTTAACATTTACTTAGGCTTTAACATTTCTTTTCAGAAATGAAGTGCTCTGGATCAGGAATTCAGTCTTCAGGAAGGGGCATTAAGATCATGTAAATAGTCAGATACACAGATTATTCTGTGCCTGTACAGTATTCATCACATTATAGTCTTATTCATGACAAAGCCTTTGAACATTAGGATGATTCTAGATAATTGGAAAAATAAGGAGAACAATGACAAAAAAATCCTGATTAAAAAAAAAAAAAAATAAGGATGTGACAAGTTCCTCTAGTTACAGTATGAGTAATCTCAAGAACCACTGAATCACTTCACTGTATTTCAGATTATAAAGTTTTGCTGCTTAGCATCTATGAACAGCTAAAGCATGACAAAGAGAAATGCAGCATGCTTTGGTGAGAAGGCATGAGAGCTGAATTCACTGCAGGAATATTTCTGAAGTTGACAGTCATGACCCTTTCCCTTTTGGGATCTGACTTCTCTTCATGTCTTGCTGAGCACATAGATACAAACATCAGTACTTGAAGGAGTGAAGAAATAGCCAGCGCAAGTCCATGTGATATCTAGGACCAAACACAAGAAGCTGTTGACACTTTTACCTCTCATAATGTATTTTCAGGATCAACACTTGTATAACCCTGAAAATAACTGTAACTGACAGAGAATGACAGTTTCTATGACAGACCCATGCAGGGTTTTTTTTTTATATGTCATGCTACAGCCCTCACCTTTAAAATATGTTGACTATTCCCTGTTTGCCAGAGACAATTTATATCCCTCACTTCCTTTCAGGTGTGAAAACTGCTCTTCAAAGTTGTCTTAGTGTTAGACATTGGATTAGGAGAATCTGTCCTGCTGTAGTGACCACTTTCATAGCCATGAAGACATTGTGGATTTAAACATCTGTTATCCAGTGACTTGTAGTGCTAGAAACAAGGACATATTACATGATTGAAATTTTGCCACAAAGTGCTATCTCAAAATGTGAGTCTGGAAGGTATCATTATGTTTCAGTGTACAGAAATTATGTCTTCTGTCATTTTTAGTGGTTTTAAACCACCTGTAAAAGGACTCCATTCTGAGACTGGTACTTAAGAGAAGTGTAGAAATACCTACTAAACATAGATGTGGGAGGGAGATGAGAGGAAGGACTTCACAGTTGTATAACCAACATAACATGCCCCATCATGCAGCCTGGCACCTCCTTATCATGTACAGCTGAATGCTCGACCACTGCTCATGCAGAGGGGGTGCAGGACATGCAGGAGAGAGGAGGGCAAGATACAAGCTGCCCTCCTGTGCCGCAGGAGCAGGACATGCCACAGGCTGGTGATCTCCTGCAGTGACATGAACATGCATGCTCAAATGCACTCAATGTTAATCTCAGAGAGAGCACAAATGCCAAAAATCATGTTACTTCACCATCGAAAACAGTCACTAGCAGTGCTATCAACTGCATCAGCCTCATCAGCATCAGAACACTGAGGGCAGGATAATATCTATTTTAATTCCTTTTCCTCATCTGTCCAATTTATGTCTAGTATGTTGTGTAAATTGCAAAAAGTTGGTAATAGACATTGGTAGAACATGGCACAACCAAGTTTCTTTGCAAACAAGAATGTGGGTATGAAAAGGTATTTCACTTTCCTGTTTTTTACATAGATGTAGCAATACTTGTATTAACATTCTTGCGCATGTTGAGAGTATTTGATTTTCTTTTTAAGAAAATCTTTTGTAAAGTGGCTATGCATGGAAAACATCAAATAGTAATAATAAAAAAACAGATAAAGTGAGGATTAAGAGGCAGGATTAAATAGCTACAAAAGCAGTAATGGCAACATATAAATAATGTACATTAAATCACATGATCAGCTAAATTCATCTGTGTTTTATCTGTACAAAATCATCCTGAGAGATGATGATAACCTGAACTGGAGATGTTCAAAAGACTTCATTGTTGATCATTTCAATCACGTCTTGAATCTTTTGAATAGAAATCCCAAGTCAGATAATGTTGCACTTAAAATTACAAAGAAAGCAATAATGTAATTGTCAGCTACATCTATACTAATGCATTATTCAGCTGTAGAATATGTCCTATCATGTATGTCCTAAGAAAAGGCCAGATTGACAGTCATAAGTATGCAGATGCCAAAAAGAAAAAAAAAAAAAAATCACTGCAGAAACTAGCCAGAACAGCACAACTGTAGGAGAAAAAAGAATTAAGTTGTTGATCGGGCAGTAGCCACTAAAAAAAGGAAAGTAATATGTTAATTGATGGTAGGAATTTAGCAGTTTTGAAGCTAGTTTTATACTGAAGATTTACATGTTGAAAAGAAGTGTCTTTATATTGGGAAAAGGGCTATGGATGCCAGGAAAGATGGCTGTCTGCTTTTCAGGTTTCATGGAGGTCTCCTTTCCGAGACATATAGTCTTGAGCAATTTTTATATCTGTTTCTTCAAAAGTGCCATGTACTGTTGTTTGCACATAATATGCTAGGTGCCCTGAAGACAATGATCAGACAGTAAATAAATACTACAGTGAGGAAAGAAAAGAATAAATTCCTACATACAATAGAATATCCACTGTCTTTTATATAGCCCACAACCCCCCTCATGTCCACTGTGTTCCATGAGATGTTAATTCCATCACTGCCCTATTAAGTCACTCTTTGCCCATTGCTCCAAAAAACAAGAGATCCTTGTTTGCTCTTTTTTTATGGAAGGAAAGTAGGATGCTTTCACACAAATACAGAATCTTTTGCAATAAGATGATAAATTATTTGTTCATTTCTTAAGCACTGGCACTGATATGTAAATATTTTTGAAAAGTCCATGTTCAATGTTGGTTCCAGTTCTAAACTTTTAAAAGGAGCTCTTCACTTTTCAAGATGTCTAAGAAATATTCAGGACCTTGCGCATGCAAATAACCATAACCACTGGAACAACATGCAGTGCCAGGGTATAAAACATCCCTTTATCTCTATACCAGCTATGTATACAGATTATAAGGGATTTCTATATATGTTGATTCTTCCTGACCTCTAATTCAGTAATGGCAGAAAATGCTTTCAGAGTTTGTCTATATATCTGTATGTCTGTATTTTTTCATATACCTAGCTACAGGAATATCATGCAAAGCAACCTGCAACTGTTATGCAGATTTCACCAGTATCAGATATATCATAATTGTGAGTACAGAGAAGCGGTGATGGATCTAGCTGAATGTTTTGGACTCCATCCTTTATAAGCATTTCAGCAGTAGGCCTACTACATTTTCTTCTTATTTTCATTTCAAGAAAAAGCAACAGTATTTTTAACCTAAAAACACTTTCCTAAAATTACTTTGTTCTTCCAGAAAGGGAATAGTTTTATGTGACTTTGTACTTGTTGGGCTAAACAAGGCAAGTGTCTGCATGTTGTAGTAAAATTGTGATGCAAAGTATCTCTTTACCTTGTACTTAATTTTAAAATTAAGAATATAGAAACTTACATATTAAGTCCTGAGGCTACTAAAAAACATTACCTGGGAGAATTTTATTATCTTTTGAAGAGACTTGTCCTAAGTCACAAGCTGAGTTACAAACATTTTCATTATTGTTTGTTGTATCAGAAAATAAGAATAAACAATAATGTATATTTTACTATTTTGATCACTGCATATATCTTTTTATTATAATTTCTATATTTAAATCCATATTACACAGAAGTTTTGTTCCTGAGTCCAGTGTATCTACTATAGCCTGCAAATTTTTTAGCTTAAATGTTACACCTAAAGGTTTATAATACATTCAATAGAAGTACATTTTGTATCACTAAAATCTTCCAATATCTAAATGTCTGTATGTGTGTGCATTAAGCTGCACAGATAAGAGTGAAGCTATGTAACTAAAAGCAGGCATTATCCGTTTTCTTGAAGCTTCCTCTAAAAACATCACAAGATTTCTGACAGTTATGGAAGTTAGCCAAGTTTCTGGGCAATGTCCAGTCCTGGTCTATGCTACTCCATGAGATAAGCTGACTTCTTACAACTAGACTCCAAAATCCAGTATTTATGGCACAAAATAAGTCATCCTTCAAAACTCTTATTTTCTGAATATTTTTTCAGACATATTTTATGTTTCAAAGCAATTATTTTTTTACAGCTATTTTCTAAAATACCTGAGAGCAGATGTTTTGCTGCTAGATCTCCACTGACTGCAATTTACACTGAAGAAACTATCCCCAATTAAGGTGGAATATTAACATGTCTGAGAGCTACAATCTGGACTAAGGCAAAAGAAGAACTGAACCACCAGAAGGTCTAATGAACCAAAGCTGCCAATTTATTCAGTGCTAGACAAGAAATAGGTGCAAATCTCATAACACCATCAAAAAAATCCCTCCAGAAAGCAACACAATGTGTCTGTTTGCTGCATGCATTCTTAGAAATTATTGAATCAGGATATTCAAAATGAAATGTTCCCTTGTTTAGAACAGTGAGAACACTGTAGGTGAGACCTGATCAGACACGTCATAGTTAAAGACAGGCTTTCTGATGATTTCAAAGGACCTAGACACACTCTTCATAAGCAGAAACATGAAAATAGTCCTTTATACATGCATAAAAATATATAGCGATATATATAAAGCAGTAATCCATATGCAAAAGCAGAAACACAGAAATTTGCCTTTATACACACATACAAATTTATATACATATATATGGGAGTTACCTATAGGAAGAAAAAGAGGGAGGGGGAGACAGTGAGAGCCTCTGGATAACATAAATGAACGTTCTGGTTATCACTGATTGGTTTTTGCCTGACCTCAGTAACACTCAGCGAAACAGAAGATTCGGCTAGATTTTAACCTCAGCTGCTTCTACACATCTTCACTGATGTAAGTTTTTAATGAAAAGATAGTTGGTCCAGAATAACTCATAATAGGAGCAGTAAGTTGGGCTGCTGTCTTGAGTGCTCTGTATCACTGCCCTGTGCGGCCAGGGTAAGGAGCTCTGGCTGCCAGCGGAGGATCCTGGGCTGGAGTTCTGTGCTAAAACATAAGCCCTTTGTACAGAGTCTGAGCTGGAGCAGAATTTAGACTTGTCTATGCATAGTTTCACAAAATGATAAAGACTTAGCAAACAACTCCAGGACAGGCTGCAAATTTCAAATGAAAATGTTAGTCATATATTGACAGCCTTCATATGTTCTGACCCATAAACCACTCATCACTCTCTCTCATTTCTACTGTACAGGAAAATGAAGAAATCACAAGAGACAGCTTTCAGTTTAATTTTTTTTTTGCAGGGTCAGGCTGATGACAGGAACATCTGGCAATTGAAAGTGGCGTATTTCTAATAACTACCTAGGAGATGAGGTGCGAGAAGTGCTATTACTCAACTGAGACCTAAAAAATTGAGTAGACATGACAGAAGAGAGAATCACAGTTTTTAATTACATCCAGTTGTTACTTTGGAAATAAAATAACCAGTCTTAGTGACGGCTTGATTATCATATTGACATCCTGTCATCTTGTAATCCATTTAAGAATAAAATTGTTGATAGCCTGGTATTTAGTGTTTATCTACTGTGTATTTTAAGGTTATTGAGTTACACACAAAGGCCAAACTCATCTGTAGTGTAAGTGACAAAGCACAAAGTACATTCTACTTAATCTCTGGACAGGTGTTGGAAAGAAGGCCAAACAGTGACATATTTATCAACACCTCTGCTTAGAATTCTTTGCAAGTGATCTATTTTCCACGTCAGCCAAAGCTATTTACTCTTGACACTCCGTCTATTAGAATAGAATCATCTTCAGTACCACTAAAATAGAAAGTTATATTTTTTTAATCACCAGGGAAATGAATCACTGCAATGAAGGAGCAGGAAAAAAATGTATGCTCTGTCAAATTAACGCATTATCAGCAAAAATAAATACTTTTCTTATCATGTATATTTTCTGACCTCTCGGTGCCCTATAATTACATCGTAAATGAAGGAAAAATGCTGATATATTAAATAGAATAATACCATTTTCTCAACCACTAATGGAACTTCTGTCACCCTCTGACCAACAAACTCATTTTTAAATTGCTGAAAAGCAATCTTTAAAGTACCATTCACATCTGCAGAATATCTTATTTATTTTTCACTTTGTAAACCTTATATATCATGTTTTTTAAGGCATTTTCAGCCATCTGAAAAACACTGACATTGAAACAAAATCAGGTAAGAATTCTGCCCAACAAAGTCCTCAGTGTGCCTCAAAACCACATGTTGCCTCAGTCCATCTCTAGTAGTGCCAGCCCAGGCTGGCATTCAAATATAATTAACAATGTCCCCAGACTTCGATAGACAAAAATACCCATCAAATTGAGATCTTTTAAATTTGATTTTAATTGTTTTGAAGCTCTGGATAGCACTTGGGTCATTCTTTCATAGTATTTGACAAAACCATGGAACTGTTCTTTTTGCTAGAAAAAAGCTGAGATCCTCATATTTACAAAACAGTTTGGGTAATACAGCTTTCTGAAAAAACATCAAATACAAAAGCAAAGAATTGCAAAATCAAGGGCAATTATCTTTATATCACCACCACATTTCATAAAATATTTTCTTGGTACCTTTAGGCTTTGCAAGAGTTAGAATTATAACCGTAATATATAGTAACACTATTTATGCAATTCATTTTGAAGTTGTGGATTCTGCACTCAGCTTCTGAAATTCTGACATCTTTAAAATACCCACATCTTGAAATGTGTCCACTAATGCATAAGAAAAAAACTCTTATTGTTGCAACATTAAGTCTGCTTGAGCTTTTACATTTCCAGATATAGCACCTCATGTGCAATTTTACTAAAGCAATTACCTTCAAAACTTTGAATTAAAGAAATAGAGCTAAGAAGTCTTAGAAAGACATGTGACTCAAAGTGGTACTCTTCTGTGAAAAAATGCCTCTAAAGAGTATTGTGAAGCTCAGCGCTAATGTTGTGTTAATTATAACTAGTTGACTACTAACTGGCAATTAAATTATGGTTAGATTACTAATGGTCCACCTCAGACCTTGAAAGGCACTTCTGTAGCCCTTTCACATAGTTTGAAGATGGTGGCATTTGGGAGACTTCCGTCACATCCAGGTGACTGGAAACAAGGAATCAGTTGTGTTGTTAATGGATGAGTAGAGTCCATCTCAATTTAAAAAAAAAAAAAAAAAAAAAAAAAAGAGCATTAATCCTCCATCTGTATGGAGTCTAGCACTCAATTATTGCCAGAGTTCCTTGATATATGGAGCTGAGGAAGAACAGGAACTTAAATACCTATGTTGGACTACCCAGAAAGGGGCAGAATCATCCAAAAAGTCATGATAAAGATATTTGCTTTATAGAAAGGTGAAAATATGTCAGAATACAAGTTCAGCCATTTTGTTTGCCATTGAGAACCCAACTGACCTCCAAAGAGAATGATCATCTGAGGAAAAACTTGTAACCAAATGGAATGTTTTCTGATAAGACGATAGGGAAAAAAAAAAAAAAAAAAAAAAAAAAAAAAAAAAAAAAGATGGAGAGAGAAAAAAACAGAAATGAAGAAGTCAGTAGTTAAAAAACAAATTGTGTTAGCCTTTCCAAAAACCTCTTTTTCATTGATATTGGGAGACGAGACATAACTAGCCAAACATACGGTGTTCATACTGATGTCTGCCTCTGGATTTTAAAGGATCAATAGTGTAATGTAATATTTTATTTTGAATTTAATTATAAGTTTCTGAATTTTTTTTACCTTTTTCAAAAACAGATGTCCTAATTTTTTTTTCCCCATCATAATGATTCACTGAAGCAGTAGGTATTATTCAGCTTTGTCATGCTTATCAATATTTTGTAATCTTCACCCAGAAGGACAAGATCTGGATTTAAAGTAGGTATTAGAATCTAGAGTTTTGATCTGAAAGTAATGGTTGATCTTCATATGTTACTGTTTCATATGCCTATACCATGGCCAGATAGGAGAAAAAAGTCCACTCTCAATCCATCCCCAAAACCTGTTTTTGCAACTGCCTGTATTTTTTAGCAGTGTTTCTTATAGCAAATGCCTCTCTCCTACTTCCACAATCTGTTCCCACAATCTCCCTCAGTAAATCCAAGATGTAGCATATGACTATATTCTCTTAATTTTTGTTGGTTCTCTGGGAGTAAAACCATGTTGTCCAAAAATTGGGGTAAGCACAAGGAAAAAAATGGAGACACCTGACATTTATCTTACATCTTTTACATTATTAGTTCATCTTCCATTTTCAAGAGAGAAGTCTTTACTTTGTATGGCTGCAGAAGAAAATAAAATCTTTGAAAACGCAAAGCAAGCATTTATAGTACATTTCATGATGATATTCAGAAGCTTTATGGTTGAGGAGTGAACTCACTTATTTGGAGTTGCTTGGATTCAGATTATTCTGGTACATTATATTTTGCTAAAGTTAAACATGTCATTAGTTAATATGGACTATCTAGGGAACAAGAAATCAAGAAAAGAATCAAAATCACGTGGTAAATTTGTAGGCAGCAAGATGATAGGTACCAATTTCTTCAAAAAGCTGCACAGATAACAGAACAGAATTGGGGAACCATTTTAATTTGACTGTTAAATAGAGATTATCAGTAATGATACACAAATATATACATATATATAAATATCATATAGATGTACATAATATGTATTACACATGTATATATAACACAAAAATACTGAAAAGCATGCTCATCCTGCAGAGAAAAAGTTGTATCTGGACATAAATATTTCACACAAAAAATGACATGGACAGAATAGATCAAATTAGACAAAATACATGTATTTAGGCTTTTATTTTCCCTTCTAGAGTGCTTGATCTAAGACCCACCAAGGGAGTTCTATTGTGTCAAAGCTCAGTCATCATCATAGTGGAGAAAAGGTATCAGAGACATAGAAATGCCATTCAGAATTAATGACTTAACAAACACAGACCTTTCTCTCTTCCATCTTAATATTCAAGTCAAGGTTTCTCAAGACTGGTTAAACACACAAACACCAGACATTTTCTGGCTTGTATGAAGCCCAAGGCCTCTATAAGTTAATTAAGGCCAACTGTTCCAAGATGGATAACTGGAAACATTTAAGATTAACTCTTTTCATAGGGATTTTCTGGGAGAAATATTTAAAAATTATATTTCTAAGCATTCTCTGAACAAAAGTAACTTCTCATGTTAATTACAGGAATGTTCTGTATGAATAGTTATTCACGACTTTTTTGGCCTCTTGCTACAGAAGTCACTGTTTCTGTCGTTAAGACTGCTAATATACTGAGAATCCATGTTGATGACAAGTCATCTTCATTGTTTCCCTGCATGGTCAATGCAGCTGCATTTAATTATCAAATTTAAAAGCCTTCTATTGTTTTAAGATGTCCATATAAATTAAAAGTTTCCATTTGAGGCTGCTAGTAGTATGGCAGGTACTTCTGTCAGGCCTTGACCTATGCAGGCAAAAGCACTATTTCCAAGTGGGAAATCCATGAGAATGGGTGGGTTGTGAGAATGAGCTCAAGCTATTTCTGTGTATACAAGGTCACTGTTAAATGAAGTTTGCCATTTAAACTGCCACCGCCGCCGGGGCCAGACCTACCAGCATCCTCAATATATGCAGCTATGCGACTAACTTTCAGGCTCACAGCTTGCTCTTTGAGCCACAAAGCATCACCCGAGTCTGCACAGCCTCCAGATCTGCACCCCTTTCCAATCCCATGTGCCAACCCTTGAGATACTATTTCCACTGCCCACCATCTCTCCTGCCTTGTCTGGTTTTGTGCATCTCTGTCTCGTATACCAACCTCCCCAGACCAAGGTATTTGTCCTTCCACACACATCCCAGCTCCACAATAAATTTAAATCCTCTGGCAATGCTTATGCCAAGTTAAAGTGGGCATAGGGGCTTCCTCATCTACCAGAGGCGGAGGGAAAATGCTGGAGAAGGGAAGTCTGAAGAAAAGTCCTTTCTCAACCCCAGGATAAGGCTGGAGAGGAAGAAAACCTATTGCAGTTGGGCACGGGAGAAGGCAGCCCCCGCCACGAGCAGGCAGACAGGCTGCTGCCTGTGCTGAGAGGAAAGGGCAGGAGAACCTTCTCCCACCCATCCAGGCTGGATCTGCTCGCAGGGTGCTTCTCTTATCACAGTTTGCCAACTCGCGCTATAGGTCATATGTGATGGCAGAAGAGAGAAGATAGACTAATATGCAGATAAATGGTTAGATTTTTTTTCTTATTTTACTGTGGCAAATTGATTTCCTTCAACCTTAGGGCCTTATTTATTTTCTTGAGCACAGAGCAATATTGTCTGGACAGCAGCAGAAATAAGAAAATGCAAGGCAGTTCTAGATATCAGAATTTTTGGTGCCCCTTTCTCTCTTTTGCCTGCAGAGACACAAAATTTCTGTCATAAAACCAGGAAATTTTAGAATGATTAAGACAAAAAGAGCTGACATGGAGGAGATCACAATGGCTACACACATTTGCTTGTATCTTAGGACAAATAAAGCAGAATTTTTGTTTCTTGATCTTTATTCCTGCACTACAGCTCTGAGCATATTTATATACTTATTACAGGAGAACAAAATATAATTTGTCCTGACCCTTTGTTCTAATTTAAAAGATGACTTCCACTAATTTATTTTGAAGTACTGTTATTTTACCCTTGGGATAAGAGATGAACCAAATCCAAAGGCCTAATTCAAGGCTTATTGACTTCAGTGGCCTCTTTTCCTCAGACTTTACTGGAAGTCTCTGGCACACGGAAATCATTACCCTGAAAACTTTACTGTACAGAAATAATTCTGTCAGAGACACCAAGCAATTTCCATGGGATGATTAAAACCTGCTTAATTTGCTCATGTGAACAAGTTTAACTTTTATATAATAGGAGTAACTGGAACAGCAGTAGATATGAAAGTGGATTAATGGGCTTTGGGGGGTCACTGTCAATTCTAATATGGGCAGCTCATGCTAACAACTTCCTATGGGTAACGGCATATCCCATGGCTGTGAATATAAAGCAGTAAGTACCAAGATTACAGCAAAAAAAATATTTCAATGTCTGCTAACACTAAAAAAATCAATATAAAAAATGAAAATGTATAGATAAAAAAAATATTTTTCATTTAAAAACAAACATCACTTCATATTTTTTAGAGTTTTGTTAGCAACAACTTTATAAAACCTGTACTACTTAAGTTTACTATGTCACTTCATCCAGTTCTGACAAACAGCTCATTTGGCTTTTAGAATTACATTTACTCCAGCTAAAGAATTAAAAGAAATTATTTACATGTGATTATACAGCTTCATTGTGAAAGTCAGTCCTTCCATTTATTTTTCTATTTATCCTGTTAGGTTGTCAATCCACAATAAAAATAAAATTGTTCCTTTCAAATGATCACAAAGATCAGCATCTTTTATTAAGCCTGTTATAGGCATGTAGAGCTCCTGAATTAAACATAACCAGAATTAAGTGTGGTAGTAAAAAAGCTCATGTTACCTACTTCCCAACCAATTTCAGGGTATTTGATTTATGAAGATTCTGAGAAGTTCTTGTGCATAACCTCATATCTGTGTACTTTACCACGAGGACTTGATCAGTCAAGAAGGATATTAGACAACTTTTTTATTACTAGATAAGACTAACGTTATAAACTCAGGGATTAAATAACATGTGCAGACTCATGTCTGGACATTTCAGTTTTCAAGTCACATTGTAGTAGCTCATTTATAACATTCTCCCCCTTGGCTACAAGTACAGATTTACACACTGTAATTTTCATGGAGAATTGGTCAATCTGAAATATTTTCACAAACTCTGCTGTATAATAATGGCAGATTTCAAGAGTATCTCCAAGTTAGTCTGAAACTATAAGGGATTTTCTGTCATCTGTATCAAAGCAATAACTCATCAACACTTTAAAATAGAGTGGCAAACATGTTTCCTTTTCCTAATGGCATAGTTTGAATGTAAACTCATCTTAAAATTAATATACTTCATTACTCTTCACAAGAAACAAGTTCAAAACCTGTCTTTATATTACATTTTACTTATATGAGTCAATGTGGTTTTTATTAATGTCATCCAAGGCAAAACCAAAAGCCACTGATCTGTCTCCTTTCTTCCTCCTTGTGTTTGTTTTTTTTTTTTTTTTATTTATAAAGTTAAAGATTATTCAATTTGTTTCAGCTACCATTGGTTGTCGTAGGAGGCAAAGGGCATGCCCTGTGCAGGTGGGTGCCTTTCAGTTTGTCCATGGTCAGCATTAGCCAGACATGACCCAGCTCGTCTCTTCAAACTCCGAGGTTGTATTAATGGGCCATTAAATCCAGCCCAAATTTTCCAGCTGAGAAACTGGAGATGGATCAGCCAGAAAGCACTGGATGGCTTCCAGGCCAGGGCTGGCATATGTCAGATTAGCAGAGAGCAGGGAGGGCATGAGCACCCCCCCAGTGCTCCTGCAAAGCCCAGCCCGAAGGGGCTTCCTCCACCAGGAACTTGCTTTAAATCCTATTCAGCAGGCAATAAAGAAAGTAGTCTGTCATCTGGTTTTAAAGTCTCTAAATTTTTAGCCCTCTTGCCACATTTTAGATACTTTGGAAGAACAGTTAAAGATCAGGAAATTTTCTACTACTAGACATCGTGGAGACCATCCTTGTCACCCAGTCTTTAATTATGAATCCTGTTGCTGTCACTGGAGTTACTATGAGCTCACTAGGATGAAAAGATCCCCAGGATCTCTCACTTCCTCTGGGTCTTGGTGTCACTGCAAGGGAGATGCAGAGCACTCAGACCATATCTGGCATGCTGAATTTTTTTTTTTTTTTCACTGAGAAACAGGAATGGTTTTGAGCATCATAAGACAAGTTCTGAACATGTGTCTTCCTTTTTATCAGTCAGAGAGATTCTAGGGAGATTACTTTCTTTTCTAGTATTACCAGAATATCATAAAGACGTTAGACTTTATGATATTAAAAGCAATGGGATATTTGCCACTGGTTTTAATGAGGACAGGATTAGGGCCAAAATCCTGACTGAAAGGTTGTTTTTTAAAAAAGAAGAATTGTTTCATACCAATGTCCTCTTTGTTGTGCTTTATCTTGCTAAACTTCATACTCTGTGTTAAGAGTTTGATTTTAACTGGATAAGGCCAAAATCAATTTGGTTGGCAATTACTCTAAAATGAAAGGCTTAGAATGCTTAGAAAGCCTTCATAAAAGAATTGTGCTAAACCCTTGATTTCAAGCACAGTTTAATACATTATTTTTTTAGAAATTAAGCCTGCATATTTTTAAAATCTATTTGATTGTAGCATTGGGTAGAAATTGCATCCTCAAATAAAATATCTTGGACTACGGAACTATATTCTAAGTCCATATTTAGCTAGTTTTTATATTTTGTGACAAATACTTTTGTTTGTATAAGCTAGTTTGTGTGTACCACACTTAGATACTTTGTCTTCATGACCACAACCACAAACCTTTTTAACTGAGATCCTGAGAGTTACTTTGTTTTTTTTGTCTTTGATTCCAACTGTACATATTGATCAATCTTGAAATTTATAAGGACTGTAGTTGTAAACATGTCAAAATATGCTTGAGAAACAGACGATAGAAAACAATCCAAACAGATTTTTCCCTTTGTTTTATTAGTTAAAGCAAAAAGGTAAACATTACATAAGAAATAAATATATATTCAAATATTTATTCACTTGAACACTATCCAATGTCCTATGAAACATCTAAGGTTACAATAATGAAGATAAGAAAGAAGATGTTATCTTCTGTATAACTTCAGTTTTACTTCGAAGTTTAACAGGTCATTATGTATTATTTTTACTAGTGTTAAGTCCATTTTTTATTTTGATTTTATTTATGTTTCATCGAGTTATCAGTGGGAAACAGTATTGAAACCATATAAAAATTATAATCACTCAAACTTGTGGTTTTTTATGTGACACATTTTTAATTAAGCCACTTTACCATTTTGTCTTACAATGTTTCACCCTTTTAATTCGTAGTGACCTTTGATTATATTTTGTGAATTAATGTGAAATATCACTGGTACAGCTGCAATAAAACTTACAATTTGCTTACTGAGTTTGTCAGCCTATTACCCATCCGCATGTCACAGGCATTGTCAAACTATGGAGCCAGATATTTCTGTTAAGATACAAATAAAGTTTCAGTTCAAGTTCTTAAGTTATTTTCTCTAAGTTATCTGCACTATATATTCTCTCTTACCTTAAAATATTTTAGAATATTTTATAGAAAATGCCCATATAACTTACAATACCTTACAGTATATTACAAAATATTATGGAGAATGATACTGGGTCAAGAATGATATGGCATCCAAGCTCAGATTTCTTAAGAAAAATCATCAGATATTGCTCTCCTTGCTCCTTACAATGCACACAATTGCAGATATTTCAGAACCCATGGCATTCAACTATTAATCTTCAGTGCCTACAGACTTAATCCAAACTGACTGAAAACATAAGATTTTCAGTTATCTGCATGGAGTTGTTTTCTATAAGTACCGTTTTCTTTACTTGAACATATGATAAAAAGCAAAACATTTTCATACCAAAGTACTTCTGATATGACAGTTTAAGACAACTTTTTTTTTTTTCCTAAACTTAAAACAATTGTCTGGCTTTGAGATTTTCTTTTGAAATTATGAGGGCATTATATATTTACCTCTTTTAGGCATTCTTAGAAATCTAAATTTCTGTAACAATTCATTTTGCACCCCTATCTGAATGAGAAAATAAAATTTCTCCCAGAAAATTATATCTGAATATGAATTTAACTGCATGCACATACTTAAAATTCACTTGACAGCATTTTATTCTAGTTATGAAGTTCAAAAAGGCTTAGTTGTCAAGGAAAAAAAGCTGATTTTGCAGTTATCAACAAAGATAAAAATAGCCACATAGAGCTGCTACTAATAGAATTAGGTGTTACTGTCAAAAAATGAGGGTGAAAGATATTGATTTTAACCTTTCAAGCATAAACTATTATATTGTACTATTATAACAATACTCTAATTTTATAAACTGTCACTGGTAATAAACCAGTAAAATTCTCTACATGTGCTGTAGATTTACAACATATCTCTCCAGTTTAGTTCTGGAAAGCATTTGAGGTGACCTACTGCTTGATTTTACTCATTATCTGAGGCAGGGTTGAAAGCCAGGCTTGGGTTTATTACTGTCACCTCATCTGAGGGAATAGCCGCTGGCTTTCAGAGGCTCAGAGTATTTTTGTTTCTATTACACTGAAGTGTTTCAATATTGTACTGAAAATATTGCAGTTATTCAGCTCTGTGTTAAAGTCTTGGCCTGTGTTTAGTTTTGTTCTAGTATATGAAAGGTTTGTGACAAAATGGACAAAATTATCTTATTGGATTGATTTTCAGGAGGTAGCAAATACTCAAAATTTTAATAGTACTCTGTCTTATTCTTAATGCTATTTTCCTCCCTCCAGGCTTCTGATACTCCATCAGGAAGTTTCATATTTAACCGGGTCTTCCAAAGGTTTCCTAGTATTCTGTCTCAGTGATCTGTACTTGAGGTAAAACCCTGGTCCTACTGAAAATAAAAGCAGCACTTGATTTTGTATTACTAATAAAACGTAGCCAGGAAGCCAGAGGAAAAGAAGCACCCAATAAAAATGAGAATCTCAGTTTGGGATCAAGCCAATACACATTTCTTTCAGCAGTATGAAGAAAATAGACCGTGCATTTTCCCTGGCTTAAACTTTACTATCAGATATATAGCTAAAAATTCTCTTTCCCTCTATTTAAAACAAAACCAGAAGGCAACACCCAATTGATTTCCATGATCACAACATGGACTTAGACAACTGTGTTGGCATATCTAAAAATGAAATCTGTGACCTGGGACAGATACAAATGGTCAGAAAGTTCAGTTGAGTGGTCAGATTGTTATTGCTGATGAAGTATTTGACCCATCAAGCGACAGCTTCAGGGAAGAGCTGGGAGAAGAAAAGAAAGCCAAAGAAAAAATGTCGCCGCCTTCTTCTGTTATATGACTTCAATAAAATCTGGATGAACCTTGTTTTCTTAAGGTTTTTGTTATCTTTGTGTAATATTATCAGAAAGCTGGTCTGTTTCAGGAAAAAAAAAAAAAAAAGTTTTTCCTTACAATAATGATAGCTGCTTGCTTAAATTTCCATTATGTGATTCTGATCTAACTTCAGAGCAAATCTAAATCATTCTTTGGGACCACAGAATTAAGCAGGGCTCCTAGAACCTTAAGGCTCAGTACTGAGACAGAAATGTCCTGGGTCTCAACCGGAATAAGAGCTGGGTGACAGGCATTACCCATAGACATTAGGATCTAAAAAAAATCCCCTTGGTACAAGCCAACAGCAGGAAACATGCATTCTTAGCCTAGAGAGTCAGATTTGGTAAGATAAGAAATAACTACTTGGCTTTTGGGAGGCGGGGGATGAAACCACACTTCCTGGACTCTCCGTTCAGGCTGGCAAAGGAGCAGGATGGCACTGGCTTTAAGGCTGACCAATTCTTTAATTTTCATAAGGAAATAAGGTAATGGACGCTCCAGTAAGGGAATGGGATATTATATTCCCAAGCCCACAGAAACAGCATTAGTTCTGTTTGGCTTGCACAAGGAAATTTAGCTTCCTTTCCCTTTTAGTGTGTCTTTTTTTAGAGAGTTTTTGTATTTTTTGATGTTTCCTAGTGCATACAGATCTGGTAACAATTTCTTTTTTTTTTTTTTTTTTTTTTTTTAAGGGACGCATATGATACACAAAAATTTAGGAAGAACTGATTTAATGTAGTAAGAAAAAAAATCTCACAGGATTAAAATTCAATGGGAAAACAGTTGTTCTTTTGCTAATTAATGGTTGAGAAAACCTATAATTTGCTTAGCAGGTGCCCAGTATTTCTGAGGTACAACCACAGAGAACTAGTTAGATTTACACTTCAAACCATCACCCTGATTTCCAGACAGGTGTCTCACATTTTTTGGAATTAACTTTCACTTGCATAAGACTTCTCCCCTTCTGTCTGGTCTTTAATTATCGCAACAAGGAGCTGCTCTTGCAGCCATCTCTCTAGTCAGCTTCTTGATAATGTCATGGGATGGAGATATTCAAAATTCCTATAGACATATGTAATCAGAAAATATATTAAATTTGCATTAGTAGCAGTCATAAAAGCACATTAACCCTCTTGGCTTTCCTAAGCAGATGGGAGGGATGTCTAAATATTTTCTTTTGGAAAGGGTTTATGTCTACAATGTCTGAAACCCTCACTTGCCCTGGTACTTTTGACTAACTCCTTGACAAGGAAAATAAATCTCCTGTATTCTCATTATGGTCATCAGTGGGGCTACCTGCCTGGAATTCGGAGGATGTTAACAAATTATATTACACAGCTTAAAGTTACCACATTGCTTTCACTCTGAATTCACAGCTACAGTTATGTAAATATGTTCTGGATTTTTAGAGTCATATTTTTAATGGTTCATGACATCATGCTGTCATTGTTGGTTCTAATATGATAAACACATTGAAGTACAAATGATATATTTACTTTAACTGATTTAATCTGTTACTTACAGTATAATACTTTTCCCAAATTGTATATTAGTCTGACTACTGTAAATAATATCTACTGTTTTACCGACTAGTGTTTAGGTATGCTCTTTCTGGTAACATACTTATTTGGTAAGATGTTATTTAGAATTCAGAACAACTGAATCCTGAATATCCCAGGAGCCACATAAGAGCAGGCGGATTCACCTACTCAGCTGGAGGGATTGTAACAGTTGGCAATGGCTGAGACATCCACTGAAGGAGAGTTCATCTTATTAACTGCTTTGGATAATAAGCATTTTATATATAACTAGAAACTAAAAGACCATTTAGCTTATCTTTTCACTAAAGACAACCAGAGAAACGTTAAATAATGTGTCATAATATGCATTGGTATCACCATCATCTTTAGCTATTGCCAACATTTCAGACTTACTTTTTAATTTGCTAGTATCTATTTCTAACTAGTAGTTCAATACAAGTCAGAGTTGGAGAGGCACAGAGGTAAAGATTGCATGACACTCACATGAGCCCTAATTATCAGCCAGAGCTGTTTTTCAATCTGCTTTCCTGAGCAGTAAATTCACCCAAGTTCTGAGATGCAAGAAGTAATGATTACTACAGAAATTTAATTTCTGCGTATTTGAAGAGAACAGGGCATGCAACTAAATCATCATCTGGTTTTAATAATTGGATTTATCAATAGATTTACAGCAGCTGAAGATGTGCTGTTATCACTAAAATTAGATACTAGCCTGATATTTCAATGGAGAAATACCTAATAGACAGTGAGAATGTATTTGTATTGCTAATGAAAATGTTTTCTCACCTAGGCTTTCAGTCCTGGACTTGGCCTGCATTTTCTTCATATGCTCAGACTTTTCTCACATTAGGCCAACTCTACCGGTAATGCACATTATCTCAATGACCTCATTCACATGTAGTTCTTTACATTTCTCAGAATCTGGAGAATGAAGGACCAATTAATTTGGCTAGGATAAAATTAAATAGACATTTAGGTCCAGAAAAATTGGAAACTTACTTGTTGATGCTGGCTACAATATCTATTTTTATTGTATTGTTTTTCTTTGTAATACACCATTACAAGTTGGAAAACACCCTAAAACTTAAAAACAAGCTCAGAATGCTGCAGTCCAAAGCTTTAGCATTACTCTCCACTAGAGCTATTGACAGCATCAATTAACTGTGTTAAATAGTCTGGAAAACATAAAAATCAGATGCATCTTAATTTTGAGCTAAGCCCTAATTTTGTTGTAAATAAACTTAAAAAAAAAAAAATACATTAAAGTACTTTTGTATACTTACAGTCTGGCAACTACAATTGCAGGCTGCAAGAGAAATGTCCTAGGAAAGTGCTCTAGCTTCTGTATGGCAGGCATCAAGGAGATCTAACTTTCAGTGGGAAGAAACAGATCCTGAAGTAGAAGGAAAGCAAAACTGACAGTTTGTTCATTGCATGTCTCTATAAGTAACTCCAATTTATGCCAGTGACAAGTACTAAAATGTGATGTGTACCAATTCTTTAATATTCTGCATCCTAATAACAGTATTTCACCTCTATGTAGATGTTAGACACAATGTTTTCATACTAGCCATAGAATTATAAATCCCAGCACTTAATTTTTCATCTATTGTTCCAATGCAGTTTTGGTAGAGCTCATCAGAAAACATTATTCAAGAAGGTTTTTTAAATTATTTTTGGTTTTATGGCAATTTCATTTGAACAGGAAAAAATCTGCATCTTCTCTTATTTTCATAAGAAATAATAGCTGTTCATGGAAAACCAAGTCAGTTCATTGAACAACTTGAAACATTTTGATATAACTTGTACCACAGAGAATCTGGTAATTGTCTTGTCACTGCAATGGATTAAAAAGACAAAAAATTGTTTACAGTTGTACCTAAAATTTCAAAGTATGGCTTCAGTATACCAAGGAAGATACTTAGTGATGTGGAAAAGTTAACAGCATGCCTTATTTTCTATAATTAGACAATAGTTTGTTACAACACTTAAAATTGAAAGCCAGAGGCAAAATGTATTCTTGTCTTCTTGGTATATTTTTCATAAAGTTTAGACTGTTTCATTTAGTAAAGTTACTACTGCCAATTTACATCAATGTAATGAAACTTAAAATATGTTCCTGTGGTTTTCATTTACTACTGCAAATACAAATCCTTATCTTTAATTTATCTGGAAGATATTAAGGGAAATATTTAATTTGTAAAGGAGAGAGAATTCCAGTGGAAAAACAAGAAAAATGTGAGTTTCACTTTCATCATACTGCTTTCCAGGGATGGGTTTATCTCACCAGGAAGGAATGAAGATCTCATGTCAGTCAGTGAGAGGGATTCTCTTACATCCATTCAGGAGAAATGACTCATAGACATGTTGGATAAATCTGTGACAGAAGATGAATGAAAATATTAAAATGAATACTGTGATTAAAAATTGGACATAGGTCCTGTAACAGTAGTATTTACTTGCTGATGTATAAGATTAAAAAATCATTTTATGACAAGGTTCCATTTTATGCCATATTTTCATCAAATGAGATAATTGGTAGATGCAGATTGAAAAAAAACCCAAAACTCTATTATAAGTTTTTTAATGAGTTGACTTGATTTTTTAGCATCCAGAGCTCTGAGGAACTGAACAGCACTACCAAAGCCAGATAGCACATAGGCAGAAACTAGGTAAACCAAGTTCCCAATGTCAGCCATTATGTTGAATATGTGCTGATTTCCTGGTGCAGGCAGATATCTCCACAGGAACAGTGTCACTCCACCCAGAATTTCACAGTTAGAATTAACACCCATACTACTCAGTGTATATCTCACCTGCTGTATGTGATTCGGTCACTAGTGGACTCTATGTGATATCTTCTGGTAAGTAGTTCTATAGCTTGAATACTTGATATATAAAATGCCTGCTTTTGTTAAGTTTTAGCCTGTTAACTGCTAGTTTCATTTGACACTGTACTAGAAAACACGGAAACGATCACTTCTGCTCTCTTCTCACAGTTTTACAGACTTCAGGTAGAGCCCCTAAATCTTCTCTTTTACAGTTTGACAAGTCCTAGTTTACATAAGCTGTTCTTTGTAGGGAAGCTCTTCCACACTTTCAGACATCCTTCTCTGACCCTATTCCAGTTCTTATATCTTTTCTGAGATAGGAGGTTAAGGTCTATGCAGAGCAGGTAGGACAGTAGCATCTCCTAGAATATGCATTTGTGTACTGATGCTCTGTTTATTGCCTGTTCATGACACACCAAACTCCCCAAAGACTCGTAGTTCTCACTGTCTCATTTTACACCTTTGTAGTTTGGAAACATACCATTTCCCAGGTAAGGGATTTCTTCTGCAAACTGTCTTTCCAAATATATTCTGTTTTGTCATCTGTATATGATTGTAGGTCTCCATATATAGGCATGAAGGAGATAAATGTTGTTTAAACTGCATATGAAATTAAGAGTCTTATTGTTTTCTGGTAACTAATCAGGAAAAAAACACACTTAGCTCAAAGTGGAATAGAACCATGAAGTGAAAGCAAAATGAAATCCATCCTAGTAGGATGAACACATTTTCATTCGGGAAGAAAGCATTCTTGGCTATGTCTTCTGAAGTGAGTTAGATCTGGGAAAGAAGGGAAGCTTGGTCTGGTTCTGATAGAGATTTCAATACCATCTAGAGATAGAGGAGAACTCATTTAGAAATTCAATAAAATTTGGAACATTCTTCATCATGAATAGAATTTGAACAGTACCATATGTATGAAGCTACGGATATGAGCAATACTCTCTACATGCTGTACAACTTGTACTTCCATCCAGCTCCTAACATATATAAAATGAGAAACATAACCCCTTCTTCATTCTCTTTTGCCTGTTATGGATAAAATTACAAGTCCCTTTTGGACAGCATAAGCTCCAAAGCAGGGATCAAAAGTTGATTCAACTGAAGGGAGTAAATGTTCCACAGATATCTACAAACAAAAAAATGAAGATGCAAAGAAGGTAACACAGTCATAAGGTGTCTTTTTTAAGAAGCTGTATTTTAACAATATGCCAACAGTAATATCAGAGATGGAGTTAAGAACACTCATAAGGTAAGTATGGAAAACAAATTTGGTTGCCAGCTATTCATGGGACAGACAGCAATGCTTACAAGTGCTGAATTCACCAAGAATTTACACTGACCTGATCACCACCTAACATGAAAATTCACAAAAGAAACTTTGAATTAAAAAAGAAGTACAAAATTACCTTAATTTAAAAATCAAAGCTAAAACCTAGGGTTGTTTTTATTATTAAATGCATTAATAATTAGCTCTCTAGCACTAAAAACTTTACCCTAGATACTGAGATTAATGAGAGGTAGGAGTTAATACAGTTGAGGTTAGCTTGTTCTGGGTTTAAATTATTTACTTGCTATAATCTGCAGAAGCAGACAGAAAGGGATTAAGTGCAGAAATGTAAAGAAACATTCCTCCGGATGCCCCCAGATTCCTCTTTGCAGTAGTGGGCAGAGGAGAAGACAGAAAAGGATCAGGATGGGATTAGGAGGGATTGTGTTGTTTCTTCAGAGGCATGAATATCCTTTCTGAAGAAGGAAACTCATTAACAAGACAGAAAACAATGATGAAAACACCAAACCCATATTTAATGGTCTGTGTTAACAACTAAAATTGTGGGTAAGTATGATCTTTACTGAGACACTAAACAGATTTAAGTGTGACTCAGCCACACTAAGACATATGAGCAAGAAAAGTAAAATGGATTACTTCTGCGTTGATAAAAATGTGCAAATGAATGACACTTTCCTGTAATTCATTAATTTAGCTGAAGAATAAGAGGGCATTAAAAAGATAACAAGTGGGGACTGGGGAGAGAACTGCTACACTTAAACATTTTAATGGTATCTTTAGCTTCATTAGTTAGTGTTAGGTATTACCCAGAATGTATTATAAAACACTCTTGCTATCCGCAACTGACTCATCAATCCATAGTCCAGATAAATTTCTTCAATCTCTAATCGTACCACCTTAGTTCAGAGAACCTCTGTGTCTATAGAAGTTCTTTCAGCTGGAATTAAATTTGATTTATCCATCCCAGAAATAGGAAAAAGCACAAAAAATAAATCATTGCATTAGAGAGATTTTGAAAGTGTTTCTAGAAGCAGAGCAGAATGAGAACTTATATCCTGCCCTCTATGAAACATCCAGCTAACACCTGTGTGTTTACGTTGTAACATTAATTTTAATGGAATGACACCTACAGAAAACTCACCTCCTTATTCTCTCTCCTCCACCTTTGTTCATTTCTTTGTCCCTTGAGAGAGGGCACATGTGACTTCTTCAGCACCTGGGGAGAGATCTGACTCTTGTCACTGCTACCACAACTAAACAATAGTAGACAACAACATTAGAGACTGGGGAGGTATGGAAAAATTTCAACATTATATACACCAGTGAATTTCAAAAAGACTATGTTTAACTGCAATAAACATTATTGCACAGGTCAAATCCTGCCACAGTGTGTCTCTCTTCAATCCTCCTACATTCATTTAGGCAGAATAAATGAAAGTGAAAATAAAGTCTACAAGGTAGGTTAGAAATGCTCTTTCTTGGTCACAGAAGATTTGTCAGTCATAAATAGTTATAAATATTTTCTGCTATTAGCAAACAATTTGCTTTTGATCTTTACATAGAAAAAGGACACAATTTAGCCTAATTTAACTATTTTCTAAATCTAAGCTGAAATATCAACAGACTAAAACAGTAAACAGAAAAATACACTAATATTGCAATTTCACAAGCTAATACTGTGCAAGCACTGAAATGCTTTAACATCTATTTCATTAGTCTGGTCTAGGTGAATCTACTCCCTGACACATGAAATACGGATGAATCGTCACATACCTCATAACTTTTTTGTGCACTTCAAAGACATGCATTCAGTATTGGTTTTGTTCTGTTTTAGCTAGTCACAAAATCCTTCTTTTACAGAATGCCAGCCTTCCTGTGTTAGACAGGGGTCATTTTCCCCCGTCCCGCTCCAGGGCAGGAAGGAGCCTAGCCAGAGTTCCCCTCCTCCTTCACTGCCTTACCAGGTGTTCCTTCCAAATCTGGCCCTAAGAGACCAATAGAATGAGAGATCGATGAATTTGTCATCAAGGTCACTTATAAAATGCTTGTGTCTCCTTTGACAGCCTAAGAAGAATGAGCTTTTCTGGCTGAGTTATCTCAGGAGTTGTGGTAAGGATGGCCCATCTGACCTGAGCTTAGATCCCAAGTGAAAGCAGCAGTGCAGAGACACCACATTTATTTTTTTAATCTTAGTTCTAAACAATTTTCACACTCCTCCCAGTCTTCCTGGAAAAGGCTCAGATTCAGTTTGGTTTAAGTACTGGGAAGAGGTTCAGTAAGACTGCATCCAAAGCAGCAGTTTTTCTGAGAAGAGAGCATCATGTTCAGAAGAAAAATAAAGTAGAAAAAACAGTTGAAGAAACCTAAAGCCTCTTCCTACTCCCACCTCTATGAAATATCAGCAAATGATTAGATTATATTTCTCCTACTCATTTTCTTTAATATTAGAAAGGGACACACATAGTTTAACTCCCAGCAGTAATTCAGATTAGTCTGGAAAATGCAGTTCTCTACTGGACTATTTACATTTAACCTATTAGATAAATGCTCAGCCAAAGCCTTGTCTCACTTACACAAAGAAACCTACCAGTTATAACACAGTTTGGTTGTTAAATGAAGGCAGAATTTGTCCCAGTCTCTTCTATATGACCCAAGTTTTTGGTATGCTCCTCACAAGGACCTCTCTTACCACCTTCATGCCAAAATATTCTCAGGCTTAAGCAATTTTCACCGCCTCATTCTCCAACATTGAGACTCTCATCATGGCAATTTGGCTTTGGTACAGTTGCTGAAAACTTCATTAGATGAGGGAGGGAAAAATAACTTGATAGCATGGTGTGGATTAGCATGGAGGTTTCATTGGCACTCGTGTGAGATAGGTTACTCAAGAGTAGTAAAGATTCAAGAAAATTATTCAGGTCATCCTAATACCTTCTCACTTTAGCAGTTCTTGTAACAGGTCCAAAATATACTGCAAATCCTCATTTAGAACAATGAAACTATTTTTGCTCAATATGGAGAAATCAATACCAAGTGTATGGTAATATTTAAAGAGATAGTAATGCTTTTTCTAAAATGATTGTTTCTCGATTGTTTTAGTTTTAAATCTATGACATGGAACAATAGTTCACTAAATGTCTTTTGCTGAAGTATCTTCAAAGATATTGTAGGACCAAAAAAAAATAGTTTACATACCTGTAAAGGGTCTCTACCTTTCTCTCTCCCCCTCTCCCCATATATAAGTTTATTAATACTATATCTTTTCAAATGGCCTTCCAAGGCTCTCCCTAAAGAAAACAGTAATTCAGTAAGTGGAAGGCATTATGAAAACAAGTGAAATCAAAGCCTTGCTTTAAACACAGACATTGAACCAGCAAGACAAACCTCTGCAGAGATAAACTGCAAATTTGAGGGGCACAGCACTAAAGGCAGACTCACCAAAAGAATTCCTTCTGAAATGTTTTCAGAGTAACAGCAGTGCTGGCTTTTACAAGAGCAAGCCAGCATATAATTCAAACATTAGCTAATGTTAAAGAAAAGAGAGGAGAGGAGAGGAGAGGAGAGGAGAGGAGAGGAGAGGAGAGGAGAGGAGAGGAGAGGAGAGGAGAGGAGAGGAGAGGAGAGGAGAGGAGAGGAGAGGAGAGGAGAGGAGAGGAGAGGAGAGGAGAGGAGAGGAGAGGAGAGGAGAGGAGAGGAGAGGAGAGGAGAGGAGAGGAGAGGAGAGGAGAGGAGAGGAGAGGAGAGGAGAGGAGAGGAGAGGAGAGGAGAGGAGAGGAGAGGAGAGGAGAGGAGAGGAGAGGAGAGGAGAGGAGAGGAGAGGAGAGGAGAGGAGAGGAGAGGAGAGGAGAGGAGAGGAGAGGAGAGGAGAGGAGAGGAGAGGAGAGGAGAGGAGAGGAGAGGAGAGGAGAGGAGAGGAGAGGAGAGGAGAGGAGAGGAGAGGAGAGGAGAGGAGAGGAGAGGAGAGGAGAGGAGAGGAGAGGAGAGGGCCCAGTCTTGCAAGTTAAAGAGGATTCAGCAAGTCTTTCAGTCTGAACTAAAAATTCTCCACTTTCATCAAAAGACAAACATATCATCAAAATTTTTTTCTATTCTAAGCATTAATCTATCATCTCCTTTTAGAACATATTTGGCTTGCTTTACACTTTCTATATGCTGGTATGAACTAACAGCAGTTTTATTTTTGTTATCTGCTAAATCTATTAACTTAAAATATCCTTCTGTAACACTCTTCTAATGCATCTAAAATGAATATATTGTAAGAGAACTGTAGCCAAAAACTATATAACCTCTCTTATATATTAAATTTTAATCTGGCTATGGAAACAAACCCTCAAAATATGAAAATCCATTCTGACATTTTATATATAAGATATGCATATGATTCACACTTGATAAATGAGTTTTTAAACTGGATGTTTTTTTAGGAGGAAACTACTAATTATACTAGAAACCCCATTCTTTTCATCTTCCTATCTTGTACAACTTTTTAAAAACTACACATTTTTCATTAAATAACAATTTGTAACAGTTTTATAAACTTTAAGTGAATCTTTTCCAATAATTCTTACAGGTGTTTATTTCTTGGTCTTATTATCTTATATTTTTAAACTGGTTTTAGGAAAGGAAGCATGCAACTGTTAACCCTTCATTCAAATCAACAAAAAGCTTTTAAATTTACACCAAACAAGACTGTGATTTAAAAATATTTTAAGTATGGGTTATAATCACTTTTCTTATTTCTACAATTACAATATAAAACAAGAATTGCAAAATATATGTCAAGAATTGATCAGAAATACAATGAATGGGGGCATCATGCAATATTTATATCAGCAGTGGGTGTTCTTAATTCAAAATTTAATGTGAAATATTTTTCTTATGCAACTCCAACCATGAATAATCTCAGCTGAATTTTAACAAGTTGTTATGAAGAAACTTCTCCTCCAGTATCACTGAAGGGAACTGCAGCATGCCTGAGGCTGGTGAGCACCTCTGGAGCTCATCCAGTCCAGCCTTTCTCTGAGCAAGGTCAGCCAGAGCCAGTTGCTCAGGACCATGTGCAGTCAGGTTTTGAATATCTTCAAGGAAGGAGATTCCATAACCTCTCTCAGCAACCTGCTCCACTGTTTGATCACCCTCACAGCACAAAAGATTTTTCTAATATTTAAATGGATTTTCCCGTATTTCAGTTTTTGCCCATTGCCTCTTGTCTTTTCGCTGGGCACTGCTCAGAAGAGTGTTTCTCTCTTTAATCCCACCATCAGGCATTTATGGACACTGATGAGGTTTCCCTGAGCCTTCTCACATCTGAGATAAACAGCCCCTGTTCTCTCAGTCTTTCCTGGCATGGCAGATACTTCAACAGCTGAAGGCATTAACATCCTTTTCAGAGGGTAATGTAGGTATAACGTGTCCTTCTTGTACAGGAATCAGAATTGGATGTCTCGATATACAAAAGCTCTATGTGTCTTTTGCGTATTATTGTTGATTTGATTAAAAACCTTAACCAAGTAGTGCAGTAGGAGAACCACATTTCATCTTTCTCTATTTGTCATACTAACTTATTTCTCCAGCCTGTACATAAAATGGTGCAGAAAATCTTCTGAACTTTGAATCATCTACTGTGTATACCAAGATATTATCCTATACAGAAATATCAATGATTTTTTTTTTTTTTTTTTTCAGAAAAGGTATCATGGTTACCACAAATGACAGTTCATACTCCCATTCGATCTGCCAGACAAAAAACAGTGAACATTTTTGTCTTTCACATTTTGTTTTAAACTTCATTCCCACAAATTCTGTGTTCCAGTCCATTGTAACAGTAATGTGGCAGCTAACAAGATTATTGACTTGATAGTTTTTACTTAACAGGAAAGTAAAATTCTTAGAAACAAATTAAAGCTAAAATCTTCATTCACCAGTGAGCACATCTCTTAATAAGAAGGTAATAGCTATCTCCAACAGAAATACATTCAGAAACTGGCTCCAGAAGTCTTGTCTACTCGTATCAGATACCATCTCAACTGGAGATGAATAAACACTTCCACTGTAGGAAAAATGTGAAAAGCTAAGGCAAATAAAAAGCTCTAAGCAAGAATGACAGGGCACTGAAAAGTAAAACCGCATAAAATCCAGTATCACTGCACATGGACCCTTTATGGCACTGAGTTAGGAAATTATAAGTAAGCATCTTCTTAAAGGAGCTGGGACATTCACTTAAAAGAGAACAGCCATTTCCAGAAAATGTTTAGAAATGCGGAGCTAAGAACAGAGGTTAATAAAAATCACAGAACACATGAATATACTTAGCGTGTATACATGTCTGAAATGGAGACCACGATAGCATTTTCAGGTCCATCAATTGCAATCAAATCACCTAATTTTGAATTTCTAGCTCACCTCTTTGTCAATTATCAGGATGTTACATCTAGTTGATTTGAAGATGTCTACAAAAAAAGAAAAAAAAAAATTATGTTCCATAAATTATGTTTTCTTTCCATATTTTCTCTTAGTTTTGCCTTTTTTTGCTAAGGTTTGATATAGAATACCTGGTAAAATAAGGGTAATGGATTTTTGCAAAATAATGAGGAAGATTTTAAGTCAAAAATTTAATTAAGGCAAAATTATTTTGCTATAAAATTATGTTTACTTAAATTATATTATTTTCCATCCACTCTTAACCTTCAAAATGCTTTCTATAATAACAGCTGTATCATTTAAGTAATTTCAGTGTACAGCACTAGAGAGATATCATTACAGTTGTTTTTTCTGCTGAGTTATTTTTGATCCTCACTACTATACTGTTCCAATTTAAAATTATTTTACATCTCTTCTCCAATATTTGCCCTGAAATGAGTACTTGTCTCTACTTTTTCATTATTGAAAGTTTATTTTTTTCAAAACTTATTAAAAAATCTTGATTTCTGTTCATAAGAGAACAGTAATACTGCTATTTTCAGCATTTTAAATGCACTTCCGTATTAGAGATACGATCAAAATACAATGAAATACCTTAATATGTACCATGAACCTATCTCTAATACCAGCTATAGTTGGAAAATTTGGTATTGAAAAATAAAGTATTTTTGTTTCTATATTTCATCAGCATATAATTATGCCATTACTGCCTCAATAATCAGACATATATTACTCATTCTTAAAGAAAAGAAAGAACATATTTCAGTAGACAGGTTACTGATAAAAATATTTCTCCATTCTTTAAATTTTATTTTCCAAAAAGATTAAATAAAAGACAAGTATAATAACTTCTGTACTTTCAAAATGTCTGGATTGTTTTTCTCAGATATCAACAAATCTAACTGAAGATTAAAATACTGAATTAACTCATTTTCTCTGTAGTTATTTACACATTCATCTGCACATATTCAGTCATATGCCATAAATATATCAGTCAATACTAAAGAAATCTGAGAACAAGAAGAAAATATGGTACACGATCTTTTTTATTCTTTTCCCATAAACAGGATTCGGAGAGAAAACAGTTGTGCCAAATGTTAAAGCTGCTCAGTGTCAATGGTTTATAGAAGTTTATAATATAAAGCACATTCTTTGGGATTTCAGCTCATTTTTTTTTCCCTGATGTAATATTAATACTTTCATAAATATGGCTGATAAGATGCTGAACATTATTTCCAACTTAAACTTACTTCTTTCTCCCACAGTGCAATAATGATGTCATTTAGCCCACTTGAGTCAAAGTAAATCATGCTATTAATATAGGAGACCATTAAATGTAAATCTAAAGAATCCTTTGAACTATTTCTTTAAAGGTTTTCTGCCTTGTAGTGGTTCCATGACAGTACATCCGAAGAGCAATAAAGAGGAAGGTCATCAGTCTCAAAAATTGAGCATTTAAGTTCAGATCCCAAATATGCCTTCCTCTCTAGGTCCCAGTTACATCCTCTTTTCTGTTGCAACCAATTGTTATAACTGTTCAAGAAACTACCACTTACCAATGGACCATTACCATTCCCATGGACCAATTTATTGAAGAAAAGATCTTCTGTCTCCTACTCCACTTGGAAGAGCATGTAGTGGAAAGCAAAATGAAAAGCCACCTCCAACATCAGAGGTATGTGTCGTTTGTGAGGGACAGGTTGGGAGCAACATATATGAAGGATACAACTTTGCAATGCTGGCTTATTTTTGAACAATTATTTTAACAAGAGGCTTCAATCTTGTTCTTTAAACATTGTGCAGTCGAATAACAACCTGTGATTTAGTAAACTGACCAAGAAGATTACATATTTAACTATTTGGAAATTGGGGCTGGTTGTGGGGTTTCTGCAGTAGGAAAAGATGACAAACAATTAAAACACTATGTTTTGCTACTATGTGCTAATGTATGTTGCCCTAAAGAATTTAATAAATAGAGGCTATTTGTTTTGTAGAATAAGATCCAGCAAGAACAAGAGCATCATTAAGCAGGATGCTCTAGAGTATGCAAGATGCTGTGTGTCTCCAGCACCTTATAAAGCAAATATAAATTCTCAAGTGAAGTCTTCTAAGTATCAATATTGCTAGAGTACAAGAAACGCAAGTGCAAATTTTTTTCCATAGTTTTGTATGATTTCATTTTTATAGTGACTAATCTGGAAATATGGAAAGTGTCAGAAAAGTTCACTTCTCCAACTATTCATAGTTTCCCTGATCACCTGACCATAAATAGAAGCATTATCCAGAGTACCTGACATTTAGAGATTTAAGGTGAAAAGGTACTTGGTCAGTGTAAACATAAAGTTTTAACAAAAGTGTAAAAATCTGTGCTATAGTTAAATGTTTGCTTACTGACATAGTGTCAAGTAAACACTTATAATTAAGGAGGACACAGGAGGAATACTTCCTTATTTTTATTTTCAAGGCAAACTTAATTAAAATAAATAATGAGAGAAATCAGACATATATAGAAAACCATTTTCCAGTGAGTGAAAGACAATCCCTAAGGGATAAGATTACAGATTCAAGGATCACATTAATGAAACCTTCATGTTTTAAGGTCATGACAGTATTGGCAGCCCTTCACTGTATAAAACATTTGTATGGCACCAGCAGTGTAGGTTTGCTTGTAACACCAATACTATCACATTAGCACCACACTCTTCTGATTTTGTGAGTAGATTTACAGAGGAACCTTGACACTGGACTAATCTGATTAGTGTACAGTGTTTTCTAGCATTTTGGTTTTATTTTGACAGGATCTAGTGGTAACAGTGCAAGTTTCCTTGCAGAAATTAATCTGTGCATATTTTTTCATTGCTAAAACTATATGATTTGAAGGACCCATTCTAAGCATAACATTATATTGAAATTGTTTACGAACTAAAGAAGTACAAATACAAGGTTTGGAAGCATTTTAAAGAATGTAACCCTTCAAAGACCAGTGTGCCTAATTTTAATCCCTGATCACATTTGAGTCCCAGTCATATAGATTAAGAATACCAAATCAAGGGAGGCGATGACACTGATGAAGCTATGTAATTTATATTTGTATTTATATTTATATTTATATTTATATTTATATTTAGATTTAGATTTAGATGATTTAGATTTAGATTTAGATTAGATTCACATTTAGATTTAGGTTTACATTTACATTTACATTTACATTTATATGCCTCTGTGTATACTATATACACATATATATAAACATACATTCTACATAAAAACATATATATAGATACATTAAAAATAAATGTTCGAGCATTTACATGAGAAGTGGGAGACTTGGATTCACTCAGACTGGATGGAATGAAGAACAGGTAGTCTTTGAATCCCACATCCCTTATGAGTCCTGCATTTCAATTCCTGGTGTAAGGAGTGTTTCACATTTGACAATAAATAGCAAAGGCAGTAAATGTAGAGATAAACCCTGTAGCCTGGCTATTAGGGTACTTTTTTGCTGCTTGAATCCAAAGTCCTCAGACTGAGGAAAACTACAGCCCTTTTGTCACATTTCCTAAGGAAGTATTGAAACAACAGGTAAGAAGGAAGCCATCCTGAATCATTCTTGGGTGCAGAAATATCTTGTTCAGCACAGCCCTCCTCCTGCCATACAGGCTGGCTTTAAGGAGCTTTGCTGCTGAGGCGCTGTGCAAACTGCACCAGTCCCTATGGAGAGGGGTGAGCTCCCAGCTCAGGCTTCTTTGGAGACCTTCAGATGCAGGCACTTCTACCAGCTGGACTACCTAAACAGCATTTGTGGGAACAGATATTTAGTCTTAAAACTAGACCAAAGGCAGTTTGAGGGTCTGACAAAAATATCCTTATGAGGGTCCCAACTTCACAGAACCACATGATCATATGGGCTGGTTTTGACATCTTTTTGCTATTCCTGTTTATCTCCAGTTTTTATATGGCGAGACTTCATACTTGAATGCAAGATTGCAGTTTTCACTCTGGAGAACAGGGATCTAGAAAATGCTTCGGCTTTAGTATTTGTATCTCTATCAGATTCAGCCCAATGGTGGTAGGGGCCCTTTCCCTGTGGGCCCCACTCCTGCAGCTGTGCTCTCCTGGGAAAATCCTCTGCTTCATGCTCCATATCTACGTGTTAGGATCCACATTAGCCCATGACACGTGAATGTCTGTCTCTACATAAATCTACTCACATACCTTCCTGCTTCTGATTCTATCATGCAAAAATCTGGTGTTCTAACTTGAAGACAAAGTGACTTAACAACTTTTTAAAAATAATGGTAATATATTTTCCCTATTACTTTAACTCCTCACTCCCCAAAATTGCACTTGCTTTTGCATTTTTGTCACTTTTTTATAAATGATGACAGATCTCACATCCCCTTCATCCTACTTATTTCAATATATTCCATCCATGTGGCTCTCACTCAATTGTGTAATTTATTTTGCAAATGTGTAGTGCATATGGTGCCATTTTGCTGCATGTAAAGAGCAGTCATTCTGTTCAGTATGCAACTGAATACTGCATACATAGCTATTTCCTCTTAGACCATTTACTCAAAAATTATGTAGTTTTCCAGGTATTGCAACAGACTGTGTTTAATAGCCAATGATAAACTCTTGGGTTTTTTGTAACAACATCAAGTTTTCATCAGCACTGCTGATTTTTGCACTACATTTCAGATTTTATTTCCCAATGACACAAAAAACAAGTGGTTAATTGCCTTTCTCTTCTGGAGATAACATATGCTGCTAGTACTAGCAGAAGATGATTTTTTATTCATCCTGTTACACATAAAAAAATGGAATTCTAACACTTCACATTCAAGCTGATTGTAAGATCTGGCACAAATATTTAAATCTACTGGGGAAATATTTATGTTGTCTAACTCTAGTTACTCATCCTAGTATCTAAGTTACCTTGACAGTAAATGGAACTCCTCATTTCTGTGCTCTAACTCACCTGCTTAAGAGGCCTATCATTTTCTGTCAACCATACAGAAAGCCTAGAGATTTATCTGAGGCAGTTCAAAGAAAACACGATGAGGACTTTCTAGTAAAACATCCCATATATTTGCTGTTGACATATTACACTTGTGTTTGTACCTCAGCCTCTTGGTGCTTCTTAAATGTGCTGGATCGGCAACAGTCTGGTAAAACAGACATCTTTTCTAATAGGTGACCTAGCAGACAATATTGGAACACTGAAAATTCACAGCCAGCTGGACACTTCATTACCACATTAAAATAGCTACATAAATAGAAAAAGTAAAAGGTGACTAGATTTGTAGCTGCTGTAGATCAGAACTGCTCCACTGATTTCAATAAAGTGACAACCAGCTATCTGAGTCAACTTAAAAACTCTCATTGTCTAAAGAATATCTACATCTCAAGTACACTTTCTTTGGGGACTGATATCATCTAGTCAGAACAGACCCAGCACTCCAAATAAATTGGAAGTCTTTTTTTCCATGAACGAGGTGCAACAAGATAAAGAATCACATGCCCCAAATATCATTTATCTCAAAATAACAAACGCTAGAGTGTTTTCATTCCTGAATATAAAAGAAAAGACAATGCTTGTGTCCTGTCCACTATACTACAACTTTTTCGGGAACTGTGAAAATACAACAGCTGGTCTTTCTGCACAGTTTGCAACTTAGATCTTGAGACCTGGCTTAATTTCATCTAACTTTAATCATTGTATGGAGGTTCTGGCCTGGTGCACCAGCAAACAGCATCAGCTAGTATACTAAAGAAGACTAAATGCCTTTACAGTCCTTTGGGGAAGCATGCTTGGAAATAACCCCTTCACCCTTTTTACAGATGTACTACTGGCACCTGAAGTACTTCTTGTAAAGACATTGGCAGGAACATTTCCAAGTAAGGTAGATGTCTTTCTGCTGTGTCAGTGTCATCCCTGGTTCTAGCTAGATGTGAAGGGTCACTGGATCCTGCTGCCTCCGCAGGAATGTGTCAGCCCTGTCATTCAAGCCGGGGTGCTCTCAGCTCTTGTTCTCCCAGGGAAGTAACTTCTCAGGCCACTTGTCTCTGTCATCTTCCCAGAAAGTATGCGGCCTAGGACTGGAGGTGTCATGACACTGAAGAGGCACAGCTTCAGAGGGCAGCAGCCTGGTCAGTTGTAGAAGGAGTGGAAAAAAGGTCAAACACCTAAAAACTAAAAGTGAAAAAAGAAAAAAATTATTTTAGGTCCCCCAGATGGGACTATATCAAAATTCTCTCTTCGTTCCAATTTATTATTTCCATAGTTCAAATAAAAGCAAACATGCAAGCAAGCAAGAAAAGAACCCTGGCAAAACTCAATTCTACAGCCAGCTTCACTTATGCCTCCACTTGCTCCCAATGAGTGTATATGCATGATGAGTTACATCAGTGTATGGCCACACTATTTTTATAGGGTTTCTCCTTGAATGTGACTAAATTCTGAGGGGGATTTTTCTGAAGGGTGTGGAAGCTTTATAAGGGTTGGAAATCTCCCTTGGGAAAGTTTTCATGTCAGCTAAACAATCTACAGAAGTGTACAAGTGTTCTGCATTAGAGTTTCTACGCAGGCTTGTGCATACACAACCATGATTACTACATTTACTTCTCTCTTTTTTTTTTTTTTTTCTTGGATTTCAGGCTCCAAAATTTTTTTGCTAGCAGAATTTTGCAAATGCTTCTAAGTTTGAATCTTTGAGATTATTGCTCTTCTCAGAAAAGACACTACCAATGCCAACACAGTTCATGGATGACTGGCTGTTATTAAAGTTGGAATTTATCTCTTTTTTATCATGAAATTAAAGTCCAATATTAATAATTTAAAATAATCTTCTAATTTCTCTATCTTTTATCAACCTGTTTGAACTTTGATAAATTCAACTGGTTTGATTACTACTGGATGTATCTTTTTCTACTTAAATCTTTTTTGAAAAGAAAGGAGAATTTATTTCATGTTCTGTGTAAAGTACTGCCTGGTTATTATCCTGGCAGTTGTTATTGCAAGTTTATAGTATTCTCTGAATTCTGAAAAGTGATTACATGAAGAGGGTATTTTCATGACACATGATGCATTAGACCAAATCTCAATTTGTGCTTCTCTCATTTCCATCTTCCAGTACAACAGGTCTTTGATTTGAACCTGCATTCTACAACTGCTGTTTTATCTTTCCATAACGGAGATCTCCATATTGAAACAGGCTTCATTTAAACCAGGATACTAACATGACTTCTGTTAACTAACTGCAAACACCTCTGACACCTTCTTGGTTCGTTGCCAACCATACTGCTGTGGGAGATTCCTTCTTACAAGTGATGCCGGTGTTCTACTCTCTACTACCTGCTAGCGATGGCTTCTCATGCAGCTGGGTCCATTGGCCCCTATGCCATGCTCTGGAGGTGGCAGGGCTGAGCACGATGATGTAGTGCCAACTGTTCAGTGTTTTGCTTGCTGTGATAATGCTGATCCATAAAGCAGTGTCTTTTGGTATTAAGTCTCTTCAATTTAACAACAGCAAAGAAACAAGGCAGCTCCCTCACTAGAAACAAAATGGAGCTGAGAAAAGCCTATTTGGCTAAGTTACAGTGCTGCTACTAACCTTAGCATTGAATATATTGCTTCAGACCTCCTGTCTTCAGTTCATTAGTCAAAACTCTTCTGACACAAGCATGGGTTTGGTATGTTTCTATCTCACAGCCCTTGTTTCTGTCAGTTTTGATGTTGTTGCTATGTATAAAATCAAACTGAGTCTTGTTTTACAATCCCAGTGTTGTCTGTGGAATCTGAGCAGTGCAAGAGCTCCATTAGCAATGTTATTCTTCTCTATGGTCACTGTCACACTCAATTTAGCTCCAGTTTTATTTTTTGCCATAAAACAGCACTCATGGCCACAGTAATTCTGTTACCACAATGATCTGAGAATCAGCAAAGGACATTAATGAATTAATAAAAAAGTACGTGGCTTAGTTTACAGCCCCCAGAGGAGACTTCACCCAAGGTGGTATGACTGCAAGCTGTATCAGTAAGTGTCCAGCCCTGGGGCTAACCGCAGCTCAGTGGGCTCACAGAGTGGTCTGCTTTGGCTGGGCATCGGCTCACAGCCTGTCAGGGGCTGGGAGTCCTGAAGCGACAAGTAGATAGAAATGACTGTTTGTTGAGAGGGCTCTGGGAAGGAATTGCAGACTGGACTTTTCTGGTAAGATCTCTGTGGAGAAGAGGTGCTTTAGAATAAAGCAGTTCCCCAGTCCCCAGTAAAATACACTTTCCAAAAGTCATAGAACAGATGGATTGAAAACACATACTCTTGGCCATCTGTCTGTCCCTCTAGTGATAGATGAACACTGCTCTGCATGACAGTCCAGCATTTTGTTATGCCTGTATGAGAAAACTATCATCATACTGGCAAACAAAGGGTATACATCCTGTTCCCATTGCTGCCTGTGGATGTCTCCCACCTCTTGAGTGGCCTGTCACTTTGAATCCCTGGTTGCTTGCAGTAGAAGGGGAAGAGTGAGAATGGCTTGGCATTTGACCAAGGCTCTGGCTGAAATTAATGGTGGCTCAGAGACTGATATGGTAGAAAACTCCTTTTTATAACTTGTCTTCATCAGGGAGAATAAAGAGAAATTGGTATAATGATATGACAGAAAGGCATTGTAAAAAACGTCCAGTTATGAATGACTTCTAAGAACTGTTACTGTATTGCTGGGCCAAGGAATAAGACCTACATTAATATATGGTCAGTTGGTTTTCCTATGGGATTACTTATGATTCAGGCATAGGTAAAGGACTGAAAGCCCTTACCTTCCTATTTTCATATATATCTAAAATGCATGTAATTTGAAAATAACTTTGAAACAATGTATTAGAAGATACAGTATCAATGAGGCAGACTCACAGTCAGGGTCTTATTGTGTTGTTCACTGTACAAGCAGAGGACAAGAAATAAATTCCTGCTTCAGAAGTTCCAAGCAGGCAGTCATTACGTCATACCTCCAGCCTACATGTTGTAACAGCTTCCATAAGAGGGAATTGTGGAAGAAGGGGTGAAAATATTTGATATGTCCAGTAAGTTAAAAAGTAATATTTTACATGTTCTTCCTGATCCTTTCTATGTTAGGTCCATGAGCTTTATAAAGGTGAGCAATAAATTTTGGATCTCTTCTATTTCACTCTACCACAGTCTCCTGGCTTTCATTCCAACATTTTGCCCTCCCTCTGAAATACTGTAAACGTGATCATTTAGCAGTAACTTTCTCTAAGAATCCAACATTCTAGTCATTTCCACAGATTTTGGACCAGGAGAACTGGGAATAAAGCCACGTTAAGAGCCTGACACATGGGACATGATGGCAGAGTGCTGGCTTCTCCAGATGTGAGGAGGTAGAGTTGGCAGCTGTGTATTGAACTCAGAGAAAAGCCCTGAAGAAAAGCTGAAGAGATTGTAGTGACGAATGCAAAAACCTGAATTTGCAAATTGAGAGTTGACTCCAACCCCTGCTCTGGATATCCTTTGAAGTTTTGGTTAATTCACTGATCAGTCCCTCTCTGTTTCTCAGTTGTCGACCTGTAAAGTCATCCACTCACATTGTTCTTTTGGTCTTTAGAGTCTTCAAGGAGAAAAGTTATCGTATATGGTTGTCATTTAAGACAGGAGATATTTTAGGTAACAGAGTCGTACTATGTCCTCCCTTCCATTCCTCAAGCACCAATGAAAAAAAGCAATAACAAATTTAAAAGCCAAAATGTACTTTTTTCATAATCTAGGAATCATAGAATTAATATTCCTGTATGTATATATGTTATAAATTGTTTTTAATTATGTAATATTTCCTTCATAGGTCTTTACAATTATTAAACGCAATGGAAGTTAGAGTCTGAAAATTAAATTCTATTAAGCTGTATGTGGACTCATGAGTTACAAAAGTGAGAAAATACATAAAGAGTTGGAGAAATTAAGAACTTCCTTTTATGGACAGAGATCTGAAGCACTCAGAAAGGATTAAAAGGCCATCAAAGTTGGATTTCTGCAGCATATAGGTGGATAGACAGACACATACTTCCACAAGCTGATTCACCTCTTCCAGCTTAAATGTTGAACTTAAGATGAATTGTTTGGTGGATGTGTTTTTGTTTTAGTAGTGACTACAGAAGATACCTAGAGAACTAGGTTTTGATTAGACACCTAACTTTGAGATGGCATAAGTTGTTTAAGTTAAACCCTATCCTAAATGACAAAGTAGCCTTAGATAGTAGGATGTGAACATTCATTTTACAGAAACTTTTATAGAGAAGACGATTCTTCAAGATTCTTCAAATCTTATGTTCCCTATACCAGGAATTCTCTATAATTTAATCTGTGGAGCTCTCAGCACCTTGTAGGCATTATATTGATGAATTAATAATAACAAAACAATGCTTGTTTTTCCCATGAGTTATTATTAGCATAAAGTATTAATATTTCATGGTAAGTAAATTATTCTTTCTACTGTATAATCAACCAATGAAGAAACTTGACAACAATAACTACTGAGATGCATGTTTCAGAACTTCATTCAAAAACAAGCTCTAACAGGCAAGGTTTTTGTTTTTTAAAGATTTTTTTTTAGTTGTTCTGCAGAATATGAATAGAATTACTCAGTGGAGGAATTCTTAACAGATGGTTACCATTTCAGCCTCAGATGGCAGAAAGCCCTAGAACCAAGCAATTACAGAGTTCTTTGATGCAGAACCAGCTGAACAGATTTTAATAATTTCTTCCAAATTGGATACACCTGGCCCCCCAGAAAGTGTTGCAAGCTGGGTGATGGAGGTGTGCAATAAAAATATAATCCTGATGTCACCAGCAAGTTTTTGGTGACAAAACTATGAAGACAAATAGGAAATAATTTTAAAATTACCTTTTTAGTTTTCTACTATTAATGCAATGAAACATTACAAATGGCCTAGTAAAATGATTTTAAAAATACTCTGAGGCAAGATTGTATTGTTTTGATATTCCAGTACTGCAAATGTTTTACCTTCCTTCAAAGAATGCTGTACAGGATATGGATACTCAACAACACCAGCTTTTATTGTTCACCTTTATAAAGCTCAGGGGCCTAACCCAGAAAGGATCAGGAAGCACATGTAAAATGTTACTTTGTCTTACTCACTCTTATTCTATTTTCTTGATGTAACTCCTGCCTTTGGAAGATTTAAAAATATTCCCCTAGATGCAATATGTGCCTAAGAGAAGCCATTAAGCCAAACCCATTAGTATGACACCTCTGTAGCAGCTCTCCTGCATGGAGAGGAAGAGAAAGGGACAGCCTAAATTATTGTTAAGATTTAGCTTCTTCTGAGTCACCACCAAGTTATTCCATTATTTTCTCATTCATTCAACTCTGTCTCTGCTATCATAAGGTCATGTCTATCTCATGCTCAGCAATGCCCTGTCACAATCCTGTCTGTTTCTAGTACAACTGAGCAGAAGCAAGATAATTGCATGGCTCTGGCATGTGATATTAGTACTAAGCGTAGTATAAGTACTCTGCAGGGTATCTGGTAAACCAGTCTGCTCTGCTGACCAACAGTTCTAGTCTAATGACCCAATAGTGTTTGATAATGTTGAGAAATCATAAAGGAATTTTACAATGTGGTTGCTGGACTTCACAGTCCAGGAGTTCCCCTCCAATCCTGTGGTCCAGTTTTCCTTAAAACTTCTTCGTTCCTTGGTATAATGCATTGCATTAGATAATTATGTCTGTGCTTGTAGAATATCAGGTGTTCTCTGGAATATGAAGTGTGAGTGTATGAGCACAGGAAGGAGTGCACAAAATGCTAAATATTTCAAGTAAATCTGCTGAATTATTTTGTCTGAGCTCATTAAATTAAGTGTGACCAGTGAACCTATCTTTGGTAAATTTACCAATTCTCTATATGCTAAAGAAACCACTGATATACAAATAATGTACCCCCCTCTACCCCAGCACCATAACATTGTTGAAGACTTCATGTTTTCTAAAAAGGAACAAAAGGCACAAATTAAATAACCTTGATTTTTTTCAGGTGACAGTATTTTGAAAAGTAGTGAAAAAGGGTGAGTAAAAGTGAGAGGGAAGAAGTGTCATAATTTTCTTCATGAAGGGACATCTCTTAATCCAAACTGAACATTTATATGGCTAAAGCTTACATCCCAAGGCTTTCTCTATATGTACAGTATGGCCAAGATAATGCATTTTCGAGCTTGTCTACTTTTATGTGTTTAGAATCAGATTTCTTTTTCATGAAAACCAAAATCAGAAAAGCTCCCTGTGTATAAGATACATAAACTCAGTACAGACATCACACATCCTTCTGGTTTTCCTTGTCCAAATTGTATTTGACTGATTTATGTTATGTTATCATATACAATAGCTTTTTACAATGTATATCTGGCAAAGTTATCCATTAAATTGAATACAATAAACATTATAATGCAATAATTCAGTTTTGGTTTGAGATTTGGGATTTAGTTCCATTTAAGTGTACTGCTTCTCACAATACAAACCATTCAATTGCATGCTTTTCCTATCCATTGGAACAACCTCAGCAACATGGTAGATTTGTGCTCAGTGCATTGTAACTTAATTTGATCTCCTTGTTTCCTACAAAAAGAAAACAGTAGAATCAAATGCATTTGTGACCATTTTGACTGTCAGAACAAAGGAATGCTGGAGGGTAAGCAAGCACCTCATTTCATTCCAATTTCTTGTAGGATACTTTCACATAACAAGCAAAATTTATAAAGATATTTTAAGCACAGTTACACTGCAGTCTATTTTCAGACTATTTTTCACCTCCACTGTAAATAAACAAACAAAACTTCAAGAAAACTGACTGGAGAAACAGTTTACTTATAGTTCTCCTAAATCCTTAAAACTTCTCCTCAGTGTTTATTACTTTATTGTTTATTGTTTTCTTTCATCTCTGCAACTTCTGTAAAGTAAGTTAGAGTGTTTGGTTTCTGTTCCCAGGGTTGGACATTTTAAGATTTCAGGATGGCAAGACTCAGATGATGTCAGCCATTTTGGGATGTGATTTAGTGCCATGATGCTGCAAAAGCCAGGAGTTAAAGGTGAATGCCTGCACTTCCTGATGCAGAAGGTAGTGTTGTTGAAAGAAGGGCATTTGGAAATGCCCATTAAGAGAGAAAGGCTTATGATGTAATTGGTGATTTGTTCTGTGAATGAGCTGCAGTTAATGGTGTATATAAGTGGAAAAAATGTGCAGCCTTTAGCTTTCTCCTTGGACCACAACTTCACTCAAAAAAAGGGGGCGAAGGAGGAGGGGTTGAAAAATAAACTCATTTGTGCCTTTGCAGCATGTCAGATTAGTAAAGATAATTGGAAAATGGTTGTTCTAGATGACTGTCAGGTATGGAGGTGGTGAAGGAAGATTTATGCCTAAATTAGGACATACGGTTGTGGTTGCCATTGTGTAGATGCTATAAAAATAAGAGCAGTTACTCTTTGTGAAATCTGACGATTTTATGACTTCAAACTAGAGCAAAGAGAGAAGTAAAAAACACGTAAAGTTAAAGATATTTGCATTTTTTTGTTATGCTACTTTGTAACAGACACTGTGACTGGAAAATATAATGAATTCTGATTTCATCTGAAAGAACTAAACTAATACTAAAGAACCTCTGTTAGATTACATTATAATATTGACAAATCAATGACATATTTAATTTTAAGAGAGCATTCATATAAGATCAGAGTACAAGCTATTAGACTGCACAATTATTGGCTTGTTTAATTTCACCTATCTGTTATCATACTGATTCTTACAATTGCCATCATTATCACTGCACTTTGCACAATTCTCTAAAACAATTTGATATGGATTCATGCCTTGTAATTGTTGAAATTTGACTAAAGTGTCTCAGTTAGTAGATAATTACCTAAGACTCTTTTGAAGACAGGGAATATACTGTCCATCCTCTCACATTTTGAGGATTGTATTTTCAAGGTCGGCGTAGCCATGGTCTGTTTCCCAATAATGCACAGCTGTATTGTGATAGATGTGTAGTGTCATGGAAAGATCACTGTATGACTTCAGGAGTTCACCCACATTACACAACTCAGTAGTCTGGGACATTAGTAATGATCATTAGTACCAATATGGTGGGATATAACCTTTGACTGTGCTTGATACAGGTGAAATAAAACCTATGGTAACTGCTGTCCTCTAGGAACTTAGTAGGGAGTGCATATTCATCCATACAGCAAGCATAAAATGAAATATTACTGGTCAAAAAATGTGTGTGAGGGTTTTTATTGTGGTGTTTTTGTCATTATAGATGTGGTGGCTCACAAATTCTTTTCTCAGACTCTGTTTATCTTCTGTTTCTCACATAAAACCACCCTGAAATGGCTGGTTTAGTCTTCTGCTTTCCTAGTCAGATTTTCTGAGTCACATTACAGTTTCATGTTGCCATTATTTATCAGAGGGGAAGTCAATCTTCCGTAGCAGAATGGTTACATTAAAATCTCTTACAAGATCATACAGACCCTCATCCTGACTGCAAGAATGATTGATTATAGACTGAGGTGAAGGTCAAGCCCCATCTTACTTTTAGGTGCTCTTCATTCATTCAGGCATTAACATTTATATATGTAGGTCTTCTTGCCTTCTGTGTGGCTATGATGCATGACTGAGAAATACTTTCCTACCATGTGGTTTTGGTTCTCTTTGTTTTCTATGTCCTTTGTTGGAACTGGTCCTCTTTTTAAATTATTTTTCATGATTCCTAGTTGCCAAGCAGTGCTTGATCTCTGTGCTGTCACCGTGTCTTTGCTCAAAGAAAGGAAAGGTATATATGCCAAGACCAGACAGTCTATTGACCCCATCTCCACCAACACTGTCTCCTTTACTAGAGCCAAAAACAGATGTCTTGAAAGGAATTTCAGAACAGAGAAAACATAGTTATACTCAGTCAGTGATTTAGTCATTCTAAAATACTCTTCAAGCCTCTAATATTTTGTGGCTCAAGGACTTCTTGAGCCTGCAGCTTTGTGCCTCAGTACAATGATCATCAAAAGAAGAGGAATAATAAAATATTATTAATTTTGCCTAGTAACATTATAATAAAACTGCACTACCAAAGTGAAATATATGCATTTTTCCATGTGCTTTTAATGAGGGCTTAAGTAGATTAACCTAGCCATGACAGTAAATGTGGTATCAGGCTACTGCTATGTGCCCTGATCTTCTGCTGCAAATTATTGACACCACTGCATGGGCAGCAGAACAGAAGATATTCAACACAACTCTGATACTCTGCTAGCACCTTTTCTGAAGCTGCCTTTTGTGGTTTGATGTAACTGTGAGCTGTGATGGCTAAGGAGAGGGCAGATTGAGTTTTCGGACATACCTACTACCTCCATGATGGTCTTAAACACAGGATCAATTAGGACTGCTGAGGGCAATGATGTCTTAACACTACTGCCTAATTTAAGGAACCCCTATACTTCCAAAGTAGGAGACTCAGACTCAAAGGAACTCTTGATGTAAGGTCCTGCATCCAGCTCAAGCTAAACTAGATGAAAGAACAAACATCTGGATTCTCGCTACTATGAGCTGAGGCCTTTTGGAGACCTCTAGTCACCTTATGAAATTTTCAGCAGCACAAACAGTGGTGATAAACTTCAGTAAAAACATATCTGTTACTTATTGGCATTTAAAACAGCTAGGGAGCATTATTTGGCAGTAAATCTACTGTGTTTCAACAGTAAACATGCTTTAGTAAATAACACATGCTTGTAAAACATCTGTGTATTACACAAATTTAAAAGCTAAAGGAGTTGTTAAAAATAAGCATGAACTTAATAAAAAACATTTTATTTCCAAATCCCTAATTAAACTGCTGTAGCCAATTTAACATAACTTCAAACTCTTCCTGCCATGCCTTCTTTTACAACTGTATCACGTTCCACCATAAAAGGAAAATCTGTTGATTGTGTTTGATATTCTTTAGCCTACTGGAGCCAAGCATAACTTAATGATATTTTCATTATATTTCACATTCTGCTTACTGATATATGTACTATGTGACTAAATTTCACTAGAAAAACAGTCAGTGTACCCAGCAACCGAAGTAGGATGGAAAGCAGAGTAAATTTAAAAGCTTGTTTCAATAATGTAATTTATATAGACCAAAACAATGTAAATCTTAGACTGCCATGCTCTTCCTGGTTTCTCAGAAGATCACCTACGGGTGTCCACTGCTGCACAAAATGATAATATTTGTATAGGTTTCTTCAACTCTGGCCTTAGTTATAAATATTTCAATAGATTTTCATTTAAAATAGATTTATAGCTTTCATGTCTTGTTTCCATGACCTTCCCAATTCAGTCACACTTTTGTCTCCTCTTTATATAAATGCCTTGGGTCATTTGCTTATTTTAATGTGCATAGAATATTTCTATCTCAGCCTATTCAGATAGAGCTGAACTTTTTAAGAAAAGTGATCTATAAATCCCCTGTGAAACCAACAGGGAGGTACCAGCTGTACAAAAAAAATCTGCTTAATTCTGTTACCAGGTGGTACTTTGAATCCCCAATACTGTTTAGGCATTTATTCCTTGGAGTTTTTAAAGAGAAGTGACTATATTTAGGATCTTAATGGCCATTTCAGTTGGACAGGCTAAATATAAGACATGCTTGGCAGTTATTCAGTTAGATTATAACCTGAACAAGCATTTGTTGGGACAAGCAAAAGATATTTTGGTTCCATTTCTGATACTGTCACTGATTTCTATCTTGTTCTGAAAAGCTCATGTCATCTTTTTATCAGTTCATTTTCTGGTTTTTACCTGCCTTGGGGTTTTTTTGCTTTTTTGTTTTGTTTTGTTTTCTTTTCTTTTGTTTTAAAAACCTCATCAGGGTTGGGACTGTCACATTCTAGCAGATTGTGAAGTACCTTGCATAACCATGTGCCAGTCCCCATACAGAATCAACACTGTTCTTGCAGTACCATACATACACATCTGGGAATTCTCAAAATTAAAGTTCAGGGATCCAAAACCATTAAAAATTGTTTTCAAGTCAGTCACTCTGAACTAGCTTTTTTCTTGGGAATTTTCAAAAAGTATTTGTTATATTAGAGTGCAGCATCCAGTTATCATGACACCTGCAAACTGTCAATCATTAAAAAAAAAATAATTCCCTTCTCCATGACAGAGTCCTCAACAGAAGAGTCTCTGGGGCTTCTTCTGGGTAAGGGTAAGAACCAACAAAGAACACAAATGTATACATGGTGCTAAATTCTAGACAAGGGATAATTCATCATACTAAGCAGGTTATACTTTCTTATAGAATTGTCTGGGTCAAAATTTTAGGAAAAGACTGTACCACAGATGGAAAACAGCTGCAGCATTCTGATATTCAGACTGATGATACAAGTGTCAATTAAAGTAAAAATACACATCCCAAATCCTTTGTCAAGAAGGTCATGCTGTTCCAAGCATCATACTGAATGGGTGACAGGTATACAGAAGGCAGGAAAAATCTCGAGATTTTCCTGGTTTTAATGACACTTTCAGAGAACTCTATAAAAAAAGTTCTTCTAGTGTAAAAATGAGTTATCAGCCGAGAACAACTTTAAAGCAGTACAAATTAATAGAATGTATGTATCAGTAGGTTTAAGGACAGTCTATCACATGTTACACTTGGACTGAAAAAATCAGCTGGCTTTATAAATAATTTGTGCCCCTCAGAAATAATGATTAGACTAAACTCAGATTTATTTTCTCATCTGAACTGCCCCAGTGAAGTCCCTTAATTTTTCCACAAGCCAAGTGAGGTGGCTCTGACACTAAATCTGTTACTTTCATCAAAATGCATCATTATAGATGGAGCAAGGAACAAAGACTTCACCAATCCTGCCAGTAATTTCATTAACCAATCAATCCTTGGAAGCAAGATACTCAGCTAAATTCAGTGGAACAGAATGACATATACTCAAGAGAATTCAATAACTGACAGAGTCATTTTCATGCTCTTTCCTAACTTAATGTCATTGTTCTATCCTAAAAGAGGAATTTCAGATGGATTCATGAGACATTATGGTCATTGTTGCCCCCCCATTTTGCAAGATGATTTCAAAAACCTTGATGGCACCACATTCAAACCTGGGCATCCTGCCTGTTAGTATGAAGTCTCAGCTCACTGCGATCCCTGGTACCAGGGCCCTCAGTAGACATTTGGACTATTGAGTAGCTATGTTGGAAGCAACTTTGGCATGCAGGAAACTCAAGCACTTCACAGCCCATCAGCAGCGAGGCACATGGGTTTGCATGATTTAAATCTTGGGTTTAAATGCTTCACTTCAGAGCCAGCCCTCATGTGCTCTACTATAGGAGACACTTAACAGCAGAGGCTGGGACCAGTTTGACATCTGTCTAGAATTCCCTGTGCTAATAATATTTTATTACATATTAGAGAACTCACAACAAGATTCCTGCTACATAACTGCTCTGGACAGGTGGACACCAGACTTCAATAGTGCACTACTATAGATTTTTTAGTAAATTGGATCCTATATGATGGCTCTTACATTTTAATTATTACAATTGTTTTACAGGTATTTCAAACATAAATTGTGTCATTGCAATTGTGTTACTTATAGTTTAATTGAAATAAAAATGCCTTACATATTTTTCTATCTTGGAAGAGAATCCTCCCCCATGCCCTCCTAAAATTTGCAAAACATTTATATAGAATTTATTACTCACAGTGGAATTGTAGCTTAAAAAATCGGCCAGCTGGCTATGACTGAGTTCTTGTCTCTGTAAAAGTAAAAACAGTTGATGTCTCAAATCAAGCACATTGATATTATAGACTAGAATAAAAACTTTTTTTTTTCCTTTCATCTACCACTGTACAAGGAAAAAATGCATATTATAAAGCATCATGACATTCAGATAGTAATAAAATTTATTTTCCCAAACACACACTCTCTTTATTAATAGATCCACGTAAAATGTAATTATTTGTTTACCAATATGCCATATTTAGTATTACCACAATTCATTACCTATTGCAGGGAAAAATAATATGTAAAAAACTTACTCTAGCTAACATAGCTCTGTTTATATGCCCACATGGTCTACTGTCCAAAATGATGATATTAGTTTTTAAATATATATTTACTTCAGGTTCTAAAATTACAAGTGTCACAACCTGTTTTGGTGACCACAGTTCACGAAGTGAGATCAAGAAAAGTTAGATACAACAGATTCATTATCTTAGGGGGATGTAAGCAAAGATTATTTTACAGCATTTCATAGTGAAACATACTCTGTGAGTGGCTTTTATACATGTTTGGAAGAGACCATGATCTGGGTTAGTAAGTATCACAGCAGGTCTACCTGTGATAAGGCTGTTAATGGGGGCATGGCCTTTGGGGCAGAGGGTTTGCATGGTAAAGGAATGCTTGAGTTTGAATGTTGTTCCTTAGCACTTGTTTATTAGCATTACAAATGCAAACACACCCCTTACTTATATAATTTGTGGATTTTCTTTGTAGTGTCAAGCTTAGTGTCAAAACTGTGTTCTTACAGAACAGCATGGAAAACATAAAAATGTTAAAGAATTAGCACATTTATCCAGTGCTCTATTGAGAGCTATGACTCTAAATATTTACCTCCAGTTACAGCGCTTATAAAATGAAACATTGTTCTTACATCCTTGAGGTTTTCAAGCTATTGTTCTATACTACTGCAGAGCTGTAGAAATAACACTTTTCCCAGTTCTGTCCCTTCAAAATAAATTTGAGAAACTAGTTAAGATGTTTTTAATTACATGAATAGATAGTTAGATACATAATTAAACTTGGACTTTGAGCTTATACCTACAGTAGAATCATTCTATTCTGTTGCTTTTGGTTTTGGGCATGTATTGCTGTTTCTGAGTCACAGATATACATACTTGGAGATTCAGACAGATAACCTTAGTTGCAAGGTGCCAACTCCACACCATCAATATTTTCCACTGTGTGTCCAGAATTCACATAAGCAGCAACAAAGACAACATTTTTTTCATGTATTTAAAGTTGAACATGAGTATAAAGGTTTTTTTGCATCATCGACCTGATGCTACCAGCAATCATATTTCAAAAAATATTGCTGAAATTTTATAACCCTTATATCTTTTATTAAGGGAACCTTGTTCTTAGAAAGACTTCTTAAATGGAGATCTGGCTAGTGTTTTGGGCTGTTACATACAAGTCTTTATCTTTGTTAACTATTGAATGACTTTGTCTAGTGATCAAGCCAGAGATTTGGCTCCCTTATTTTTGTTTATCTAAATAAGTTAATGTAGTTTCGTATACATAGATCACAAGGGTGTTTTTTGCATGCTGGGTATCTTACAAGAAAAATAGAGTGGCAAGACTTAAATTGTTGATTAAGTGTTCTCTGTGTTAAACATAGTAAAGGAAATTTCTGTTCATATGTATGTGCATTTATGATTTAAGAGCAGGTGAATTTTCAACCCTAAAGAGAAAGAAAAATCCCTTTTGTGCTAGTTCTAATATAACAATAGTTCTGGAAATTCATAAAGCACTGGACCAGCTATGTTTTATTCCTCTGCTAGAGATACCACCTCAAAGACAGAGCAACAATCATAATTCTGTGTACACTAACCTTTCTCCCCATTTGCAAGGTATACACCAATCTGGACTTAAATGACAGAAAATTTTGTTGCTGAGCTGCAATCTCTCAGGTTTTCCTCCAGAAGACTGGAATACCACAAGCAACTGCTGACAGAACTTCACCATATCTTCTCACTGTCAGTGCCGCACAGCCCCAGCTCCACCCTGAAATACAATCTGGGACTTGTCAGAATTTAATTGATCTTATTTACTTTTAAACATGCACATGAATTTACTAACATAAATAGAATATTGCTGCCTACATGAACAAATAGCTGTTCATTGGTCTCCCAAGTATATCTTTCCTTAAGAGAAGTGCTTTAAATTTTTTTTTCACGTAAAGGATTTTTTGCACTCATATCCAGATGAATATAATTGAAAAGTAAAACCCAACCATGACAATGTAACTTGTAATGGGTTTAAAAAAAGAGAAAACAGCTAAAAGAAAGCTAATATTATGTTATTTGAAAAATTAGATGCACATGTGTCAGGAGATTCTAACAGCTGAATATCAAATCTTGGTTTTACAATTGATGCATTTTAATTAACAGATAGGTTTGATTATGTTTAGGTTATCTGAACATGGTTTTGTTTTTCTTAGTTATATTATTGCTGCTACTAATTTGGGCAGAGGCAGAACCTGTGACGCACTAAACAGGAATGAATGCATGGTACTCTGCCAAGAAGAGCCTTTCTTAATTAAAAAATGTCTACACGAGTTATCTGAAACTATGACAAAACAGTGAAAATACTAGGAAAAAAAATGCACTTTTAAAGAAGACTAGGAGTAGAAGAAGATGGAAATAATATGGAAATATCTCTTCAAGGAAGATACTGCAACTATCAAATTGTTGACCCTTGAGCAATGTTAGGTTCAAAAATATGTAGAATGATTTAACGAATTAGGGGCCTGACCCTACTGGAATCAATAGACAGAATTTAAAATAATTTTGAGATACTTTGGATATGATCCAAAAAGTAAACTGATACTCCTAGAGAACAATTTTTGCATCTCTTTTTTGGATTGTCATTTATACTGCTATTGAAAATGTCATTTACCTTAGTATTAATCTAAAGAACTAGTAGGGAATGTTTAGCAACCAGTAATTACATTTCATTCTAACAATCGTTACAGAAATACTGTGCTTTTCATAAAACTCTAGATGTTTCTGCCCTATAAATATTTAATAACATCTAATCTTGAAACACTTAGCAGATTAAATGGCTTTGGTCAGATGCATCTAGGAAGTAACGATAGCTTTTTCTGTAGAAGTATTTGTCTTTAAAATTACTTTTTAATTGTTTGTTGTTTTAGGCTTAAAGTCTACAAATAGAACAGAATCTGAGCTTCTGGTCTTTCATCTGTACTGATGGGGATCATACTGAAGACTGTTTTATTATTAAACTTGTAGTCTGGTAAAGATTGTTATCAATTGCAATGTTACACTCAGGTCAGTAAGGGAAGATCTTCACTGACTGAAGGTCTCAGATTTGTTTTCTTCATACCAAGAATGTCCTTGAAAACATTTTTATGTTACCATTATTCTCACTGTAAATCACCAGCCTGCAGTTTTATAGTTTAAAAGCTGACAAGTCAGGACTTTGAAGCTGCCACCAAACTGTTTCTCCTCTGGCCTCTTAACCACGATGTACAGTGTTACTCTGTACAGGAGTGGTCAAGCTTTCCGTGCTGATGAAAATAACATTACTCCATGCAAATCGAGGTACCGCCCTGCTCTGCTTCCCTAGCCCATTTACTCACCAAACTCAGTGCTTTCCAGCAGATATAAAACTCTGGTAGACCATAGGCAGGTGATGAAAATCAGAACAGACATCTTTCTGCACTGTACTCAACCAAGTCAGTCATCAGAGGAATTAATATTTATTGTTTTGTCCTGAGCTCTCTGTTCCTTCTGCTGGGTTTACAGCTGTGTGGGAGAAGGGAATCACACTTCTTTAACCCTGTAGGATGTACTTGGGTGATCTAGTGGGAAATATTTAAGGCATGTCTCCAGAAGTTCTGGGTCCCAATCAACAGGGAAACTTTTTCTGGAAGACTTCCAGAAAAATTGGGTAATTATGATGTTGGTGTCCCTGTCTCTTCCCTCTCATACTAGAACATATTCAATAACTTTTGTTTCAGAGCTGCACTATAAAGTATGAGGGATTCTTAGTCAGAGACATAACTCCCACTCAAGGGCAGCAAAGTTGGCAATCTTGCCTTGTGACTGACACTGTGACAGTTGTTTCATTAGTAAGCTAGACAGAAAACCTAGATATCAAACCCAGCTCTTTAACATCAGCACTGTTTTTAGGTTTTGATAAGATCTGAATACAGATATTACATAAATAAATCCTTTATTTTCTGAACAACTGGGAGAGATCAAAATCACTGGTTAGTATTCAAATGAGTAATTATGAATAGAAATGCATAAGTGATTATTGTTTCCTTGGAAAACAACAAATTAGAGTTGTATTTTTACTCTTTGCAGACCAAGATTTGCAATGAAGTCTACCTACTAATATTTGTCTATATCTTTGTGTATTGTATGTAATGAGCCTGTTTCACACATTACAAAACCAAAATAGTTGCAGAATATTAAATCATTAACCTTCTTGTTTTCTTTTCTAGCTTAGTTTTTTTAATGATAAGAGATGGCTTCTTATGCTAAAATTAAATGTTTGCATATAAAGTTTGTGTTTTATATGTCTTGGAATAGAGCAGAATATTGAAATGATTACTGAAATATCTTGAAAACACAATTTGTTTTCTTAAAAATATATTTTAAGGCAAAATAATACCACATACATTCAGATTTTTTTTATTCACAAAATATTCATTAAATAAGAACACTTATTTTGTTTTAATTATAAAAGGCAAAATTTAAAAAAATGTCCAAAAAGTCTAAATCAGTTTAAAACATAACTGACATATTTGCATAGCACTACAAATATTTGCATGCTCAAGAGCCTGTCTTCTTGTCAGTTAATAGCTAAAACTTATCAGCAGGAACACTAAAAATTTCACTGGTGATTTATCCAGGTTATTCTGAAATTTTTGCTCCCTGCTATCTGTATATTTATTGATATACCTGAGCATGTGTGTCACACAGTGTGGATGGCTAAATAAGATTGATATTGTGATGTGGTATTACCCGAATTTGTGTTCTGATGTTTCTTTTGTTGTTCAAATATGTTAAATATCAGAAAAAAATGTTACAGACAAGTGATGAGAGATTTGAAAATAGACATTGGCATAACCTTGAAAGAAAAACTTGACTGAAATCAGTCTCAGCTGGTGGATAAAAAATGAGGCTTTCAGGAAGCCATGGAAATATTTAACATGGAGGACAGTCCCAGAAATTATTTTAAAATGAAGTGCATGAAGTGCAATTCTGAGCAGAGAAAGACTTTTTCCTGGCTGGTGCAGTACTGATGTCAGTCGTGAGGCTGACGGTGCAACTGCTCTCCTTATGATTAACCAGCACTGAACATACACTTGACACATCCGAGATTTGTATCTGCTCGAGGGACAATGGGGGTAATGTGAGCCTTGTGTTCTCATTCTGACTGTGGCCAGCTATTGGCAAGCACTGATCCTTACACGAACTCAAGCTGACAATCTCCAATACTATTAATCTGATTCATCTGTGTTTGCCTTTCATATACACTCAAATGCATCCTCAAGAAGGATGTGTTTTTTTAAAAAAGCAGAATATACTAGCCTGAGGGATGATCTGTTTTGATAGTGGTCCCTCTATTTGCCATACCAAAGAGGAAAATGATTTACTGTATCAGGCCAAAAATACTTTGCATTTCCAGCCTTTCCCAGTAAAATATTATGTTTAATGCTCTCACTACTTTTGAAGGCATGGTCAATAAAGCTGCTGCTTGACAGGTTCTTGACTCTTAAAGCTGTTTTTCTTTGGCCAGGATCTGCAAAATAAGATAATAAATGTGTTAGCAATGAAGTCCTGATGTATAATTCCTGAAATAAATGGAAATATTTCAAATTATTTTAAGTGAATCAATTAACATTATTTTTTAAATAGTGATTTAGGCATTTAGATACCAAATTCCATTAGCTTTCATTGAAATTCAGGTACAGGAACCAATCTCTTCTGGTTCCTAAATCACTCAATTCTTACTAGACATAGAGCAGTGTAGAATCTGAGGTACCTGAAAATGCTGTTCCCAAAAGGATGGGGTAAGGGAGATGAAGAGGTCCCTAAGGAAGTGATCTTCATAAACAGTTAGGTGGAAAATTGTTTCGGTAGTCAGGGAGACAGATGCTGCCTTGTGCTGTGACCATGAAAAATCATGAGTGTATCCTGTTTTCCAGTTTCATGGTTTAATCATCAGATTACAGCCTGTTCTGGATTGGGATACTGTCAGTCTTTTCTCACAGAGTTGTTCTACTTGGTGTAATTAACTAAATGTTTACCAGGCCAGAGATACTGTGATTGACTTGTGACTCTTCTCTAAAATTCAGAGTTCCCGAATAAATTTGGAATTCATTGTCACAGGGCCTGGTCCTTTACAGATATTTTTAATTGTGGTTCATTAGAATTAGCTGAACAATCCTGTTTAACTCAATAACTAAAGTTAAACAACTGTGTCAGTTTCTGTAGGGCTGGAACCTGAAAGATTGAGATCAATGTTCATTGAAATAGATACTTGTCCTTTGTGACAAACCTCAGAGTTCATAATCTATCCAGAGGTAGTTAATAATTTTTTTCTCAGGCTTGCTTGGAAATGTTGCTTAGAGGTCTGCTTAGTAACAGAACATGCTTTAATCAGTGTATTACAACAGGATGTTTCTACTCTAGGTTGTTCTAGTTCTCGGTGTCTAAGCAAGCTTGACCATGTGTCTGACCATCTCCTTATGTAATAATAAAATCTGCAACCATAAAGTCCTGTATCTCCTTCCTTGCCTCCAGGCATTGGTTAGATCAGACCCAAATTTTGCTCATAAGCAGGATCCTGATTTGGCAGTATGGCCTCTTGGTCCTAATGGCAGCATGGCCTGTTCTTAGCAGTGCCACCCAGCTCCCAGCCAGTGGATAGGCTGTGACTGTGCAACTGATGGATCATCTTTCAGAGCACTGTTTCCTTTCTTTTAAACTGAGATCAGTGAGACCTAATAACCAGGCAGATACCTTATCATATATGGGAGATATTCATGCATAAAATTTTTCTTTAAAAAAAATATAATAATTCCAAAAATCATAAAACCCCCACTCTAGTTACTTTGCTCATTGCTTCATTCAGACTTACTGAATACAGTTGAGTTGCCTTACCTTTCCTAAATATGATGGTTGTATTCAGCTCAGATCTAAAACTTACTTCTTTCCATCAAAATTTGGGCTCCTTAGCTTTCCCCATCTTTGTCAGCTCCTCTTGGTCTCTGACAGAGGTGGAGCTGATCCCGCAGGAGATGCCCTTTGCTCTTTCACAGATGTGTCTTTCCTCCACCCAGATCCTCTCCCTTTGACCACAGGCCATCTGATAAGAGGAAGTTATAGAAAACATTCATTTAATGGATAAAAGATGCTAAAATGGACTTTAACACTGAGTTTATAGACATAAAATTCATTAGAATGTCAGACTTAATCACTATTTTCATGCAGAATATAAAAAAGATAATGTAAAAGGATGCAGTCTAACAGTCAAGCCAAGATCCTGTATCGATCAGCATAAGAATATCATCTGCTTTGAAAAGAAATATTGAAGACTTTTTTTTTTTTTTTTACCTGAATTACACATCATCTTTGCTTTGTCTTTCAGGACTACTGATTAATTATTTTATATTTCTCTTAATGCAGGAATATCATTATGTAGTACATGACAGATGTGTAGACGTGAAGAGGTATACTGTCCAGTATTACCAATGAGAATACACAGCGTCACTGTGAAAGCATCCATTGCCCAAAGGATCATAGAAGTTGTGATCATATCAAAAACCACTTATCATTAAGTTCACTGAGTTCTCCAGATTATTTGGCAACAGTGCCATGAAAATAGGTTTCCCATGACCAAAGGTGGTGGATTTTGATTCATTCCGAGGAAGGAATACTCATTGCAGTGACAAATTGAATGAGTCTGTGTCTTAATAAAATTAATTATACAATATATTCTCTGTTCCCTGAATTCTCATAGAGCAGCTGAGGTTGTCTTTCAGATAGTTGGCATTTTTTTTTTCTCATTATCTACTCCCATTGGCAGAATAGCAACAAAACCAAAATCAGTGCTGATGCAGTCCAAGAACTAAAGCCATGTGATCTCAGCTGAGCCTAGGGCATGGGAAATCAAGCATTGATTGAAGCCAACGTCCTGGAGAGTGACAGGATATGGCTGTGTCATGAAAAGCAGATAATAAATTCATTGAACTGCATCATAATTTCCTTTATCCTTTCACCAGGGAGGCTGCCAGTCACCTCAGAGCATAACGTATGCTGCACTCATCAAAATAAGACTTGTTCAGCCTCCCTTTCCAGAAACCATGGCCCACCTAAAGCATGATTTATTTGTCTTCCCAACTCCTACTAACATCTTCAGCATGAGGTTCAGAAGCCTGGTTCTGTTTTACTGCCTTTGTCTGATGCAGTTTCAGATAACCCTGATGACCATACTGCAGCTCCTGTTAAGTTGAAGGTTCAGTCCTTCTATTTGAAGAGCTGCTGCCAGGATGCCTGCACCTAGACCAGAGCCAAGATGCCCTTCACTGCAGTATCCATAAATAGCTGGTTGCCATTTCATGCCTCAGATATTTAATCCCTTCCTTTCTTGGATAACATTTCCAAGTTGCATGAAGCAACATACAAGGACCAAATTTTCTTCATCAGATGCTAGAATTATAGGCAGAAGAAAATGGAGTTGTCCCTATCTCCAACACAGACTGAGTCAGAAGAGACCAATGCAGTGTACCAATCATATATAGAAAGATAGAAAAATGGTCAGCGTGCATGTTATTCCTATGAAAAGTGGAGAGGCTGTGAAAGAAAATATTAAGCAATCAATTTTGTTTCCTTAGCAATTCTTCAGTCTTCAAGATACTAACAGAAATAAACCCATTTCTCTGCATGAAGCTATTAACCCTGTTCTTAGTGGCTTGATTGAGTGATCTCAATGATTTAGTGAAACACTAAATATGTAAGAATGTATTCATGGAAGACTAAAGAAAAGTGAAACACAGAGATACTAAAGCTATATGGTAAAAACGAGATGTAATTATCTCAACTATGATAATCTCAGTTTTGAAGTTAAAGGACACTTTTCTGAAATTATATATTACTGCAGATTTTGGAAAGAAATTAAATAGAAAAATCAACTGTTTTTGTTTTGAGACAGTAATTGCATGCAACCAAGGGAATTATGCATTCCACCCACCATACTGTAAATACTTTTAGCATCATTTTTTAGCTGAAATCCTGAATAATTTCACAAAATTTCTGTTTTCTCAGGATGACTCCAATATCATGGTTTTTTACACTCAGATTATTAATCTTTGAGTGTTCACAGGCAATTTTTAAGGGACTCAATAAGTCAGTGAAAACATGCAGAATTCTTTTAGGCTTAAATAGGGATATAATGAGATCTAGATTTTTTATGTGTCTGCACATTGGTATACCTGCTACAGCATATGTACCCCTGCTGTAAGTATAAGCAAAGGCAGGTGTAGGATGTAAGATGCCAGAATTCAGATGGTATGATTGAACTGCAAATATGAGAGAATAATTCCAGTTTGACCTGCAGCAATGGTGGTAATGATAGGTTTGTGATTTTACATGTCCAATTCCTTCTGTTCAACTACAGCTCCCTTTTCCCAAACTCATCCCAGCTGGCTTTAGGCACTTAACTAGGGCAGCTAAGATAGGAAAGAGTCACCAGCACCTAATCTGTCTATCTAGACATACCAGTTTTCTCCACTGATTGGGTAAGACATCCCTATCCTATCACTCTGAGACTGGGCATGAGGCTTCTAGATGGCCAAAATCAGTATGACAACAATCTTACCTCTTGCTTATTAATTGCAGACAGTTGAAGGAAGAAGAAATATGTTTCTCTTTTCTGTGTCAGTCACTGTAACTCATGAGAGATGGGGTCTATTTCCTGCTTGTTCCTGAAATTATTGCATTGCATCACGCTATCTTTCTGACTTTCCAAGCTTTACGAGATTAACTTATTTTATGAGTACTACTTAATGTAGTGAACATAGTGAGTGTTTATCAGTGAACTGTTTTCTCAGAAGTCCTGTGTGCATGTTTCCAGGTATATTTTATCAGGTGTAGTAGAATTTCTGACAGAGAATGGCCACGATATTTTGTTGCAAGGTTTGGACAATCCAGGCCTGAGTTCAGACTGCTGACAACAGCTGTGTTATGAGGAAGACCTTGAAGGGCTGTGTTGTGAGGAACTGTACCTGTTAATGAGGAATTTTCTCAGCTCTGTATCTGGCTACGCTAAGCACAAATATGCAGCAAACTGCAAGATGCTTGCCTATCACAGTTTCCCTTTGGGTGCATGATAAGTTGTTTACGACCAATAATCCAGGGGTATGGGGCGCGTGAACAGCGGGTGCTTGCTGTGCAAAGGGTATAACCAAGCGATTCGGGCAATAAAGGGGGACGACATGTAGCCGCATCGGTGTGATTGTTGTTACTCGGGCCACTCTCCGTATTATTATTATTGGGACCCTCTTCACTCAGGAACTTTCCACTTGAGATCAACAACAATTAAGGTCTTGCTTGATTGATCCCTTTTCCTTTGCAGAAGTAAAGGCTTCTACATTTTGCAAAGAGAAAGCAATATCCGTTGTTCACAGTAAAACATTTTCATGTGAAGTGTAAGTATGTGAATTTAAATGCAATTTTTTACATTTCTTTGAAATTTTTCTGTTTTTATTGGCATATGTTCTTTGAGTTTGTTAGTTTATTTCCATGTGTTTCAGCTTCATTTTAATTTTTTTTTTTTATTTTTTTTTTTTTTTAACAGCATGCAGACTTCTGGTGATCAGACAGCCTCAAACATCTATCTTTGATAAGTTTCACTGGTAGCTTCAATAAATAATTTATGACTGTAATGTTTCTATTACTGTTGAAATTAATTTCTATATACTTCGTAGTGTAGTCTGAGATATGTTGTGTTTATATGGAAAACTGAAATTATAGTCCAGTCATGTAATCTCCACTATTTGTAAACATAAACTTCTCCATATTGTAGAAGCATAGAATGACTCAAATGAGAGGGATCCTCTGGAAACCATCTTGGCCAACTTTCTACTCCCAATAAGGCTCACATTGAGATCAGATCCAACTCCAAAGTTAGTTCAATTGTAGCTTATGTTGAAAGGCATTGCTCTTCTCATTCCTCTGATTTTCCCCACTTTTCTGCATATCTGCAGTGACATATTTTTTACTTTTGACATTGGAAACTCCTGACTAAATAACTGGCAGAGTATGATGAGAATGACCTTGGCAGCATTCTAACTTTGCTATCTAAATGTTTGATTTGTGACTCTTCTGTCTTAGGTATCTTCAGAGGTTGATTCATTCCATCTGAAAAAAGTGAGTAGAACCTATGCAGTATTCCCTTTCTCCACATTCAAAAAAATTATATTGGCAAACTAACTGCAAGCAAATTTTAGCTCAGAGACAGCCAAAGTTAAGTAAAATGTGTTCCTTGTCTGTTGCCTTTGGGCTTTGTGCTCACAGGTAGATGAGAAGAGTAAGCTGGGCCCTGGGAACTGTATTAGTTGTGGGAAGGAGATGCCATTCCTTCTGCCTATGTATGGTTGTGCTTAGATTAAAAAGAGCTCACTGAGATAAAGCATGAATTCTCACCAGTGCAAATGGAAGCAAAATCAGCCTCTTGGTAATTGTTTTTAATACTGGAATGTGTTATTTATTTTATATCCATCCTCTCTTCTGTGAAAAAGTGGCTTGGTGACAGCCAAAAAGGCTTAGGACAGATTAGATCCAGACTTGTGACACAAAACATTTATTTTCAACTGGAGATTCAAAACGTTCTATTCAGCAGATATTAAAATAACTCAAAATGTTTTTCTGTGTCTTTGATGTATGAAGCCTGAAGAAATGTGGCTGCCAACTTTATCTTATTACTGAATCTTTATGGTCTGATACATTCTAGGATGCAGAGTTCAAAAGATGTTTGCATTAGAGTATATAGGTAACCTAGGAATTGTCAGCTTTAAGCAGACCAGTTACTCATTATCCTCTCTTCAAGTAAGTAAAGTATTAGCTGCTTAAAAGTAAGGTCCCAGAGGTCATCAGTAGGGAAGGCATTGCATACTGTATGTAACTCATCCTGCAGCCTTGTTTCATATAATTCTCCATATCAATTAACCACTGAAGACTTATATTGTATATGAAAAAGTTATTTTTAAATTTTGCTAAGTTCTTTACTTGAACAAATCCCTGTGGTAAAGTTTTTTATGTTTAAATGACTCATTACAGAGAAAAAAAAAAGTTTCATTTTCTCAATGTAGAAGACTGCCTATTAATTTTATCATGTTTCATTCTTAGCCTTCTTAAACTAACAAGGAGCAGCTGCAGCTTAGGGATACTGAGCCTAATAGAGCACTTTGATGACATAGAAACAAGTCTTCCTGAACTAAATAGGCTATTTGTTTGTTTCTTTACTTTCCTATTCAAGTCCAGTTAATGTGATCAGACTAAATGGAGGGAAGTCTGTATTTGGAGACACAAACCAATCTCTATTTCTTCTTTCTTCCTATTATATTCCCTCTCTTCCTCTTCTATACATTCTATACCGTATTTCTCAGGATTCAGATGGCAAGATTTGATGTGGTAAAATGTGCTATAGAGATGCCCATATTCAAAGTTAATTGGCTTTCTCTTCATTCATTCTCTTCCCCCATTCAGTTTTCCAAAGCCGTAACACAATCTAAAACATTTCAGAAGTGTTTGACATGCTCAGAGGGTCAAACCAATGTCACTGAAGTTCTTCATTACTTTAGGCATTTTCCCTCCTTATCAAGTTTTTTATTACTTGCGTGTTTCCTCATACCTAACCCCTTTGTTATCAATCTTTAAAATTTCTCTTTTTTCATCATTTCAATGTCCCATTCTCCCCTTTTACCTGAGATTGCTTCTCCTCAGTTTTCGATGTTGTAATAAGCAACAAAGTCCATGTATTTTATATTAAGAAAAACAAAATATTCTGGAATGGATAAATTACAAATTGGCCTTTCCTTTGTGTTTCTGATTGACCAGAAGATCTCTTGCTTTTTATTAAAACACACTGTCATGTAGAACTCAGCCTTGTCTGAGCTCAGTAATCTCTTTCCCTGTATCTTCCATGCTCAGTTTTAGCAGTGAGAGCCTTGAAAAAAAGGTTTTATAGTGCTCCTGCACAAGAGGTGTTTTTAGGCTTCTTGGCTACGCTGGGAATCTGAAAGTCTGAGAAAACAGTCCACCTCTTCCCCCAAAATGCTAATTCTCAGTGTGGAACACATATTCTATTTTGATTCAGTGCTAGACACCTGAGGCCAGGCAGATAAGCCACCTCTAAAGAGAAGCTAAGACATAATTGCATTACAAGCTGGTAGAAGTCAGACTTGTTTAAGAGCAAATATATGGTTTTTTGTTCTCCCTACAAAAATCATTAGAGGAAAAGTTTTGTATAGTTATAGAAAATAAGTTCATAAACATTGTGGACTTCTATTTTCTTAGAACTTTTGAATAAGACACTTTTTATTTTATAATACAGTTACAAGATTTACTTCCTCAGCCTCCTTCAGAGATCTTCTGAGGAAGTGTCATTAACTGCTTTGTAAAGGATTAGAAATGGGGTTTCTGCTGAATGATCAAGCTTTTATATAAAATTATAGTATAAATAAACAAGGCCACACAATTTGATTATGACATGTTTTGCCATATAATAAGCCTTTTTGAAGAGAAAGCAATTATTTTCTTTCACTATTCAAAGATATTTCAAGCATGGTAGGCCAACTGTGTGATTTTTCTGAGATTTTTCTTTATTAATTGCCTTCCATCCTTTTGACCACCATTAAAAAAAAAAAAAAAAAAAAAAAAAAAAGACATTAAACTAAAAGAAAATGTTAATATAAATTAAGACTAAAAATCCCATGCATCTGTTTTCTACCCTATATAAAAAAAAAATATCTTCAGAATTACTTTCACAGAGAAGAGAGAGATGGTTAATAAAGGTACAACTAGATTTACCTTAAATAAGGTAAAGCTACATTGAAGATGTCTTGAATAATGTCTTCTCATCGTGTCTCCTAGACTAGATGTGCTGTCCATCTTGCATAGTTTGATGATCTCCATAAACCATTCAGGATTCTTAGATAGTTGCAAAAAAAAAAGTAGGGATCAGGTCCTATGACACTCCAGTTCACAAGAAGTTTCGGTTGGGAATGGTGGTGCTAGAAGAGGTAATTGATAAGTGTGGCCACTAGTTACATCTCACAATCATTAACTATAAATTAGTTTGAGAAACAGCACTACACAGAACTGCTGGTGGTGATAAACTGTGCTTATCAGACACCTTTGTTCACATAACTCATATTCTCCTTCTTACTCCATCTTAATTGTCTAACATTTAAAATATTCGAGGCAATAGACCCATCACCGAAAAAACAAACAAAACAAAATTAATCATACACCTGAAGTCCCACATAAAGAATCCCTTTTTTTGCCCTAAATGTCAATGCCTTTTCCCAATCATGATGATTATAATATAGGCTGTTGAATCAGTGACGGGTTTAACAGGACTAGAAATGAGACACTGATATCATTAGAAAATGAGAATTACATTTGGATTAAAGAACTAATTTTGGTTAATTCTGACCTTGGAAATTCACTAGATAATAACTTTTGAAACTGTTGCATTTGTGAAGAAAAAAAAAAAAACTACCTTGGATAAACTAGGGGGTTTGACGTTTTGGGTTTTTGTTTTTTGTTTTTTGTTTTTTGTTTGTTTGTTTGTTTGTTTGTGTTTTGTTATGGTTTTTTTTCCTGGTGATTTTCAGCTCAGAATTTCCTTAATGAACATGCTTTGATTTTAGAGAAGTAGAAACTACACTAGTTGCACATTATGTGACTTTGTGTCTATAAATATATGGCAGTCTCAGATTTTATGCCAAAGCTCTATGGACTCCAATCAAGAGCTGTTACTTAATTCAATTGCTTAGCCTAAGTAATTGTAACTAAGCCATCTGAACGTTCATGTAACCATCCTACATTTATGCAAATGGGAGCTTTATTCCAGGAATAAATGAAACTCAATCAAATGTCTACTAAAATCTCTGGAAATTGGAACATTTCCACTACAGTTCTCTGTTCATCAGCATCAGTGGACATGTTACATTGACATCTCTTGGGTAGTGCCAAACAGGCATAAAATAAGGAGGAGTTTAAAAATTCTCCCCAAGTAACTCTAACTGAATATCTAAAAGTTAAGCTAAAACTTCTTCACAGCAATGGCAAAAAGGCTCTTCTCTGACTTTAGGGTCCCTTTTATTTCCTCTCTTGTCCACCTAACTTCAAGGTCCTATTTCACTGCATTTGATTTGAGAGATTTTCTAACAACTGTTTTCTAGAATATTTTTCTCATTGGCAAGCTAACATCTCCCTCTTCCCCAGTCTCACATCCCAGGAAAAGCTGAACTGCATTGGCCTGAATTTCCTTGAAAGATTTCAGTTTGAGTCAGCTACCCTGGTGGCTCAAAATGTGAGTGAAAGAATGAGCTTATGATAAGAAGTCTTTGGCAAATTTAATGACTGATAACATTGAAAATTCAGCCTAAAATGGCATATAAACTAATCTAACTTGTCTAACTCAATTGTACTTTGACTAAGATGGGGTTCATTTCCAATTTTTTCATTTCTTTCTTTCTTTTTGGTTTTGTTTTGGTTTTGTTTTTTAATAAATTACTTATATCTAACTCATATCTATTTAAAGAACTTCTGCTTTTAAGGTATGGGAAGCTGACTCTGATTTTGGCCAAAACCTATGAACTTTTTATATGTAGCTTTAGTTGTTGAGCATCTGGGATTGATTACATTGAACCTGTGTTAAAAAGAACATATCTGATGAATCCCAGATGTTTTAATATGACACTGCCTCCCAAACTAACTGGATCAGGATGGGAAACAAATGAAAGGTAAATGTTTTAAAATTAAAGACCTAAGTGGCCTTAAATGTAGGCAACTTGAAGGTGATGGAAATGATGGCATTGTGTCCAAGTAGGTGTGGGGTCTCTACATTTTCTCCAGTTAGCTTCTTTTGAGGGCTGAAGTTTCACCCACACATTGAACTAGAGAAAAATGCTTAACCTTGCTAGTGAAGATAGTGTTTGGATCCAGTCTCTGTTACTGGTACCTACATTTCAGCCTTGTTTCACTCTACAGATGAGCATGTTAATGGATTTCTAGCAACCTTTAACAGAAAATTAACACATATGGTTACTCCAAGGGTAAGAAAATCAAAGCAGAAGTGGTACTCAGATAATGGGTTGTTAATTTTTTACCAATTTCTTTTTAGCATAATAACAGAGAGAACAGCTAATTGATAAAAAGGCATATAGTAAGTTTGTTAACTTTTTCCTACAGCTGACACATGCAATCAGTTGCATCTTTGACGGTATCACTTTTCTCTTTTGGGCTATTTTCTCATCCATGATTTTGGCTAAGGCAGGCATTTCAGTGCTTCATAAAATAATCTGGCATTTAATCTTCCCTGCTCTCCTACTTCCAACCTACTTAAACTGTGAGAGAAATGTTTATATAATGAGAAGTTTGATGTTACTGCAGCTTAGAGGGTTGTCCATGGTTTCTGCTAGTTCAATGAACACAATGAGAGGAAGAGTCTTTTGTTTCAATGTAGTGGCAGATCAGAAAAACTACAGTTGTTACCTTTCCCAAATTGCTTTGCAGGCAAAAATAATCAGTGCTCATGCTTTGATACCTGTGATTAGGCCAAGCAAAATTAAAACAAAACAAAACAAAACAAAACAAAAAAACAACAACAAAAAAAACCCACAAAAAAAATAATAGTATTGACAAAATGTTGTAATTTAGGCCAAATGGGAAAGGAGCCCGACATCTATTGAAAGAAAAGAAAATTTCCCACTGCTTGTGCTTAGTAAGTAACAATTTTAACTGGAATATGAAACAGAACTTATCCTCCAGTGTGGGCTGCTAAGTAGAGGTAAAACTGGTTTTCTGTTCCTTTTCACTAGGGTAACGTGGCTTAAGATGTAGTTTGGAAATATCTCTGCCAAATTCAGTGATGTATCTTTCCTCAAAGTAACCTATAAATATTTTTGTTTGTTCCATTTTTATGTGGGAATTGCCATCAATTTTTCTAGGGCATCCTGAGCATTAACATCTTGATCGTCCGTATCACTTGTATTTTCTCTATTTTCTTCTGCACTTGGTTGAACTTTTTTTGTTAGTTTTATTTATAGCCAGAAATAATGCATATACTGTCCTCTAAGAGTGTGCATGTGTGCACACATTTGCTACCCCACAGAGAAATACTGAAGAAAGGTTTTTTAACATCATGAGTCAGTTTCACTGGAAAAGTACATACTGCATTACAGAGAAACAAAGTGTTTCATTTTCTTGGATGGGAATATGCTGAAAGCTTGTACCTACAGAAATAAAAGCAAGTGCCTTTTCAGGGCACAGCATTTTATTCAAAATAATTTATTTTGGAATTTTTGATTTTTAAAAAACCTAAATTACCTTTAAGATGTCTAAAGTATTGAGTTGTATATTTTCCACGTAAAATAGAGAAGTATATCTAGTCAAGACAACTCCTAAGGTGAATGTTATGATTTGATGATGGATAAAATGATTAAATGATTTAAATTGGATTAAAAAGCACTAAAAGGACACATTTCAAACTACATTAAAGTCTTGATCAACATTCCAAGAAATTTAAAACTAAAACATTAAAAGCACATAAATCAATGGTGATAACACCAATACAATAAGAAGACGGACTTCATGGAATATAATAGTACAAATAGTTTTACTTTAGAAGAAACATTAATGATTTAACCAGACCTGATAAAAGGGAAATAACTCATAGATAAGGCTCTTACTCTGAACTACTCTTGCCCTTTTTTTTTAGGTGTCTTGCAACAGTGAATGATGTTTCACCGTTTAGCATGGGATGTCACAGGTTCAATAAAGTACAGTCTGGGAACTTCTTTTTTAGAGAAAGTCTTGTTTCTTAGAAGAAGCCCTGTTGAGGCTCTTATATTCATGGTTTTCATGGATCACAGTAAAGGTTCTTCTAGATCAAGATCCTGTCTCTGACACTTCCAGTAGCAGTTGTTTCAGGAAAAGGAATAAAAATTGAGTGAATATAAAGTGATAGTCCCCCATAACATATCCTCCCAGCTGCTGGCAATCTGTGATTTAGGGAAATCCAGAGCCAGAAGTTGCAATCTTTCTTCTGCATTTAATAACACTCCATGAATTTCCTCATGATTCTACCTAATAGCTTTTTGAACCATTTATACTTTTGGTATCCTGTACACCTCATGGCAATGAGCACCATTGATGAAGTAGATGTGAAAAACTGTGTATTCCATTTATTCTTAAACCTGACTCCTGATTACACTTCTTTATTCTCCTAATATGAGGGCTAATAAGTATTCATCACCTTCTGATTATTTGTGCTTTTATATTATCGCAAGTCATAGATCTTCTCAGTTGTTTTTTTTTTTTTGCTGTTTTTTTGAGGTTTTGAAAGAGTCTGCTAGTGTTAGAAGTCAATTGCAGGCCCAAAACCACTGAAGACAAATTCATCTGAGGGCAAATTTGGGGCCTAAAATTTCATTACATGAAGGAGGCTCTATTGGAAACAATTAAGAAATCACTATCTGCCAACAAATACACAGTTATTTTCTGTTAGAATATAGGGAGTGATATATTAGGTACCATTTTGTAATGACAACCACTGTACCAATGTGAAAGTTTTAAAACACTCAAGAGGTCTTTCACAAACTATATCCAGTGCCCTTTGTGTCATCAGAACAAATATATGGCACACAGAGGAAAAACCAAGACACATCCGAAACTGTGTGATTCGAGTAATTATGCTCAGACCACAGTCACTGGGCAAGGTTGCATAAACATGAAGAAAACAAGATTGCATATTGTACAATTTGAGTTCTAAGGAATTATGGAGTGTTCATAATTAAATTATAATGCAGTTAAAAATTGCAAGTTTTCACCTTAGAGAAATTGCAGTTGAAGTTCAAGACATATAAAGAATTATAATGTACTTTAACAGGAACCCTAGCAGGCATTTTAGAGTTGTGTGTTGCCGCTGAAGAGCCCCATAGCTTTATTACTGGGTATTAGTAACATTCAATAGACAGTCTAGTTCTGTCATGAAAAGACAACTGCTTTTCTGATTTGGTTAGCCTGACCAAGGCCTTACTTTCATCAAGTCACAGATGCAAACATAGACAACTATGATTGTGAAGAATCGCCTACCACACAGTCTTGCCCATATAACTTCATGAAGGTGTATTGTAACTGAAACTTGCTGATGAACAAGTATGATTTTAAAATGTCCAGTGATAGAGATTTTTTTATAAGCTTTGAGAACTTCACATTATTGCTTAACTTCTATCATATTACTTTCATATTAATTCTGTATATCACATTATATTATAATATTGGTTTTATGCAGAAATATTCAAATTTTTATATTACTCATTCGTGAGTATTGACATTTTATTTAAAGTGAATTTGTCCACTATTGACTTCTGTCCATGTGACTTTACAATATCTTCTTCTGCTACACTACAGCCATCTGCTTGTGAAATAGAGCTTTTCTCATAGAATACTTAAAAACAGTGTTGTCACCCTGTAATTTTCTCCTTGATAAACAGTCTATTTTTCAATCTCTCGCTATAAAGTATATTTTTTCAAACAATTAATTACTCTCTGAATTTTTTTTGGAAATTCATGCAATATTTCAATATCTTTCTTAAATTACATATACTAAATCTGAATACCTATGTGGAGTGCAGAAGCATGAAGTACTAAGTTGTACATCATGTACCTACCCCTTCTTAATATTTAGATTTGTAGATAAAAGTTAAAAATTACATTAACAGATTCAGTAACAGAAAAGATTCAAGACTTTGCAATGAACTGACTGTGCTTATCCACCATGACCAAGTCAATTTAGTCTTTGCTCCTCCAAAAAGCCATCACTATTGTAACCATGACCTATTTTTTTGGTTCCTGTGAGTGTGCATTTCTCCTTTGGCCGTAAAATAGAGTTGCATACTATAGGTTGCAAGGTGCGAAATGATTTACAAGGTGATCACATCACTTCAGTCAGGTATTTTCTCTCTTACCTAAGCCTGGAATCATATGAAACTAAAATCAGTGATGACTTTATGTTTCTTGCAAGTCAATTATGATAATTTTTAAAATCCTGGGACCAAGAAACATTCCAACAAAATGCATTTTATCAGAAACTCCCCTCCTACGCCAGTAATAAATAGCAATTTATATTCACATTTAGTCAGGGTTTAATCCATTTAAAAGATATCATTTGTAACACTCTAGTTTCTTAAATGAAACCACAATGGTGTAATAATTCATGTATTTAATAGAACATTCAATATACTACATCATTAATATTCTGTCTATTGACCAAAGTGATTATACAATGTTAATATGACTAGATCTACAATCCCATGCTGGTTATTGTTAACTTTAGTTCCACCCCCTTAATTCTTTATTAATTGGTTACCATACCAATTTATATATGTCATTTATCAAAGTTATGATGACAGGTCTATGAATTATTCATGTTTTTTCATATCCCAATTTTGGCTTGACATTAGCTTAGTTTGGATTTTTCTCAGTGTTCCCTGATTTACTGAAAATAAATATGAAGAAATGAGACAACTCCCAAGCCATATCTTTTCTATCTCTTGGACACAGTATATTTGGACCAGCAATTTAAAAATACCTAAAATTTAGTAATTACCATATGATATCCTGATAAGATTCCAGTGGAAAAGAAAGCACATGTGTACCATTATGTAATATAAACGCACTCTTTTATCCTAAAGGTAAATAATAATGGAATTAACACTTCCAATTTTTCTGCATTATTATTCAATCCACTATTAATATTTTAATTTTCATTGTTTCTAACATATAGTACGAAAATAAGTTTAATTTTTCCATTTCAATAGTATACTTTCTGTTTCAATCCAGGTATATGCATCACAAAAGAAGAATCATTGTCTCCAGTTCCTGACTGGAGATCAGCCTAGACTGTTTTGTTTTGTTTTGATTTTTTTCCACATTGTGGTTTCTGAGGAATTCAGTAAAATTTTCTTCTTTGTTTTCAGATATGAATCATATTTTTCTCTTTAAATTTTCTTCTGGACGTTTTGATTCATAATCAATTTCAGCTTTGAGAAATTAAAGTCCTTTATGACGTTACATGTTTATTTATCTGAGGTCATTTGCCTTAATCCATTCACAAACTTTATAATCTAAGTATCCAACAAATTTTTACTTTGCAATTAATTTTTTCCTATTTGACAATATGGGAAGTAATATAATTTCCCATATTTATTGCAAACCATTCATTTAACAAAAGTCATCTGTCATTTACAAAAATTGTGAAGTTTAAATATAGACAACATGACAATACAAGCAGCCGTTCAGATTGAATTCAACCATGACAATGTACATTTTACCTTCAATCTGTAGTTCTGTCTTCAGGTGTAATTTGCTGATTAACACTAGCTGCCACCTAAGTGATTATATTCTGTGGTATCTATTGAATACTTATCCTGAACAGAAATTAAAGTAGACAATGTGTCTTTCTTTTTCCCCTAACAGATTAGATCTCATGATTTTTAATATTTCAGCCATGAAAGGCTTCTGAGTAGATCTGATAAGCTCTACAAGAAAAATGTCACCCTTCCCTTTTGCTCTTAGTGTTTTACTTTCCCACCTTATGCATCAATTTGTTCCTTCTGGAAAGGGAAGTGCTGTTTCTGCTGAGCTGTGAATGGATTCAGACCACATAATTTCCATTGAAGCTCAAAGCAGGAGTGAATTCAGGCATACAAGTCTCAGGATTCATGCTACCTGTTCTCATGCACCTAAAATTATACAGTAACACATTTTTGGGGCCACAACACGGAGTTTCTTAAACAGGATCATGAAGTGCCTTGCACTGGGGAGCATGTCTAAGCCCTGGTGAAAGATACCTGGTTTAAATCTAAATTCCCACAGGAAAACAGTCCAATAGGTATGCTTGAACTCCTGGCTTCCTTGGACAGAATTAAGTGCAATGCAAAGGTCACCCTCTTTGATTGCAAAGCATGCACAGAGGAGCACAGAGGTGTTTACCTAGGAGCAATGACACACTCATGAGAGCACATGCTCAGGAGATTGGAAAACTGGATTTTAGGTTCACTTCGACCATAGGTGATTTAAATTCACTTTGACAAACAGCAAGGTGGCAACTGCCAAGTTAGAAATTTTCCAACTTCAATTTTAAGGCTGGCATGGTACCATTTAACACCAGAAATACAATAATTGAGAAGCCAAAGAAAGAGTTAAACAAGAGGATCTTGACTCTGTGTTGATCAAGAATCAATGCTAATTATTTTCCTTCGAACAGTGGAGTAAGATCAGCACAGGAGAGCATGTGGGATCACCCCTGGTGCCTCAGCTTACCTAAAAAGGAGCAGGGAAAAATGTGACAGATGTGGGGTTATGCTGTTATAGATGACAAACATCACACATCTCTCTGGCTGGTTGCTAATTCCACAGATACACAATCAATTATGATAAAACTCTTTTTTTTTTTTTTTCCTCCTATAGCTCTTCCCATTGCTACGTTACCTAATGTTCTACTTTGAAGCCTCTGTCCGATCACTTGTTCCAAAAGGAAATTGTGCAGAAGCCATGTGCACGTGGGCCTGCTGGGTGGCACGGCTGCTGTATCACACTGTTGCCCACTCAGCTGTAACTCACAGCCCTGGGCTAGAGAGGATTTAGACAGTGTGGTCTGAGACAAAGAGGCTGAACTGTTGTCCTTTGAATGAGTTCATTTAGAGATAACAGAGGCAGGCAAAGGTACATGGGTAAAGCTGAACAGCAACACCCCAAAATTCCCACTGTGTAAGTCAGTGTGACTCTGCCAAAGCATGACCCCACATGGAAACACGATGCTGTAAGACAAGCCTAAACCACGGAGGCATTCCTCCAGCCAGGGACTCCCACGGAGTCTCCCTATCTGTATTTGTCACCGACATGCTCTGTGACCACAAACAGGACGATGATACACATCTCACCCTGCTCTCTGCTCCCTGTAAGACATGGAGGAATGACATAACGGGGTGCTAAAACCCCTGACACAGCTGGGAAAGCATTCTTTCAGAGCAGGGGAGACAACATCACACATACTCCAAGGTTTTAGTCCAAAGCCTTGGAATAATTCAAGCACGTGTTATATTTTCCTGGACCCTGAGTTACTCCTAAACTCAAGCACTTTAAGAGATGACAGCACCAACACCTCTGGGACAAACAAACATTCATGTAAAGGCATACTTACAATTTCCCTTTCCCCAAATATACTTTTGGATGCAATCTGAGATAAGAATTTCTAAAGGAGAACAACGTCAAAGAAAAATCTCATTTCAAATGAGCGTTGAAAGATTTTTTTCTTTGGTATTCAAAAGCTGAGTTTGTGACACTTTAAAGAAGACTGTAGCTGACCTTGGAAATTAAAACATTGGTGAAAACCTCGTTTCTAAAAGAATGGACTACAGGCAATGATAGAAGAAAGAAACATAAATAAGCAAGCTTGACCATGCTATAATGAGGCTATATATATATTAACAAAGAGAGAACAATATTTGATAATAAAACAATAAGACTAAAATTTATACAATAAAAAGGCTTTGAGAATTAGAGGAACCCACATCACAGAGACTATGTAAGATTCATTGCTATGTTTCCTAAGCAGTGCAAATGAAAGATAAGGCGTGAGACTGATTAGGGCTATATGACACTTTTATTTATAACTCTTAACATGGTGCATACTTTGTTAATTTTTTTGTGCCCATTAAAATGTAGGCTCACAGTTTACCATCTAAATCTATTCTCACTGAATTCAGCCTACTGAGAAATGCAAACACTGGCACATACATGCTAATTAAGTACAGATGTGATTATTTGACAAATAATCATAACAAATAATTGTCACTTCCTTGTTTAGAAACCACTAATTTAAAACATGTGTGTGCTGACCTAACCTCACTAGTGCACCCTTTTCTAATGTGGGGAGAGAAGAGGGAGAGAGGTTCAAGCTGTTATCTTTTCTACAAGAAAACTAACCTTTTGTTCTCTGGTTCTAACTTTCTGCTTCACAATGTTATTTTGCTCAGAAGCATGTTTCACACTGGCTTCTGTTCTGCAACACTTGTGATAAAAAGCCACTTTAGGAGAGTGGAGTGGGAAAACAGAGGCACAAGACACAATGTATTATGATACTGTTTCTTCCAGATATACCAATGACATTCATTTACATTATTAGAGTGGTGCAGTCTTCCAGACATGAAGAATACACAGGTATCTTTTCAGTCAGAAGAACCTTAGCTTAGATTAAGGTAACAACTAAACTGAGAAATATTTCATGAGTGAGAACGTGGGTGCTTCATCTCAGGGTTTGCACTAAATATCAGCAACAAACTGACTTTGAACTGGGCATACATAAAGATTGGCTAGGACAGACTATCCATATTATGGAGAATGATGTCCTCGAGGTTATAACATGGTTGTAGAAAGCAAGCAGCCATAGAAGCCTATAGGTACAAGGGACTTCAAGCAACACACACTAGAAGAAATGAAACATTTCAAAGAGAGAGAGAGAGCCCCAAATGACATTCTTGCTTCGTATGTAAAACACCTAGAAGTTTTCAGCTTGTTCATGAACCAGACATGAAGTCAGTACTGACATTTAATAACGCTTCCTATGTTCATAATAGACACATGAAACTTAGTTGTTTACATATTAGGAATTAAGAATTTTCATTTGCCCATTTACATCTGTAAAAAGGTAATTTCACTTCAATTAATGTTATACCAAGGATAAACAACCAGTATCAACAGTAATGATTAAAATGGTATATTCCTAAGGTTGCACATTTCATGTAGCAGTGTTTGCTTTGAAGTATGTTGTTTATCTGTACTGAAAAAATGTTAAACCCTGTCTTCAAACAATTTAATTTAGGTTCTCAATCAAGTGCTGGTGTGGAGTCTTTACGAAAAAAGATCAAGACTCTTAGTGAGTGTTTATGTAAAAAAACACTGTTTATATTTCAGCTTCCCCTTAGAATCTGTAGTGTAATGTTTATAGAAAGCAGCCAGCAAAGTTGTATAATTTTATTATAATTAACAATATCATTTTAATTAATTATTACAACTTTTTCTCATATCACCATTGTGAAAAATGGAGATAAAGCAGGTCTTGTATAGTCACAGGTTGTGGACTTCTCTCACTTTATTTTTTTGTAGATGTTTCCTATAGCACGATAGAAATCCCAGTTTTGATAAGTCATTAAGTTTGAAATCAACATATATTGCATTTATATTAGCTAAGATCGTGTTTAACCATTCAGTTGAGTCGAGGCTACGTTCCAGATCTTCTCAGCCTTATGCTTGATAGAAAGTATGTCATGAGAACATAATATAGTCCCTCAGGAAGAATTCTGCTTTCTGGGCAAAAAGAAAGGTTTCCAGGAAGAATGCAGCATTCACTGTGCTTGCAGGAATGAGAGAGGTGTAGTCCAAGGCCACACAGCACTCCTCTCCTGCAACGAGGAAATGTGATGCTTTGCTCTGCCACTTCTTGCCCTCCACAGGCAGCTGATATCCCTGATGACACTGCCAAGATCTACTCTTTCTGGTGATATCAAGTCCTGTTTTCCATGCAGAGCCCCTGGCTATGGCAGTGGTGCAGGATGGGTGCACTCCACACCCCTGGTCCCCTGAATACCCTGGCTGGGAATGTATCAGAGCACACCACAGATTTCTCCCTGTCCACATCCCCAGGTTGTCTTTGAAAGGAAACTAATGTACATAGGAAGATTATAATGAAGCAGACCTTATCTTGGAGCTGAGTGACAATGAAGGGGATCCTGGCAACAAAAAAATCAGAACTAGGGAGTGAGATGTGAACCACATCCTCCTGCTCTGCAAGGATACGACATGTTCTCCGTATGCAGTCGAGCTTCTTCGTGAACCTGAATCTGCCTAGAGCAATGGATCATGCAGATAACATACTTTCCAGTGTGAATTTATACTTCAAAATACTTTTCTCAACTATGATTTAGAAAAATATATATTCAACTGGTGCCTCAAGGCAGCTTTAAAGAGCAAAACCCACCCAAGATGAGGGAAATATAATCTTTTAAGAAAAGTCCTCAGTCCTACTTCTGAATTTATGTGATGATCAAAATCTTCCATCACTATTCTAGTATTAGTTAATGTGTCATAGTTAAGTCCTCCAGACGGTGTGCACAGCTAATCTCCCATCCCTGGAAATAGTAGGCACAGCAATACCAGAGTCATGACCACAGCACCACAGAAACATTCACCTTGGGAGGGACTGGGAGTCATACTCCAATTTCTTCTCTCCTAAACATGTCACTGATTGGCACTATCTTTCTCCCACTTCACTCCTCCTCCCCACACTTCAGCCTTTTTCTCTGTCTCACTCTGTTTTTTTCTCCCATGACTCTGCACTCACTCTGTGGAGCAGCCCCTGAAGCCACTCAAGGAGAGGCAGTGGGAGCCCAGATGGACATGCCAAGTTGCAACCTCAGCTGTGGAACTGAAACAGACCTGCAAAGTCAGCAACAGAGGTTGTCCCAGCAGCTCTGACCATCCACCATGATTAAACAGCTACTTCATCTCCCAGGATGAGGTCTAAGCTCCGATTACCTCACCTGCTGCTGACTAACTTCTCTCCCCTTCTCTCTTCCGTCCTTTTTATCAGAGAAGACTAAAAACAACTCTCCTCTTCAGAGTGATTATTACAAATCACCAGAAGAAACAGCTTATTCTTCACTACTAATAAGGATACTTTCCAGATCAAGAGACCTCAACCAAAATCTGTGACAAAAAGGACTCATGAGGCTCCCAAAAAGATTTGCTTTGCACAATCAGGAAGCTTCCTAGCCTTTCTGCTCCAAAAACCCATATGTTTTGTACTCTGGTTTTGGTTTGTTGTTTTTTTTTTTTCCCTCCTGTACAGTCTAATCAACTGCTTTTTAGTGTTTGGCATGAGTATTCCAGTCTATTTACCATGGGAATTAGCAATCCAAGGTCTCTGTACTCAAATATCTGAGCTACTTGTGACTGTTTTACAATGGCATGGTCAACTTAACACCTTTGTGACTCTGGGCCCATTTACTCTATCAAAATTAATACCACAGATTTTGGTTCCATAACAATATTACATGTTTTTAAATATGCTATTTATATGCATCCATCTAAAGAAAATATTTTGACCCCACTTTTTTCTACAGAGGGAGTTTCATTTTCCAAATAAAGTAGATGATATTTCCTCGGTGAAATATCCTATGGAAAAATATGTATACATTTAAAGCTAAACCTGTGATTTTCTGGATTAGTCCCTGTATAACCACAAAGAATTAGACTTGATATCAGGAGAACTAGTTCAATATAGTTTGATTAAATTAGGAAGAAAAAGGACAGAAAAGAAGCCCATACTGAGATTAAGTCAGAAGAAGGCAAGCACTGTTGATGTGACACATCTGTCTTCTCCAGCTCCCCTCAGTGTCTGATCTCAGTATACTGAGACATCTGTCATTTCTGTGTATGACTGGAGGTCATAAAAATAAATTATCTTGTTTTGTGACCTGACACAATTGGAGAGAAGTTTTCCAGTAATGAGGTCAACTTGTCCTCACCTCAAGAATATGCAAGATCCAGTGGAAGCAGGGAGTATCTGACCGAGAAATAAATAAATAAATAAATAAACAAACAAACAAACAAATAAATAAATAAATAAATAAAGATTTAAAAAAAAAAAAAAAAAAAAAAAAAGATACATTTTTTCTTTTGGGTCAACCTCCCTAGGAGAAAAAAAATGTGTAAACTCTACAATGTCAACAAAAGAAGTGGATTCATATAATTTATGGACATGTCCTTGACTATGCCACTGGGAAGAACTATTCTGTGAATGTGTGGCAAAAGGGTACCAGAAAACCACAACAGATTCAGTGAAAAGCTGAAATTCAGGAAATTTTCAAAGCTTTCCTGACTACATTTGTCGTGGTTTCAGCTCAGAAGGTAACAGAGCACCACGCAGCCACTCACTTCCCCCTTCCTCCCCAGCTCTGAGAAGGAGAAAATAAGTTAACGCTTGAAATTCTAGATAGGACAGGGAGAGATGAATCTCCCATTATGGTCACGGGCAAAAGACAGACTCGTTAGGGGGAAGAAAAAAAGAACATAAATTTAATACAGACACTAACAACAACAACACTTAACAGACAGAGTAGGACAGTGGGAAGCACTACATATCTTAAGAACACCTTCCCCCACACCTCCCTTCTTCCTGGGCTCAGCTTTTCTCCCAATACCTCTACCTCCTCCTCCCAGAGGTGCAGGGGACAGAGAATGGGGAGTGCAGTCAGTGCTGTTGTTTCTTCCATCTTTGGAGGGGGGGAAAACTTCTGGAACTTCTTCCCCCTGATCCAGCATGGTCCCGCTCTCACAGGAGACAGTCCTCCACAACTTTTCTCTGAGTCGAGTCCCTCCCACAGGTCGCAGCATTCCCCACACTACTCCGGCATGGGATACCAAATTTCTCTAACTGGAGTCCCTCCCATGGGCTGTAGCCCCTTCCAAGCTGCTCTGGCGTGGGACACCCCCATATGCTGTAATCCTTCCAGCACTGAACTACGGCAGTGGTGGCTGCTTCTTCCTACAAGATCCTGGCCTACTTCAGGCGCAATCACCCAAGATGGCATGCCAGTGTCTTCTCCACTGTAGACCTCCAGGAGTTGCAGGAGGGGATTCCCTGCTGTCTCACCACAGGATACAGGGGGGGATCTGCTCTGGCACACCTCCCCCACCATTTCCTCCTCCATTCCTCCACTTGGATGACCTGGGTGTTCACACAGCTGCCACAACTCCTCCTCACAAGTCCAATTCGTCTTACCAGGTCCCTTCTTAAATACGTTATCACAGAGATGCAGCTGATTGGCTCGGCCTTGGTACAGAGGTGAGTCTGACATGGAGCCAGGGGAGCTTCGAGAAGCTTCTCACAGGATGTCACTTCTATAGCCCCCTCCCCTGCTACCAAAAACCCCACCACTCACTCAAACCCAGGACAACATTGCAGCCAAGTAAGCTGGCATGATAGGATATCTCAACTTAGTGTGAAACTTCTATCAGTGCCCTTGATTAAGTGTAGCATCAATCTTTATCAAATGAAACTCTCATACACCTGCTCTGGCTTTGAGAGAATGATTAGATGGGGTAGCTATTCAGAAAAAAATTGGCTAGTACTTGACTCATAATTTTCACTGACTAATGGTACTGCTCACCCAGACCTGACTCTCACTTGATCTCCTCAATGTCTGTAGCTGCTCTTTGGAGGTAAGATGAAATATGAGATGTTCCTTGCACCCTCAGTCTCACTGAAACAGTCAGCAGTTCAAGTTTTCTCTTTCCGGCCTACTACAATCCAGCTGCAGGTTTGCCTCAGAAAACAAAGCAAAATACAATACATCACCACTGCAAAGAAAAAAAAATAAAAAAGAAGTAAAACCAAAAAAAAACCTACCAAAAACACGATCAATCATACTGAAGGCTCAATGTATGTGGTTACCTTGTTATAAGTCTTAACACCTTACATTTCAACAGCTCCTTCACAGCAAGTCCCCTGTGTGCAACTTGTTTCTTGAAAGCTCAGATGCAATTTTTTACATTCCTTTAGACGGGGGCTCACTCTACAAGTGAAAGAGCTCATTTACACATCCCCTTATAGGTCAGAAGCAATAGGTCTGCAGAAATTTATTCACCTCAGCTCATCCAAGGAATGAGAAAAAGCTTACTGCAGAACCGTGTAACAAAACATTGGCATACAGGTCAGATATATTGACTAATACACACTTCCTTGGGTGAATTTTTTTGCAAATTCCTTTAGAAACTACTATAAATCATTTTTGTAAACATGTCTTTAAGTTACAGTGGTGCCTTTCACACACACACACACACACACAAATTTATTGTAGTTTATCCATGAAAAATTAATTTGGAAAAATATCCCATTTTAAATAGTTCTTGGGTGAGTATTTTAGTTATTCCAGGATTTAATTATTTTTCTTGTTGGTTTATGAATTGGTCAGAATGTGATCTCCATTTCTATACTGCATTAGCCACATCAAAATGCTTGCTGTGTGATTTTGGAAGATATTCTGATTAGTAATAGATGAGTAACAGTTAAGTCAACTAATATTCCTCACTGTGTCCAAAATCCTATTGAAATAAAGATATCTTCATGTTTACTGATTTTCTTTATCTCTAAGGATATTTTCCACTGTTATAGAGAGAAATTACATTGATTCAATGATCTCAGAGGTTGAGTAAGAGATATTTGCAGGAAACTACTGAAAGGTGGGTGGGAAAATATTGAAAATTGTATTTAGCATATAGGTAATTATGATTTATCATCAAAACATTTCAATTTAGGCAGAAATAAAGGACAAAACAAACCAAAATATTATCTAACAGTTTTATAGAAACAATTATGTGTGTTATAGTGAAAAACAAGCTGAATATGACAAGATAATATCACATTGTTCCTTCCAGATTAATATATAACAGTTGGATAGACTGCAGAAGAAAGTGACAAAGAAGATCAGAGTCTTGAAAAAGCTTTCACTGAGGAAGGGCTGAAAGAACTGGGATTGTGAAACTTAATGAAGAGGAGGATGGAAGAGTGGAACATAGTAGTATTCCAGTATGCAGATCACTGTTACAAGAGAAAAAATTATTTCATTTCATTTCATTATCAGCTATGCCCACAACATACATGAAAAGAAGATGAAGAAAAGACAATCAATAAAGTTATTTTAAAAGTTTTCTAAAGTTTGCGATAATGAAATATCAGAGTAGCTTGCCTGGCGGGAGGCTTGGGACAGTCCATTACTGAAGAATTTATGGGCTTTTTATAGAAGTATCTGTCAGCAGAGCCACAAGTAGACCTGAAGGATCTACAGAGGGATCTGGACAGACTGAATTGCTGGGCTGAGGCCAAATGTATGAGGTTCAACAAGGCAAAGTGTTGGATCCTGCACTTGGGTCACAACAGACCCATGCAAATTACAGCCCTGGGGAAGAGTGGCTGGAAAGATGCCCGGTGGAAAAGGAACTGGGGGTGTTGGTCAACAGCTGGCTGAACATGAACCAGCAATGTGCCCAGGTGTCCAAGAAGGCCAATAACATCCTGTCTTGTATCAGAAATAGCGTGGCCAGCAGGACCAGGGAAGTGATTGTCCCCCTGTACTCAGCACTGGTGAGGCCGCACATTGAATACTGCATGAAGTTTTGGGCCCCTCACTACAAGAAAGACATTGAGGTACTGGAGCATGTCCAAAGAGGAGCACTGAGGTTGGTGAAGGGTCCAGAGCAGGAGTCAAGAGGAGCATCTGAGGGTTGTTTAGACTGGAGAAGAGGAGGATCAGGGGACACCTTATTGCTCTCTACAACTACCTGAAAGGAGGTTGTAATGAGGTGGGTGTCAGTCTCTTCTCTCAAGTAACAAGTGATAGGACAAGAGGAAATGGCCTCAAGTTGCACCAGGAGAGGTTTAGATTGGATATTAGGAAAAAATTTCTTCACTGAAAGGGTTGTCAGGCATTGGAACAGGCTGCCCGGGAAAGTGGTTGAGTCACCATTCCTGGAGGCATTTAAAAGACATAGATATGGTGCTTAGGGAGATGGTTTAGTGGTGGACTTAGCAGTGTTAGGTTAACAGTTGGATTCAATGATCTTAAAGATCTTTTCCAACCTAAATGATTCCATGATTCTATGAATCTATCATGGTGGAGTAAATTTGCCCTGAATTCTGCAGTCCTATATTCCTCACCTGCAAGATGAATACCACTGACTTTATATTATTTACTGTGCTGTCATCTATGATAGAAAAGCAGAAGGGTAGAATACAACTCCTGTGAAATGTGTATCGAATTAGAGTTTCCCAGCTCAAGGTCACTCTTTATTGTTAGCTTCAACTCTTCATCAGCTGTGTTGAGGAAAATGTTATTCTTTATTCTTTCATGTCCTCCATGAATAGTTCTGAAAGCAGAAGAAAAATGACCTAAATGACAAATAACAGAGCAAATAATACATTGTGATCAGTGAATACTTTTTCTCTTTGACAGATGTGCTTGCTTGGATATGAATATGGTTATTGATACAAGTAGAAACCATTTATCAAAGTCTTGTGTGAAAAGAAAACAAAAGCTTATTGGAAGACAATAGGTTGCAAAATGTGAGAAACAAACAACTGTTTAGGATTCCACTCATTATTACAAATCATATTCAGGGTTCAACCAGCTGATTCGCCATAGCATATTCTGGCAGGGTCAAGTCTACCATTGATGCAGCACTTAATTACATTAGATAAACACAGGTAAAGGTCACCAAAATTCATCATCTCATTAGGATGATTACAGGCTGAGCTATATTTCCTCCCACTAAGCTGCTGGTTTTGTCGAAGATGTTATACACTCACAAACCTATCACTTCATGGAAGTACAACATTCTTTTCATCATGTCTTACAGTGCTAAGGTCAGTTCTGGTTCACTAAGTCACAAGAAAATCTATCATTTTCATATCCATGAGTCACAATGAAGTGTGTCGTTTTTGGCTCCCTTTTTCTGATGTCTTCAGTCTTCTGTAAAACTCTTATTCCCATTTCTCTTATCAGCTCTTGTTTAGCTCATGTTTCTCTTGGTCTGAGATGCTCTTCACTCTGTCATTACCTCCACTGTCCTCCCACAGAATAGTCATTCCTGAGCAGCTTTTCATCTCTTTGTCTCTCTTTAACTTGAGCAGTTGGTAATTTATAAATGTGATAGCTGCTTTCAACAGAACTGAACTACTGGACATAACATAACATGTGTTGGAGGACATCTACAGGCTGATTCCTGCCACAGAAAGTTAATGGAGATGTAATAATAGGCAAATCAAGGACATCTCAGTCACACCTCAGTTATCTTCCTTTTTTCTTTCAATCAGTCAATCTTGAAAAATTATATCCTCACTCCAAAAATAGAAACAATAAATCATTGATTCCACATGACACATATGCAATTACCAGAAACTGCTTATTACCATCAAAGTAACTGGAAGGCAATTATTTGATCTCAGAGCACTAAATATTTTTTAAGTAATGGTATGATGTAACACTGTAGCTTTTATGTCTGAAGATTTTTGATCATTTGTATGTCATTTGACAAAGAAAAAAAAATAAATACTCCTACATCCAAAACAATGTGTTTTATATACAGTGTTCTGATATCATAGCTGTGAGGTAAGCAGAATATAAGTTTTTTACAGGGTAGTTGTTACAGCTTTTTTTTTTTTTTTTTTTTTTCTATTGCCTTCAAAATCCGAACTAGTGAAAGAAAGGAAGGTCTGCTTAAAAGGGCAAGAATATAGGTAAATCTAGCTGAAAGCTCAATTTCCCATACATAAAATGAATATATTTCTTCTTAGCCTACAAGGATATCATTAAGGTGGTGAGAATCAGATCTTCAAGGAAATGCAGGCATCCAGCTCCTAGTGAACCCAGAGACACTGAGAAAAACAGTAGGCATCTTATAAGAAGATGCATATTGAAATGTAGACATTGTATCATATTTAATGTTTTCATCAAAAGATTTCATGACACACAGAGTTATAGACAAGCTTGGAAGATTTCCACCTGGAAAAGTCTTGTTGCTTCCATATATCCTCAGTGGCAGTAATCATCTATCCATCAGTCTAATCTGGCTCATCTATAGCATAACTTTGCTGGAAGGAGTGTACAGCTGTCATTACAAAGTGTTTATCTTAAATATTCTCCAGTTCCCAAACTGTTTGGTCACATTTCACTTCAGCCATCACTGCTGAGAGCTCTCTCAGTTGGGACCGTAGACAAGGCAATTTCCTAATTCAAGATCCTCAGCCATACCTTCCTAGTAGTTGAGTGTCTAATGAGCCTCAGTCCTAAATAAAACAGGAGAAAATAAAGCAACATCCACTTCCACAAAAATGATATTTGATCTGTGGCTCCTGGTGTTATCTGCTTAACTCTAGTTTACACTTGACAGCCAAGAATATTTTTATAGAGGTAAAGGCTGTTGCATCATGAAAGTTTTGCTAAAAGCCTAGTTTGTTGGGTTTTCAGTGAGCAGGAGGAATCAAAACCTGATATTATCATGAAGACTTATAACCAGGAGGGAAAGATAAAGTTGCATTCACAGCACCAAGTAGATCAGTCCTATTCTCTCCTCTGACAGCTCTTACCTGGATTTCAGCAGCAGCTCAGCTGCACAAGTGCCAAACAGCTAGCACAGACAAGGTTTGTGTGCTTTCAACAGTTGTTCATGACTGTGCTCCTAACACTTTCGCAGATGAGCTATTGGCAGCACCTCATCACACATTTTCCAGCATAGATGATATTTTCTAGACCATTGATTTCTTTTTCTTCACATGTCCCAGTACATTCAAGAGGCTCCACACAGGTAAAACAGTTTTCCACCATGAGGCTGAAGGATGTGGGTTTTAGGCTGGGAGCCCTCTGTGGGATACAGACATCTCCCTTCCTGTGACTGTATTTGTTTAAATCACTGACTAATGCCAAGGTCATTTCCCTTTATCCTACCTCTACAAAGACTGAACTCCGATGAAAGGTGACCAAAAGGACACAGAGTTGATAACTAGTGGAGGAGGGGAGAGGAAGTTTTGGGGAGAAGCTCTTAGTAGACTCTGACAGTCTATTATGATTTCTGCAACAGAAAGTTTGTGAAACGTCGCGGTTTCTTTGGGCCCTGTTAAAAAGGTAACAAGGGATTCCCATTTGAATCTACCCTTGATCTGGAAGAAAAATACAAAGAAGTACAAATTAATTTTCAGTTTGTAGTTAAAGACTCTAGTCAAATAGGTTAAGCTGCTGCATTTTGCAATTTTCCCAGAAACATTACAGAACATTTTTTTAAAAGCCAAAGTGGTACTATTATTTGATGTGAAGATCATCATAGAGGTTTCCAACCATAACTTAGTTGTTTATTGACTTTATTCTTGTAACTATTCACTTTCCTCTCTGGAATACTTAAGAGTTTCTATTTGTTTTCCTAACTGTTCTTGTTGAAATACAACCAATGTATGTGAAAGACAAAAAGATCAAAAACATTTTTCTTGTGTCTGGAGTGAAAGGTGAGTTCAGTGGTGTGTTGGTGATATTCTTAGTTACTACAAAAATATAATTCACAGTTTCAGACCAAACTTCAGAAAGTTGTTTTAAAAATGAAATTTAACTCATGCATCTAAATGTATTCTTCCCTAACAGAAACCTGTGTTAGACAGATTATAATACCATCATTAAAGTATAGGTCAGGTTTTAATATAACAATATTAAGTTAAAAATATTTAGATCTGCTACATGCTCACATAACAACCACATATATAATAAAGATATTCCTCACTCTGGAGGTTTTCAGTTAGCACACAATTCTTTTGAAGTTACTGAAAAAAAGCTGACTTACAGATGTAAAGATCTCAATTGCTAAATGAAGCCATATTCATTATTTATTTGACTGGGAATCTAGAAACTGACAGCTCTCTGTAAGTCATATAGCAATATAAGAGGAGGAAATCAGAAAGAGTGCCAGTATGAGAACTATGATGTCATTTTCAAGCAGCTGGATTCCCTGGCAATTGGTGACAGTGTCGGAATGACCAGTCACAAGCTGGGACATACTCTAGCTTTCCATTCAAAAATCATAATAATTTTAAAGGTAGATTTCTTTCTCTAAACATTCTGACATGAAGTTTAAGAAATAATTTTTCTTTTATATGCCCATAAATACTTTACTACCTTGAGGACATAATAAAACACGATGCAATCTGCTGTGGTTCAGAATTTCAGAACAGGGAATTATTGTATATTATATTTCAATGTTAGATTTTCAACAGCCATTAATTACAGTGTTTCCTAATAGCACACACACTGTAGTTCTCAGAGGATCAGTTGTCTTCTGAACATCATGATGTTAAACTGGATTGGAGAACAGGTTGCCAAAATGCTCTGTCAAATCACAATTTGCAACTATGGAAAGGGCAAGTGAAAAAAAGTTCTTGTCAGGCAGAAAGATATCATTTCAGGGTCAGCCAAGTGCTAGACAAAGTCGGTTCTGCTCCTGTTAGTTTTGCACCTCACAGGAAAAGCATCCAACAGGCCATCAAACAACATACTCTCTTGGCATAGCTCTTTCCCTTCCTGCAACAGAAATGGAAGCCCAGGACTGCACTATGGAAGTAAAGCCATGATGACAGTCACGGGCTCAGCTACCTTATATTTCTTCACAAAATACCTACTAAAATAGTCACTATCAAAAGATAAGATTATAAATCTACATCTTCAATCTTAAAGTCACACTACAGTGTCAGGATGGTCTTTCTAAATTGACTCCCGGAGGATGTTCTCTTCATAGGGGTGAAATCTACCAGCTTGAAGTTCTTTTCCAAGAGAAACATTTGTCTCTGTCAAAGACATGATCTTAGGAGTGCCCCTGTCCTTCACCTGCCTCCTTCAGCAGATACAACAAAAGTTTAACCTCCATTAGATACTGACCCTCCTAAGAAGAGGTAAGGTTTCCAGGCACAGCAGACCTCTTTTTCAAAAGGCCTTTGTTGGTCAGATCCTTTATTTCAACATGGGGTATGTGGCTATAATGGTATAGGATCTGTTGTGATCTGTGCAGTCTGATAACACAGCCTGTCTCTTTTACCCAAAAGCCAAGATTACACTCCCACATCAGCACCTTGATGATTTAGCAGCTCTATACATTATCTCAAACACTGCACAGACTGTTTGCCTGACCATCATTGTCAGTGGATGATAGGAATTGGTGTCTAGCCACTAGACTTTCTGTTACCTTACCACCTCCTACATCCTTTCGTCAGATGAAGACCTCACTCCACAGCCCCCTCCCACAAAACACGTCTTTCTCAATATCCTACTGAGTGTCTTCACATGACTAACAAAGACCCTGTGTCCCCAAAAGTGTGCTATTTTACTTCACTTATATTGTCCCTGCCCCAGAATTCCTGAGGGAAATGTGGATCACAGGACTCAGGTTTCCCCAAAGCAGGCACTATGAATAGAATAGGTTAAATATCACAGCAGCAAGTTATCAGCATTCAAGTGACCAGCACTCAGTAACACCATCTGCACTAACTGTATGAATCACTTTGTAGCACAGGTCATCTGAGCCTTGGGGTAAACTGAACACAGGAAAATGACACAGACCTCAATATGTAGAAAACTGCTAGAGAAAAATCTACTCTTCAAGTAAAACACCCCAAGCAGATAGGGATGTTGCTTTGTCAGGATGTCAATATGACTTCATACAGAGAGATCATACATGAAGGAAGTACAAGGAGGTACAGGGAAGGTCTGCACCTACAGGACAGGGGCTATATCTATCAGAGTAAGCTCAGTTGCATTAGGGTATGTACCCAGGCAGAGGGACCCAGTTACCTTTTCTATTAAATTATTAAACTGGTCCCTGGAAATGTTTTGGCCTCTCAGACAATCTGCTTTTCTCTCTCCTGTGCATGCTTTTGGAATGCAAATGGGCCATGCGTCACTCCCAACAGGCAGTTGTCCTGCAAGTGGCCACCTTGTTTTGAGGGGTGGCAGAGTATAATAATGAAAACAAGGGCTGCTCCGCACCAGGCAGTTTCATTGCCAAAGAATGGTCATGGACACATTTAGGCGGAGTGGGTGAGAAACCCATGGACTGCAGCTATAGCACAAGCTGAAAGAAGCAAGCCAGGAAAGCTGACATGGGCAGAAAGCCCAGATGAACAACAGGAGACAGGGATGCATCCTGCTGCATCCGGCGCTCTCAGCTGTTCTTGCTGTCCTCCAAGGCTGAACAGCCTCAATCAATTACAGACCTCTCTCCCTTTGCTGCAGGCCCAGCAAGCCTATCCCCAATGATCTCCTGAAAATAGTATTTCCTGTGCACTGAAGATTTGCCCTAGAATGCTGTAAGTCTATGCAGCACTGCTACATTCACTTTTAAGCGGTTCATGCATCACCAGTGCACCACAGCGTGGGAACTCTACTTTATGTATCATTAATCCTGCCTTGGGATAGGAAAATGGACTAGGTGACCTTTTGAGATCTTTCCTAGCCCTTTCTTCTATGATAAATATGGATGCAGGATAAAAACTTTCTATTTTCTTTTTTTTTTTTTTTTTTTAAGTCATTCCATAATTTCTACACTTCACCAAAAAGAAAGAAAACATTTAATAAGATAATCCAAGCCATGCTCATTTAATGCCTGAGAAAATATATGGGTCTGCCAAGCTCTGTCAGGCTCTGAGACCAATCAAGGAAGCCAATTTTAAATTCTATGGATCTCCCATGAGAATTTTCAGCTAATATTTATATCTCTGCTCTGATTTGGGTGATTGCCCAACCTCCTCAGCTGAACTCATCCACTAACCCAGTGTCAGGAGAAAAGAGACAGTTGTTTCTTCCTTCTGAAACTTCACCACAGGGCATCCAGTCTACTTCCAAGTCCCAAGCAGTAGCCACCAAGCTGAAAGATGCATATGTCTAACTGCTCTTTTGGGTCAGGAGACATGGGGTTTTGTTGTGCTGATGATGGTTAAGTGATACTTCCAGAGATACTCAGAGTAGCATAGCGATTTAATTATGCTCTCATATTTAAATTCTGAGATACTCACTGAATAATCAAACATGAATACTTTCCTTTGAGGATTCAGGGATTCCTCCTGGGTCTCACAATCAGGGTGTACTTTCTCAGACAGGATATGGAGTATCCATGACAGTTGCTTCTAATAACATTTCTCCAGCCGTCCATTAAGACATTGCTATTACCAGCATATGGGAGATAAATCACAGTAAAAGAAGATGCTGGTAGAAGACTTCTTTCTAGGTTCTTCATTAAGTTTCAACTACAGGCTATGTGTCTGCATTGTATAGATTTATAATGGATCAAAAAAGATTATAAGAACTTTTGAACTTGCAGAAAAAAACTTAAACCAAACTCAAATTATTTACAACATTATCAGTGACACGAAAGAGTTTATCATCATTGGTGTTATCAACACTTATATGTAAAATCAAAACATCATGCTGACCATGGCCAGTGAGCAACATTTCTGAACACCTGAAAGTCAAAAACCTGCAATTCTTTTACATAGATATTGGTCACGACCAACTCAAATAAGAGAAGGAACATATTCTCTTTTAAAGACTATTATTTTAGGCCTTCTATATTTATTTTTTTAAGAAAGCTCTTTTGGAAAGCAGAACTGAGTAAGTTTACTCTTGCTCAGCTTTAAGCAATAGACTCCTGATTTTCCCAATTCCCCCAGCTTTTCCAGACAGCTTTGGTTTTAACATAGAAAGTTGCTTAAAAACAAGTGATTCCTTTTAAGGAAAAGAACAGTCAAAGGTTCACCATGAAAAATGAAATAATGTTCTTCATAAACCAAAGGCTCTGCAGGTAAATGAAAGATAGTAACATCTCTTTGTTCACCTACCAAAAAACCTACAATTGCAGGAAAATGCTTTTCACACCCTAACTACTGATTTTTTTAAATATCAGAACCACCACAAACTTTCTTAATCTAAGATATTTATAGAACAAATGCAGTAAATTCCAGGAGAAAGAGTTCTTACACATCCAAGTTGGTGAATAACTTCTATACAAGATGACTGAGTTTTTCCCAACATGAACACCACAGTCTTAAACCACAGCATAACTGAAACTATAAATATTCTTTGCAAACACAGTCCAAATCTACCATGGATTTCTAGTCAAAAAATACAATATTTCCTAACTCACTAATAAATGATTGATGCACTTCCCATCTTTTACTTGAGAAGAAAGTCTACTAGTTTCTGGTAATTTGTTCTTTTTCAGCCCTAGGTCACAAGAATTTCATCTGCATCTGACAACCATTCCTAACAGCCTCACTCTATTAAGGCTTATTGAATTCTCTTAAAAACCTCACAGCAAAAACTTTGTCGCAAATTTGAAGTGGAACAAGATAAAATAAATGTGTTTTTTTCCTTACATCTAAGAAAAACAAACCCTATTACTCTGAAAACCACTCTGCAGTTGGAGTTGTTTTTCATAGAAGAGTGGAAAAGATTATTTTCATTTAAAAGGCTAGTCTGGACTTCAGTTGTACAGAATGTGATCCCACAGGTACAGCACTTAATCCTTGGATTGTTTCTTCTCAAGGAATAACTTGTTCCTAGCTCATTTATGGCCACATAGCCATTACATAAGACAGCCTTAAGTAGCGCAACTTAAGTCAAAAGGCCAATTCATGCCAAATCCATATGGAGGCAATGGCAGGGAAGCATTATTTGTAAGCATGGAATATTTTTTAGTGTGTAGTGCGTCGGGTAAGAAGTCCTAAAGAAGTCTTCATAATTTGTATCAAATTTCCTCATTTCTATTTCTGAGATAGGTATCTAAGTGTTTTAAGAGATTTCAGGAAAATAATATTTTCAAATCTTTTATGAAAGAACAAAATTTAGTTCAAAAATTGTCTAAAGGGAAGAGTAAACAAAAGCTTCTCAAGAGTCACCTTCAGAAAAGGTGAAATCAAGCTTTATTCTTTTAACATTAATTGTTGTTATATTGTATATTACACTGGATAATCCTGTTCTACTGCAAATTGGTCTGACAAGTAGACCAACTTATTGGCTTTATTTACCTTTAATAGAAGATTGGCAAGTGTCTGTCTCTATTTCATCATAATGTCCATTTCCCCAGGCACAGCTTTTTAAGAAAGGAGAGACCATTTTCCCATATGTCCTATTCTTTGAACTCAAGCCAATTATTTTTAAACTTTCCCAGACATGCACTCAATCTAGGAAACATCATTGCTTAACTTTAGGAAGAGAGCATAGCAAGGAAGAAATTAGTTCTTTATTTAACAGGACATTCATAACCACAGTGACTTTACTTTCCAAGCACATGAAAACTATAGCTATTTGAAAGTGAGTCCTAAGATGCAAGCTGCCTTGGGTCTGATGTCACCCCTTCATGCCATGTCAGGGAAATTGTCTTCTCTGAGCCATTTATATAATTATGCTTTTACACAAACCTCTCTTTCTTTCTGCTTCCTAGCATACTAAGGATGCCTAGCTCTCCCTAGACATACCTGCCTGTGTGAGTCTGTCCAAAAATGAAGTGTATTTTCCATTGGGATGAAGCACAAAGTCTGGGGTCCACCTAATGTATCAGCATCAAACAGTAGAAAAGAGGTCTGCATCAGTCACCATCCAGCTAAGCAATTCTTATACTATGAAACTACACAGAAAAGCTCACACCATAAAGCTGATGCCACTAAAACCAATTTATCCCTGTATTTCTGGGTACTGCTGTTTTGTCATCCCAACATGGACAGAACTAGTGAGCAACTGGCTTGTGAAAGGAAGCACATGGGTTTGATATTTTCATGCATTGATATTTGCCAGAAGATGAGTCTGGCAGGAGGTCTGGGAGTCAGATATCCCCTTTTGCTGGTTCCTGCTGCTCACAGAGTGAAGAGCTGTCTCAGACCAGCTGGCTTCCTTCTGCATCATACTCTGTTACACACTCTTACCAAAAAAAATTTTGCATTTCTGGAGAGTTTCGTGTGGGGCTACCTTACTTCTCACACTGTGACCACACGAGTCATTGCACTGGGTACATTTCAGTCTCCAGACTGTCCCTTAATGCTCATTCCTGCTATTCCACTTCCGTGATGCTAACACGATATACCATTTGGTTGACCATTTTATGAGCCAGATTGATAATGAAATGTTTTTTATGGCAAGCATAACTGGAAGAGCAGAAAGTTCATGCAGGCGCAGAACTAACAGCTGGAGGTGGACTGAGGATGAAAATAACATAAATCAGATATTTTTCTTTAATAATTTAGCTTGTGCATACAGCTCGTGAGTGCATTTGCCAAGGCAGTGGAAAAGTTGACTGGAAAACTTCAAAAGGAGACATCCTGGTATAGAGGTCAGGTTCACAGCTTGTCCAATGTCAATTTAGGAGAACAGATGAGGGGAGAGGGAGTTGTGGCATGGAATGGGGGTTGTCACTGCAGATGGGAACGAGGAGGCAGGAGGAAAGGATTTCTTAAACCAGTGTCTCTACCAAGACCACCACAGGGCCTCATCCTCTGCAGTGTTTCCTACCTTGCTTTACCTCTTCTCCAGTATCAGGTGCTCAGCAGTGAGACAGGGCTCTGTACCTGGGCCTGAGTTCACAGCACCAGGTTGCACGAACCTCAGCACCACGAAGCCTTTTTGCAGCTGCCCCTGGGGAGAACAGCCCCATCAGCCTGCTGTCCGCAGAGCACCCACTGCCTTTACCACAGCAGCCCTTGGAGGAGATGTCAGGCTGCTTTCCTGCTCAGGGCTGCCACCTGCCAAACATCCCCAAAGGCTCTTCAGAGATTAACTTTGACAATTCACAACCCAGTCCCCAACAGAGTTTATAATTTCCTACAGACGTATCACCTTCTGTCACAGATTAGATATCTTGTCTCTTTACAGATGCCTGTTTCTCCCCTGTGGGATTGGTGCCTGTGTCTATACAGATCCTCTACACATGGTGTGAAGCACTTTGTTGTGACAGGGCTTTCTGTCCGTGCAAATCTGGGGGCTGACTACGCTCCCACCAGTGTTTGTACAGGCAGCCTGCTAGGAGGGAGGACAGCCTGCCTGACACTGCAAGTACACTGAAATTGCCGGAATAGTTTGATCCCAAGGAAAGATGTAATACCTCCATAATGGCAGTATTCAAACACTGTTGAAAGCTATTTGAAAAATCACAGAAGGCGGGAGCATCTTACAGCATAGAAAATAATGTGTTGAAGGTTGGAGAAAAGGAGCAGACAGAGCAATTTTATTCATATCTGTGTTCCTCTGCATTGCCAAGAGCTCCAGACTAACCTTGATTTGTATTGCCACTACTCCCTGTGTCGGTTACAATCTACATTATTTCATATGGTAAATGATATGAGTAGATAACAGCTCAAGAAAAGCAATGTTTCTAGCTGCAAGTGCTGGATCTGTCTTACAAGCAGAAACATGAGTTTCTTTTCCCTTGTGGGTGGTCAGAGTGTGCACTGGGAGAGCTCTAAGGGGCACTGGTGCCCATAGACTTGTCAGGAAATATAAGCCTATTGAAATCCATCTTAACCCCCAAAACTGAGATAACAGTACAAAGCACTCTGCCTAAGAGGGAGCTGGCCTTTCTAATTCTTTAGTCCACATAAGGCAGTGGTTTATAAACTTTTCAACATTAGTGCCAATGATCATTATTTCAAAATGTCAAGAATACTATTTAATGTCTTTCTCCCCTTACTGTCCCACCTCCTCGTGCTTTTTCTTTTTCTTGCATTCTTGAGAAATTGAATGGGAACCTAAAATCAGTTACAGTTCACCTCCCTCTGTGACAGATTTCAGCTTCCATGTAACAATGCATCAGAGTGGCATGATCTGTTTGTTAGGGTCCTCACTATAGAACTAGACTACATTAATTCAGTAGTAAGACTGGGAGAAAATAAAAGCAGGAATGGGGAAAAAAATGACAACTAGGTAAAAAATTCTTAGCAAAACCCATCAAAGTAATGCATTTAATTACAATACTTTAGTTGATGTTTTCTGAGTATTATTAAACTAGTTCAACTACCTCAGTTAAGATATGAAAATAAAAGTCTTTGTTTAGCTATAAAGATGCAGAGTAAATAGAAATGACTATGTAAAAAACTAGCATCCAGCCCATAGAAGTGAAAAGATCCAGTCAGGTAGGCACTCATACACTCATCTATAATTCTAGATTTAAAAAACTCCACTTTGTTATTTTATATTGTAGTAATTATAAATTACATTTTGTTTAAAGTGAGTCCTCTTTCTCCCAAATAAATAAAAGCTCCTACAGGAAAACATTAGCAAGAGTAATCTGGTTGATCTTCCGGATATACAGAGTTCAAACACAAAAATACCATAACCTTAACCCTAGTGTAAGAGTAGGAAAACCATAGGCTTCCAACATGGGAGGCAAAGGCACAAGGCCTGTCCCCTGAGGGATGCACTTCCCCTGAGAAGTCAGATAGTCTTGTATATGGCACCAAATCCTACCTTCAAAGCTCTTCACTTCCTTTCTCATATGGATTTGAAGAAAGAAGTAAGGAAGAATTCCTTTTCAAATCCTGCTTTTAGTCTATCTTTCCTTCAAAATAAACTTATCAATCTACCTAAACAATCTCTATAGCCTCAGGCCCTAAGAAACATAAGTTTCCTTTTCCAGACGCTCCCACATCTGTCATCCTCCAAGCAGCTCAGAGAATCATGGCCAACTCCAGCCCTCTGGCAATCCCTGAAAAGTCTATTGGCAAGCCAGGACTCCTGCCCTGTTTCTTTTTCTTACTTTTAATAACCTACATGTCTTAAATGGTGTCCCTCTTGAAAGATCAGCACCTCCTCTCCTGAACTATTTCTTCATGCCACTCTCATTTTTTTTGTTTATTATTTCTGAGCAAGGAGCAGCACTGAGCTCCTTGTGTTATCCAACTCTTTCTTGTCATGGGGAAAAAATAAAAAACACCCAAATGCAGTTCTCAAATACAGATTAGCGTCTCATCCTAATTTTCTGCTAGTAATCAAAGCTTCTGGAGTGCCCATGTGGACCATACCTTCAAAACACCTTTCCTTGTTCTGTAGTCCTCATAATTAAGAATGATTTTTAACATTTCTATACCATCATTAAAGAGATTAAATATCCTAGAGTTGCCTTTTTACCAAACAAGACACATCCAGAAATGGAGATAAAGTGTAAAAATTAAGTTCATAAATAAGTAACATTATATTAAAACCTGGACAAAATGAACCACATTGTAAGGCAGTTAAGTCTACTGACAGTAGCAGTACACAATGAGCTCTAAACTTAAAGCAGGATGAAATTTTGTTCTTCTTATTCTTGGCATGTCCCACTCTACTGTAGGTTCAAGAGATTTCTGAGAAAAATAGCAGATGTTACTCAACCTGCAGCAACATACCTGTACAACCCACCAGCAAAAAAAGGTTCAACCACAGGAAGAGTCTGAAAAAGTGTAGTGAAACAGTCTGTAACTCAGAAGAATAACACAGAAACTCATAACAGTAGTGAAATGTAATGTTGCTTTGCACTGAGCATTTTCAAACATTTCATAATAAATTAGAAGAACAACAAATATTCCAGCTCCAGCTATGTCAAATATAAGTTAGCCCAGCTAAACAAATGGTTCAAGATCTCTGCATATTAAATGCAAGAATTTGGATGTCTCTCGTTGGGAAAATGATAGGAGCCAGCCAGAGCAGGGCAGATACTTTAATTACCAGTGAAGTGTAAAATTCTGAAATAAACAGAAATTATGAAGGTTACCAAAACAAAGGTTTTAAAATCAATTTTCTAGGAGCAAGGCAGTTAATGTCTGCAGATAGGAAAGATGTTTACTGTAAACACCTAGTTAGGGCCACAGAATACAACACAGTTGCCAGAGTTGCAAGAAATGGATAATTCTTCACTCTATCTGTGGTTGTGGATTTAACAACTTTGATGCGCTACTAGGAAGGGATGCCTGAGGGACATTGACAGCCTTGAGGAGTAGGCCCATGCAAACCTCATGAAGTTTAACAAGGCTAAGTCCAAGGTCCTGCATGACTTGAGGCAATCCCCAGTACCAATATAGACTGAGGGATGAAGAGATTGAGAGCAGCCCTGTAGGAAGGAACTTGAGGATACTGGTGGATGAAAAGTTTGGTATGAGCTGACAACGTGCACTTACAGCCCAGAAAGTCAATTGTATCCTGGGCTGCATCAAAAGAAGTGTGGTCAGCAGGTCAAAGGAGGTGATTCTCCCTCTGTTTTCTGCTCTCATGGGAACCCACCTGGAGTACTGCATCCAGCTATGGGGTCTCCAGTACAGGAAAGACATGGACCTATTGGAGCAGGTCCAGAGGAGGGCTACAAAAATGATCAGAGGGTTGGAATACCTCTCCTACAAAGAAAGACTGAGAGAGTTGGGATTGCTCAGCCTGGAGAAGAGAAGGTTTCAGAGATACCTTCAATACTTAGAGGGGGCTTGTAAGAAAGATGGAGAAAGACTCTTTACAAGGACCTGTAATGACAAGACAAGGAACAATGATTTTAAGTGGAAAGAAGGTAGATTTAGACTGGATATAAGGAAGACATTTTTGACAATGAGGGTGGTGAGACACCAGAACAGGTTACCCAGGGAAGTTGTGGATGCCCCATCATTGGAAGCATTGGACAGAGCCAGACTGGATGGGATTTTGAGCAACCTGATCTGCTGAAAGATGTCTCTGCCCACGGCAGGGTGCTTATACTAGATGATCTTTAAAGGTCCCTTCCAACCCAAACAATTCTGTGATTCTATGGTTCTTTGACCTGGGTTCTACAGCACCCCAGTGCAGTTTGCACAGCAGCCTCAAGTTTGGGAGAAAACATTCCTTAACCTGCCTGCCAAATATGGCCTCTGCTCCTCTCACTAAGTGGGATAAATTCTCCACTCAGAGGGTTACTATCTTCTCCATAGAGGTTTAAGGTGTATACAGAGCTCTGTACGTGGTGGCAGTGTTGGTTAGGCTCATGAGCCTCAAGTACATTTGCTGCCAATATAGAAACAATAAGTTACAACAAAGAAACACAAAGAATTATTTTTGCAGCCAGCAGTGTACAGGCAGTAATAACACTGTGTGTGATAATTAATGAAAGACTTCTCTCCAGCTATTTAGAAGGGTATTATAGATTCAGTCTTGAAAGAGCTGATGGATGGCAATTTGAATACGTAAGGAAGAATTTATTTGTTTAATCATTGAATGCAATAAATTAGGATTGCACGTTATTTTAATTCCATGGGAAACATGATCCACTGCATTTACATTTTCAAAACTATGCTTATAAAGATTCAGCTCTGTAGCCTAAGAACAGAACTTTTTGCTACCAAACAAGGTCATGCATCCAAATCCCAGGCTTGTTAGGAGTTAGATAATATGATCCAGGGTAGGAATGAATAATCTTGATTTACACCACAGAAATGTTATGAGCTCACAAAGGTAGCATTAATTGTTTTGAAGAAAGTACGGCAAGCTTTTTCAGAGATCTTCATGCTACATCAGTCTAAACTGTATGTATAAAACCAGAATTAAAGCAAATAGAAATACAAGGAGGTTTCCTCTTTCCATTTTATCTCATCACCAACTTAGTGATTCAACATCACTGCCTCTACCTAAAAATGACCGGTACATGATTATGCTTTCCTGGTGTAAAGAATCACACAGCAGTTTGCTCCATTGTAGTAGAGCGTATGAGGGAGTAAATGGAAAGAGTACTTAGAAGTACTGAGTATCTACCAACTGAGCTGGTCAAGCATATCTTATATGCTCAGGTCCTTTGAAAATAAAGCCAGCATGATTTAGTGGCCTTAATACATGCTGAAAAGACCATACATTTCATATTAAACATATACTTCAAAGCAGAATTCCAAATTTACTACAAGGAAATTTTCTATTTTGATGTTAATAGAAGACTTATTCTTAATAGATTTATTGTCAAATTGCCTGAGGAATATCTTGATACACTGCCATCTACAGCATAATGTTACTTCATTTAATCAGTTGTGCAGAACCCTAAATCTCAAGGAGATAATTAAACTGGATTAAGTATGAAGGATTCATCTTTCCAACAGGTAGATACAAGGTAACTAACTCCTAAATTAGTCATTATTTGGTACAGATACACAGATTTATCTTAGGGAAGTGAACTCCATAAACTGTCATTCTTCTGTGGTCAGGAACTTGGGTGATTTTAAATAGTGATAAAATCATCCTGCTGAGCTACCTGCCCCTTTTCTTAGCAATCAGTTTTAAAAAGCCAGTGCTTTTTAAAGCACATTCAAGGATTATTTATGGAAAAAAAAAAATAAAATTGCAAGGGAAGACTGGAAATTAAAATTTCAAGGGAAGGTTGGAAATTGCAAGGTTATCGTCACTTTGAAAGATTTGGCAAAAAATTTACAACCTCAGATATTGTCACTGTACTAGCAAACTGATGGATATTACTCGATCCTTCTACCTTCTCTCATTATTTTAATATTTGATACTTCAACTATTATATAATAACATTTATTCAGTCATATTTTTATAAGATTTCCTGTTTATATGCATTTCTGTTCATACTGGTTTCTGCAGTACAGCAAATTTCGGTAGTTTTTTATCCTATCTCCTTTTTTCCCCAAATAGCATATAATATGAAAACAAAGCAACCTGAAGGTTACAGCAACCTGAAGTTAAGGATAGAGTTTATAACCGTAGGTTGTTCCTGCTGTCTAAGCTTTTCTGACCCATGGAGGGAACTTCACAAAAAGACAAAAACATTTAGGTGTGTCAAAGTTAATTTCCTTTATTCTCTTCAAGACATGCAAGTGAAGCTATCTTGACTGGTTAATGGCCTTCCATGAACTAAAATAGACTGGCTACAGCTGCTTCTAGAACTGAATTTAAATAGCTGAAACTTGATTACACATACTTTACATTTAAAAACGTGGATGTTTCTGGTATGTGGTTGGGATTGCAATTAGAGTGTTCCTTGGTTCATGCATATAAGCATTACCATACTAGCAAATAGGGTAATGTGCAGATGTAATTCAGATTTGTGTTCGCCTGTGTGCTGAGAGCTTCTCTATGGTTTTAAGAACTGGTCAGACTGAGCACCGTAATGAAAATTTCCTAATGACACAGTAGATACTACTTTTAGTTCTAGCCTGAAATATCTCTTTCACGCCCACACCCAGGGTAATATAGTCTTTATCTTCAAATTAGGAAAATGAGACATGAGCTTCAGTCATATAACACTCAGGGAATGGGAACATGGAATCACAGACTAGCAAGGATTTTAAATATAATTATCAAATGATGGTACAAAAGAGCAAGTCTATTATGTATGTTTAAAAAGGAGGAAACAGTACACAAAACTGCAGATCTCCCTTTCCCTACCCCCACATTTGTGTCTGAGTGTGTCCTCTTACCCTGCAAAACATTCAGTAGGCTGAATATTAAAAGAAATAGAGGTGCCCAATAAAGGGGTTAATGTGTATGGGTTCATCAGGGACAGACTGTGCCAAATTGAGCCCATGTCTTTCTGTGCTGATTTTCTTGGCAATCTGATCTATATGAACTTCAGTCAGTATGATAGACTATTGCATGAGACATTAATAGATAAACCAAAAAAAAAAATATATAAACAATGAAAGAATTATGAAAGGCTGAAAACAGTTGTGGTTGGTGCTGAAAGGTGAAGTATTAGGCTAGGAGAAGAAAAAGAGCTACAGTGCAGCCCTGCAGGGCTTGGTTTGGGAAGGAGTTTCATTAAATATTTTGTCACAAAAAGTAACATGCTTGTAAGACTTGTCAATGACACATAGTTGGAAAGCAACATTGGAGGGAAAACAAAACAGCATACAAGAAGAACTGGCGATCACTGGCATCAGATGGACATAAGGAACAGTGCTGGAAACAGGATGAAATTCCAGGTGCATGCCCATGTACAAAAAGACTAGTAAGAATTTCAGGTATAAATTGAAACAGACTCACAGTGTGAAATGAGAGGCAGTGAGACACTCTTAGGCAATCACAAAATGGCTAAGTGTTCTCAAATATTATGATCTAAATATGAAGCTACAATGTAGATAGGCAATTATCTCCAACAGAGTGTATGTCAATACCATTTCATAAAGTACCAATGAGATGTGAAGGGAGATCTTGGGGCAGATGTGTCTGACAGGAGGTGTGAATGCCTGCAAGCCCAGAACAGAAAGAATTAAGAGATTTTAGCTAAGCTTTTGTAGAGCCTCTGTAAAGTACAGAGCCTAGGAAAACAAAGTTTCCCTGTAGCAAGTAAACATAGTAGATCATGTTTTACAGTGGTGAGGTAGATGATTTCCACTGTTCTCATTAATACATGTAGGGTTCACTGAGGACAGTTATCTGTTTGTAGTGAAACAGTGATGGGTCTCAAGAGGATTACAGGAAAAGGCAGAGGTAGGAAGTTGGAGTCTCTCTTCTGCTTATCAGTTACTAGAAAGGAAGGGCAGAAAATCCAAGATGTCACTGATGGAAGTTAGACCAGAAGAACAGTGTCAGTGGTTCCTCTCTGGTCTTTCTCAGTGGTCTTTGAAGAAACACTCAGACAGCTCATTGTGAGATGAGATGACTGAGTATGTTCTGGCATGTCCCTAATTATTCAGGGTAAGGCCTTTAGAAAGGTCAGCTTTAACAAGAAATAAGCAAGTTTGGTGCTGAGACACCTTAAGTTCCTAACTCAGCTGGGTTGCCTTCCCAGTACCACTTTAATAGCAGACTGTTTGAATTGCTTCCACAAGCCCAAGAATACTGTTTATTTAGTTGCGTTAACATAAAGTGTTAACTTGACACAGCCAGTTGGATAAGGACTAATACTACCATAAGTATTGTGCTTAAACTCCAAATTAAAAAACATCATGAGATCTTACAAAAGGTAGTTGATCTAGAAACACAGCTTTTTAGGTTTGGATTTATCCAGCGATTGAAGTATGAAGGCTTCTCAATCTCCTTAGCAGTAAACCCACAGAGATAACCCATCAACACGGTTCTTCAAAAGCCAGCATCCACCAGCTCATGAACTAGCATCTGCTGTTAGATAATTGCTAAAGCTGCATAGACTTTCCATACAGTTGCCACCATGAAGAAGTTGACCTGCTCTCTCAAGATCTCCCTATGTAGCTCACCTACAGGAATAGTTTTCATGGTTTAGCTGTTACTTTTCTGATTCTCACAGACATCAAGGATACTCTGTCTCTGTTAATCCTACTGTCAATAGGATGTAGCAGATATCGGATAAACTCTTCTCCAGGAGGCCTCCACCAACTGGTTCTTACTGAGAACTTTATAGAGGGGAACAGAACTAATACTAGGAAACACAATTGGACCTAAGTAAACTTGACAGAGCTAACTAAACCTTCCAGTATCCTTTGAGTGCTTGACAAGCAGAAGTAGGTAGGGACACGTGCTGTCTGTCTGTCTCCTGGTTAGCAGCTGCAGGGTTGTTACCTCAGCATTCTGGGCTTCTTTGAGGTCATGATAACGCCAGTGGGCTTACATCCAAATACCAAAAGCAGTTTTCTCACAACAGTATCTCAGACACAAAGCTCACCTTTCCAACATGAAGTCATGCTCTGTGTCCTGGTTAAGGTGTTATTTTGCTTTGCAAGGCAATGTTCTCCATCTGGGGAAAAAATACAGATGTTGAAATACACTCTCCCTTATTTTTATCTAGATTTGTAGGTTAAGAATCCAACTTTTTTGGTAGTCTTACTACCTCTGTCTCTCCACTTACCATAACCAGAGACTTCATTACAATACCCCATGAACTCATGGGGAACTGTTTTCTTCTGCCTAGGTGTTACATATACTCAGTTTTATTACAAGGTCTTTGTGTCCTTGAGCTTGGTTACCACTGGTAATTCTCAAAATGGAAAAGCTAAAGTAAGGGTGTTGTTATGCTTCTTGCTGGTGCCTCAGTGGCTGGAGAAGACTCCAGCTTCATTCCTGTGTAATGTAGTAGGGGAAGATCCTTGGCTAAACAAAAGGGCAATACTTTCTCTTGCTCATCAATGGTACGATCATGATCATCTCTCATCTGAGATCTGTATGAATGCAATAAATTCTCAACAGCACATCTGGGATAGACTCTTTAAGTGTCACTGTACATCCCACTCTACATTTTCTCACTGGTGGAGGCAAGGAATGAAGCCCTTGCTGGTATACACAGGATCAATTACTTTGTGGATGACATGATGATGGACAGTGTCAGCCTGCCCGTAGCAGGACTCTAGAAACAGAGCATCCCACTCCCCTGGCCCAGGGCAAGCAGAGAGGGAGCAGATGAGGGTTTCGCATACAGTCTTGTTTGTCTGGGTCTACCCACAATCTGCTACTATAGCTCCCATATTCAGTATTGATTTTAGGAATCAGAAGGGAATGGGAAAACAGAAACTGGAAAAGCATCTCTGGCCTTCCAGTTTTGGCAGGGATATTTATTTGCCCGGTTGTGCTAAGCATCCACGTCCAGCAAGAAAAAAAAAAAAAAAAAAAAAGCAATGAATCCAGATGTTACAAAGAACTTTGCAAGAGGCTTGGAGAAAGATGTCTGCTACCATATGATTCATCAAAACCATGTAACACACCATAAACTTGTTTGTGACTACCACATTTTGCATACAAAATTACACAAAGATATTTTCTGTGTACAGGGCTGGTGTTCCTGGATGCAAGATGTCCTGCTCTGTGACCATTCAACTCTGCTAGCTGTTGCAGGCAAAGAATGGGTCATTGCTCCCACTGCCTCAAAGAGTTTGCAGTACTGCTGAAGCCAGAAAAATCTTATGGGGAAAAACAAACAACAACAACAAAAAAAAACACCTGGAAACCACCCAAACAAACAAAAAAAAAAACAAACAAAAAAAAAAAAAGCAAGTAAGCAAGTATGGAACTAGTCACTAAAGAGGAAATTATCTTTACTTAAGGAGTTTCTAAAGGTATAACAATTTTTAAAATGTCTTATAATTTTAGCCTCCTTTAGTGCAGTCTCAGTTCCTCACACAAGATGGCAGCTCTTCTTTCCTTCTGCTCAGCTATTCCTCAGCACAACTGAAAAGCATTTTACTTTCACCCTGACACTGCAGGTGCTACCACAACACAAGAATAACCAAAGCAGGGACTAGCCCTGTGGCTCTAGTCATTATTCACTCCCAAAACCACATCTCACACAGTACAGCGAGGTTCGTGAGGAGCAGCACTGTTTCCCTGCATAGTCTATTTGTCTAATTCCAGCAAGTATCCATAACTGGTTTGTACTGCATGGCACCATTTTTGAGGTTCGAAACTGCCACATAAAAGAAAAAAAAGAAACACTGTTGTTTCAATTCAATTACAGGATACTCACATGCAGATGAGGACATGTAACCCTACGCTCAAACTTTTGGACCATGTCTCTTACTACGCTGGCTGCACTGTCATTTAGAGAAGTGTGAAGTTATTTCACATTTGTTTTAGCTCACTAAATAAGTGAGTGTATTTCAGGCAAGGCAACAGAGAATTAGGTCTTTGCAAAACTCAGGCTTGCTAGAAAACAAAGACTGAATTTTATCAAGCCTAATGTCTGTTTGACCCCAGCATTGCACTGAGTGCCTCTGTAAAGTCCGAAACTCTGACACAGGTCTAACAATTAATGGTTTGTAATTACATGCCATAAATTATGCCAATTTGCCAGCACTACTAACTGCTTTATTTTGAAACATATAATGAACCAATTTAAGTTGTACTGCTTCTGCTCTGTTGACGTTCTTGCCTCCCTGAGCAGGTTGTGGGGTGCCTCACTCTGTGGTGATCCAGCCCCCCAGCTGGTGCTGAGGGTGTGGATCTCTGCTCCACTGTCACCAGCATGGCCTGTCCCTCTTTAAGAAGACCGTAGAAGAAATGCTGGAGCAACTAAGGTTCATATTTATGGTCCTCCCAGGTGCTGAGGTGAGATATCCTGCACTCTTACATAGTGCACATGAAGTAATGCAGTCTTAGCCCAATAAATATTTGTTCCAAAGGTATAAATCTCCTCTAAAGCTTCAACGACCAACAGCGCAGAGGCCAAAAGGCAGCAGCAGCAGGAAGCCAACCCGGCTAGGCCACTTTCCCCACCCAGATTCCCCGATACCCCGAAGTTCATGCGGGGGGAAAGCCAGCAGGTGTCAGCAAGAGCTTGGGAATGGGATGGACACTCAGCCCCAGGACTCCAGGAGAGGCAGAACCTGCTCACAGATCGAAAAAAAAAAAAAAAAAAAACCAAAACTTGCTTACTGATGAAAAAGTGACTTTTTAAGTGGGTGGTTCGATTAAAAGAAGCAACGAGCCCTTTCCTCCGGCTGACTTGGGAAAGCAGCGGAGCAGAGGCAGCCGGAGCTGCAGGCAGGCCCCGCCACACCGCAGGGCCCCTCCTCCCCACGCCGGCACACCAGCCTGTCCGGGCAGCCCCGGCTTTACCCTGGGGAACTTACCGGGAAGCGGCAGGGCTGTGACAGACCAGCTGAGTGCTGCGGGTCGGGGGACAGCCCGCAGTCAGGTCACGCTGTCGTACAGGATCACCCTGGAAGCGATGAGGGGGCCGGGGGGGGGGACGGGCAGCGGCCGCTGCATCGAGGGGAGAGGGGCGCACGTCCCGCTCTAGCAAACGCCGAGCCTGCCTTAACTCCCCTCCTCACCTTCCCTGTCAGTCCATGCCTGTGCACCTCATGGCAAATGTGAGCCAATTAATTGAAAGTGACTTGCTTCTCAATTAAGTTGCAAATTAATTTATTTTTCATCTCTTGAAGGGTGACTGATAGCTGAAAAGCATACAAAGATAGTTACCATAGAGAAGCTAACATGTGGTACCTTGTCCTTTGAAAGCTTGTTTGTATTTCAAAGTCTTTATTTAAATCTCTGTCTTCCAAAAGAAAACCCTGACAAGTCTGGCCAGAAAGACTTAACAGTTACTGCCCTTCTAGATTAATTGCCAGTCATCAGCCCTCTGCATGGGTCCTGCACTTCAGCTTTCGCTTCTGTAAATGTCAAAAGTAAAGAACACTTCAGAACAAAATCAACACTGAGGCTACTTCAAAATTAATTCTTACAACAGGAGCAGAAAGAGCCTTTTATAACAAACAAATTAATCATTTGGAGTATTTGACTACCAATTACTAGAAATAGCTAAATAGATATGGTCTGTAATTGAGAAGCAACAGAAAGGACACAGTTTCTACTGTTTTCAAGAAAAGACATACAGTCCAGCCATCCTAAACATGATGATTTACATAGGAAAACTTTCAAAGGTAGAAAGGACTAACAACAAGTAACAAAAGGGATCTGTTTTGTTCCAAACCAGATGAAGATCCAGTGGGGGCCTCAGCACCATGAAGCAGTGATATTACTCACCTGCAACTACAGCATATTAACAGGGCATCAGACAGGTGAAAATCCATTGCATTATTTCTAAAAATGCTTGTTCCAAATTAAATGAGTCAGTACTTCTGATTCTTAATGAGTTATTTGCATTCCCTTTTTTTCTTTTTCTTTCTTCTATACAGAAGTATAACAAGGCAGCACTATAATTCCTTTAAACAAAAATGTGAAATTTACTATTAACTTGAATCTCAGCTACTCAAAATATGTTACTTTAAGCATGCAAGTAGATCTAATGTTACGTCTTGAGAAAAAAGTGAGGAAAACAAAAGAAAAACCAAACCATTTCAGTAACAGAAATCTCAAGTTGTAAACATAATAAAAATATTGTTTTTCTTGAAATATTTTGATATGACATTTTTAGATAAATTTTCTGTCTTGAGAAAGGTTAGGTCTAATAAGATCTTCCTTCAGCTCTTCAAGAAGACTAAGTAGGGATAGAGTGAAGTGGTGTCACATCATTTCTCTTTAGGCTTGCCTGGATGTTGGTGAGCCAGTCAGGCTCCATGTGTATCCTGTAACCAGGGCACAATGAAAATTGGCCTACAACTTGTGTAATTGCACTGGAAAAGGAAAAATGTTTCCTTATATCAGCCGCCAACCAATAAGCTATTGACTGTCTGTGCATTTTTTACCCTGATTCTTTGTTTTACAAAAACATTTTTCATTACCAAGTAGCAAAAATCCAATACCTATACAATTTAGTAACTCCAATAGTAAGATGAAGTTCTGAACACATAATTATTTTCATCTGATGAAAATAAAAAAGCCCCATGAAGCTAACATAAATACCATAAAGTACAAGAAGGTTCTTGGAGAAAACAGTGCAGACTGTTTTCATTTAAAGATCTGTCTCAGGGTGTGCTAAGATCCTTTCCCTGAGATAGCTATATGAAGTGCAAGGTAATATTGATTTTTTTTTTTTTTTTTTTAATGCTAGAGCTGAAGGCTCTATAGATAGCAACATTACAAACTGTAAACAACATGTTACTTCTGGACAAGGTTATGCAGTCAGAATGGCAAAGTGCAGGCACTCAGTCACGAACTGAAAATACCCACTGACCTCAGAGGGAGTTACATATTCCAGAAGAGAGTCTCAGGAACAACCCTGAGACATCACATGGGCTGCAGTTTAACATGCTCACCCCTCCGTTTCCCTCCTACATCTACTGCATTTGAGTCTTCCTGACCTCTAAGATGACATGGCCTGCCACCACACTAAGCGTAGAGAAGTTGGGTACTCACACTGGCATCAGGGAATGAAGGAGATGTCTCGGCTGTCCACACAACGCATCTCCCAGTGCACACCCATAGCCCAGCACCAGCTGAGCCAGATGCCTGCCTGCACTTCCATACTCCCTTCCAATGAGCTGCAGAAGGGAAGAAACCACCTAAAAGGATAGTTGCAGCTTCACCTGGGAAAGGTGCTAGCCCAGATATGGGCCCAGAGTCCAGGAGAGAAAGCTGTCCTTCCTCTCCCTCCAAGAATCTGCCATCAGGGTGTTTTTTCCCTAGAAAATTTCACCTTGCTGCACCAGAGTGGCAGCTCTACACAGAGAGGAGACAGCTTTAAGAATTAATTTAACATGTCTAAATCATTTTATGCTCTCTCTGCTTGGAAACAGCCTGGTCAGGCTTACTGGGACTTTCCAACATGCTGAACAACAGGACTTACAATACAGGGGGTTGCCACTGGAAGTATTGGTTAATCTTACAAAAAAGTGTTACCAACACTACCTTAAGAAAAAAATATGTGATTATCTTTGATCCAAGTTTATAGAAATACTTCAAAAATAATTGCTCCTTCATTTGCTTGACAAGCCAGGTTCAAAATTCTGTTTCCCTGGCAACAGCTGAGGACATTAAACTGTGCAATGTGTCTAGGAAAGAAAATAAATGGGAATGGAAAATTACTCCTGAAAGTTAGTTAAAGGGATTTGCAGAGAGAAGGAAAAACAAGAATGGGCAAGCAGTCATACATCAATAACCCCAAAGATCAAATATTTTATCCTTCTAAGTTATGCAGGAAATAAAAGGTTAAAGTTGGTAGTTGCTGTTGTTTTTATCATCCAGTTGGTTTGCTGCAGTTAGTGATAAATGCCAAAAACTGTTTTGACTGCTTCTGAGACAAAAGAGGCTGAACACTGCACACTTTCCTCCTTAAACACTGCTGTCTGAGACAGCATTGCACAAGCTGCACTAGGTCTCCTTCTTCAGAAGTGCCTTTTGTTAAAAGAAGACACCTACATCTATGTGTAGGGATGAGGTAGCCTGGACAGCCATTCATGGGACATCGAAGCTAATGATCCGAGAACAGGGTGAAGGTCTTTAGGGTCCCACCCTGTGCCTCAGCGTGGCCTCCTGCACTCCCACCTTGCACTGCACAGAGGTGTGTGTGCGATGGAGAGAGGGAAGGCGAGTCGTGCCCCATTGCTCCGTCTAGCTGGCACGAGCTCCAGCGCCTGACCACCAGCTCTCTTTGCAATTGCAGAGCCCCTCACAGACAATATCCCAATAGAGCTGCTGCCAAGCATCCACAGCTGGATGAAAATCTTGGCAGAACCATTTGCACAGGGTGGCATTGTCTGCAGCGTGGTGTTATTTGGCTTTTCATTCCTACTAAATATAGCCCCAAATTTATTAGTCTTCCCCTTTACCTGAGTTCTTGTCAGAGGACTGAAATAATTTGTCAGCTGAAATATTGCTGGGAAGCCACGGAACACTGATTAAGAGCTTTCAGAAATTATTCTGTAGTTTCCAAGAGTGAAAAATCTCAAAATAAAATGAGCAGAACAATGTTCTACCTCCTGTTCAAATGATAGGAGCAAGTTCTTTTTGCACAGAATCATATTTTTTATATTGAATAAACCACTAGACTTTCCCCTCCCATCTGAAGCATATCAAGAGGAGAATATTACTGCAGAGCAGTGGTACAACAGCTACATGTCCTCAATATACCACTAATAATTACCTGGAAAGACAACATTGGGAGAACGTGACTTGTTTAAGAATCAGGCACCAGCTGTGGCATCCAAGATGAGTCGTGAACATCCACCTCAGTGCTCAGGTCTGATAGCTGAATAAAACAAAAAATCAACAACTGAAATTGCATTGAAATACTAGGTATTTATTGAGGTATTTATCATGTTTCCAGCCTGTTTGTGTCTAGACTGAATCAGGAGCTCCCTTCCATCTTTTCTAAATTACACTTCTTTTCTAACCTCATTTCACATAAAGAGTGATTTTAGAGTTATCTGGCATATTTACTGCTCCTTTCCTCAGGGAACTGGGACAGTATTTAATACACACTAGATTACGCCATCCCCCTCAGCCACAGAAGTCTCTCCCTGTCCGTAGGGCATCTTCCAGTAGCCTGATTGAGGGTTGACAACACCAGTTGTCATATTTCTGTTGAAATATCTCCTCCTCTGCAACTGCTAGCCACTGCCACTTGATAAAATGCAGGAAAAGCAGAATGAAAAATGCCACAGCAAGGAACAAGTAGCTCCATATGTTTTCATGTTAACAGTCCAGTGTTATTGATAAGGTTAGAGGGGGCGCAGCTAAATACCTCCTATGCAATAGTCTATGGCTATGATGCTTTATTGTCAAGATCTTTTGGTTACATTTAGCAGGTGCTAGCAAGAAGAAATAAGTGCTGCACAAGGTGCAAGATCCTTATTGATCATAGTTTAAAGCTTCTTTAAAGACAAGTTTCTGTTTCTGCACATGCCCTCCCTCCATAAAAATTAGAGGAAAGAGATCAAATCCAATCCCTGAAAAGAAAGACCAGAGCCCTAGTTATGGGGGGAAAATTAAGCTAATGGATAAAAGTCTTTAAAAGAAATAAAAAGAGCAGGTCTAAGGATCAGCCTGTGGCTGAGAAGCCAGTCAGGTGATACCAGCTAGGATTTGACCTTGCTGGTGATGTGAAACTCCCTCGGTCTTCAATTCTGTAGCCTTAATATCATTTCAGGATGTTAGGACTAGAAAGGCTGAAGCTGGTGACCTCAATGCTGAGTTGTGTGCCACTGACGGAGAAGAAACAGCAACTTGTTCCAGCCACCAGTTTTGGTCGCTGATAATGGGAGTGCAGCAACAACTACCATTACGGTAGCATGGCTGTGCCCACCTCTGCCCAAGGTCCAATTTCACCATCACTACATGGTCTGAAATCATCCTCTGCCTCCAGCACGACAAACATTTATGTCTTTTATAGGAAGGAGATGGAACAGCTTTCCATTTTTGTTTTTAACAGCTCTAGGTGATTGCTTGTTGGCCAAGTTCTGCCCTTAGTTGCAAATCAATACTGGCTGAGACTGTTCCACCAAACTGATCATGCTTCCTTGACCTATGCATTTTAAACTTTAAAGGCTATTCTGAGTTGCTTAGAGGATCAGTTTAGGTAGCAAGCGCTGTATGTGGAACAGCAATACATGAACAGTCATTTGCAGAGGAAGGTGACAAGGCTTATCCTTTGCTTTATGGAAATTTATTTTACAGAAAGAACAGCCCCAGGAAAGTCCTCTACCTCCCACACATCATCATTACAATAGAAGATTTCCTTGTACCAGGGAAATTATTTTTTTTCAGTGATTATCTTAATCCTAGAGCTTTATGCAATCATTTAAAAAAGCGTTTTGCTGTTTCCAAGAACAAGGTCTCCAATCTGACTTCTCTTCTATGGAAAGCCGCTGTTGAGAAACAGGAGAGATTTGAGGTGCTGGTAAAAACATTTGGTGTTGGTAGGCTGTGCAGCAGCGCAGCAGTGCTTTCTGCTGGCTAAGGATTCCTAAATATGACTTGCTGTGTGTCCATTAATGTCATCTGGCTCCTAAATAAGCATATAATACTAACTGAGGACAATTTTGTACTGATCAGATTCGAACACAAACAGTAGAAAACTTGCTTTATTAAGGCTGAGAAAGGAGACTTGTACTGTTTAAGGAGCCTTCACATGTTGTCTTGCCCAGTAAATGGTGATAAAGAGCTATGGGAGGAGAGAGGGAAGGATAACGACAGCTGATGTCAGCCATGGTTTTCACAGTCTTCAGCAGCTGACAGCCAGCACAGCCTTCATCTATTCCCCTCACAACTCCATACAAGTTTTGATAGACTTGTGGAGAAAAAAAGAGATTTACAGAATATGGCAGTAGGAAGAAGACAAGGTTTAGTGGCAGACATTCCTTTCTTAACCTTTTTGGGACCCCCGAGAAGAATCTATCAGATTTTAGTACACTTCTCAAGGCCTTATTGTTTTTCTGTGGTCTTCAGAGAGGTCTAAGAACAGAGGATCAGTTCCTGCCCAGCATCTATTACCAACAGGGGACCATCCATCACTGACTCTAAAATTACTTCCATTCCTTGTCATGACCTGAATCCATGTTGTGACTGATCTAAAGTGTTACCTTCCATTAGAGAAACTTGTAGCGATCTTAGCATTTTCTTTGTGATTGCTGGGGAATGGGAGTTTTGATACCCCATAGCAGTGCTAGGTGGCATTTCTTCAGTGCTGGCCCCGCTATATGATGTGTTAGCAATAGGAATAGGAAAGTTCTCCCTGAATGATGTGGTGCTTATTTTAATCAAATGTGACAGCAGTTCTCCATGATTCTCACATTAGTTAAAAGATCATGGAACAGAGTCACAAGGTTTGGGTCAAGATGCCATTAAGATAGTCTTTCATCACATCACACATGTTGTTTCTTTTTTTAAAATGTTTTATGCATTTGGAAGACTTTATGACCAGTTTCTTTTTGGAGTAAAATGCAATTAAGATATATGTTGATGCTTAACATTTGCAATCTAATTTAAAGTATTTGATTTGAAATTTTAAGCCCAAGGCTCTATTTAAACAAAACAAAAACAAACCAACCCCCTCATCTTTGATGATAATTCTATTTATAAACACTATATCAATGAATGATAAACACTATATCAATGAGGAAATCACAACAACAGAGGGAGGTCCCATAAAACAATTAAAAATCAACATAAAGCATGACCATAACACTTTGTAAAACCTAAATTAACTATTACAGCATTGATACACACTACATTATTAAGTTTAAATTACCCTAAGACTTATTCAGGTCTGGTGAAAAACCACCCTCTGCAGCCAATGAGACAGGAAAAAGACAAAAGAAATCTTAGTCCACAGAATGACTGAGCAGCCTAATTTCAGTGTAACAAACATTTGAGTTCACAGAGTTCTGTTACCCCAAGTCAAGATGAAAAAGGCCAGAGATGTGTGTGGAAATATGTGGAAAGTTCCACTACATGTAATCATAGAAATGTATTAATAGATTATTTCCAGAATTTCAGGGAGACTACAAAATGGCTGAGGTCTCAAAGGGCCTGACAATTACTGACTGAAGGTATTGCAATTCTCATCAGTTTTATTTTGGGAAGACAAAGTCTGGTCAGTGTGGCAACTACAGTCAATAGGAGGGCAGCAAGTCTGACAAGGACTGCAGTAACTTAGTTCAGCAGCTGGCAGTGCTCATAAAGTACACGTGGGAGATATTGGGAGATACAGTGAGAAAATAAATTATTTTATTTTTTAGATGTAGCAAAAAAATAAAGTCTTCTGCTTTCCTTCTAAAATGAAAAATCAATGAAGGAAGCAAAAATATTTAAGTAATTAAAAAAAAAAAAAGTTTTTCTTTTCATTTCATTGCAGAAGTTAGGTTTGCAGTGTGAAGCTATACCTAATATTACATATAGTAAATACTGAAATAAAAGATTGAAAAATAAAATGTAATATTTTAAATTTATAATCTGTTTTCAGTTTTTCCTTACAAAATCTTTGGGCTTCAGGTAGGTATATGAAGGGTAGGGTTTTTCTTATGTGTCAGCAAAAGATAGAGTTTTGAAAATTCCTGATGTTGTGTCAGAATTTTGTGGAAACTGTTTTCAAGAAACATTTGATTTTTATATATCTTTACATAAAAATAGAAAAAGTACTCCATAGAAAATTTTCTAGTAAACTTCAAAAAATGTCATGTGGCATGCAAAAAGATGCTTTTGTTGAAGGACTGCATTATGAGTATTACAAAAGTGAAAAAGCCTATGCTTCTGCAGCTCTGCTCCTGCTTTGCCCCAGGTGTCTGTCTCAACCCAAGAACTTTGTCCACCTTCCACAGAAACTTCTCATTCAGTGCACAGGGCAGAAAGTGTTTTGCAACAAGCCATTATACTTTATTTTTGTTATCTGAGGTTTTTTTATCACACACTATCCTGAGAACATTATCAATAAAAAAATATCCATGGCAGCTATCTATACTGGTACTGGTCAGCTTTTACAAAACATTCAGCAATGGGAGGTGCATATCCACATTGTTCAGATAAGAGCTATTGATTTTAGGAGCTTTTTCTAGTATGTAATATAAAATATGGCATTTTGGATAGTTCAAATAGAGCTCATTAACAGCTAGGTGGAAGAATAATAACAGTTATCACACACTGCTTGCTACAATTTTGATGATCCTTTTGGATGGACTCTACAGCCCATCCACAGTTCAAAATGAGAAGCTCCATTAGTCACTCTTTCTCCTTACCAAACATATTTACAAAAACCACAGAATGAGTTGATCTAAGTGGTTTCATGTGCAGAGGAACATATGTCTTCTGATGGTGTCATGCAGAAAGCTAACAGCTCACAGAAGATGGTTTCAGGTTTCCAGATTGGTGCCAGGATGGTATTGCTGCTGTCGTGGTTTAACCCCAGCCGGCAGCTAAGCATCCCCTTTGCCCCAGGCATCTGTCTCAACCCAAGAACTTTGCGAACGTGCCAGTTAGGAGCAGAGCTGGGTCTTTCATGTTATAGTAAACCCAGACTGGACCCTGGCAGTATGACCTCATTAACCTCATGACTCCTGATCTCTCAATTATGTCCAACCCTCCACTCACAGAAGAATTTGGGATAAGTCTGACTCCAGCAGTAATTTATTTATTTCCATAAATGATCTATTTACGGCTGGCTTGGAGGTCAGTATCTTTTTTTAAAAGCAGTCACACTGAGTAGGGATTATCTATTCTTTTGAGATGCTGTCATGGTCTGATAATACAGATGTAGGACAGATAGTGTTGCACAAAGAAATTTAACCTGTGAATTCATTTGTCATTTGGAATTTCAGCAAGGAAACTGAAGGCAATGAGAAGCTCTGCAGCTCTGCCTGGGCTGCCATGAACTTTTTACTGGTGAATTCCATTCTGTGCCCTTCATCCTGTGGCTTGTCCACACTTATCCACATCACTTCTAATAGCATGGGCTTGTCTGTAGTTCAATTAAAATATGAGTATTTTTGTCTTCTGATGGGCCACTACCATCCATTATATTGGATAATGATAACTGATTTTGCCAGTACGATCACTAGTGGTGTTGGGAGTCCCAGTATAACAAGCCTTAATCAGTAGCAATAGATATCAGAATCTGACCCTTTCAGATTTCCCTAGATTTGAACTTCCTTCTGTACTAAAACATTAAATAGGCATAAAGTAAGACATCCAATGTTGTCTGTATGTAGAAAAAGTAAATCTTTTAAGTAAGAGAGCTACAGCACTTTGATCTGTGTCTAATACTGAGATTTCCTGAAAGTACTTCTTTGCAGCTGGACCTTAGTCTCTGGTCTGTTTTTAATAAATGTCAATGAATCATCCCAAACTAGAGGCAATAGCACAAACATGGAAGGTGCAATGGGTCAGTACAATTATTTGCTGAAGATTAGATAAAATTAGATAAAATTATGCTCAGTCATAGAAATCAAATCTTCCTTTAGAAGCTCTTCCAAATTGTTAACCTACGTTATTTACTATTAAATATTATTCCTAGTAACCAGCTCAGAATCAAAAATTCTCACCAATAATCAACAGAATTCCTGCCTTTAGGGCTCAGCTGTAGTGGACCAGTTGTGGCAGACCCCTGCTATGGGAACCTGACTCTTCCCACGACGTTCTTGAAAGCCCTTCAGTGCTCAGCGCCACGAACCGTGCTCCCGGTGCTGAGCGCAGGCGCTCGCCAGCAGCGGGACTCGGCCTTGCTGCCCTCCGCGTGTGTCCGGCCTCACCTGCACGGCAACAGCAGCAGGGAGGAGCTGCACCAGGAGCCAAAGGACTGTGCTCTTCATGAGAGTGCAAGACGGGGACAACCGGTAACAGAGGCGGAGGGGTAGGAGCTGTACTAAGCATTCATCACAGCCCGAGGCCTCCCTCACGCTTCTCCATGGCGGTTCTCGTGGGAAAGTGCCTTCGAAGGCTCATAACCAGCACCTCCAAAACAATGACAATGAGAAATGTTCTTCCTACATCCAACTATTTTTATTGTACTTTTAACGTACACGCAGCAGATATATTTCCTGCTAAGGATTTTTCCTAATCTGGTTGCCAAATGTGTGGAATATTGTAGCCCTGGGACTCGACTAAACCTTACTCTTTTTATTATTTAACTCAGAAAACAGGAGAGCCCTTAAAAGAGAGCTAGAGAGTAGGTAACCTGGCTCAGTGTGTTGCCTGGTGCCAGCCTTTGCCTGTGGATTCCACTCACTGAAATGCTTCTTAGGCAATTCCCAGTGGGTTTCGAAGTGTATGATGAGAAGTCTTTTATCTTTATTATCTCTCTCCTACCACTCAAAATATCCCAATCACTTTCTCTTTCTTTCCTGAGTAAAGCTGGAACTTTATAAATCATTACATGAAGAGAAATACCAAGAGAGAAATAAAGACCAGTATTGATACAGTGCAGCAGTTTCAGAAAAAAAAAAATAGCAATCATCTGGCTAAGAAAAGAGCAAAAATCGATTACTTAGGTCTGACTTACCTTTCTGATATTGTTATTATATTGGAAAACCTGCTAAGTCCTCAAGGACAGATCCATTGGCCTCTGTCACAAACCTTAACAGGCTCTATGGAGAAAAAGAGGCAAATGCAGTTGCCCCAAAATTACATTACCATACCCAGTCAAGTGGTGTGAGCATCATAACACTCTTCAAACATAAACATGTGGTTCTCCTTTCTCTTTATTTTAAGAAAAGAGCTAGAAAAACTGAGGCAGCATTCTGGGACTGTTAAATAATACTGAATATGTTATTGTTCAGTCAAATCCCATTCTTCGCCATCTGCTGAGATATACAACACTGGATTAAGTCAGCAGTAACTAGTGATATAAGCAATGAGCTAGAAATGTTCAGTCCGGTGAGAGCTAGAAACAGTTTAGCTGCCTGAAAAGTAAAACATCTCAAGCCAGCCAGTCACACATATTCAAAAATCAAAGCCACTCTTAAAAATTCACCACCTTCTCAAATTTTCTGTGCTTAAATGGCTGGCGTCACTTGTGAGGAAAGTTGACTTGGTTCAGTCAAGAAATGGGGGTGGGAAGTCGATTTTTCCCTCCAAATATCTGTTAATACACTGATCTATATTTTAAATCACTAAACCATTCATTGGATTAATGGATTAATGAGCATACCTGTGTTTAAGCAGACCATGAGGAATTCACACAATTAGAACACCAAGCTGACATGAAAATTGAGTTGATACACCTAAACACCTACGAACCCCTCCCAGAGCTGTTCATTCCAGTTTGGGTGCTGCTACCAGCAATTAGGTATCCTTGTATCCAAGAGGGAAGAATAGTTTTCTCCTGTACTGCCAGTCAAATGACGGGTGGTTTTAAATCATGCCTGTGTGGTATAGACCTCAAGATCCCACTGCTTTGCTCACATCTCCTTCTTGCAAAGAATTTTACATATTAATCCTGGACTATTAATGACTTTTACATAATGTAAGAAATAAGGAAGATACCTGAAGAATAGTTTAAATATGAGGTAGCTGTGTAACAATCTAACAAGTTTCTGAGGTTTTTGATCAAAACTAACCCCAAAAGAACCTAGCAAATCTCAGCTCTAACTTCACAGGCACAATCGTGAGCCATGGAAACACCCATACAACAGTGTAAATACCGCCCGGTCTCCTGGCAATTCCCATCACTCACTTCTTGACACCTAATGCCAACCAGGCTCATGCAAGTCAATTCACAAAGCAGCACTCCCCCCATAGCCTGGCCACAGGACTTTCACTTGGTTGAAGACAAGCAAAGTTAGGGGTCTATCTCTACTAACAATAACACAGCTGCATGCTGTTAAAGCAGTTGGTGGTTAAGTGAGAACTAATAAATAACGGTATGTCCTGACTGTTGCAGTGGAATGCGATAGTGGGGGGAGTGGGCAGAGCCGACAGCACTCTGGAGACTTCATTTGCATTACCCAAAGGTCAAGAATCACAGCCACAGTTCACAGCTTCGGTATACCGGTATCACTTTTAAAATGAGATCCCCTCTGCTATGAGAAACATCATGATGAACTAGTCAAGAGGATTTCTGCTTTCTACTATGGATACCTCCAAATCCGGGCCATAACGTCACTTGTTTCAAACAATCCTTTGTGTTAAGACCTTTAAGGATGTGGAGAAACAAATAGAGCTGAGTATGATTTTAAGTGTGATTTTTTCAGTGTGATACTGAAAATATGCCAATTGCTTTAGCTAACTGATAGATTTAAAAAAAGAAATGCAGTATTTCCCTAATTCAAGGTATTTCCCTTAGTGAATATTAAAAAAGCTTCACAATAAAATATTGTAAATATACTGAGATAGGCCTGTTTCCTCAGTTCTGAGCCTGGTCCTGAATTACATTATAAAGCAAATCATAAAATGCCAGATTTATTTTATATACAGACTCTGGTTTTCTGTATTTTTTTCTTCCTGTGTGTAAGGTTTTCTGTGTTCAAACATGTTTCCTAAAACTTCCAATCTGTTTTCTGCTCCATCCACAAATTATTATTTCAGAAACTAAGATTTTTTTTTTTAAAGTTGCAAGATTTACAATATAATGACAGTAATTATCAACTCTGTTTCAAGTTAAATGTAAACTTTCAACAATCTTTCAAAAATATGTGGCAAATTGACTGTGTGCATTGAAGGCACAATTGAGTATGTTTTATACTCTGTATTGTCAGATTTTAAAGAAAACTGGTAGACGTTAAAGATAATACAGGAGAACAAAGTGATACACACCCAGTAATACCTTGAAGTAATTGCACTTTAAACAGACCGATGATAAAGCAAACTGTCACAGAGTTAGTCATTCAGTTTTGCTCTGTACTGCTCTAATTAACTAGAAGACACCATTTCTGAAAGGAAAAATTTTTGAAAAATTGTAAAAATTCTTTCTTCCTCTCACATTTGCCACCTTGAAATCTGAGAAACCTCAATATCTAGGAACATTCAGTTAATTTTAACAGAAAAAAATTAAAGCCATAATGTGTGGGAACGTTGCCTTATTAATACCTGAAAGATGGTGATTTGATTATACCTCCTATCTCTGGTTTTGCAACATTTTTTGTCTATATAGAACTATAGAACTGTGCTTTCCCCCCCCTCCCCCCCCCCCCCATTTATTTCTTTTTTGTAGATGTTTAAAATACGTTTATTATCTATCACATTACATCTAGGTGTCTGATTTCAGGTTCTCCTATTCTGGTATGGCCCCATCCATCTCGTATTGCAAAGTTATGTGAAGACTTTAAATTCCTTGTATCCAATGTTTTACTCAGGGACAGGTTTCAATAGCAGACAACAATGTCATATTCTCAAAGACATGAAACTATTTATTGGTAAACTGTAAACTAAGGTACGTCAGCAAGTTGGAACTGCAAAATTTAATTGCTCATAATATTAGATTTTCTTATCAGAAATAGATAACCATTCACTGACAAAGAGATATGATCAGTATAAACTTGAATAGCAACATATTTGTAGGTATCTTTTAAAGGCTATCTCGTTTTCATGATCTTCAGAAATTCCTTCATAATGCAAATAGAACTGAACGCCCAATGCAAATGATTTCCTGCAATTTTTTGCTTACAATTATACATGAAATTGCTTCATTACTGCTTGTTACTTGTTTCTGTTCACTCCCTACAGATATTCAGATAAAAGATGTATCTATGCTTAAAGGTACAATGGGACTAATAGCATCTCAGCTTACTTCTGCTTTCTTTTCCTGTATAAATTTGAATAAACTTCATGGATTCCTTTCAGGCACCTAACTCCCAAGGAAAGCAGTGGGCACTACATGCAAAAGTAGGAAGAGAGTGCTGAAGTGCTTTTAAGGCTCTACATCCTAATCCTACTTTTCTTATTCTGTAAAGTGAAGACAACTTTAGGGGAGTAAGATATTGAAGACAGCAGAGTACTGTCACTTCAGTAGCAGGGCTTGTATAGGAACTTGAAGATAGATGGGTGCATCTCTGCATCCTGAGTTGGGTTTTCCTCAGCAATAAGAGCCAGGTCTCTACCAGACAGGGGTGAAAAATCATGTTGAATTCTCATCTTCATCCAGTTCCAATTCTACAGGGCTGTTTTCTGTTATCTGGCTGGCTTGTATTCAAGTAGGTCTCACCTAGAGCAAGAGTTGCTCTGGGGCTATGCTCTACAATTCATTAGCTATAGCTTCTGCTATTGGATTAGTGGGTCTTCCTTCTCCCCTCACTATCTTTCCACAACTAAGAGTCTTTCAACCCTGGTTCTGCCCAGGGTTTTCTTGCAGTTTGTTGGGTCTATTTTCTTCACAAAACAGAGCTGTCATGATAGGTCATGGATAAGCCACAATCTCTCATGTATTTGAATCCTGAAATGACACATAATCAAATGCAGATTCAAGATTCCCTGTTAATTACATAGTACAGTGTTAATTCTCAGTACAACAGAATTTCAGCAAAAAGTGACTATAGTTATATATAGGATTCAAACACAAGAAACCGCACTAATGAATGTGTAGACTACTTTCTGCTAATGGCTAAAGAAGACACAGTCCAAAGGTTCAGGAACAGACCATTGCTCAGAACTCAGACACCTGGACTGTACACTAAAGTGCACGCTGAATGAGACATGGGTGCTCATTACTGTTGTTAGAAGTGATATGTTTGACATGAACTTTAACAATAAGGAAATCCAGAACTCTAACACTTTGCCCAGGTTTTCTGTGATCACTGGCAATGTATGATTTTCTGACACAATGTACTTTAACAGTATCATCATGAAAAGAAAATTCAGACTGGAGGTTACTATTGATAATGGCAGCTGGTTATACTTTACGATGAAACACAGCTTGTTCTCATTATTCACCACTAACTCCGAGGAAGAAGACAACATCTTTCATACACTTACAATTGATTGAAAATCTGACTCCTTGTTTTAAGATATCAAAAACATTGAATAACTTATATCAGTGTCTGACAAGGTAAAGTAATGGATGAAGAATACAGTCCTACTTTTAAAATTAAGCACCCTTAAAAAAAAAAAAAAATAAAGACAAACTGGTCTCCAAGAGACTGTTAATATTCCACATCATGAACAAGAAAATAAAAGGATTTTTAAATAGTATATAAATATACAGCAAATAATCCATCCAGAGAAAACAAAACAACCCACACGACAAAAACATCCCAACTTTTAACACTGTCATTGACAACCTCTCAGCTGGTCCTTCATAACTTTGGATCCAGGAAATCAGAAATATTAAGTGAAATGCAGCAATGCGAAAACAGCAACAAGGTCCTAGAAACATGTGCAGACTTGTCTCAAGGCGTCAGAGAGATTAAATCCCAGAACTGGAGGCAGCCAGGGACAAGAAAGAGAGAGTTTACAACTTTCAACATAAGCGTCAAGCCTGACCATCTCTTTACTTTCTCCAATTGCTATTTCTGCTACACCCTTTCTGCAAAAAAATCATCCTTCAACTCTGACTTCAGGCATAGTTTTTGAATTTCCGAAAGCCCGTGATACAGTCACTCTCACCAACCCTTGCTGTGCATTGGAGTATACCTTGAGACCTTGGGAAAATGTAGTCCAGGCTCAAGCAGCCTAAAACATACCTGTGCCCTAAGGGCTGGCTACTGGCTTTTGGAATTGTCAGTAGGGAGATTAGGCACAGAAAGTTAGGTGTAGCATTGGCTTGTTATTCCACTAAGAATAAAAATTAAAAACCATGAAACAATAAATTCTACTCTTACTGCAGTAAAACATTTGGAAAGTAAGCAACCCTCAAAGTATGAATCTGACTGGATGACTCAGACATTATTTATACTTCTCTTATGATTAACTTCTTGCTGGCAACATCATCATATAAAATAAAGCACCATTCAACACTTTCAAGGCAACTTCATTGTACACCCTAAAATTAAGCATCATAAATTTAGTTATCCTCAAAATAATTACATTAAAGTTTCACTGGCACTTTGGACAAGTCTGTGATGATATAACTTCAGCTTAAAATAGTGACCAATTTAAGCTGAACATTTGTTTAACATATTGTCATGCAACATGGATTTAATAGTAGTTTAGATATGTAATCTTGGTGTTTTTCATTAGTCTATAACTTTTTATTGTCATTTATCTAAACTATGTAAGCATTAAATCTGTGGGACTATGACCAGTACACCAAGGTCAATTCCATTAGAAAAAAAAAGTCTCTTTATTAATAAGTTCTTTGAAACGTGTTTCCAAACATTCCTCAGGAATGTAATTCTTTTTCAGTGCCATGAATATCAATACAAATACTTGCAGACTGTATGAGAGTAGGAGTGTCCAAGAACCTCAGTAATAATTAGAGTAATAAACCAAGGAGAGGCTTTTGCAACAAGGACAGTTACAAGTAATTTTGATTTGAAAAATTACATTAAACCAGTCTTAATTCTTTTTCACAGCAAAGTAGTAGGCTCTGGAAGATCACAGAATGGTTGAGGTTGTAAGGGACCTCCAGAGGTCATCTGGTCCAACTCCCAAAGATGGGCAAGAGCAGCAGATGCTACAGATCTTGATATTGGTCAGGTTTTTTATTTTTTTTCATATGCAAAGCATTGGAATAGTACAAAATTAACTGAAAAACCACAGAAAAGGAAATAGCAATAGCTCTCTGTCAAACCGAATGTGCTTATTAACTGTGTCTACTTTATACTTGCACGCTATTTTCATTTGTGATTCCAAAAGTGGAATAGATTTAGGAATTTAGGAAATATGAATCAAATTGCAAGAGCACTGGAACAAGGATTAAAAATCAAATTGGTCATGATAAATTGAAAAATTTATCTGAACAAATTAGAATACAATTTAATAACAACAAAGATGGTTACATATGAAGGAATGGTCAGCTCTGTGAATACAGATAACTATTTAGCAGGAGAGTCTTTGGAATCTTTGGGGATTACAAGTAGAATATGAATCAGGAGCACAACATACAAGTCATCTGTTCCTTTTCCACACCATGGGCACGTTTAAACCAGCATAACATCCCCATTTTGGGCATTACACTTGAAGAAAGATGTGGACCTAGTGTAGGGAACGCAGAAGCTGGCAAAAGCATGGTCAGGGATCACAAAACCACAAGAAATGTTCTGAAGAAGTAGGGTCATTTAGAAGGTTGAGGAGAAATATAGAAATCTTCACAAAAAAACAGCTGCCTCAGAAAAAGTGGGATCTGTCTGTTCTCAGCAGTGATAGAGACTTAAAGTGCTGTGACAGAGGGTGGTGTTAGACCTCATAAAAGGTTTAATTTAAGCCAGGTAACCACTGGAATAGATTGCCTAGGCACAGTGGGGAGTATCTACTGCTAGTAGTCTTTAAGAACAAGTCAAAGAGGAACCTGAGCACTTTCAGGTGGAGCTGATCCTACGTTACCACAGTGGTCCCTATGGATCTTACACTCCATGATTGTCCTTCCACAGTCACCTATGTTTCACTTCACTCCTTCCCTGGCCTCACCCCTTACCTCTGTATTTAGCTTTCAGCTCATTCCTAAAGGCCAGCCTTATACTCAAGAGATCACATGGAAGGGTATAGTGACCTGGTGTCATACTCCTATTCTGCATGCATGTTATTCTCTCCTTTCACTTGCATCTTCCCTGTATATTAGGAAGCATAAATCACCCTGTATGCATGCATACATGCACATGTGTACTTCTTAAACAGAAGAAGCTCCCACTCCTGATTAGCCTTAAAATGTCACCAAAATAAATGTTTGGTAAAACATGCTTCTTAATCAAGTTGCATTGGTACACCTCACAATGCCATTTCACAGTTATGATGCAATTGGTAATAGCTGAGATTGTACAGTATACAGAGGTGACACATTTCTTTCTAAAATAAAAGCATGAGAACATATCTAATAGCAACACTAACTTACATGATGTCATCAGTTTTGAAGATAAAATGACCCCACAGATTAATGAGGAATTCTGCCTAGAAGTCAAAGGTATGATATGATCTTTATATTATTAAACAAGAGCTAGATATGATCTAACCTACCTCAAACAGGCCAGCCTTTAATAGAAAGAAGAGAAAAAGGCTGAATACCAAGAGTCCTTATTTATTTCTGGTGTAACACCAACGAAGCCAACAGAATTCCTTGAAGTTCAGTGTGCTTCAGTGCCACGTGGCAAGTGCCACAGGTCATCCTGTAAACTGCAAGATATGACGGATAAAAAAAGCAATGACATTTTCTGTTCCTATTTAGGAGATGTTATACTAAGAAATAAGATACCACAGGACCGTATCTCAGAAAATGCCTGTTTATTATTATGTAACAATTGATGTATCAATTAACTAAGCAATTTTACAATTACAAATAGGAACATATTCCAGGAAGCCATCTGGAATGAAGAAATCATGAAGTTTCCTAGGAAATTAGATTTTTTTTTTATACCGTACATAGTAAACATAATTCTGCTGTAAATAATATACCAATAAAACATAGTTTTACATTCCACTTTCCTGAAAAGCAGTCAAGAATTAAGTAGGCTAGACTTTATTTTTTCAAAATCCTAAAACTAGGAGGTCATTCATCCATCTGATCAAGTCAGACTTACTATATTAGTCTCCAGACTAGAGATAGTGATTCCCTCATCCTTAGCACTGACACCAAACACAAGCGTTCCCAGACCCCCCTGAAGGTAGATTCTAAATAGACGGACATTAATAGTTAATGACTGGGAACAGAGCACATCAATACCTTTTAAAAAATTAACAAACCTGGATTTCCTTGGACATATGAGCAATAAGAAGAAATCACCTAGCACCTTTTTTTAGAAAATGCATTTAAAGATTTCTCATTCATAGCCTGCTTCTGGCTTTACACTCCATGATGAGGGCCACTATTTACTTGTGATGACAAGGGGTCTCTACTGTGGCCAAAGTTGTCAGCAACTGACAGCACTTCACATTTATCAATTTCAGGCTGTTCAGTGTCTTTAACCCAAGTTCTGCACTTCCAGAAGAACAAGACCCTTGCCAACAAATTGAGAACTGAGCTGTCCCAGGGAAGGGGGACTAAAGGACCTGTTAACTTCACACTATTTCCAGTGCAAGTCTTGTGTCACCCTGTTTACATCATGCATCATTCATCTGCTGTGATGAAACATAACCCCGTGTTTTAAAAAAAGACCTCTGTAACAGTGAGGATACTATATATCTGTGAGAAGTGTTTCACATATTTTCCATGGGCACAAACTGCTCCTGCTTCTATTTAAATCTCTGTAGCTCCCTTCAGGGGACATTATTCACGTTAGGGAATTCATTCAGAAGGTACTTAGCGTAAGAAGGAGAAAAGCCAGCATGGCAGCAGACAGCAACATGGCTCCTGAAGAAAAGACGAGCACTACTCCTGTGAAAAGGGCTGTCCACAAGATCCGAATGGCCAGCCTAGTCTTCAGCTTGGCACGAGGCTGGCAGCAGTGGGTATCTGACCACCATGTGAAGCAAGCCCAAGAACCCTCTGGATGGATGCCCTCTGAAGAAGACTCATCAACTCAGCCTGTACAAGAAAGACCCTTTGAAAAAAGGCCAATTCCACTTGTCAAGATGGACCAAGGAAAAGATGACGATAAATCCTCAGCAAAAGAATCAGTGACAATAAGAGATGCTGAAAAAAATGCAAGGGAATCAGATGAAGCCCTCAAAAAGTTCAACATTAAAAGCAAAGAGGTGACCAAAACAATTGTAAGCAAAGCTTATGAACGAGGAGGTGATGTTAGCCTCCTCAGTGGAAGGTATGAGAATAACAACAGTAGCTCAGAGATGACCAAGCTCAAAGAAGAATCAAGTGCTATTGACAAAATTCTTAGTGGTAAATTATCTCCAACTGTAACAAGAAAGTGTTCAAACATGGTATCAGAGCTGACCAAGGGCTGGAAACAGATGGAACAAGAGGACAAAGAGGGGGCTAAGGAAGAACTGCTGCTTAAGTGTCATGATAACAGCCTGGATACAGAGGACAGTGGCTATGGGGAAGCAGAGGACAAACTCGAGCAAGAAGACAGTGACCGAGAGGTGACAGCTGTGAAGATTAAACGACCTGTGTCATCTTTGTAAGTAAAACACCTTTATTGCAGTATCACAAAAGGTCAGCAGACTCAGAGACAGGTAGAGGTTTCCATGAGGACAAAAGGGAAAACAAAACTGGTAGGAAATGGTCAAAGACAAAATATTACTCATGAAGAAAAAAAAAAAAAACAACTCAGAACACCTTTCGCATATTTCTTTGTGCTTAACTAGTTAGTAAACATTTCTGACTATAGTCTTAGGTTTTACATGCTCTATACATAATAGACACAGGAAGTTATATGTGGGAGCTGTAATTAATTTTCTGGATTTATTAGTTCATCAGAATCACTACTTTTTAATAATTTAGTCCACATTTCACATTAAAATCTTTCACCTCATCAAGAGCCCACAGCTATTCATTTATTTAATCAGATGTTAAGTCTAAAACAATGTACCTGAAAAAAAATATTTCCAAATACTTATGCATTACTTTGCTTAGTATAAATTGTCCATGTTCTTGGGAGTGATCTGCAAAGAATGTCCAAAATAGACATTGTGGGAATTAAACCTTTAAGTACATCTTAACAGAAGCTAGTTTACCTGCTTTTCTTTGGAAGTTTTCCATGGATTTGGAATTCATAAAGTCAAATAATGGAAACTTTCACAGGAGCTGGGATCCCAAACATACATTAAAAAGGATCCAGCCTGTGTCAACATCTGCAGGTTTGTTTTGAATCATGCTGTATGTTCTAAATTATTTGACAAAGAGAACATTTCAATCATCAATTGATTCTTCAAATTCAAGGTCTTTCTACAGGTACACTGTCATAAGGGGCAGGGTGTGGGGGGGAAGTACATTCATTGACTATGCTGTGGAAGTAGAAGTTCCTGACATACAAACTTCCTGATGTCTGTAAATGATGTGAAGAAAAAAGGAAGCAAAATCTGTAACTTACCTGTGTAGTTATTACAGGTTCTACTTTAAAATTTGAATTAAGTAGCAATCAAATTCACAGCATCAGACAGGTCTGAGCTATGCTTCTTTCAGTAAGAGGCTCATGCTTGAAGATTACCAAACAACAACAGGCGCATATTAAATTTGAAGCCCAGGTAGTAAAGAAGTAGAGTTCAGCCATAGCCATGCAGTCCTCAGGAAATCTCCCAGGAGAGTAGAGGAACAGGAGAGGCAGGTAGAAATTCTCTAGTTTCCTTTCCCAGAGATCTCCAGCAGAACCATCTTTCTGGAAGATGGCTACAAACAGATGCGCTGTGACCAGTCTTGCCGATGGGTAGCTGCCAAACTAATTCATCACTCTTTTTTCAGTAAAAGATTAAAAGATCCATGTGTCCAATGCTACCAGATGGGAAACTGCAGGCAGCCGTTACAAACACAACATGCTGTTTGCCCCAGTCCTCTGTTTTACAAACTCTGTAATGCCCCAGAACAACGACAGCAGAAAGGAACGTGCAGTTGAGCCTGAACTGTTTCAGTGTAAAACCTCACATCTAGCTGTAAAATCGCGATGAGGGAGAGCGCAGCCTCTGAGGCCAGGGTGCACCGAGCCGTAGACAAGGCACAGCAGACACGCTGCCCACTGGCTTTGCTGGGCAGGGAGGACAGCTGGAGGTGAAACTTAAACCAAAGCAGGGGTTGGCACAGCTTGTCTGCCTGAGCCCATGGGGGGGAAGAGGCTGGCACTGGGGCGCGGGTTCCTACCAGGAGCCATCACATAGTGGGACTGTAGTGGGTCTGCAAGTGCTTCTACTCTGCATCCATCACCCACACGCACGCAACGTGAGCACAAGCTGAGCAGGAGGCAATTTGAGATGATAAGGCAGGGTTTTCATGCACTCAATTAGCCTGTGTATAAAGGATGAGCAAGGCAGCAGGAATCAGAGAATCAGGACCAGTATGCTCATGTTGTATCCTAATCGCCACTTCAGAAATGAAAAACTGGGACTAGCACTGATGAAAATGCCAAAACAGACTTTGTGATCCCTCTGCAGACAGTCATGTAGGCTGTACCATTCCCACTGCTCAGATTTTACACCTCTCTACTAATGAGTGTTTACCATGACCAGCAGTAGGTTATGACTAACGTAATCATGGGTTTCAACCATACCGTACTTTTTAGCACAACTGTCTGAACGCATATAGCTATTTTAACTATTCAAGTTGGAGATCAGAATGATACTTTGCTGTACAGCTGACCAGTCATCTCCCACAGGGAGCAAATGATTACTAGTCAAAGTGAAAAAAAGCTCGTCAGCAACCTAGAGCTTGAAAGTTTGTGGCCCCTGCTTTTGGAAGAGACTGTGTGCACCATCCTTTGACAGAAGTTAGGACCTCAAAACAAAGATTTCACACATATAGTGGGAAAACCAGCAGATATTGTCTGTAAATAACCTCAGTTAAAACAAATTGCTCACTTTAGAAATGCTATAGCAGAAACAAAGTAGATATCTTTCTGCTAGACTTTACTTATCTTTTCTCCATATGTCTAATTTCAGTGATGCTACCTATGAAAAAAAAACGATTAGCCATATTTACTGAGGTGCCCATTACTGGAATACCATCCTCTATGCTACTTACTTTTCTCTCTTCTACTGAAATCTGACACAAAAGTAATTTTCTGCACTTACAGTGCTGTTATCAGGACTGGATTTTTTAACTAGTCATTTAAAAAAAAAATATTCTATAGCCTTGGAATTCATTATTTCAGCCTGCTATTTTTATGAACCTTTCAGTGTGGCTTAATCTTCTTCAAAAAGGCCATAAGTACATGGATGTTAAAGCAAATCTCCCATTTTTCTGTCTATATTCTGGGAAAAAAGCATTAGTGCCAGTTTTTTGTTTTTTTTTTTTTTTTTTTTTGCTTGCATCAGCACCTTCACCATTTCCAGTTGCAATACTTACTGGAATAAGGTTGCTTCCTTAGCAGAAGGCACGTTAACTCCTACAGGCATAGAAAACACTATTTAATTTCTGATGAGAAGCCAAAGGGATGTAACAGTAATATGAAACTCAAAATATTAAAAAGGAATCTATACCTTTCCCCTGCAGAAAGGATCAGAGGGAACATGGAACATGGACAACTTCAGAATGCATTTAGGGTGATCATTCTGGTTAACAGGTTAATTTAGGGGATTGTTACAAGTAAAGCATTTCTTACAGTGGGTTAATGTTCACAACCTTTGCTTTGGATCCACAATCCATTGTGTGGTACAAACACAAAAAAAATGCTTCCATGTATATACAGTTTACTGTTTTAACTTGTCATTAAGCTAAACAATGGGGGAAATTGCACTTCAGCCACCAGAAATGGTTAAGTTAGATAGTAACAGTGAGGTTTTTTCAGTCCCATGTGGGGCACGATAAAAGCAAAAGGATAGATAATATGGTGTTTTTCTCAACCACTGAGAGGACGATTAGAATAAAGAAGGTGATAATAGCATTCAGCTAGAGAAGAGAATTAAAAATTTCAGTAGGAAAAGGAGAGAATACTTAGTAGACTGTTAAAGAAAAAGAGGTAAGAAAGCCTCTACAGAGTTACGCTATCTCACTCACTGTTGTCTTTCCCCTCAATTTGGGAAACTGAAGCTCCAGGACTTTCTCAGGGGACATGGCCCTCGGAGAGAAGGGGGAGCAGCTGGCTGTGGCTGAGCGATAAGCCCTCCGTGATGGCATCTGCTCATCAGCTCCACTGAGGCTGTTGGTATCACTTCTTCTAGGCAATTTTGATTCACTTGATTTTTGTTCCTCTCCCCCTTCCTCCCAATCTCCCCCTCCCCCTCTTCACTGATACCTTCCCATGCAAAAAGCCGAGGAAGCAATCAATCTGAGCTTCAGATGGAGTTAAGACTCCACTGACACAGGGTTTCTATGGCATTTGTAAGTTCCATAGGTTTCAGGAGACAAATTGCTATGTGTAACCAAACCCTGTGTCCACAACTGCTCTGGGCAGGGAAGTCACAATTCAGGGCAAGAGGCAAAGGATCACAGCTTTCCCTGTCTCTGTATGGCAACAGTTTATATACAGGGGGATTTGGTTTATTGATGAGAAACAAAATTGTCTAGCTTTACTCCACTAATATATTTTAATGTTTTCCTGACAACACCTACCTGTTAATCACTTACATGCACAAAACCACAGGCAAATATATACTGTCTACACTCAGGATGCTCTGCAGTCACACCACAGAAGAATGCTCTCAATTATTCTGGTGCTTTTCACCGTATTTATGGAGAAGAGTATTTGGGATCTTTTAAATGCAGTTTCTCAATACAGCTAAGCCAAGCTAATAGCAACTCCACAGCTAAAAGGGTGGTTTTGCTCTCCTACTCCTTCTTCTATCCCTGGCACTAAGTGTCTGTACTTCTCGCTCTAGCACTACAGTGCTGCCCAGTACTGGCATCCTTCTGGTCAGACCTGAACTGGGGACATCTCTATCACTCCTATTCTCTCTTTCAGCAGGCTTAGTAGAAAACAAAGGAATGGTCAAACAGCAAGGAAACAAAATATTCTGCCGGTTTGTAGTCCTCTGTACTGTTTTGTTAACTGTGTTTTGGTTCTCTGGGTTACTGTTAATATTCAGCTGACATTACTTGGGAGGTTTCAGAGCAGCCTTCTGGGAAGTAGAAATATTAGAAAACAAATTACTTTGGCACAGTCACAGCAGAACATACTCCCTAGCATACTCTGTATAGAACATACTCTGTATAGACACAATGACAGGATGCGGACAGCACGAAGACTAGCTCAGACTCTCTATATTTCCTTCACAACATGTGATATTGGCCACTAGAGGAAAGAGTATCAACAATTTGTCTGCCTGGAGTCATATGATGTTGCAATATGATGTTGCTATGCACAAACACACACACACACACACACACAAGATCAGTGAGACCTCTGAAGGTCTTTTGTCATCCTTTGACCTTGATACAAATCTCAGTAGCCCTAAGTTTCTTTCAGGCTTGTACCCTGACAATGACAACGTGAATTTTGGACTTCAATCCTTGTTCAGAACCATACTTAAAATATATGAGCATAGGCAAAGCTAGTGCACTCTATTAGCTTTTTGTTGTTGTTTTAAACATCAACACCTATTAGGGGGCAGATTTTATCTAGACACTACCTACTGTTTTTCAGTCAAGAACAGCTGAGGACTCAGTCTATACACTTACAGTTATTGTCATCTATAACATCAGGGCAGGCAGACTTCAAGCTCTGCTGTCCAGTCAGAAACGGGCAGGTACATGACTGACCAAAGGTATAAAAAGTGCAGGTAATTAGCAACATATTATTTCGCTCCCATACAGAATTAAGTCATTCTGGGCAAAAGTTTGTCAAAATGGGCTCAAATCTAGGCTAGAGGGTGGTAGCGTAAATGAGATCAAGTTGTGACCACTAAATTTGCTTTTGAGTGCAAACTGGAACACGGACTAAAAGCCCCCAAAGAACTAATTTAGAAGTAGTGAACTTATGCCACCTGGTGGTTAGCATCTGGTCTGGCAAAACCATGGTAACCACATTAATAGAAGAGATTAGTAGCAAAACCGTGTAATTCAATCATGAAATGCGAAGCGTAAATGCCTTTTTTTTTTTTCTTTCAGTGCAAACAGGTTTAGTGAAGAAGCACGTATCAAAGCCCACAGGAAATACAGCCCCGTTAGCAGCCTGAAGGACAGGTGGCAAGAATGGGCCGACCAGCACATTGAAATGCAGAAGTTGAATCCCTTCAGTGAGGAATTTGACCACGACCTGGCCATGTCCACACGCCTACGCAAAGGAGATGAAGGCTACGGCCGCCCAAAGGAAGGAACAAAAACTGCTGAGAGGGCCAAGAGAGCTGAGGCCCATATCCACCGGGAGATCAGGGACATGTGCTTCATCATTGAATCAATGGCTAAGCCACGGCCCGACGGCAAGATCCAAGTCACTTTTGGGGAACTCTTTGAGAGATACGTTCGTATTTCAGATAAGGTTGTTGGGATTCTCATGAGAGCCAGGAAACACGGGCTGGTGGACTTTGAGGGAGAAATGTTATGGCAAGGAAGGGATGATAACGTCATAATTACTTTATTAAAATAAGTATGTGACAACCAAAACAACTTGCTTTGGAAAACCTTTCTCTACTTCTTCCTTGATATTAACATTTGCACATTTTGAATACAAAATTCCCCCCCCGTTCACCCACATAAGACAAGACATTGAACATTTTTCTAAATAGGTATAATTACTGCATGCTAACACAAGCATCTGAATGGATTTTTCTCTGTACCAGGAGGGCTTGCAGGACATTTCAGTTAATTACTACATAAAAAAAAAAAAAAAAAAAAAAAAGAAGAGAAAAATCTATATTGAATTTAAGCAGCTGATCATCAAAACCCACAGTAGTATAAATAGCTACAAATGAATTCCAATTTTTACTTGTTTTTTTACATTCAAGATCTTCCCAACTGTTTAAACTGGGATATCAGGAATATAAACCATACCAGATCAGAAGTTGAATGAAAATATAAACTCAGACCAGGTTTTTGATCTGTGAAAGTGATTGTGCACATATTTCCTAATTAATTTATTTAAATGCATTTTAAAATAGTTTTATTTGAACACAGAATCAAGGATACCACACTTGTTTCCTTTACAAGCAGGATATGCAACTACTACTGCAGTATTATCTTGTGGCAGCTATTGACACAGCTTTCTCTTACATATCACATAAAAAGACAAAATCCTTTTTATAAATGAGGTTTTATATTTAATGTATTTATACAGCTAATTTATTAGATAGTTTTATATTTAGAGCTATGGATGTTGGAGAGAAAACACCCAAAAGAACGTAATGCATAAAAAAGTTTTTAATAGATAGCCACATAGAAAATACCTCCTATGCAACACTGGGCAATGTGTCATCTGATTATCTATGTAAATACATTTCTTACAAATACAGGTCAAAATAACATGTAACATACCGAAACCAGTCAGATACTTGTACTGTTGTGTATAGCAAAAAACATGACTACAATCACCATCTTCCATTGAAATATGCCTCTGTGAGAAAAGATACAGAAACACTGTTCATAACTGAAATCAACGAATTTTAAGGAAAATCGTGTTTCGTATTATACAGTAACACTGGCCTAATTTTACAGCATTTGCCATTTGAACTACTCAGATGTAACTGAAATACTGTGGTACAGTCCAGGTGATGCTGAAGAGGAGTAAATGGTAATGAACTAATACTTCTAGGTCTTAGAATAGTTTGTATTATGCACAAATCTGAGACCTCTGTAAGGTCTGTAATGCTTTCTAGATTATGTAGATCACTGTTTCTCTAAACTGCTACTATAAAAATAACTATCTTGGTAAAAATGTGCTTCACATGAAAAGTATTTGTTTTGGAGCTAGATGCCTGGACAAGTAATTTGCATAATGAAAAAAAAAAATATTTTTTTTCCCCATAAGATTCTTTCAAACTGAAAGAGCAAGTATCTTCTTACAGAAGAAAAGGTGTATGACCATCTTGTCTCTGTGATAAAACAAGTATTGCCATCTTCTTCTGAGAGTACAGGTACTCTAGTTTGAAGCTCCAATGAACAAATAAATCAAGTATTTTATAAGTTAGTGACACAAGAACTGATTACTATGTCTATTGTAAGTCTATGCAAATCACTGATATTTTAGGCACAGGTATATGTTGGGAATCTAAGGAAGAAAAAAAATTAATTATACTATGGATTCAGTGGAACTTACTTAATAATGTTTTCTTGAGATCTCTCAGACTAGTCAAGCTGACCTGCAAAACTGACCTGTAAGTGTAATACTTACATATTTACCTGCATATTCTTATCTTATTCTTTACGTTTTTATATAATGACCTTTACAGCTGTCTAAATTGTTGTGAGAAACTTTGGTTGTCAAAGGAATACATGAACTACAAATAAATACCTTAGTTGATTATTTCTTGGGTCATTCCTCTCACATACTAGAGAAGAAATACACTTTTGCATATTCTGTGAAGTAAAACATCAGTAAGTTTTTTTAAAATATAAGTACATTCTCCTTTTCACAAGAAGTTAAAATATTTCCCTGTGAAGGTTTCTCAGTCCAAAGCATCAGAACAAGATTTCAGAGTACATGAAAATGAAACAGTCCTTGTACAAAATACCTGTATAAAGAATACACACTAAAGGCATGTAAGTGTTAAGTGAATTACATAGTTCTGCTCGTGACAACTCTCATCCTACCACAGGAAACACAGCAGAGATAGAGTTCACCACAGATGCTTTTTTCAGTGTTATGTTCATGCGTGACTTAAAGCCCAAGCACACCTCACCATTGTATGAGGAATCATATACATCTGCTTTCATTCACTGACCTGAAACAGTAGAAGTGATATATTTTTGTACTGAAACACTCAAACTGTAATATACCACTAAGATGTGCCCTTCAATACTATGCATGTTTACAGCATGTGTCGTGGTTTGAGCCTGGTCTGCAACCAACCACTGCAGCTGGTCACCCTCCCTTCCCCCTCCCCACCTGGGAATGGGGGAGGGGATTAGAGGGGTGAAGGGAGACTCGCAGGCTGAGATAGGAACAGTTTAAGAATGGCAATAAAATGAGAACAATGATCATGATAGGGAAAAAAGGAAATATATAAACAGGCAATGCACAAGGTAACTGCTCACCACCCGCTAACCAATACGCAGCCCGTTCCCAGCCAGCGACCCCGAGATACCAAGATCCCACAATCGCAATCCCAGAAACGAGAGAGAGCACCTTCCCAACCACCCCTCCTCTATATAGTGAGCATGACGTTCCATGGTATGGAATATTTCATTGGCCAGTTTGGGTCTGATGCTCTGTCTGTGCTCCCTCCCTGCTGCTCCCTGTGCCCTTGCACACCGGCAGGACATGGGGAGTCGGAGAGTCCTTGAAGTCTCGGTAGCAGCTGAAAACATCAGTGTGCTATCAGCATTCTTCTCATACCAAACCCAAAGCTAAATCCAAAACACAGCACTCATCTAGTCCCTGAAAAGGAATATTAACTCTATTTCAGCCCAAACCAGGACAGCATGTAATAAGAGCTTGTGGTTTCATATGAAGTCTATGCCATCTACTACATCACCTTCAGGGAAACTTCTGGAATACTACTAGGCATGTACTGCTGAAGTAGGAATCAAAAAAACCTTCCTGTCTTAGGTCTTGAGCCAACGAAGTAGCCTGTAAAAACTGCAGAGTAAATTAAGTTTTTCCACTTCCTCCTACGTGTTTGATAGGAACACAGAAGTGCGGAGTGCCTCTTCTCCTCTATATTCTACTTGCTGAGCACTGCTTCTAATGAAGCAACCATTACATGAAAGGAAGGCAGCAATCGTTGCCAACAATTTTGATTCGCATGAGAGCCATCTCTGCCTTGTTGCATGACTACTGACAAGAAAGGCTGGGCTGACTGAATCGCAAGCATTAGCTCTGGCATTTTACTGCTCTTGTCCATACAATGCAGGGAGACAAGACACCTGACTTGGACTGAATAAACTGCTGGCATTCTCATATGCAAGCAACTTCCTCCAGCTTCATTAGGGCAAGTTAAGAATTTACTTTGGAGGCAACAATTGATCCTGACCCAGTATTAACATCTGAAATTTAGGCATATCTGCACATAGGTTAATGCGGAGATTTGTACGAGTTTCATCCACTTAAATATTTGTGAGTAACACATTATTGACATTTGACTTTTCTGCAGGCTGCTGTATGCCCACCAGCAGTCACTGTGGGCAAGACTATGTTTTAACAGTTTCATAAAATTCATACACTAATACTGGGTGCAAGAGAGACAAGGACAGATCAAACTTCTCAGCTGAACTGTAATTCAGTGACAGAGGAGATGGGGAACCTACTCATTTTCTCCTTTATGGAACGTAGCAGAGAGAACTGAACTTCTGTAACTTTTATTCAAACATATTCAGCAACAGAACAGACCACTGACATTCTACTTCTTGAATCTCAACATTTAATTTAGCTGATAGAACATAGAATAGAATTGTTTAGGTTGGAAAAGACCTTTAAGATCATTGAATCCAACTGTTAACCTAATACTGCCAAGTCCACCACTAAGCCATGTCCCTAAGCACCACATCTACAAGTCTTTCAAATACCTCCAGAGATGGTGACTCAACCACTTCCCTGGGCAGCCTGTTCCAATGCCTGACAACCCTTCCAGTGAAGAATTTTTTTCCTAATACCCAATCTAAACCTCCCCTCGCACAACTTGAGACCATCTCCTCTTGTCCTATTATTTGTTACTTGGGAGAAGAGACCGACACCCACCTCACTACAACCTCCTTTCAGGTAGTTGTAGAGAGTGATAAGGTCTCCTCTCAGCCTCCTTTTCTCCAGGCTAAACAACCCCAGTTGCCTCAGCCACTCCTCAGAAGACATGTGCTCCAGACGCTTCACCAGCTTTGCTGTCCTTCTCTGGACACGCTCCAGCACCAAAATGTCTTTCTTGTAGTGAGGGGCGCAACACTGAACACTATTCAATGTGCAGCCTTACCAGTGCCAAGGACAGGGGGACAATCACTTCCCTAGTCCTGCTGGTCACACCATTCCTGATACAAGCCAGGATCCTATTGGTCTTCTTGGCTACCTGGGCACACTGCCGGCTCATATTCAACCGACTGTCAATTGATGCCCCCAGGTCTTTTTCCACCAGGCATCTTTTCAGCCACTCTTCCCCAAGCCTGTAGCATTGCATGGGGTTGTTGTGACCCAAGTGCAGGACCCGGCCCTGAGCCTTGTTGACCCTCAAACAATTGGCCTCAGCCCATTGATCCAGCCTGTCTAGATCCCGCCGTATAACCTTCCTATTCTCAAGTAGATTCCTGCCCAACTTGGTGATGTCTTCAAACTTACTGAGGGTGCACTTGATCCCCTCATCCAGACCACTGATAAAGATGTTAAACAGAATTGGCCCCAGTACTGAGCCCTGGGGAACACCGCTCGTGACCAGCCACCAACTGGATTTAGCTCCCTTCACCACAACTCTTTGGGCCTGGACACCCAGCCAGTTTTTTACCCAGCAAAGAGTGCATCTGTCCAAGCCATGAACAGCTGGTTTCTTCAGGAGACTACTGTGGAAAATGGTGTCAAAGGCTTTATTAAAGTCTAGGTAGACAACATCCACAGCTTTTCCCTTACCCACTAAATGGGTTATCTCGTTATACATCAGGTTAGTCAAGCAGGACCTGCCTTTCATAAACTCACACTGACTGGGCCTGACCACCTAGTTGTCCTGTAGATTGTGTGATGGCACTGAAGATGATCTGCTGCATAACCTTCCCCAACACCAAGGTCGGACTGACAGGCCTGTAATTCCCCAGAGCCACCTTCAAGCCCTTCCTGTAGATGAGCACCACGTTTGCTAACCTCCAGTCAACTGGGACCTCCCCAGTTAGCCAGCACTGCTGATAAATGATTGAAAGTGGCTTGGTGAGCACTTGTGCCAGCTCCCCCAGTACCCTTGGGTGGATCCCATCCACCCCCATAGACCTGTGCGTGTCTCAGTGGTGTAGCAGGTCTCTAACCATTGTCCCTTGGGTTATGGGGGCTTCATTCTGCTCCCTGCCCATGTCTTCCAGCTCAGGGGGCTGGGTATCTGGAGAACAACTGGTGTTGCTATTGAAGACCGGGGCAAAGAAGATGTTAAGTAGCTCAGCCTTTTCCTCATCCTTTGTCCCTAGGCTTCCTCCTGCAACCAATAAAGGGTAATGGATTCTCCTTACTCCTCCTTTTGTTGCTAATTATTTATAGAAACAAAGTTTTCTTGCATATTGGAACACTCAGCTGTATGTGCGTTTATACTTCCCATATAGGATAAAAAAAAAGATTATAGATTTAAAGAAAGGTAACATTAGATCAGGTGACATTTGAGGGAAAAAAAGACTAGCATCCAAGCTCACAAGTCCTATTCAAATCTCTCCTTGCCTTTAAATCCTTAGATCGGCTGTGTAACCATGTAATCACTACTATACATCATAAATCTATCGCTCACTGCAGATAACTTAAGCCCCCCATTCATATTCATCCCAATGCAATGTTAAAAACTTTATGCAACACAAGAAAAAAAAAAAACTTTTTCCATTTTCCCCTCTCAAAATATTTTATTTCCGATTAAAACACACATGTGATATGACTAATGATTTGTCTCATACTGTTCTCCATCATTTACCTTTCAGTAGGCAGTATCATGCAAAGCCTTCTAAACTGGGAAAACTATTTATTATATTGATATAATTTATGAAGTATAGAAGTGTTTCATGTAGTTTATATTTTATAACATTTTTTACATAAAGATGTGTGACAAGTTTATCCATGCAAAGTAGGCAGAGAAAATAAACCTGAACTCATTAAAAAAAATCTGAAAAAAGTACTCCATAAATTATCCAGTCTAACTCTCCTACTATATTGTAACTGTTACATTCCTGTGGAACTAGTGCGACCTCTGCCAAATTTAAATATTCTACTTAAATTCTAAGTAGTAAGATGATAAAAGGTCAAAACCTGCTTGATTAAAGCAGTCTTCATAGATTTTAAGACCTGCTTTCCTATTTCTGACTTGCTTCAAAAATAAACCCCTTTACCTTTGAGATAAAGAGTAACTGTTACTCTCATGGTAGCTTACAGTTGCACATGTACTGTATTCTGCCCCTAAATGTTTTATTCGAAACAGATTTCCTTCTGATAAGTAACATACCTCCCTCATTTTTCTGTCTGAGGCTGGTGTTGCTCTTGCAAGGGTTGTGTAGTTTGCTAGGAAAGCAAAGTTCCTTCCTTGATATTGAAAAAACTCGTCTCTTCTTCTGTAGGAACTGAGCGCTACATTTTCCGTATTCTGAAAGGAACTTTCATACTTAAGTGACAGCATGGAATTTGTATCAGAAGAAATAAATTTGACTTTCACACCCTTGCATTTTTTGAAGTCTTAGAACAGTTGCTGCAGTGGGTGAAGTGAGTGGACGGTCCACTGGACATCTATCCCACCCACTGGAAATTGGCTCCCTCCTCCATAGCAGTAATTCCTTCTTTAAAATGTTTCTGTACAGCCAGGGTTCAGTATTACAGCTCATTTTTTAAAAAGGAGAAGGCTACTGAAATAAAGTTAGCTGTAATGGAAAGTATAACATTTGTGGTGAGATGCTCAGTCATTACTGACCACAGAACAAATACTGGCAAGCCCTGTTGCCACAGCTACTTCAGCTGCTCTGCACACATTGCATCACACCAGCATCTCAACTGAAGTCACTCCTGCCACTGTAGGCCACACTGAAAGTACTTTAGTGTTCAACAGCATGTGTACTACTAACAGCATAACTAATACAACAGAAACTCAACAATGATTACAAAGTCTGTCAGATCACCAGGAGAGCAGAAAGCAGAGCTTAAACAGACCCAACACTGGAGATACTGCAGTGGTACAGTCAGCAGGACCACTTAGCGCTGTACATACCCCACTAAGAATAAGCGTACACCACTCACTCAGCTGGACTGACTCTCTCTGCTCCAGCACCACATATAGTTCTACTTCATATTGCAGTAGCAGGTACTCAAAAGGGGGAGAAAGAATAAAGGTTTGCTCCCTTAAGCTCCCAACTGCTGTGGCAATAGTAAAACACCCTGACAACATGTGTTCATTTACAAAAGAAGAACAGAAAATTGAGACTTAAGATTCAAGTCCTGAGTGAGGAATACTGAGAAGTATCCAAATCAAAATGATTTTTTTTTTTTAATTTTAAAATTGAGAAAGTAGTAAGTGATTTTATCCTCTTCGAATATTGGATTTTATGCAGACGTGCTAACTCTCATCCAAAAAAACCCAACTAATGTAGTATCTATAGGTGAGCAGGAAGATTAAAACACAAGCCATATGTGAGAAATCATGTCCTTTTGCAGATTATACAAAAGCAATAATTAATATAGATAGGATTTCAAGCTGAAATATGATGTGGTAAGAATCCCAGATATCTGAGCAAAGCATCAATTTAGTCAATGAATACATCTGAGTACTGTACACTGAGACCCAGTCTTCTGGCCCTGAACTCTTTCAAAATGCAGCTCATAACGCCTTCAGCATATGTCAAACCAACTCTTTACAATCATAGAAGCAAACCTTGCCAGGAAAGATGGGAAAGAATTATACTGCAGAAAATTCATGTTGAATTAAAGGCAGGAGGTACATCAAGACAGTGCCTTTGATCTCACCTATACAGTCTTTTACATGTGTCATTCACAAGTTAACTACACCTTTGGTTAACAGAATTCATGTTTTTTCATTAAAAGACATACATTAATAGATCCTTTACATAGCTAGTCACATCACTAAGTGTTACCACAGTCATTTATACTTCAACTTGATTGTCTTTCTGTTCCTTAACTAATTTGGCATTTATACAAACGTGATTGTTACTGTACTGCTTACTATACTGTTCTTGATTTCCACCTTTTTTCCCCCCATGTGCCTTTTCAAGACTGGCCCAATATTCAGAGACATTCAGCTACTGAATATTTTCTGTGCTTTTATGTAATTCTTCAAAGTATAATTCTTTATAACATTCTTCACAGTGGTATTTAAAATCTAAAACAGGTTTTATTTGCAATATGATCTTATGATAGAGACTGAGCACTAGAATTAATGGGTTTTGTCAGCAAGGATAATCTTAGATGCCTTCCTCCCCCCTTGCACCCCTTCTTGAAAATGGGTGAAGACAGCCTATCTCACTTTCACCGCTTTCCACTGGGCTTTCAAAAAAACAAAAATCTCCAAAGGGATGAGTAAATGCATCCTACCTATTCAGTAAAGTTATTAAATGAGCAGCAATAATCTGCATATGTGCTTCTAAGTAAACTCCAACTTCTAAATAAACTCCAACTCAAGTTTATTTTTACATATATTTAGATTTATTTGCTATACATCACTGTGACCTTATAGTACTTAAAATCCATTACAGGATTTTTTTTTGCTGTTGTAATAATCAGTCTTAACTCCACAAAGACAATAATACTGCTGTGGAAGACCAAAGGGGAGAAAAGCCATTTCAATTTATTTACAGTTCCTTATTTTGTAAACATTTAGTCTACACATTGTACTAAGTGCTAATAAGGATAGAGAGCTATACATAGAGACAGGAAACAAAGCCCTGTATTTCTATTCACATTGAGCATTAGCATATTATAGATGAAACATCTGCCCTTTCTTATTACCATAGCAGTAAGCTGTTTTCAAATAAGTTTTTAAAACTTTCCAGAGATGTAAATGTTTTGAAATAATATACAACTACATCTACTTACGCCAACCCATTTGGCTTTTATTCCATTTCTAGAATAATTTAAAGTGCTATAAGCAACCCGTCAATCAACACTTTTCTATAATAACAAAACTACTTTAAACATTAATTTACAAGATAATATACAATGTTCATCTGAAATAGCTGAAATTTCAGCACAAAGTCAGTCACTGTCACACTTAACAGCAATTTTTTTTTGTTTTGTTTTTTTGTTGTTTTGTTTTTTGCAGAACATAGAATAAAAGCTTTGAAACAAACAGTTTTGTTGAGCTGTTATTGCCACAATGGCTTATCAATTTTCCTACAAAAGTGGACAAGAGCTACTGGAACTGTATTCTAGCCTGTCATTTTTTTTTTTTTTGAGGTCACATGACAGTAAGTTTGCATATTCCACAAGTCTACTGAATTACGATATTGTCTACCTATAGTACATTATCTCATTTTAATCAGAGCTGGTGCTAACTGTAAATTTACAACATAGACCCACTCAAAAACATCACAACTGTTTTTCTTTGGACAGGAATAAGCTATATTCTTGGAGTTGATGTGCTACACGGCTACAACAGTATAACAGTATATATCTGACACTATGTTGAAGAAAGATGCATCTGTTTCTGTACTTTTAATGCCCTACTATAGCTACAAATTGTTCACCGAGTTTTGCTTGCTTTAGCCTTTTGATTTTGTGGAACTACCATATTCTTACATTCCCTTGCTATTTTTATAACTCCTTGCCACACAGCTCAATTTCGTCAGTATTTGTCCCAAACCTGCAGATCATTAACAGCATGTGCAAAACACTCTTCAGTACAATCAGCATGCAGCTAGAACATGTATTAACTGACTTTTTTCTAAACATGAACAATAAACAAGACAAGTGGCACTGTTGACTTTGGATATCTTCTAACTTCACCATACGTGTACTGGTATGTGTTAAGAAGGAATGCTAGGCTTCTCATCTCTTTGTGGCACCATATGAATTAACTCATCATTGGTCCGGACCAATCTCTGCAGTACTGCTGCCAAATACCCACACACAGCTTTCTTCTTATAGAGGTTCACAGAGGGCAACTTCATTCATAGACAAAATTTGAATACAAAAATAACCTATATCCAATGAAGCAGCCCCCTAGCAGGATTGCAGAAAGGTGTGTGTGGGAAACCTGGGAGGCAACTGTAGTAAGAAAATTTTCTAGGCTGCAAGTCTCAAAGTAACTAACATTAATTTTTAGTCCACATGGTCTATATTTTGTAAAAGTGTCTATAGCTTAGAAAAAGTAGGACAGTATATTACAGATGTGAGAGCATGAAAAAAAAAAAAGTCTGCTATTTAAAAATAACTAGATGGCCATGCTGAAAACTTACCAAAAAAATCAGAAAGGTAAAATGGTGCATTATATTGCTCCTAGGGATTTTTGAGCTGCACTGATTCATGTCAGGTTTGGGACAATACCCTGTAGAAATAGTTAAACACTCATTCAAAAGCCCATATTTCTATGTCTTGAATAATGAAGTCTTCTCGCTTAGAAAGTGTATGATTCCCAAATGTTTTACATGAATGACTTCTTCCATGGTAGAGATCACCATCGAGCCAAAGAGCAAACTCCCCTCTGTAAGACAGACAATGTATTAAAGAAAAAGACTGAGGGAGCAAGCATTAAACTTATTAATGTATTTTTCATTCAGAATTCAGGAACAAGAAGGAATTATAGTATTCTTTTTCAACACAAGTACCTCATAGCTGTTGATAAATTTGAAGCTGCAAAGTTTTGTTTTGTTTTGTTTTGTTTTTTTTACTATCTATTATTAATTTGGGAATATCTCTCCTTCAGATATTCTGAAATAAAAAGCTAACTGGAATTCCTCCGTTTGCAGCCCTTTCCATTTGTGTTAAGAAAAAGGCATAACAGTATTCTTATATGTGAGGAGAATGCTGATAACGAATAAAGGAAACATCCCAGAAGTGTATACACTTGCATGGGGGAAAAAAGGGGTAAGACAACATATAATTTCTGAAAACACTGGCATGTCTTGGGATGGTAGAGTTTCATTTCAAGCCTCTTCTAATTACACATAATTTTCACATTTACATTATCTTCAGAATCATAGTATCTTGTGTCCATTCCGAATATACTGAGACACACATGCTCAAGTAGAACATGCAAGGCATCATAACCTTGAAGGGCTGAAATCTGATATCATACTATGCTGAAGACAAACCTCCCATTTAAATTTCCTCAACATAGGAAAGTAAACATCTGACATACTAAATCTTTCTTGGCTGGTAACTGTTGAAAGCTGAGCTATCAAACTGAAGTCAATTCCAAATTTTCTTTTCAAAGGTGTGCAGACATACACACTTTTAACAGACTCTAAAGACAAAAAGAAGTAACAACTTACCCTCCTCCACCAAAAGCAAGGGAGTCCATGTCTCCTTTAATGAAGAACATGTTGTCACCTGTCCATTTGAAAACCTAATTAAAAAAACCCCAAACTGATTAGTAAGTTAAAATATCTGAACTTTCTGTTTGGGCAGAAAGGAAACCAAACATCAGTAAAGACAGACTATGGGTGGCTAGAGGGCAATTTAAGGAAGTTACCAAGTTCACACAGAAAATTCAGGGAACAGATACATGCAGACAAAAATTCTCTTATGTTTTATAGTATTTAAAATAATGTCATTTCAAAAGAGGTGCTCTTTGAGCACTAATACTTCTACAAATGAAAAAAACCCAGTAAAATATGTTTAGATTAGATGATATGCCCTTTAAAAGGATGTAGTTTGTGTATTTTCAGACACCTGGGAGAATTTAGAATAGTAGGAAAATCCTCAGTACAGTGGAATAGTCAGGTTGAATACTTTTTTCACTATGCACACTCTACCAATTTACTTTGCATTTATGGATTCTGTGGAAGAACCACAGAAGTATGCTGATATTATTTTGGGCCAACTCCTAGAATTTTTCAGATTATTTACTGTTAGATTTATTCAGTATTTCAAGATAATGCTGGGCAAGGGTAGGAGCAAAAGCATATGAAGTTATTACTACTTACCTCGAAATCTGGAGAAAAAGTGAACATAAAGGTCTCCCCAGTGCCATAAAAGCCATCACTCACTTTAAATGGTTCAGATGCTAGCGCACCAAAAACCTGTAAGCAAAAATATGCAAGGGAAAATACTTAAGAAAAACTACACAGCATCTGAGAATCTCTAATGATAGTGACTTATACACAAATCAGGTTGTAAATGTTGCCAGATTTGAAATTCACTACCAGATGAGCCTGACATGGTATCACAGCTCCAAGTGCATTGGTTGAGATATGGTATGGTGCTCCCTGGAAGAATTTAAAAAAGAAAAAAAAAGTAAGAGAACTCTTTCTCAATAAAAAGTGAACACTGTGGAAAAAAACTAAAATCAATGGGATAAAAACTAAACTTGGGAAATCCTCAGAAACAATGTACATATTTTTAAAATTTTAGATCAAAAGGTTCTGCTCATTCACATGTAGCTCTTCTTCCACTTCAGTTAGGCTATTTTCAGACAGTTCCTAGGTGTAATTGAGGAGTTATTTTTTGTGTAATTTATTCATTCCACTCCAAATAACAAGTAAGCACTGGCTACCCTGTCTGACAACAGAAAGATTTCAACTAAGCTTTTGCTGGGTAGTAAAAGTACATATAGTATTCAGGAATAAGAACATTACAACAGTAGTTAAAAAGGTTTAAGGACTGATTATTGGATTTTTCAAATAGTATTTATTTCTTAGGAACTAGAATAACTGGAAAAAAACCCAGGATAACTATGTAAAATCAAATATACCCCATGAAGTATATCCCTCTCAAAAATCAGTATTTCTGTTGCTAGTAGGAGTCTGGTTTCAACATCTGCAAGAGCACTCTAGATGCAGGTACCAAAGCACTTCACTGCTGCTCTCTCATTTGTCTATATGAGAAAGAAAAAAAAAAAACCACCAAAGAATGAAGTTTCTGTGGTTTTGTTCATATTAAACAGTGAGTTTGAGAAGCATGGGATTGATGAGAACGAGACATTGAATCCAGTGTCCTGACTTGGATTACATTCAGGATATAAAGCAGAAACTATTTTCTTCGGCCCATCCTACGAAACACCTTCGCTATAGGTAGGTTTTCCAAGAGTTCCTTTCCATGTTTAGATCTATAATAGCTGTTAACAAACACAAAACTGAGCATGAACTTCAGATCAGGAACTCAAGGATTATATACAACTATCAAGCACCTAATAAAGACTATCCCAACTCAATTATGAGTTACCAGTTCAGAACAGCCACTGTTAGAAAATTCGTTATTTCTCAGGAATTTTATATGGTCCAGAAAGTTTCTTGTTCAGAAACTTCTAACTGAAATAGAAGATAGCAAGACTGAAAGAAGAGTCATGGAAAGAAAAGATGTGCTCATTATGAAACAAAACACCCTCCTGCTCTCAATACACAATCTTCCATTGATGGATTATAAGAAAAGAAAAAAAATTGCTAGTTTTCTAAAGAATATCAAGGAAAATTTTCTTCAAACATCCTGATAATGCACAGACTGTGTCTTAAGTCTAACAGATCAATCATGACAATAGCAGATGTTTTGAAATATTTTTGTTAAATTCAAGCACTCATCTCTTGTAATACTTTTAATAATTTTGGAAAAGTATGCACTACAGCAAACAAAATTAAATTGATGCAGGTAGCCCTGCACATTTTAGAAGTCACTGTTGAAAACCCATTGTTACAGAGCAGAAGAGAGGTAGGAATTACATACCGTGCTACTTTAAGTCATAATACCTACAGAAGCTTTCTTATATTATTATTACTTTATTTATGTATTTAAGAAGAAAATATCACTACACTGATAAGACACTTTATTCATGTGTAGAACTGCTCCTTTACTTAAGTGAAGAGAGTTACATCTGAGCATACACATGACCAATATTTACACTCTAAAATCTGATTCTCTGGAGGAATTTTTGACTTGACAAGGCGATGAAAGAAAAGTATCACAGTCAGATAAAGGTGATCATTTTTCAAAGACCTGTATCGCTTTCAGACGCATTGTTAAACAGCAAATTCAGTCTAAAACTTTGAAGTTCCATGAACTGATATGCAAGTTCCTGTACCTCTTTAATGCAAGCTCACAGGAAAAGTAGCCCAAACCTTTTTTTGCACATTTATTTCATTCAACATATAGGATCAAACACTGGCAAGACATTTCTTTGTTATCCCACAGTCTAAATTACAAGAACAGGCTTAGCCCTCCACTCATTATTTTTTTTTTCCTTTTCAGTGTGTGCATTTGTAGTTTTTTGTTTGGTTGGCTGTTTTTTTAAAGGTAGGCTTGAAACAAGCCCCCAGTGTTAAGACTTACTTTCTTTTTTTAGCCCATTACTAGGTAAATGGCCTTATAGGTCAATGAAAGTCCAAGTGAGAGTTGATCAGGATTTGTAGTAAATCATGTGCAGAACATGAAATGATCATATAGTCAAACAGAAGCAACAATATATTTCTTTTTATTTATTATTTAAAAAAGAGGAAAATATCAGAGAATTCCATCTCAATTCTGGCATGATAGGTGAGGAAGTGCTTATTAGAAGAACAATACAAGGGGGAGAAAAAAGAGGATAAATTAGGAATGAAGTAGATCTGAACATTGTTATTGAACATTTGTGGAAAATCAGCTGGCTTAAACATAATCACACGCATTTAATCTAGTGCTACAAAGACATGTAAAGTGTTCTCTTCCCCCACAATTTGTGAAGAGTTCAACATTTACATTACAGACAAGGCAGTTAAAACTGCTGTTTCATTTCAGGTTTAAGAGAAGCAATAGTTGTCCTGTTAGAAAGAATACTAATTCTAAAATCCTTTTTCTAAAAATAAGCTTGGTTCAGTTTCAAGTGAAAAGATTTCACAGTGATTCAGACTAGATAATGTCATTTTAGATTGGTAGTAGTCAATCATACCAAGCTGGTACTTTGGGTACTGCTGGAAAGTCTCAATGCGTAAAGGCTGGGAGAGGGATTCTTCTATGCATGTTTTACTTAGTTTTGGTTAAAGGCTTTTAATGACTTAATTATAAAATCAGATCTTCCATCACACCTGTAAGAATTATTGGTTCATTGTCCTTCAAAGAAAACTGACCAAATATCAAAGCACTAGATACTAGGTATTTGATTACCTGAATCCTCAAGTTTCTATCAATTGAGTTGTTTAGCAACGTAACACACTTTTAGGGCTTTATTTGGTTATTTCAGTGTCACAAAAATAATAATCTCCCACCCTGATCTAATGCATATTTTCTTCAGCTATCCAATTGAACTTCAAAACACTATTTCATTTTTATCTGCTCTTTACTACTGGTTACACTAGCTATAACTGAGAAGGTTAAAAATTAATGATGAAAGAGTCATAAAGAACATATAATTGTTGTAGTCTATTGCTGCAGCTCTGCAGAAACCAGTACACAATTTTTTTTTGTTATTTTTTCTTCCTTTTTTTGTTACCTTTGCACATGTATTCTCTAAAAAGCAGAATAGGTGAGACATTTTTTCCTTTTCATGATTTAAAGTGTCTGGGCCAGTTGGCTAGACTTCAAAAACTTAGGTGTTAACTTTTCTCTGCCAAACATTTTGTGACCTTTGACTGTGCTTACTGTATGAAGATAACTGAACTTAGAGCACCTTTTATGGTAAAAATCCATACTGAATTCAAATTAAGAAAGTTTGTTTCATGAACAAACCAAAATAGGCTGCTGAAATAAAGAAAACTCCATGTTTAAATAACTGCATTAATGTTTTCCATAGAATGGTTTGGGTTGCAAGTGACCTTTTTAAAGGTCATCTAGACCAACCCCCCTGCAATGAACAGGGACATCTCCCACTAGATGAGGTTCCTCAGAGCCCCATCCAACCTGACATTGAATGCTTCCAGGGATGGGGCATCTCTGCGCAACCTGTTCCAGTGTGTAACCATCCCCACTGTAAAAAAATTCTTCCTTATATTTAGTGTGAATCTACCCTCTTTTAGTTTAAAGCCATTACCCCTTGTCCTATTGCAACCAGCCTTACCAAAAGTTTGTCCCCATTTTTCTTATAAGTCCTCTAATACTGAAAGTCTACAATAAGGTCTCCTTGGAGCCTTCTCTTCTCTCGGCTGAACGACCCCAACTCTCTCAGACTTTTTTATTAGGAGAGGTGTTCCAGTCCTTGGATCGTTTTTGTGGCCCTCATCTGGACCTGATCCAACAGGTCCATGTCTTTCCTGTGCTGAGGATCCCAGAGCTAGATGTAGTACTCCAGATGGGGGTCTCAGAGTGGAATAGAGGTGGGGAATCACCTCCTTTAACCTACTTTTAATGTGGCCTAGGATAGAGTTGGCCTTCTGGGCTGTGAGCACACACTGACGGCTCATATCCAACTTTTCATTCATCAGTACCCCCAAGTCCTTCTCCGCAGGGCTGCTCTCAATCTCTTCATCCCCCAGCCTGTATTAATACCAGAGGTTGCCCCAACCCAGGTGCAGGACTCTGCCCTTAACCTTGTTGACCCTTGTGAGGTTCACATAGGCCCACTTCTCAAAACTGTCCAGGTCCCTCTGGATGACATCCTGTCCCTCAGGTGTGTCAACTGCAACACTCAGCTTGGTGTCACTTGCAAACTTGCTGAAGGGGCACTTGATCCTACTGTCTGTGTCACTGATTAAGATGATAAACAGTACTGGTCCCAGTATGGACCCCTGAGAGACACCACTTGTCAGCAATCTCCATCTGGACATTGAGCCATTGACCACTACCCTCTGGATGTGACTATTTAACCAATTCCTCATCCACTGAACAGTCCATTCATCACATCCATAGCTCTCCAATTTATAGAGAAGGATGTGGGGGGAACAACATCAAAGGCCTTTACAGAAGTCCAGACAGATGGCAACAGTGGCTCTTTCTGATTGTCCACTGATTTGGTCACTCCATCATAGAAGGCCACCAGTTTGGTCACACAAGATCCTTGGCGAAGCCATGCTGGCTCTCTCAGATCACCTCCCTGTCCTCTATGTGCCTCAGCATAGAACTTCTAGGAGGATCTGTTCCATGATCTTCCCAGGCACAGAGGTGAGGCTGACAGGTTGGCTGTCCCCAGAGTTCTCCTTTCTACCCTTTTTAAAAATGTGTGCAATGCTTCCCTTTTTACAGTCACCAGGGACTACACCTGACTGCCATGACTTCTCAAATATCATGGAGAGCGGCTTGGCAACTACAGCAGCCAATTTCCTCAGGACTCTAGGATGAATCTCTCCAGGTCCTGCAGACTTACGTATATTCAGGTTCTTCAGGCAGTCAAGAACCTGATCTTCCCTTACAGTGGGAGGGACTTTGATTCCCCAGTCCCCATCTTGTGGTCCATCCACTTGAAAGGTGTGGGAATAGAGGTTGCCAGTGAAGACCGAGGCAAAAAAGTTATTGAGTATCTCGGCCTTCTCCTTATCTGTTGTTACCAGTTTGCCAGGTACTCATCAGGAGGCTATGCTTTCTTTGACCTCCATTTTCTGGATGATATACCTGTAGAAGCCCTTCTTATTCTTTGCATCCCTTCCCAAGTTCAGTTTCAGCTGTGCCTTGGCCTTCCTGACCCCATCCCTACACGACCAGCCAGTGTCCCTGTACTTTTCCCAGGATACCTGTCCCTGCTTCCATTGCCTGTGTGTTTCCTTCTTGCCCTTTAGTTTAACCAGCAGGTCTTGACTCACCCATGTCTGTCTCTTGCTTTATTACACCTGGAGAGCTCTAACAGAAAGCATCCTTAAAGATCTGACAGATCCCTTCTGCTCCCTTGTCTCTGAGGGCAGTTTCTCGGGAGGTCTTATGTGACTAACTCCTTGAAAAGCTGAAAGTTTGCTTTCTCAAAATTCAGGGTCCCAACTTTACCCTTCACCTGACCCATATCCCTCAGGACTAAACTCTACCAGTGCATGATCACTGCAGCCCAGGTTGCCCTCAATCTTGGTACCACTGATTAGCTCACTTGGGTTAGTGACCATTAGGTCCAGTATCACATCCCCTCTGGTAGGGCTGTCTATTACCTGGCTTAAGAAGTTATCCTCAATGCACTCCAGGAGCCTCCTGGATTGCCTACAACCACTGTGCTACCTTTCCAGCAGACGTTGGTGTGGTTGAAGTCCCCCAGCAGGATGGGAGCCTGCAAACCCACTGTCCCCTGTAGCTGAAGTAAGAAGGCTTTGTTAACAGGCAGCCTGTAACAAGCATCAACCACAAGGTTCACTTTGTTGCCTCAGTCTGATTCTTACCCTTAAGCTTTCAACCTGTTCATGGCTGTTCTTCAGAGACAGCTTTTCACAATCTATCCAGTTCTTGATGGGCAAACCCTCCACACCTCCTTCCTCACCTGTCCCTTCTGAACTGCCTGTAGACATCAAGAGCTATTTTATTATTTTATTTCTAGTTATAGAATAACTTATGTTAAACAGAACCTCAGATGGTCTCTCATACAGTTCCCTACTCAAAGGAGGACTAATTCTGAAGCTATATTGGGTTGACTCAGTCTTGTCCAGTTAAGCTTTGAGTATCTCCAGAAATTAGGATTCCACAACCTCTCTATATACATGTTCTCTACACTTCCATCAACAAATCCAGGTCTTGAAAGATCACATTGTTCCTTATAGCAACATTAAAAGAATCAGACTTTACAGCAAAAGAACAGTTTGCTTCCTAACAGTTATTTTAGTCTGAGAAGGGATGACTGTAGGATTTTCTGCGTGAGATCAGATTGTTGCAGCTAGTTGTTAGGGTGAGTACCTAAAATTCCCAATTCTAGGCTCCATGTCTCACACTTTTGCAGTGTATATAATACAATAAGAAGAATGACTTATTATAAAACTAGATACTCCTTGGGGTGGTTAACTGCATGAATTCCACTCCTAGACCACCACTTTAGTGACTCATGTTCAGGAATTAGGTGTTAAATTATTTTTAAATGGCTGTCACAAGTAGACACCAGGGCTTGGTGTATTTACTGACAGAAGCACATACCAGTAAATACAGTCTGTAACAATTGTAATGTAGGTATCTATAGATTTCTTGGTCCCTGTTATTAGAGGATGTCCTAGAATTGACTCCAGCAGGTAATTTGGGTGGATTCAGATTCCAACTAGACAGTGTTCAGCTTTTACACAAATAAAGCTTTAGTTTGTGAAAGCTGAGTGGTTTTGCTGGTTTGTTTTCTTTTTTACAGCCTTTTAAGTAAAATTACTAATTGATTTTAAAAATAAATCAAGATTGGAGAAGATTTTGGAAAAAAACACAAAAACCAAACCAAACCAAACAAAAAAAAAACCCAAACAAAAACCAGGGTGAGGTTTAGTAGTCTTTAAAGAACCATATAATGAAAAGTTACAAGGTACACTTGGCTCCTTACTCAACTTACTGTCAACATCAGATAAAGGCTGTCTTCATAAACATGGACAACAAAGAACAGGGTCTCAGAGGAAATAGCCCAGGAAATAAATTAAATCTAGTCTGAAGGGCAAGTACCTCAACTGCAGATAAGACAAACCTAGTATCTTTCATAAATATAGAAGCTACAGAGTGGGCAGAAAAAGGAATGTCAGGAAGGACTGAGGAGATGTGCTCAGCAAATAGCAAGAAACTATCTGGACATAATTCTGTCATTCTCCAAAAAGGCTGAATCTCATTTGCAATCTTCCCTGAACTAGACAGCTTAGAAAACAGGCAGTGATCTTGAAGCATAAAATATGAAAACACCTGTCTCTCAAAACACATTCTGGATGGGCATAAATAGTATTTATCTTCGCATATTGCTAGTGAACTATTTTTGGATACATATTTCTGGATACACTCTCCTATAAAAAAGTACTCAGATTCTTTTTCAGTCATGGAGAGCAGTTTTGTAGGACTATCTGCCAGAAAGCTACAAGATATTAAATTAACCTCTTTCAAAAAATCAATAGCTTCTTTAAAAAATGGATGACCCTGATTAATTACCATCAAAGGGTATAGTAAGTTACCACTGTCTTATTTTTCATGATTGCAGATCCTTGCATCAAGAGGTGAAAGACTCTACACTGAATTTCCATAGGTTTTGAATGCAAAGATAGTGCAAAATTAATTTTCAGCTCTCAAATGCAAAAACATTTCTCATTAATAGCTTGAGACAGAACCACTGAAAACACCACTCACTACACTGGTGAAGGACAGAGCATGTAAAACCTGTTTGAACCTTTCCTTCTGCAGCATATGTTCCTTGCTGAAGACATGTGGATTTCACTCACTCTTGTGTGGAATCTAGGAAGATTCTGGCATACACTGTGAAAGGTCAGTTCAGCGGTTACTTGACCCAAAAGCCCAAGAAACCCTTTTATATATGTTCCTGGGCATCATCCTATAAGTTGAAGTCTGCCATTGTTTATTCACAAAAAAAAACCCCTATGACATGCCTATGAATTCCCTATTTTGGTTGGGCAACCATGACACTTTTTGAACATGTAAGTTGAGATATTCATATGTGGAAGGTCATCTGAATACTTTTAGCAGCAGAACAATACTACATGCTGGTAGCAAGACAGCCCTATCAGAAAAGGGACATTTTGTTTCTGGGCCAGATAATCAGGTACTAGGAAGTAGGTGTCTTACAAATCAATCTTGAGAAGCTAGTAAGGGAATCAGAGGAAGGAAGTTACTTAAGTACATTTGAAGAGGCTGATGGGTCCATTGAGACATCGCAAGTCCACTGAATAGTTTTTATCTTCAAGATTCAAAAGTAAATGAAGAAAAGCTCCCTTTTAAAGGACTTCTGGGAAGGAGTGCTATACTAGCAGAGATTTATAAGGGCTTTTTAGGGGATCCTTGCGACAGGAAACAGAAGGAAAAAAAACAAAGTGTGACTTGAATTAGAAAACATACCCTTCATTTAAATTTTTCAGACCCCCTGAATGATATGAGCGCATACTTCCTGAAAATAAAAACAGTGGTTACTAAAGTGGGACAGATAAGTGAAGTAAATGCTACAGATTTTGCAGTGGCTCTCAATTCTTCATGACAGCAGTAACTTCCTTCCATGAGAGACTACAGAAGTTTCAGAAATTATCAGTCTCATGCTCTAATATTCACCTGTTATTAGTACACTCAAGAGAGGATGTTTGCTATTCTAATGGTGAGATGTGATCCACTTTCTGAAATTATACCCCGGTCAAAGGAGAACAGAGCACAACTACAGAGACTCAAAGAACAAAAATTCATTATGCAGTAGAAATCCCACAGATGTTGGCTGCAGCCACAGAATGTACCAAGTATTGGCTGCAGCTAGCAACAACATTCCAACTCAACAAGATCTTCCAGAATCAGAAAGTTTTGGAGACTATATTTCTCGTGATTTAAGTGCATTAAAAAAAAAATGTTAGAAGTAAATTCACTAATTGGGTATTATGAGATTCACACATTGTGACACTGAATTTGTATCATTAAGGTATTTCCTAGGTACATAATATGTCAGAGGACTGCTTGACAGTGAAACATGTTTTTAAAAGTCTCTACGTAACTACCAAGGTTGGCACACACAATTTTATCTCCCATGATGGACTGAAGTGTCAGATGTTCCTTTTGTACTCTTCAGACAGTTTTCTTGATGGGTCCCCTACCTCCACACAAACCTTTTCCTACCTGTCCATCACTGTCCTTGATAACCAACAGCACAGGTGTGTCTAATCCCAGCATAGTTCGATACAAAGTCTTCAAGCTCATGCCATGCTTTGCAGTACTGTAGACAAGAGTCCATGGATATCCAATGGTCCGTGGTGGAAGAGACTTCGTGAGCTGTTAACAAGATAACAACCATCCTCTTATTTAATACTATTGAAAGTGTAAATGAAAGCTGATTACGTTCTTCTGAACTACTACAAGAAGCCTTAAAAGCTAGTTTAAAACTTCAGACCAACCATGAAGTTTCACCTGTATATTTTCTACCCCTGTCTCTCAAGCAGGTTTCTTTTCCTAGCTCTACCAGTGACCTGCAGGAGAATAACAATTTACCAACTGAAGAACATGTGTTTGGTAAGTCTCCAAAAGGTTTATCTGAAGATAATAAAACCACGAAGTTATTCTTGCATAACAATACTATGTCTTAGTACTGCGGAACTAGATCACTTATGTCAACAGGTAACAAGCTCAAGGGTAAAGGATGCTTGCTTTCCTGTTCCTTCAAATGCAAATTGGCCTTGATCCAAATCTTCAAAACACACACATTTAATGAGATGACTTTGGACTGGACAGCAAGAACTGAAGTGAAAGCCAATCTGTTTCCAAGGAAGAATGAAATAAGGGTAAATACACAGACTAGTGTTGTCATGGTGCATTGAAAGTTATGATAAGAAGAAAGCTACATTTTAGCTATCAGTTGTGTTGTGCTTATGCATTTAATATCATAGAAGGTGTTCCTATTGTTGTGTTTTACACTATGACCATAGCATTTGTGATATATTAATGTACAATACTAAAAAAATGTCATACACAAGTTAATACCTTTTCAATTTGTTCTGGCTGTAGTAATTCACTGGGATCGCTAAGATTTGGCCGGAATGCTTCAGGCTCCAGGTCTGTTTTGATATTTGTTGCCTGTTTTGAATTGATATCTTCTCTTGTTGTTATCTACAAAAAGGAACAACAAGAAAATAAGTATTCTCAAATCTATTACCAAGGAAGATGAACTTTGCAGGTTTGAAATCATGCAGTTACTGATTTAGTTATGCAACTCCTTCAAAAGTTAATAAATCCATTTGATCAATCTGATCTGACCAAGATTTCCAATGCTTCCAATAACAATCCAGTACTTAACTATATACAAACAATAAATTAAACATCTACTCAGAAGAAACCTATGGTTTTATGCTAAAAAAAAGAAACCAAGAAGAGTCCTCATTCACAGCTGAAGGCCTTCAAATGCTTTTCAGAGGTCAGCTTACACAGTGCTTGTATTTTAATACTAACATAGCATTTACATTAAATGCGATTAAAAAACCCTGATGGAAAAGGAACTGAAACTTCAACATGGACATTTCTGAGTAGTTTCTGAATCAACACTCTTTTAGACTACTTGTGAAAGTTTTCAGATATGCAGCAAACACGTGGAAAGGTTGCTGTCAAGTATTTTGAACAAAGCATCTGAATGGAGCCCTAAGAAGATTGCTGTTCCATAAGCTGATCTGCTGGAATACTTAGGGGAACCACAGAAGAAAGAACTGAGAGGGTGGGGAGGGAAAAGCAGCAATAATATTTATGCTACATAGTGAGCTCTGGGGTCTGGCAAAGACACACTATGCATGAAGAACCTGTAGTAGTTTAAAATAACTACACCATACGTGTACCCTATTGAGTTGTTGCAAATCACCATTTAGTGAATGTGGCAGAAGGCCACAAAACTCCTCATCAGATATGACAGTTCATGACAGCTGCTTACCCCACTCCACAGCCATCAGCACTTTCAAGCTAAAGTGCCATGTGTCGAGAACTAGACTAGCTGAGATGCAAACAGGTTTCCTTCTATAAATCTTGCTGCAGGGACAGTTAAAACCTGCCATGGGGACAGTGAAATCTGACAGAGTAGTAAAAAGTGAAGGAAGGAAGTCTGTAACTTAAGACACTGCAGCAAGACTTATTAAAACGTTGAAAGATTTGCTAAAGAACAAAATCTTAACGAGAACGAGTGCATCTGAATTTCTCAGCCTGAACCAAGCTTCACTGAAAGTCACTGTCCAAATTATTTAAAGCCTGAATCCTGAGAAATTCAGGAAAATAACTACCAAAAACACCTGCCAACTCCAGAATAATAACCAGTGTTCGCCACATACCTCATATTCTAAACATACAGGATATAACTATGGTACTTCACATACCAGCGTGATAAACTTTGCCAAGGTTTTGCAAAGAGAGATTTCTTAGTTAACAAAAGAAATACTAAATCAAAACTGAAATACAGGTGAGACTATTTAAACAAATACAGCCACCTGAGCCAAAACCACACCAGATATCCCTTTCTTCTCCCTTCAGAATTATGAAAAAAGTTACTATCACAAACTCCTGCTACTTAAAAATAGGCTTATAAATTTGAAATATCAAAGTATGTTCATACAATAACTTAATTATAGTATTAATTCTTAACTCAATAAAAGGTATGCTTAAAGAAAGTATCAAACAAGCAAAAAGCTCAAGCCTTCAATTTTTCAATGGAAGTTAATAAACACTTCCAATGGAAACTATGCACCAATTTCCATATTACAACAAAAATAAATATGCATTTATCCACACAACTTCATGTACAAAAAGATGACCTACAGAGTGCATTATACTTATGCTATCTATCTATCTATCTATCTAATATTTATGCTATCTCTCTCTCTCTCTATATATATATATATAATATTTATGCTATCTATTTTACTTGGTAACCTAACTCTTTTCCACCTTAAATGCCTTTCATCCATCATATACTACTGCTTCAACTCCACTAAAGTTCAGCATTGTTCAAGTCTACAGCAGAAAGCTTATTCCTTTTGGTATTCTTTAATTCTGATTAAAGTGCACCGTGCAAAATGCTAATAATTTGGATTGGTGGGAGGGGGTTGTGGTTTTTTTGTTTTGTTTTGTTTTTTTTTGTTTGTTTGCTTTTGTTTGTTTTTTTTTTCTTGTTAGTTGAACTTTTTGCCTTTTAAAAATTATTATTATTACAGTAAAGCAACTTTCTTCTAAGAAGAACATTGCTTTGTAGAAGTGGACAGAGACATGTGTCTGTTCAGAGGTATCTGTTTGACAGAACACCGTGTAGTTTCAAAGCTTGCAAATTTATTTCCCACTAAACTTTGACTGACCTGTAGTCAGATTCCAGGGGCTTCTGAAGTTAGTAACTGCCATGCAGTTTACACCACACATGCTTAAACAGCCCCAGAGCAGAGAGTTTATAAGTTCCAGCCCATCACATCAGATTTTTCAAGTCCGACTAAACCTTGAGTTTGGGCATTCCAGGTGAAAGGTATCTGGAAAGAACTCTTGCACTTCCAGGATATTAATGCAAGGATTCTCAGCCACCACTTGCCAAAGCCAGAATTGTTTTGTTCTCCAGTGGGAATGAAATTTTGGGTTGCAAAATTTCTGATTTTTCCCATAGAAGTAGAACTGCAGCTTTGGGGTTCACTCTCATTATTGGTTTATGTAACTGTACTACTTACAAAACATTTCAAAGCAATTAATTACTGATTATGAAATAGACAGAAGAGCTAAGAAAATACTTTCTTACGTGTGATTACATAATAAGTGAAAAAAAAAGCCAAGATCAAATTAAAAAAAAAACAGAACTGAAATTTTTTAGTTTCAGCAGCCAATCACTACAGGAAAACAAAATACTCAATGCTTCTAAAGAGTTCTAAGCTATGCTCTCCATCAGTAAGTTATTTATGATATACACAGCAGGTTACAATTTTATAATTGTCAAAGAACTAAGGAACACCTGTAGAGACTGCAAGTATCAGTTTAAGTCTGCAGCAGTAAACCTCCAAAAATCTGAACCAAAGTACTGTTTTCGAAACAGACAGTTCCATTACCAGCTCCACATGTATGACCTTCACTGTGTCAAACTGCCTCAGTTACCTGCTTGCATAACTGGAAAAATACTTACCTATTCCATAGAAGGTGTGAAGCTTCATACTTGCCAAGTACTGTGAGATTCTTGAAAAGATTCCTATATAAAATTAAACACCCATGCAACAAGGTTTTGGATTCTTCACCTGATTTGCATTCTTTTTAGGAAAGCTTCTATCTAACACAACACACGAGTCTAGAGTGGAAGTTAAAACACATCACTCAAAGGTAAGCAGTACTGAGAACAAATTTTAAAATTCTGACAGAAAATTCCTGTTCGAACAAGTTGGAAGTAATAATTCCATCATAAAATTACTAATTCAATCATAGTATTGCACAATTAAATACATCCAAAACAAAGGAATTTTCTGCTGGCTCCTTGTAGTGCTGTAGACAAGACAAACCCACTGAGTGTGGGACTTGCCCTGATCAAAACACACTACAAAGAAAGATGTTTTAGTATCTGGAGATGGGGTTTAAACTACTGAAGAGGGCACCTGGAGACGTCTGCAGAGTGTGCGCAGTTCTTCGCTATTTAGAGCATCGATCCTGCGGTGATACTCAGCCACTGACACTACCTGAATATGGAAGACAGGAAGACAATAATTCCACTGACAGTTGAAGAAAAGTAAAAAGGCACGAAAGAAAAAAAAAAATGGAGGAGAGTAATGGAGGGGAAATGTGCAATGATAACAATCTAGAAGTGCTAAAAGGTGTTTGTTTCTACAAGGACAATGCATGTGTAGGTGATTTTAGACGTATGAGTAGACACAGCAAAATTACAAATTAAACACTAATGGCACCAGCAGTCAGATATATCTCACTGCTCTAGGATGAATATAGAACTGATATAGGAACACATAAAGTTACCAGTATTAGGGTGCTAAATCAGAAATCATTATGAGTTGCAGGCCTTAATCCAAACTCTTCAGCCCAAAGTCCTCTCAAACACTTTTTACACCTAGATTAATGAATCCTGTGAACCTGGTTTGCTTTCCTGGATAAGAATAGATGCAAACCTCAGGCTTCTCAGTAGGTTCTGACTCTTCTATCTGGCAGTGAAGATAGTTAAAGACAAGGTAGCAGGACTAAAGTTTAATAACTCCCCAATACCACCTCACAGTATCTTTATTCTGGACTTTCTATTCACCTCCAAAGCTTCAGGAGCTGCTCATCTGTCAACACATTCACTCCAAATGGCACCTCCATTTTGGTGGGAGGTATACAGCCAGAAAGCCTTTAGTCAGAAAGCTCTAGAACATGCCGCTCTGGTGCAACAAGCCGGCTAAAGGACTATAACAGTCATTTTGATGTAACTACAGCAAATAATGTGATTTTGAGAATAACTCAAAATCATCATTTGTATGAAAGCATCTTAAAACAGCTGGTGGAGAGGTTAAATGGATGTCCCATGTAGTAAGAGTGTATTAAAAACTTCCAGAGCCTACCACAGCGCAAAGGAAGATAACCACAAGTCCAGCAGCTCCCCATCTACCTGCCCCTACTACAAGGAGTTTGGCCAGATACTCGCCACTGTCCTGAGTACAGAGCCCACAGTCATGCATGACTGGCTCTTGAGCAGCGATGGTTCACTCTACACCATGCAACTGCAAGGCAAGGAGAAAGGAATACTTGTGACATCCAGTTTTATTACTGAATAATCAGTAACTACTAGCACTCAATTTATTTCCATGATTTTTTACTGTTCACTTAAAAAGTATCAAGAAAATTGTTGTAAATTGTATTGGTTTGTGCATTCTCAGTCAAGTAGGTATATGCAAAGCTTTAACAGTATGCCACTCAAGCATATAAGTAATGTTGTAGTTTTATCCTTTTATTTGCTGTGACAGTTCATTGCAAGGTACATTGTTCACACTACCATCTTATGAATATAATCCTGAAAAGCAATAATGTGAGGACCCTTTAGCCTTGTTGCTTCTTAAGCTCAGCTCCTATAGGATGAGAGACAGTAGTTAACTTACAGTGGGCCACAAATGTGTGGTTAACTAAGGAGGTTCTTAAAAAAAAAAAATAAAAATCATATCATCCTCAACACGATTATATAGTTGCTGTTTCACATACTGGAATGCAGACAATTCTACAGGCAATGCCATCTTGCCAACAACCTGTCAAATGTGTGCCCTCTCACCACTCTACACCTGGGAATTGCTGAGCAACCCTTTTGCTCAGTGATCAAGATCTGACACAACTTTTCATAAGCCATGGAGGGGCCAGCATCCTCAGAACAGTGTGCACAAGGTACTTTGATAAATTTCTTACCTGAGAGAAACATGCATACTTATCCAATTATGTACACAGTAATAACACCTTGGCATTCTGAACTTGTTGCACACTGTCACATTACATCTGTTTTGTGAAGAAAAGCCTGCATAGTGGCAGACCATTGATATGCAATCACAAACATCATAAATAGCATGTCACAGAATGTCAAGCTATCAACATGAAAATTAAGGAATCCACCCTCTCAAACCCAGTGTTTATTTTAAGTATACAGTCCATACTAAATTCTGTGAATAAACCACAAAACAAACTGTCTCAAGGTTATTCACTGAGGTAGGCTTTAAATAAGTACATTAAGATACCTCAACAGTTCAGCTATTGTACCTGACCTTCTATAAAATGCTTACAGTTTAGGTCAACATGCTTTATTTTTGCTTTACAGTGGACACGATTATGTACCTCAGGATTCTGTAGCTCATTTAATCATGAAGTCATGTATGTCTAAGCCTACTGGCAACTACGTTCTACGACTTCATTCAGGAACTGATCAAGATGTATCTTGAAAACAACTAGCATTTTGCCCCTGCAAGGCTTGAGAGGGCTGTTTTGAAAGGTTAGTACTATCACTAGTAAGAAGGTTATTCCGTTTTATAACGTGGTTTAATATATAGTCTGCTTATGCTGTTTCCTTTTCCAGCAAGATTTAATTGTCTTTCCTTGTAGTCATATTAATCTATTCTGTTTCATCAAGATAAATAAACTAATGATTTACTTCCCTCCCCACCCCCACCCCCCTTACATCAGCTGTCTTCTGATCACCCAGGAGCTACAAAGTTCCACTTTGAACTTCCATTCTTAAACACAGAACTTCATTAATTTTTCACACAGTATTAGAAATACATGCGAAACAAGGTCTTTCATTCATGAAAGACAAATGCAGTTTTGTATACATCATACTGGACTGTGGTTTTCAGTAGCAAAATATTTCTTTGTAATAAAATTCTTTCATTTTGGGGCAGGTAGCAGTGGATGACATTTATTTCACCGAGGCTTTTGATTCTGTCCTATAGTAGCCTTGCAATCAAATCACTTATGTATCAAATGAGTGAAGAACAAGGCTGAAAAACTGGCTGAACCACTGGGCTTAAAGGGTTGATGTCATTGACGGTTAAGGACTGGAACAGGCTTCCCAGGCAGGCTGCAGAATCTCCACCCTTGAAGGCTTGCAAAGTTTGACTGAGAAAGGTCCTGAGCCAACCTGGACAAATTCTTACATTTAAGTCCTTAAGGTATAGGACAAGGTTTTCCAAATTCCAATGCAGTCTATGTCCTTACACAAAAACTGCCAAATCACCTTAAATTGTAGTGATTTTCTGCCCAGGATTAAATTGCAGGCCTACCTATACGAGTTTGTTCTGTGCTTTATTTACTGCGCTTTCTTCAGTATGCCATAGCAACATCCAGTTTCTTTGATACCCAAAGCTACCTTTTGAGGATCACAAAGTGTTCCTGAAGGACCTTCTGTTCTCTCTCTAGTTATTTTCTGCTTCAAAAAGAATGCAGGAAGAGAGAAGAACAGCTAAACCTCTTATGGTTAATCTGGGCACTGGCTGGAATAGACTGAAATGAATAATGTGTATAGCCAGATCAGCGTGCTTCAGGGCAAAAGTGATTCTGCTTAGAGACTTGGAACAATCTACAACAGGACAATTCCAAGGGCTAATCAAGTTTGAAATGGCATGGGATATATCCTTAGAGATCTAATACTACCTGCTCTATTCATAATAGCTACATAGATGAGAAAACATAGGATGACTCATATGACGCTTGTAGTGCGAATGCCTTTCAGACTGAATTTCCACATCATGTATGTGTGAGTTAACCACTTAGCAGAACACACAGCATTTTTAATATTTAATGCAGTAAGTCAAATCCAGGGTTTGCGTGATTCAACCAAGTCAAGAGGTTTAGGATTCTCCTTTTGGAGAAACTCATGCTTCTAAACCTTGTTTTTCTGAAAGTATGTCAGAGTACCTAACTCTCATAAACTATGCTGGCATATGCAGGGAGCAAAACAGAAATAAAAATTCCTAACATGGAACTTTTTTTGGCCTTCAACAATACACATGAAAACGCAGTTACAATTATTTGAATGCCCATGAAGGACAGTTTGCCATGCAGACGGTGACACATCAGCCCTTCCAGCTACTGGTCACATCAATCTGCTATACGCAGCTGTAAACATGAAAACTGCTTACACCAGAGGCATTCCTCTGTCAGTTCAATAAAACCGCAAGTGACCAACACACAAGCACCTAATGAATGCTTGCTAAGAGGGTGGTGTAATTGCTGCTCTCAAACCAAGTACAGCTAAACTTTCAGAGTCAACAAATAGCTGAAACTGTCTCCTTTGAGAAAGGGAGGGTCTTATCAGAGCTGAACAGTGCTTTTAAAGATAAGAGTGGAGAAAGCATAACGGTATAACTGGTTGTCTTCAAAGTAAGTTATTTATTACCTCATGATTAACTGTGAATATGTAATAAAACCCCCAAATATTAAGAGAATGAAAGCTGAATAATTTTACTTTGAATTTTAATACATCTGTGTAAAATCCAGTGAACTGTAAGCTTCATGAGCATTATTTCTTGAGTCAAAAAACCCTTAGAGTTCCAGGATATCTAATTGAAAAAATAAATGCCAATTTAATTTTATCAGGCCATTTACAAAGTTACTCCAAAATATCAGTGCATCTCTAATTGATCAGTAAGTGGGGAGGGAGGAGAAAGGACCAAACCCATTCTAAAGGCCGTAAATATCTTCCAATGAAAGTAAGAGGTGCATTTGTGAACTCGATGCCATAAGTAATATTTTAAGAGAAAACACTAACATTTTTCAGACAATGTAGTTTCCTCCCAAATGTTAAACACTGCTTGAGAGAAAGCAATATTGAAGATGCAGTCTTCTCCATCACAAATACGATTATTTGCAACACACTGATTACATTACAATAATGCATTAATACACAGGGTTTAGCTCATTAGATAAACAGTTATAAGGTATCATTCTGAAAAAAAAAAAAAACAAACCTATGACTAATTTAATTTTATTAATTTTTAATGAGTGTGGCTGCAAAACTAACCATTTTCTGCCTAGTGTGGTTTTCAGACAATTCAGCTCCCTGTCACTCTCCTGGTGACAAGGGAGGGAAAGTACAAGAGCTAGCCATTTTAAGCAGAGGAGAGGGAATGGAGAATCACAGCAGTCCTCTGAATTGGCTGGCACAGTCATTCTTTCTCTATTTCAGTACCTTTAAAACTGTCCACCTTAGAACTGTTCTGCACACCAAGGTGTTTTCCAGAGCAGGGACAGAAGAGCTGAGTGCATTACATGACAGCAACATTCTCCCTATGACAAGTATTGTCCCCATGGCTTTGAAGGATGGATTGTTAAGTATCTACCACAAAGTGCTCTAAGCTCACAGCAACTCTACCAAGCTGTAATTAACATATACTGAACATAAATTAAAATATCTGCAATAACCAGAGTTAACAAATGGACTCAAGAACAAAGTAATCAAAGCTTGCAACACACATAAAGTGTTACACCAAGACTGGAAACCTTCATAACAAGCTATTTTTTCAAGATATGAGAAATCACTAATTTGAGAGATATGATAATGCCAACAAGAGAACCAAATTTAACATTAAACAAACTTTAGGATGCTTGTGCAAAGAACAAATAATTAGACTTATGAAAATTACTTTCTTTAAGAAGCAAGTCAGGCAACTTGACTCATTTTGTCCAAAGAAAAGAAAATATCTGTAGCAGCATTACCAGTAAAACCCAGCTCTCTTGCAAAACTAGTTAATAAAGGTTTTAGCACTAGCAAGCAGATAAACCAGAGGTTTGGTTGCTGAAACTACAGCACCCACCTGGCTGCCACTCCAGAAGGCAGGCTGTGCAAAGTTACATCTCAGTGCTGGCAGTGCCATGCAGAGATCCTCTCAGGTATGACAAGAAAGTTCTACACACACTTAGAAGTAGTTAACTGAATCACAGCCCACTATGGAAATGTTTATCTCTTAATATAATAAGAAAAGGATCAACTAAGGATCAACTTCAGATTGCAGAGACCATTAAAAACGTACAGAGAAAATATAAGCCTCCATTACTCATTTCTTTTCTTTCAACTTGTAATTAACCTTTTCAAACGTTCATCTGCTACTGTACTTTGACTGCATTTGTAGTGGGGCTTAATATTTCACAATTATAAAAAAATGGAAACAATGCAAGACCTAATAATTAAATGGAAGACCTAGTCGAGGTATGATGCACAAACCCCTTAATTATTTAAGACAGTGGGTACTGCAAATATCTGTCATTAAGGAAAGGTTCTAGGCTTAGTGATCAGTGTAAGAAAGTACTGGACTGCACTCTGCTTTTTAAAATTTCATTCTGCTTTTTTAATTTTAAAGAGACTCAGATCATTAGTTCACTCTACTACTATAAACCAGAACTTAGTATATAAAGCTGAATTTAAAAAGGTCTTTGTAGCAGTATTATTGGATTGATGCAAACTTGCAGTTCTGACATTCACGGGGATGAAGCACTAAAATCTCATCTTTCACATGTAAGCCCCTATTATTATATCTCCATAATAGCCAAAGAACGACAACCATTAGCTTACCAACTATTTCTGAGAACCTCAGAAATTGTGCAAGTCTCAAATCATTCAAGCGATTAAAATCAACACTACTTTAATTCCCTTTGTATAATATCGTAAGAATATAAAATGCAAAGATAAGTTTTCACTGGTTTTGTCCTCTTTGGCTACGCTGTCTATGGAAGCTCTGCAAAGCATTCCAACAAGCACCCCCAAAGAAGGCAATCCACTTTTTGTTCTCCTGCATTGTCTAATGTCTTTTGTCTAAAATGCTTTGGCAGAAAGAACGGTTGCCTGCATTTTTGACATTCTAGAAACTTACTGGCATCTCTTGTGTTGCAGTACAATAAATAGACACAGTAAATACCGAACAGATTTACTAAAAAAGTGGGAAGCCAACATTACTTTTTGAAGGGAGAGCATAATGCATTGGTTAGTCACCAAAATTTGATCTCTTTTCCTGGGAAAGTATTGAATCCCTACAATGCTCAGTCCAAATTTACTTTATCACCATGAAAATAAAAAAGGCCTTTCAGGTAAATAGTCCAGGACAATTTAGTTGCTTCAAGCAAGCGTTCTTTATTATAATGTTTATCTAGATAGGTTATATATACTATAATGTTTTATTATAGCACCCCATTTGGTCCATCTATTATATTATGTCAAATGGGTTTTCATCCAAATTTCAGAACCACTAATGAAGCATTTAGTCAAAAACTTGTACTTCATATATGTTGCCAGTCTCTTTAATATGCTTCCCACTTTGTCTTGTATAACACAGAAGTAACAGTAACAATACTTCTTCCCTCTTTTCTGTAAGGTTACCATTGCACGTTAGCGTTATCATTCATTGAGAAAAAAAAAAAAATCAAGAATAGACCACGTCTTGTCGACATAGCAACATTTTAAAAATACTCCCATCTGTAGATATTTCTATACCCTTTTCTCATTTGACATGTTTTACACATTCAAATAACCTGTTCTCTACCTATCTCACAGCAAAGAAGATTCCCATAGTCTTCTTCAGCTCAACCTTTCCTTAAGAACTGATAACTATAGCTTTTATTAGCATAGTTGGACTATGTTAAAGAACACATTCTTGGCAAACTTCTGATACATTTTACACTGCTACAGGGTATGCTCAAATTACATTTGAGTTAATTTAGGAATTACATCTCCATTCTACATTCAACTGGCACAGATGAAAATTAAGAGCCTATCATTTAAAAAATATTTTGTTAGTTAGGAACACACATTTACAGAACCAGTTGTTGTCACATGACAATTTCATATTCTGTAAGTAACCTGGCTACAAATAAAGATCAAAATAAAAACCAAGTAAACAGCGTCTCTGAAAGAAATATGCACCAAAACCCAGACATCTGTAACTTGAAAAGACTGTAAAAAGCCTGTTGCAGGCAGATTCTGCATGAAAAATATCTTCCAGATCTACCATCTGGTAAAAGCACAAGTATATTGTCAAGATCACTTCCTCCCTATCCCCAAGATGTTACTGTTTTGCAAGTCTCACTAAGAACCATTTCCTTTACATACTACTGTAAATTTAAGTCTTTTTGGGAAAAACAACACTGAAAAGACACTACAGTTACTTTCACAGATCTAATAAAACTGTAAAAACAGTGGTATTTGTCCTTCCCTTCATTGTAAATGCGAGTGGGACTACAGCATAACTCATCTCTATCAATTCAAAAGTGTTATTATCAGACCTTCATATGGTTGAATGACTTCTGAGAAGGTATAATCAAATGGTAACTCAAGCGATTTACATTTTTCTAATTAAATGCCAATGCAAACCTATTGTTCACAATGTTTAGCTATAAATCACATTTTTGTTGAAAAAAATGCATTACTCCTAAGGAAAAAAGAAAATAAAAAAACCACTACCCTAAAACTGCTGAACCCCTTAATGCTCAAAGTAGTTTCTCTTATCTAATGCCAGTGGAATACCAGCAATTATGTTATGTACCTAGAAGTAATGAAAATTTGTGACTTATCATCCTGTTTACACATTCAAAACTTAAACTTCCAGAAACTGTCTTTGCACCACAACATTACAAGAACGCAATAACAAAAATGAACATACTACACTGAAAATTACCAGAGCATATTTATGATTAAGTGGCTGGTGCTTTCTTCCCTTCTTCCCATACCAGAGACGAGACATTTCCCTTCTAAAAATAAACTGAGACTAAAAAAGAAAGTAAAAAAAAAAAAAAAAAAAGAAAATATTATTCAAGGCTGTTTGAAAGCATTCTCTGTACCTGCTGTCAGTTCCAGGCACAGGCAGAGCCCCACGATGGTGACAGGATAGTTTGCTAGATCCACACATTTGACTGACGTGGCAGGGAACAAATGAGCGAGTGTACAGTAGGGGGATGTATTGGTACAGAAGGAGGAAGGTTTCCTGTATTCAAGTGTGGTTGCAGAACACTAGTTTGTTAAAAAGGCTAAAATATTTAAAGATACAGAACAACTTAATTTTTCTTATCCAATACTGAAGAATACAAAAAAAATCCCCCCCCCAAAATGCTTGCAATGCTCTGTTACACTGTAATTGTTCATAAGCAAGTTCTAATGGTAACAAATTTGCACTCAATATTAAAATAAGTTTGTTTTACATATGTTTACAACTGCATATAAACCTTGACAGTTGTTTGTTAGAGTATAGTACCAGTTAAAGTGGTCAGTGAAGCTTTTTCAAAAATATTATTTTTTAAAAGTTTTTAAAGCATTCAGGAGCTGTTAGCCTCACAGCATTTTCAGTTTTGTAGGCTACAAGAAGAAAATGAATCCTTCTGTCTGTAAGCTAAACTCACTGTATGGGTTGAATGCTAGTCCCAGCAATAAAGTTTTTCTGGAATCATTTTTTTTTCCTTAAGGAAGGATGTTTATTTAAACATGCATGCACAACAGTAATACACACAGCAACCTTTTGAGATTGTCCTTGTAGTACCACTTGGAGACTTTTATGTGTTTTCCCCTCCCTCCTCCAAAAACACTCAGTGCTCTTAAGTCCTGGGTAAAACTATTAAATAGGGCAGCAGCGGACAGCATCACAACAACATTAAAACATTGCTCACTCATGCTGTTTGTTGCACTGTGATCTAAAAGCCAAGATGACCAAAGCAGAGAAAACTAGTACCAGAACTTGTACTTAACTATACTGCAGACTGCACTGCAACACCTCACCTTGCATTAGTATTTAAGCCAACACTATTCAGATGGATAAAGGTTTTACTGAAAAGAAAAACATTTTCTCAGGAGCTGGTAACTCTAAAAATAAATTTGTTCCGACTTATGAGAATTAAGGTTGTGAATAAGAATAATTTTATCACTGGGACATTGAAAGCTGGCATTTAGGAAACTCAAATATACAATAATATATCATTTGACTGTGTATCTAGCATAAGATTCAAACAATAAAACATATACCAATTTATTTATTTATTTTTAAATAATAAGCAAGCTCATACTGAAGTAAAACAAGAATAAAAAATGGACAGCCTTAAAAAGCTTTCAAATAAGACAATTACAATCAATACAAAAAAATAAAATACAAGCTACAGCCTCTTCCCTCTCCCCCTCTCCTTGTCCCCCCAAGTCTGGCAAATCATAAAGGAATTGAGAGTATGCAGCAAAACTATCCCAAACTATCTCTTGACAAAAGACTTCTAAGCCAAAAAGCAAAAGCACAACTAACTCCTCCACAGTCTATTTTAGCAGTCTTTTCCCCCCCTCTGATGTTTTCCACCATCAGAAAAAACAAATTTCTCCCCAACACTAGCCAACACACTGTTTCTCCAAAACCAGGGGAGGAAGAAAAGAATGTGAGCTATCGCACATTTTTTTATTCTAGAACATTTACTCTTAAACAAGTCAAAGAACTTGCTTGAAAGTTTTTAGCTTCTCTCTAAATAAAACTGGCTCCTCACAGAGCTTCTCAAAAAGATTTTAAAAGCGTGCTTAAAAAGACAAAACAGCAATAATCTTCTTTGTTAGATCTGAAACTCACTTTTTTGCTCACAGTTGCAAAATTTAATGGGAATAAATGCACTTGTAACTCTCTCCCTCAGACCTCCTGCCAGTCTGTTTTGATGTTCAGTACTCTAGTAGCAGCAGCTCCCAGCAGTTGGCTGGGAGCATCTGCTGGGTGGCGGGGGGGAGGGCTGGTGGAAAGCAGGTCAGGAGACCCTGAGCATCATCCTGAAACTGTGCAGTCATAAAAGTGGCAAAAGCTTTCTCTTGTGACTGACCTCCACCCCAGCCATTTAACAGCCTTTTTTCTAAATTGCTGGAAGATTTCTATTTGCCAGAGAAAAAGCCCACACAAGAAGCTTGACCCCAGGAGCATCCCTTAATTAAACTGCCCTTTTATTCTTTTGTGTATTTGTCGGTTTTACTACTGATCTGTTAATTTGAATCAGAACCTCATATCTGGTTGCTAATTAAAAACTTTTATGGCAAGGCATATATTAATTAAAAAGGTTCTAGAGAGGAGTAACAGCTCAGACCCAACATCTGTGCAGAACAGCAGCAAACACTTAAGAGCATCCACCTATTTGCTACCTAGACAGAGCAAACCAAAATTGTATTTAATTACACTGAATGATAATCTTGTTATTGTCATTGTTAGTTTGTAACCAAGCTAAATATCTCTACACAATCAATGTTCAAGACAGAAGACCACAGGACTTGAGTAACTGTTATTCACTATGTTGTTTTTCTAATAAACTAATCTGTTTTAAAAAGTATCAGAGTAGAAGCAGAGAAAAAGGAGAGTGCCAACAAATACAAGTACAAATGAAATGTCTTATTTCCACTCCAAATCAATTATCCACTTTACACCTTTTGCCATACCCGAGTTAAAGTCATCAGATGACAAAATCTCATAACCTAGAAACAGGATAATAAGTACATTAACTCTAAACTTCAGTAGAAGACTGTATGCTGGGTGTAAAAGAACATCTTTGCAGTTTGATTATATGACGTTATTCCATTTTACCTAGTAGCTAACACAATGTCCTAATACCACAGTGACAGAAAAGTAGTGATGTTGAATTCTACAATCCCTATATTTAACATATATGCTTTTTGAACAATATTACATTAGTTAAAAGTAACACAGTTTCCCTGCTCCTTCCCTCTTAGGGGAGGGAGGTTAGCCCTGAGAGATACTGGCATGGGGGGTTGGGAATGATTACTCAGTTTATTTGGAATTTGCTGTTGATTCCACATGAAGTGGCTGTGTAGGTGACCAGGTTTTATGATGAAGTCGCAAGTGTAGTACACTGAAGATAACTATCTCCTGAGAAGATTATATATGAGGCATATGTGTATAAAATAAGATTATTCTTAGAATTTAATACTCCAACTGCAGAAGCATCCCTGAAAATTGAGCAAGACATAAATCACAGTAACCAGAATGTATAACTTGAGTGCCTCGGTACAATTCATAGGTCGTTTGCATTTTTGACTGACAAAAAGAAAGCTTGTTTTTATGCTGTTGTATTGGTTTGCCTGGGAACAAACAAATCAATATGCAATGACATTAGTTCCACTTTCAGTAGCCTATCTACTTGTTAGAATGTGCTTTTAAAGATATGAGATTTCTATTTAGTTACATCTAACAGGCATGTTTCACAGATTATAATAAAAACTCCCATCACCAGAAAGCCCAAAACAAAAAAATCGAAAGCTGTCTCAAGTAGTGTTTAAAATAGTGTAGTTTCACCACATATTAATATAGTATGACAGAAAACAACTCTAACAGACTTTATAATTCTAGAGTCTTACAATATTTTTAAATTTATAGTATCATTTTACAGCTCTGATAAGAGATGTATATCCTGTGTGTTTACTCCTCGTATTATAGTTTTTAAATAGAAGTTGTAAAGAACTTCAAAGTTAGGAAGACACCTAATTTAGATGCTCGGGACATCTAAATGGTCATCTTTGGAAGGAATCCCACTGGCTGAAAGGCAGTTCAATATTTTGATTATAAGGCATACAAAAGTCTGTTTTATGTTTCGTAAGAGGCAGACAAGTTCTATGTGGTACAAAAAGCCTTTCAGATGACTAAGAAGAGTGACAAGTTCAAGAATAATGAAGTTAGAATGCAGTTAAAATATAAGAGAATAAAAATCAGATACTGACTCCTATGCAAAACTACTACTTTTACCTTTGTAAAAGCTGTTGCAGGTGAAGCCAATGTGGGATTACAGCTAACTGACATCTCATTCCTTCCCCCTTTACCACTACAAGGAACACATTAATGCAGTACAAAAGTCACATCCTGTGGTATCCAGTAGGACTAGCCCAGGTTCTTACTTGGTTGATAATGTTTCCATAAGAAAGAAAGTATGGTTTGAGAAGTCATCACTGGTTTCCTTTCAGCAGCTTAGTAGAAGGGGGAAAAAAAGCAACATTTTTTCATCCACAAAATTTTCTTCAGGATTTTCAAAGGTACATTATAAGCCATTGAGAGTATCAAAAGCACAATCTCTTTAGCACAAGCTTCAACTCTTAGCAGAGGGAGTGCACCAGTTCTCTCTCTTACGATACATGAAATAACCATCAATTACAATTTCACACTCATGATTTCAACTACAGGACAGCTCCAAGTAACGAAAACATCAAAATTTCCATTTACAAGTAATAAATAGATTCCAAATAGATTAAGTAGAGAAATTAGAGCAAAGCAAGGAATATCCCATGCATGAAGTTGAAGGTGTACAATATTTGCTCAAGTTAATTGCAAAAGCAAGAATGGAAGTTACCCGTCTCTACAAAGGGAACTTCATTATGTTAATGGACAGTCTCTTTCTTCAATAACAAAAATTACTGAAATAGAAACATTTCTGAGTATTCTGAGCATGACTGCTGAAATTCAATACACATCCTGTGGTACAAGAGCAAAGCCTTCTAAACATGCTCATTAATGCACAGCAACACTTGCATAGCGACACATCCAATTTCTTAACAGATAATGCATGTTGTAAAAATCAAATGATGATGTAACTTGTATATCCAACATACTATCACAAAGAGACAATGTTTCCAGAAACATATTGGAAGAATATTCTTATTTTGAGGACGGTTAATGTGATGCATCTATATACACTGTGTGCCGTGTTTCATTCAAGAACCCTTCAACCTATCCAGACTTCCTTTTCTCTCTGCTGATCCAGTATTAGCCAGCTTGCCAAACAGCATTATGATCACACCACATTTTAACATGTAAGACACAACAAGCAGATGTTTCACTAGCATCCAAGCAACTGAAGTGTTGAGTAGGGAATGGAAGCAAATTTATAGAAAAAAAAAAAACATGATTAAGAATACAAAAACTTAAGACAGCAGTGCATATTGAAATGGAAATGCACATTTTAATAAAGAAATGTTTCCGGTTACAGTCCAGATCCACTAAAGAACTCAAGCACCTATGTCCAATATGTCAATCTTGAAAAATCTTCAGATGTAACCTGACAAGGAGACAGTCACTGTTTGTGACCTTCATGTTTCTACAAATACACAGAAATAGAATTCCTAGACACTCTGAAAGTTCAGTTTTGTTAAAGTGTTGTCTAACTCAAATACCATTTCAGAAAGGCAGAATTTAATTTGCAAGTAATGTCTTGATCTAGTAAATATTTTCAAACCATGCCTCAAGTTCCAACTGAAATTCAGTTTGTCAAGCGAGAGTACTGCTTTCTATTAGTATTGTATCTGTATTTTCTACAGAAATATAATCTTGAAAAACAAAGGTAATGATTATGAAATGCAAATCCAGAACATGACCCACTAAATCTGGGAAAAATCACTTGCAAATATCTATCACCTTGTGCTTCTAGACAGCCCTAAATTTAACTCATTTTTTGTATTTTCCAAACAATCAACAAGCTAATGGGAACAAAACAGATGAGCTTCCAACTACTTTACGACCAGCTTGCAAATCCTAAGACAAGAAATTTCCTGTTTTCAAATATCTTGTGGGTGAGTATTTAGTTTTATGCGGACCCAAAGTATGACTCAATCCTGAACAACAGCAATAAGATCAAATGACAGGAGGGACGTGGGGGGGAAGGAAGAATCAATGCTTCTGTTTCCTTAACAGATTTCAGGTTTAAATAGGAACTGATTTCCTTAACTGATACCTTCACAAGTGCTCAAGATGACATTTCTGTAATGCCTCTGAAACATTTAGCTGTGGCCACACTCAGTAAATTTTTTTTTTGTTTGCATCAATACTCTCTGATGACAAGAGATCTGATCCATCAACATAAATCTTGTATTTCCGATATTGTATGACAATAAAGAAACTTAACTGCTGAAGTACCTTACATAGATTTTTTTGATTATTCTAGATTCGAACATGGAATCTAAAGCTAGATTAGCTGTCTATGTCAATAAGTCATTATTACATACAGAAATAAAAAGTGCATTTATACACATACAATCTGTGTAATGGAGCATTCCAGTTTTCCAGTTCCCTATCAAAAAACTTAACTACTTAAAAGAATACAACAGACCAAATCCCTTTATTGTTCCATTAATGTCATTAACTTCGACGATCAGCTTCACAGACCAACAGATAAAGCATTAAATAAGCAAATTAAGGTATTCTGATCTTTATAATTTCTCTTCCTTCCCCCCGCAACAAGAGACCAACTAGTCCTTTAGTTATACAAAAGGTACAAAAATTTTATGATAACACTCACATGGAAAAGCACCAACTGTGTCATTTCTCCTTTATGCACTAGTGTTTCTTATGCAAGTAGTCATTTCCATTGTTTCCCCTCTAATGCCCTCCTCCCTGTGCTAAATTGTTAAAGCATAGCAATTTCCTTTGTATCTAGCATTATTAAAACTGTAAAAACCTTGCTTGGAAAATTAGTTTCAGCTGTCCTTCCTTCCCAGATATGACAAACTGATCCTCTAAAGATTTTAACGGATTATTTATATGTGCATGCCAACTTCTGTAAAAAAATATTTGATCTTATCAACAGGCTTTACGTGCATACAAGTTCACTAGGAAGTTGATTTACCTCATATAACTCTATACTAGATCCCTGATATGGTTAATGACATTTTACATGAGTACTTGCTTTCCATGACTTTTTCCTCCAACAGTCAATTTCGAAATGCCACCTGACACGTTACATAGCAATAGCAGTGGAAACAAGCCTGTCAAAGTTTTATAATCCATTTTAGGAAAACAATAGCAGACTAACTGGACAATAGGAATTTCTGGGACTGATGAACCACAGAGATATCACTTCCCACCCCCCTTTTTTTTTTAAGGGTGCAGATTTTTTTTCCTGAATTAAAAAAATCAGAGTCTGCAAGAAAGGTTATAGAAAATAATGCACACTGGGCAGCACTACTTATAATCTTTCTTCAAGTTGTTCTATGACCAACTGTAGTTCATAATTTGTGCACTGATATGTTGTGGGGGTTTTTTGGTTTGTTTGTTGTTTTGGTTTGGTTTTGTTTTGTGTTTTTTTTTTTTTGTTGTTGTGTTGTGGTTTTTTTTTAATATACAATATATATGCAATAGAATAGCATCTACCCTTTACAGGTAATGCCAACACCACATTTTTTACAAAAACAATCTTTTACACAGCCACAAGAAACTATTAGTTATTTTATAGAAATAGGAAATAGTTGTGCTACTTAAAAACTCATTTCTCTAATAGGATTTGAAGACTGTAGGAGAATTCAAGCACTTTTTCCTTTTTATTCATCTCAAAACTTCCTCAAGCATAAGAGCAATCCTACTTAGCACTGCTTGAGGACCCATCCCTGCTTTCAAATACTGTGTTACCATGCCTCTACCAATACCAGGTGACAGCTCCTTAGTGCTTTCATGTCTGTGCTACTAATTGGCACCAAAATGATCTTAAAGCATCAGCAGCTATCTAACAGCAAGCACCTTAACACCACATCGTTAATTTCTCTAGATATTACTATATACACAACTTGAACTCGAAACAAAATTAGACCATCATGTACCAATGGAAGTTGTTTCCAAGGCACTGCACAACAGAAACATTCAGCTTGATGTCAAATCTTGCCATGTTTAAATGTGAGTACAGAATATGCTTTGGAGAAAGCATTTGTTTATCAACACATAGGTTTCTAAACAGTATTAATTATTTGTGCTAACAGATAAAGAAAGCCATTAGCACTGGAACTTATACACACTAAGTAAAAAAAGAGTGCCATGATAAATATACCTCTATAAACTCAAGGCTCGGTACAGATGGTAAAAAAAAAGATCAAAAACCCACCCCCCCAAACAACCTAATGCACCCTCTTCCTTGGTGTATGCCCATTCACTTATGTACAAGAAGGTAGAAGAGGTATCAGACAAGTCTTTAGCATGGACTGATCTTAACTGGAAAAAGTATCCTTTTTTAGAGAACTTTGCCAATGGGACAGGCAGAGCCCTCTCAGGAAAGCAGATAGCAAGGAACAAAGGTCAGCAACAGAAGTTATAAGGTATCCCACACAGAGTTTGTTTTAAATTCTAAGTAACTGACAACTACAAATTAGTTATCTTAACTGATGGTAATGTTAGACTGTAATTTCTAATAAATCAGTTATCCATTAATTGTGTGGCATATAATACAAAGAGAGTCAGCTGAAAGATTCCCTGGATTTTTAAAACTTTTTTTTGGACACTTCATACAGTGCATTATTTGATCAAACTAGTGTTTAGTATGTTGGCAGGGGTCTTGATCTCTTTGTCACTAGGATCAGTTGAGGTTACATCTGCTGGATTACTTCAGGGAAAAGGCTGATAGGAAATACTCTGCATACAGGTCGAAGAGTAAAGGATAAGCAGATGAAAAAAATGGAGTAAATTCAGAGTAAGAGTTCAGTCCTATTCATTGATCCTTCCTTTTTCACTAAAAAAAGCACAATACTTCATTACTGTCTCTTGCTAAAAAGCTGCAGCTGCATGTGTTAACATAGGACTATGACAGCAGCAAAAGCTGTCTCCGAGCACCACGCTGGGTTCCCCATTAATCCTCTTCCCTGTTTCTCCAGATTTAAGACACTACAGGGATAGCAGAGAGAACACTTTTTGGAAAAGAAAGCTACTCCACTAGCTTCCTCTTCTGGTAGATCAACAGTACTTTTGGATGCACTTTTACATCAAGATCTTGCTTTCCATTTGCCTGCCACTCTGAGTTTTCCCATCACTGTGTTCTGATGCAGGCAACCTATTTTTCATCCCAATACTCATAAAAAGGTTTCAGTGATACTGTTCACCTGCTACTTCTGATTACACGAGGATCAAGAGTTGACAAAGTTTGTTGGTTAAAAGTAGTATATTGACTGGAAATAATGACTGAAATTCAACTAGAATAATGGGTATGTCAACAGCTACGACTTCCTGTATGTACTGATACTTTCTAGCACATATGTTAAAAGTCACTAAAATGCAGTTGTATGCAATGACAGGTTGAACCATCTGGTACTGTCAAACATTTCTGATTAAAAAGTTCATTTTTAACAGCTTTCAGATTTGTGCTAGAAGTCAGTCAGAAGAAGTCACATTACTCAAGTTAAAATGCACAGAAGACCACATTAGCATATTTCTTGTACTTGCATAACATCTTTTTTTAAAGTTACCCATCTCACTAATCACACTAACTTCTAGATCCAGAAAAATTATCATTTGATAATCTTAAGAGAACCAAACTTGACATAATTTTCACATAACACATATGAAAATAACAGTATCTTTAAAATGTCTTCTAAAATTGTTTCCAGGAGACCTAAATAAAGGCTTAAGACATGTCCTCATTCTGTAGTAAATAACTTACAGATTTTAATACATGTAGGAAAAGGACTGCCTATACTATCTTAAGAAAAACTTCTAAAAAGTTATAACATTTAATATTGAAGAAATACTTGCACTATTTTCTGTGGAATTTATTCTGTAATTATATTACAGTGTAAAGTTACTGAAGAGCTCATCAAAAGAGACATATTGTGCCTTAAACCATAATACTGATCACTTGGCACTGATACCAGTGTTCCAAACGGCCAAGTTTTAAAACATCAAATACTTAGAAAGGATCTGAGCAAGAGTAAACACCAAAATACACTGCTGGTAAAAATACTTGAACAATATATATGCTGAAAATATGATGATTCAAGAGACATGCTTTTATGATACCAATTTCAATGCCTCAAAGCAAAAATGCTCCATGAAAAATCACTGAGCTGCAGAGATAGTGTTTTGTAACCACAGTCTAATACTTCAGCTGAGAAGTTTAAAGTCAAGAGTTCTACTATAATTCTAAATTTTAGAGCTAATAAAAATATTACCCCTAGTCAGACTATTGTAGACTTTAAAATCTCTTTTATATTCTACATAAAACACAAGTATAGACTTCCTTAATTTCAGCATGCTCCATTGCGAAATGGGACAAGGGGAGGGGGAAGAAAAAAGGAAAAAAAAAAAAAAAAAAAATCAGTCTTACAGTCAGATATTGCAATTGCTGTCCTGAGACTCAAGTTAAACAGTGCTGATGAGATACTTCTACAATATATATGACAAGAATCATCAAACTTTTGACTGACACTTGAATGCACAAGACTTGAATGCAGTGCTTTAACTGTATGCACACTACAAAACAAAGCCACGTAGACATGTAAAGATGTGTCCATAGAAACACAGTGGACACAGATTCACATGGGAGAAATGTGGGTTTTATAAAAAAATAAAGTCCTTTTACAGTATACTACTAAAATCCATTCAACAGCATCTTAATGTATGAAGACATTCTAACTGAGAAGTTAATTACTGGATTATTGGAAAAACATGTCATTAATAGACGAATTTCCCTTTTTTTGTTATCTCATCCCTGTTTTGAGACTTACCTCTAAGTATTCAACATTCTAGATAGAGGAATAATAAATATCAGAAAACTGTCAGTTTACTTGGCTGAAAACAAAGTCTGCTTCATCAAAGTTGCAACTTTTTTGCTGCACTCACGTTTCTGAGTTTTAAGTTACAGTTTGTTACATACAGAAATGACTTGTAATTGTGAAATGTTGCCCTAAACTGATATTAGAGCAAAGCTTTAGGAAGACATAAATTAAACAGTCATGATCATAGTAAGCAGACTAATAAAGCACATTACTTTGTTTTTCTTATTGGAAAGGATTTAACACTATTTTAACTATATTCCTATGCAAGTACCAAAACAAACAAACAAAAAAAACCCAAAAAACAAACAAACAAAATCTTTGACAATGTTTTCCTTACCTCCCACTCTTTAGCAGTATCTTCAGTAGTAGATTCTTCACTAGTTTCAGGCTCTTCTTTCTTTTTTACCACTATAAATCCAGGTTCCTGAAGAGATTCCCCAGTATCTTCTGCATATATCTCTGGACTCCACTGGATAAAGAAGACATACAAGTGATCTGTCCTAGAGAATTCAAGTAATGATACAGAAAAGAAAAATAAGTTAAGTTTGTGATCTTTTGGGTCATGTCAAATAATTATGAAGTATTTCAGGTTAAAATGAAATTAAAATACTATTTCATGCTTTACTAGATATGAGACACATTTGAAAAAAAGCTAATCAGTTTTTTTCTTTTTAATTATATGAAGCTGACACTGGAGGAAAAAGAAGAAAACAAGTTGGCAATTGACCAGCTGTGTTTTCAAATACAAATAAGGTCCTTCAACCACTTCCGTCCCATTGGAAACTTTTGTTTACGATTGAAAAAGCTTTCCAAACACAACAGTACTTTTATTTTAAGTTACATAAAAACATAAACAAAATTAGGATTTAAAAATGTCTTCATGTCTGTTTTCCTCACCCCTGAAGAAGAGCTGAATGTTTCCAAGGCATGTAACCAAAATTACACAGACTTTTGAGAATTACTACAGATATGAGGAAGTACATGGAGAGGAGTGACGAGTGGCATTCCTCTGGCTCAGTACTGGGATCAGTGCTGTTCAACATTGTTGGCGACATGGACAGTGGGACTGAGTGCACCCTCAGCAAGTTCACCAACGACACCAAGCTGTGTGGTGCAGTCGACACGCTGGAGGGCAGGGATGCCATCCAGAGGGACCTGGACAGGCTTGAGTGGTGGGCCCGTACAAACCACATGAAGTTTAACAAGGACAAGTGCAACGTCCTGCACGTGGGTCGGTGCAATCCCAAGCACAAATACAGGCTGGGCAGAGAATGGATTGACAACAGCCCTGCAGAGAAGGACTTGGGGGTGGTCGTCAACAAGAAGCTCAACAGGACCCAGCAATGTGCATTTGCAGCCCAGAAAGCCAACTGTATCCTGGACTGCATCAGGAGAAGTGTGGCCAGCAGATTGAGTGAGGGGATTCCCCTGCTCTACTCTGCTCTTGTGAGACCCCACCTGGAGCACTGAGTCCAGATCTGGGGGCCCCAACATAAGAAGGATGTGGACCGGCTGGAGCAGGTCCAGAAGAGACCATGAAGATGATCGAGGGCTGGAGCACCTCCCTTATGAGGGCAGGCTGAGAGTTGGGGTTGTTCAGCCTGGAGAAGAGAAGGCTCCAGGGAGACCTTATAGCAGCTTTCTAGTACCTAAAGGGGGCCTACATGAAAGCTGTGGAGAGACTTTTTATAAGGGCATGTAGTGATAGGACAAGGGATAATAGTTTTAAACTTAAAAAGGGTAGATTTAGATTAGATATGAGCAAGAAATTATTTACTGAGAGAGTGGTGAGGCCCTGGCACAGGTTGCCCAGAGGAGCTGTGGCTGCCCCCTCCCTGGAAGGGTTCAAGGCCAGGGTGGATGGGGCTTGGAGCAACCTGGTCTAGTGGAAGGTGTCCCTGCCCATGGCAGGGGGGTTGGAACTAGACAATCTTTAAGGTTCCTTCCAACCCAAACCATTCAATGATTCTATGAAATAAGGCTGAAAGCGTGCACATATATATATAGGTGTATGTATATATATATATATATATATGTATATATAAACTATTCTAACCACAGAAAGTACCAAGATTCAAAGTTACCTCCTGTTATCTGCCACAAATGGCACAGTTCTCCAGTTTGAAAGAATAATATGCTCAAATTCACAGAAGACAGACATTTAGAATCCTAACAGATAGCAGTTTATATTGTTTAAGCATTTCCTGGTGCATAGATGAAACGTTTAGAAAAAGGACACACAATGAATCTTCTAACACCGCAACATTGTGGAAAAGACAACTTTAGAGCTAGAGCTTTATGGCTCTGGTTACCAAGAGTTTGAATATTCCTTATGTTTCTTCAGAGATATTCGTTACAATGAACCTGCATGCTGGACTAGCATGAAGAACAATATCTGGATCCCCATCCCTGCTTCTGCCCCTTCCCCCCAAATCCTTGCAAAACTGAATACTGGAAGAACAGCAAGAGATACAGAGCAGCAGTCTTTCACAACTGCAGCTATAATTTTCATGTTCCTCTATGTCTTATGTTTACAAGGATGCAGCACACAGGTATGTAATAATAGTTTCTGAACAGGGTCAGTTCTTCAAAGTCACTGTGCTGGTTTTGTGTGTATGTGGTGGGGGTTTTGGTAAGCGGGGAGTGGGCTACAGTGGTGGCTTCTTAAAGGTCCCCAGCTCCAAGTTGGACCCACCTCCGCACCAAGACCAAGCCAACTAGTGACAGTGGCTGTGCCTCTGCAATAACGTATTTAAGAAAGGGAACCTGGGAAGAGTTGGAGTTGTGAGGGCGACAGCTACACAAACACAGAGGTCAGTGGAAGAAAGGAGGAGGAAGAGGGAAAGTGTGCCAGTGTAGAGACTCTTTTGCAGCCCATGGTGAGAAGGCAGGCTGCCTGCCCTGCAGCCCATGGAAGATCACTGATGGAGCAGATGCCCACCTGCAGCCTGTGGAGGACCCTTCGTGGAAGACTGTCTCCCATGAGCTGGACACCACACCGGAGCAGGGGAAGAGTGCAAGGAGTCCTCCCCATGAAGGGGAAGGAGTAGCAGGACTGACCACAACCCCCCACTCTCTGCCCCCTGCACTACTGAGGGGAGTATGTAGAGAAATCAGGAGCAAAGCTGAGCATGGGGAAGCAGGGGCTGTAGCGGGAAGGTGCTTTTAAGATGTGGTCTGCTTCTCACTACTCTGTTAAGTGTTGCTGCTGTTAGTGTTTGAATTAAATTGTTGTTCTTTCTTCCTCTAAAGAGTCTGCCTTGTGTGTGTGACTAATGGGTGAGTGATCCCTCCCTGTCCTTATCTCAATTCCTGAGCCTTTTGACTTATTTTCTCCTCCCAATTCTTGAGGGGAAGGGGTGAGTGAGTGTCTTCGTGGTGCTCAGTTGTCAGTGGGCTCAAACCATGACAATCACCCTTGTTAAAATAAAGATTCCTGGATAACACTGATGAAAGAAAAAAAAGAAAAAAAAAGACAAATCTTTTTCCGACAGTAAGAAAGAATAAAACATTTCAGATGCATAAGGCTAGATGAGTTCTATGACAAAGTCAGAACAAAAAACAAAAGCCCCCAAAACCAACACACTTGATTAACTTTTTAAGAACTTGAAATTGTGCTCAATAATTATAGCAGTTAAATTAAATAATGCAGTGTTTAAGGATCTTTAAGACACTCTTTCCCAGACTGACTAATTTAAGATTAATAACCCTGAAATAATGCAGGTTTGTCAGACACCTACTTTTTTCTATTTCTTACCACTAGCTGACAAATATAACTGGTTTGACACTAAATATTTTGACCTATGCACAGTAGTACTCAGCAAGATTAACACTGATTTAAGAAAACAAGCACCCCACTACCCCATATGTGATTTCTTGTGTACAAACACACAGAACACAGATAAAGAACAGATTACTAATTTCTCATGCAGTTAGAGAGAGAAACCCTTCATAGCTAGAGTAATTTCCACTGAGATCAGATATAGACTGTAAACTAAGAACTATTTCTTCTGAAACAGGTGATTTATGCTCAATGTAAGTACTTGCTCTGCTACATTAGAAAATGAGCCAAAGAGACAGCATCAATCAGTTGATCTAGATATCATTGTCATACACGAAACATTTATCTGTTTTCAAATGAAATGGAATTCAAATTATACAAATAGAACAAGAAGATTTGAGTTGAATGTAACCACGAGGTCACCTGGACCAGACAGGATTAGCTATACTGGAATCAGTATGACAGACATTTGTCTCAAGAAATTGCATAATCTCCACCACTTATGTGTCACAGGGATGATGTTTAAAAGCATGTTAGTGATGTGCTAGCATAGAATCAACTCTCCCTGTTGGAAGACTCAAATATTTTGATGTAATTTTAGTCCATTACACATCTCCATTCACAGTGGACATGAAAAAAAGACTACTGCCTTTCTTCTGGCAGCCAACTTCTAAATATGAAATGATTTTATGTTTGTAATCCACCTTTTCTCTTTTAGATTAAAGAACCCCACTTACTTCTAATTGTCTTTATATGTTACACTTTCTAGGCATTAATTAGTCTCGCTGCTTTCCTCTGGACTCTCTCCAATTGATCCATATCTGTGCTCAACTGCAGTGCCCCACCTGGACATTCTATGCCATTCAGCTCAAAAGAAAAGATGGAAAAGTGACTTGATCATTGCGTTTAGGTACTTATACAAGATGACAGCTAATATTTTTCTGCTGTTGGTTCTTTCTTTTTACTCCCCCACCCCCCTTCTGACAAGGATATAATAATCTCCAATACGCCCAAAAATCACATTCAACTGGAAAATAAATCACAGTTTCCTAGCAGTAAAGATCATTTAAGAATTCAAGACTGTACCAGTGAGTGAGCATGGACATCTCATGTCTTTGTATCACTGCAATAGGTTTAGATATTTTTCCAGTAGATATGCTAAAATTGCTTCCAGGAAAAGTTTTATGTTCCATGTATAAAGATAAAAGAACGCCAGGCTAGCATTTCTGAACTCAGAGTTTTAAGAAGTAGAGAGAATTTTTAGAAAGCTTCCAAATAATGGGAAGCATTGATAATGACAATAAAGACTTTGTTGCAGAACTCGCTTCCTTCACCAGACACCGCTTATTTGAATCCTTCTTTCATTATTCACTTCCTACAAACACATGCCCAAATAATACCAAGACAGACTATTGGCTGAACCTGCAAGTAATTAAAGTAAATCGGTAAAACTTCAACACGGTAATGAGGTGTTCCAGTGTTAAGTACAAGCCAATTATCAATACCCTCAGTTGTTGACCCTTTTTTGTGTTGCTTTACAGACAGTCACTGAAAAATTTTGCATGGTGCAAGAAAAAAAAAAAAAAATCCACCACAAAAAAAAACCACAAAACAGAAACAAAACCTACAACACAAAGACCTATTGGGAAGTGTTGATTTTTACAGTCTACCTCCTCCTTACCTTTCTTGTGGAACAGCAAACCAGTACTCATGTTTTTTATCCCTCTGTGCATACTGTTGCATTGATGCACTTGCTTGTGAAACAAATGTTTTTCTCATGGGTTTTCCAACGCTTAGACACAGAAACTTGTGAGATCGATGTCGTCTTTTTTCTTTTGTAAGAGAAGAACCTATTAGTAAAGAAAAAGTAAGCGATCCACAATGCAGAAAAGAGCTTGAAATTATTAGTCAACTTCATATTACACAATACAGGTATATAGGACATGTATATGTAAGTAATAGGAGACAAAGTAACTTTTTTTTTGTTACATAAACCACATCAGAATAACTCAGAGTAGAATACATCTGAATAATTCTAACATTAATCTCTGCTTCCAACTTCAGATCACATTATGACAGTCTTTCATCCATGCTTGAAAGTATGTCAGAAAGTATTCTCAATGCATATCCCTCAACACTGAATCAGACATCCCTCCCACTGTTAAAAAGATACTCCATATACATGCAAAAGATACAGCATTAAATAAGTCCTTAGACCTGATTCACATATGTCAAAGTTGTTAATTAGTTACTTTTAATTTAAAAAAAAAAAGTTCTTGCACTACTAATAGAGGATTGAGATGAATTTTAAGTTGTTAGCTATATCATAAATGTCAAAAGTATGAACACCACTTCAGGATGAAGTATACTGGATGTTGTGGTATGGGATTTTTCCCTCCAGTAGTGTATTTAATTGAACTAATAGAATTATATGATTACCCTCAAGGTCTGGATTGTCAAGTCAGCACAAGGTAAAGCCTTTCAAAAATTGTTTCTTTACTAGATTAATTGCCCAAATCCTAGAACATGAGCTCCAGCCACAAGAAACTCCTTAAAGCAAGGAAATATAATGCAAATTTAAGAGTTCTTATGATCAGCTATGACAATAAAAGATTTAGCCTACCTCTGGTGTTACATGTACATACAGAGTTCCAGTTTGCTAGGACACTCATCTTTTCTTTACAGCTGAGGTTGTACTTCAGTGTCTGTGCAAACTACAAATATACTAAGCACAGAAAACATCACCTTCTTTATCTATAAATGTCTCTACTGTATGTTTTTCTCAAACATATTTTCACCACAGTGTCTGGGTAGTATTGTTCCATAAAATTTTTTTTTCCCCATAAATATTTAACTGTGTGCCTCCTAATTTTCAGTTACAATATTCTGGAATTATACCTACAGTATACACAATGGTAGAAGTAGTCATAATATGCATGCTTTAGAAGTATTTTCCAAATCCATAAACTCAAAGGTAAATTGTCAGATTAAAAACCCCAAATCAAAAAGAACCTAAAACAAAATGAAAAAACTGCTTCAAAGGACTGGCACACAAACTTTGTGGCAGTATTAGAGAAGTATTCTTAAAATGATCTGATATTTGGGATTTTGGTCTTTCAGATGCAGCAGTTTATAATTTCTCTGACATAGAAAGAAAAGTGGGATTTGTTCTATACCTACCTTAAAGAAAAATGAGTGAGATTTAGTTCCAGCTAGCAGAGAGAATGAAAACAGGCAATTTAGCCCTATCCTGAAGTCTCAAAATGACTATTTAAGATGCTTTTTTTCAGTGCGTTCTCCAATATATTTTTGTATATTTGATACAGAATTAATCAGAATAAAATATTTTAGCAATGGCTATTGAAAGGGAAAAGCAGCCTGACATACAATCTTGGCCAATATCCAGCTAACTAAGCAGCAAATAGACATGTCATCTTTAATGATATTTCAGCTTGTTTATTTGCACACAAAACTATAGGCCAGTATAATGTCTCCAAGGTGTCAACTACATCTAGGTTTTATTTCAGTCCAGTGGTTAACATAAGTGTCTGTAAAAGTAGAAGAAAATGTAAGTGTCCTGGGTAAAAAAAAAAAAAAAAAAAATCCAACCGAGGCCTTTTTTAGCTCTTCTAGACTACTCGTAATTATCAACTTATATTGCACCACCTGTTCAACATTCAGAACAAATAGATCATTCATTCCAAACTCAAACATTTGACCTCTGTGAAGTTCAATAAATGTTCCCAAAATCTTAGATGCTCAAATCTCCCACAAAAGAGAAGACATTCAACAAAGCCTTTCAATTAAGAAAGTCAACTAAGTCTTATGCAGGAGATAAAAAGACCTATCTAGGTAACTTAATGACACAAAACCCATAGCATGATTACTTCAGAGTTTTTGTCTAATAGATGGGATATAGACAGTGTTTCAATTTCTTAATGATCTTTTGCTTTTTAGTGACCTACTACTAACAGACCTGTCAGATTTAGTCTATTGTGACCTTCAACAGTTAAGCAATAGACCTGTGCTTTTACCTCGGGCTCTTTTTAAACTTGTTTGTAGACAAAGACAGGAGAAGCTTCACCAAATCTATTTAGACTGAGAAATATTAATTTCTAATTTACTGTTTTATTTGTATTCTGTTAATAAAACACGCAAGAATAAGAAACATACAATTAATTCCAACTGAAGTTGGACTGAAGTCATTGGCACAAATTTCCCAAAAGTAATCTGTGTTGGTTTTTTTTTTTTTTTTAATTATTTTTCTTTCCATTTTACCTCCACAACATTCAGTGAGGCTGTAACACCATGTGCAGGTTTCTAGCAAGCACCCCTCTGTCTGACTGTATGTAGGCACTTTTGATTATATGTGTATATACTCTATGACCTTACAGATCATTCTGAATGAAAAACCTGCAGTGTCACTCAATGATACAATCTTTCAGAAAAGCAACAGAACTAAAGCATCTAATATTACTGAATTACTAATAATATTCAACTGTAAAAAAAGTAGCAACTGTGGCAAAGAACACTTGTGCTTGCATTTTAAGTCACAACCAGCAACTACTGCTAGCTGACATTTTTGCCAGAGGATTTCCTCTAACATTTAAGGCATAAAAGCCAAACTTATCACAAAACAATGCAACTATTAGTCTGCCCCAAAATTCAGTTAATTCCTTAACAGAAGGAAAAACAATCATATCAGATTCTGAAGTGTAAGATAAATTTCTGTCAACTGAAGGATATACCTCTCTATTCAATACAACCTCAACTTTTAGTTATTAACATAAACAATCTGACCTTCACATATAATCTATTAGCTTGTGACAGGCATTACATAAGTTTTCTTTCTAGCCCCCAAAATATTGTAAAATTAAAACAACTAGTTTAACTCCATTAGTGAGATGGCAAGGCATCAGAAAGTGACCTAAGAATTTTTTAGAAAGTAAAATCAAATACATACAGAAACATCTTTAAGTTACTTAAAGCCATGACTTTTTCATATGAACTGAGCAACTTCAATAGACTTTCAAGGTAACTTCCAATAAATAATCCTAGGGCCTGATCTTTGCAGAGGAGTAAAGATACTCAAGAATGAAGCTTCGTTGTTCCCCATATTCATAGCATCCACATTTTCAGTTTCCCAATAATATTTTCCTCAATGGTTTATATAAGGTATAACTTAAGTATACATTCAAGCCAATGAAAAATATAATATATAGGGAGATGTGTTCTGCAGAACAATGAAAAACAACAAAAATTCTGATGAGCTGAGGGAGATACACTGTAAATGTTAAGACTAATACATAAATACTGACTTACCTTCTAATTGCCCCTCTCCCACAGTCACAGTTTTCTGACTAATTTCTTTTTGTGAATCCTGTTGCATGTTTTCTCTTTGCTGTTTGGTTTGTTGCATAGTGTGGGTCTTCCAGAGTTTGCGGAGCTCCTCAACTTCTGTCTCCGAGTCTTGCGTTCGTGCTCTCACTGCTTTTCCTTTGCCAGTTGTCTCCTTTTGAGATTCTGTGGTATCTTCACAACATGGACATTCCTCTCCCATCTTACTATCTCCTGGTTCTTTTCCCAGTGAGGAACCTTGATCATTGCCCACTTCTTCCTCTTTGTCACGCTCTTCATTACCATGTGATCCTTGCAAAGACTGCTGGAGGACATATGCAACATTTTCACTAGGTTCTTGTCCCCCCTTTATAGACATTTCAGCACTTTCTGAACCTAAACTGTGGGTACCAAACTGTTTAACACTTACAACCATTTCGGCACTGGATTTTAAGTTACTGGCAGCTTCATTTGAGTCTGAAGTGATTGTCAAACATTCAGCACTAGCCTGGTTTATTGTCTGGACAGATTCTGATGATGCTCCAGAAGATTTGTCCTGTCGAAGCTCATCTGAGGAAACAAGTTCCTCACGTATTGGAGAGAGTTCTGATTCTGTGAAGACATCTTCTGAAAGAGACTCCTCTGTGCTCCTTGGGGCAGTACTAGCACTGTCATTGCCTGTATCCCGAATCCTAGAATCCATTTCATCTGTATTGCTCTTTGCAGCTTTCTTGGAATGGCAAAGTTCCCTTACAGACAGCTGTTCTACATCTCTGTTGAGCAAATAAGAATGTTATTATAGAAGGTGCCTTTCCCATCAAGCTCTTTTATTTACTAAGTTTTGTTTAATGTTGAAAAAAATTTAAGGGTACTATTAAAAAAAAAAATCCAAACAAAAAAAACTCAAAAAACTAAGAAAAACTTAATCCAGAGCATCAGTACTAAGAAACAAGCATAAAAATGTGTTCTTGTAACACTAAGTGTCATGATGACAAAAGGTCTGCCATAAACAGATAGGACTTTGCAACTTCAGCGCATTACTTTTGCAAGTAAGGTGAAGTGTAAAAATAAAAGAAAAATAAAGGGAAAAACAACAAAAAGCTACATACAGCCATAACCTCTAAAGGCAGAAATCCTCCAAGATCTTTTAAGCTTTATCTACCGAAGAGGCCAGTACAATTGTATAGACCTATCCCACTCTATTATGAAGCTGACACCTAGCTCACTGGTAAGAAGTGAATGGCAGAAATCATCTGGTCTAACCTTAACTGCCTAAGCTAGTCAATGCAAAACAACTGGAACCATCAAGGTAGAATCTTACCATTCTGTTCATGGGAAATACCTAAGTTATTAGTGTCTTTACCGGTCAGGTACCTAACTTTGAGGATACCACTGTTAGGCAAAATAAATCCCAAACTACTTGGTAAAACTGAAGAAATTAAAGAGCAGACATCAAATGTTCATAACTAGTGTAAAAGAAGAAGCAAGCATAAAAGAATAACTTATTTTCCCTAATGGAAATAATCTTATTCAAACCTGCCAGAATTTCTACTAGTTTTAGAAGAGGAGGACTACAAGGGGTCTGTGAACACGCTCAACTATATATACATGACTCAAGCTCTTCCAGTGTTGTCAAAAAAACTTGAGTAATACACAACCTTCAGAAAAAAAATCGCTCAAGTTTAAACATACTTTTGACTGGAGTTCTCAATGCCAACGCCCCTGCTACCACAAGTACATTACATCTTCCATTACCTAGTATCAAATGCTTTTAAGAAGCTCGGACCTTAATCTCCCATCTTCAGGAAGGATAAATCTACTCCACATTTATATGACTTTTTATTCAGTTAGGTCATATTACTGACATTACTGAGATATCACTAAAATTCAGGATGTCTGCAAAGCATATGCACCCTCTTATCCAAGTATTAACATGAAGCTGATATTAATCTTGTGTTGATGTAGTAACTTTGCTTACAAAACATGTAGATTAGAGTTTAAGATTTATTACCTATTAGACTGAGTTGTTACCTTAATTTTTCAGGATTATGCTGGTAAAAAGTGCTTTTGGACAAGCAAAACCTAAGGTACATGAAATCCATTAAAAATCTGTATGTTTTCAGATGTATTTTTTCCAGTTTTAGCACAGATTGTGGCTTACATATAGAAACAATTCAACATGAAATTGCAGTTTTAAGAAGCAAAGAATCTATCAGTTTTGTGATCCATTTCCATTATATCAATAATCTTCTTTTCAGTATTCAGATTGTTTTTTCCAAGTTTAAACAGGTTTGACAGTTGGCAAAATTCAGAGAGAAAAAGAGTTAGCTACAACAGTGGAATATTTAGAAAAAGACATGTAGTGGGAAAACATGACTTAAGTCTCAAATACCTTGAGACATACAGGTCTTGTCAGATCTACCTGTAGCTGTTGGGAGTTCTGGTTACCACATCAGGAAATCTGAATGCTACTCTCCCAAAAATTTACAAACATGCCTCCAATTCTGATGAGGTTAAGCCACAAAAGTGCTGGAACTGAAGAAAATACTAGAAGTTAGTGTTCCATGTAATAGTTTATAAAGTGATCAAGAAAGATAAATCAAATTGGATATATAGGGCTCTGACCACAGTGTGACCTTTTATTAGTAGACATGCTTTCACTCCATATGCATTTATATTATAAACAAAACAAAACAGAAAATGCATGTGCTACAAGAGCACAAAAAAAATCAACAGAGTATTGAAGGTAAATTTGTAAGTCAACATTGAGTCATTAAGAAGCTAAACACGCTAGGAAAAAGACTGTTTTGCAATTTCAATATTATGATTCAAACAGGTAAATTAAAGAGAGTCATCTAATTTTCATAATCTCATTATTTACATATATATCAATTGAAGTAGAGACTATGAACAACTTTTTAGAACTCAATCTGGAAAACAAATTTTCAGAAAGCAAACCTGCTGAAGGCACCATCATTCTACATCAAAAGCCCCAGAAGTACCACTACAGTAATACAAACAACTAGTTGTTCTTTCAAGAAACACATTCCTTCAGGCAACAAACAAGACCATGCCAAGATACCAGTTTACTACCAGGTCTTTGCCAAATCTGATCTCAAAAAATGGTATGCAACTATGTCATTTCTTCTGGTGTCCAGATATTTAAGATTATGATGGAAGATGTGCTTCACATATTACCTTCAAGAACTGTAAAAGGGCATTTTTCAGAGTTACTGAGTATCTTTATACCTTACTTAAAATGGTTGCATTTTTTTAAGAGTTACGTATCTGGTAAACAGCTTTACTCTCTCACACATACAGACAACTCTATCTTGGTTAAAGGAGTCTACTTCCCTGCAGTTAGATGGTCAAGGTAGTCTGCAAACGTTAATGCTTAATGGGCTGTGATAGGTAAAGGTGGAATGATTTTTTTTTTTTTTAATCTTTTTTGGGTTTATTGTTAGAATTTATCCTATTTGAGGGCAGTATAAAAGTTAAGTGACAGAATGGAACAAAGATTTTTCATAATGCTGTTTAAAGTCTCTTTTAATTGTGTACTACTCTAAACACCAGTAAGTACGGCTCACTGACCACTGACAAAAATTCACTCTGTTCACACAAAACAAGGCTACACCTGAAAGCAAATATGTAGTTCCTCCACTAACCAAAAAGGGAAAAAAATATACTCCTAATGCCATAAAAATATACACAAATCTCAGAAAATAAGTCTTATGACCATTTATCAGAGCAACAAGAGTTTGAGAAGCAAGTGAAAAATAGTAAACAATAAATATCTGCACCTAAAGCTGTTTAAATTGGTCAACTGTACATCAGTTTTTAAATTACTGAAAAATCAAACACATCTGCTACTGTTTTCACAGTGGGGATTTGGCAGAGGAAATGGTGTGGTATCTCTTGCTATACATTGATTTTTAAAAGAGACCATTAAATAAAATTAGAATCCATATATACATAAGAGGATTTATTCTATATAGTATGTGAGAACTTAATGTAAAGCAAGTTATCTCAAGGGTCCAAGCCAATCTTTTATATTGTTCATAAAAAGGAAAAACAGAAGAAAATATGGGTTTGATAGTTTTGTATGGTCAGCAATATGGCTACAGTTCATATTTACTCAATGCTTTATAAATACTATTCTATCTTACATGGTTAATGAATCCTTAATTTTGCTGTCCACAATTTCCTTATACAGAGCAGCTGACATCACTTCTTCCATTGGACACATGATGCCATACTCTTCACAGCCGTTCTCTTGGACCAGAGGATCCATTTTATGAGGATCAAACATTATATTATTTGGCGTCACTAGCAGAACACCATTGACTGTACCCTAAAATGAGAGGGAAAAGAAGTGGTAAATTTTCTCCTTTGTATTTCAGCTTATTATCCACTTTTTGTAGGAAAGAAGTATTTTCTATTTTATTTTTAAAGCATCCTTATATTAATATTCAAGCAACTTCATACAGTTTCTTGTGTTTTTCAGTCATCTAGAAACATAACCGTTTTCCTGGGGAAGGAAATTTATGCTACTAGTTCTCCCAAAAGAAACAGTTTTGTTCCTCAACTCCTTAAGATTAAAAAAAACAAACAAAAAAAAACAAACAAAAAAAACCAAAACAACAAAACCAAAACAAACAAACAAAAAAAAAAACCAAACAAAAAACAAACAAACAAACAAACAAAAAAACACACACCGCCAAAAAACAGCCAAACCCTTGCATCCTAAAGGATATGCTAGGCAGCTCCTCTGCAGTAAAGATACATTCTTCCCAGATAACCACAGGGCTTACTGCTAGATTTGCAAGAAATTTCAAACATTGTCTAAAAGTTGACAATTCTCACTTTCTATTTTTTAAAGAAGAAAAACAAAAGTTAAATCTTCAAAAACTGCCATTTACCTTAATTTTCTTTATACAAAATCAGCAACAGTATCCAATACAAGTCATTCAAAGTTAATGGATCTGTTGACAGGACAAACGCATTTACAGAATGATACTGGATTAAAAATAATGAAGATTTTTAAAGATGCAGCTGCATCAAGATGCAGTTTTAGATGGATTTAATCACAATGATACTGCTGTAGTACATGCATACAAGTAGATTTTAAACTCCTAGTATGAAAAAGTTTAGAAAAAGATGATATACCATGAGCTGTAGATTTATTACACAATACAGGTACCAAGAAAATTTACAATACGTTTAACGTTTTTATTTTTTTTTAAGCATTAGGAACACATGCAAACACTACGTTACCTGCTAAGAAAATTCATTAAACTGATAGAACAGCAGAGTTTGAGCTAAAACTATGAGCTGGAAGAAATGTAGCTTTTTAGCAGGATGATAGTGATACTTCTGTTACAGATCTTGAATCCTAAAGACTTTACAAATTTAAAAAGACATTGAAAACTTTTGTGTAAGTTTCACAAAAGTTGCTTTGTGTGCTGCTGAAGCTTATCAGGAATTGAATAAATATCCAGCTCACTGATAGAATGTTCACAGTGATTACAAACATTGTGTATTGGGCGAGATTGACTGTTTTCAGTTTTGCTTCAAGACATATCAGCATAGCATGAAATGTAACTATAATCCTTCCCAATTCCAGAAATTCTTTCCCAGCACTGCGACAGTGGATGACCTTCACAATAGGAAAAACAAAGATGGCACATAGTGACCAGAAAATTGCAAGTTATAAAAACCAAGCTAAAAACAGTATTAAAGTCTACAGCAATGACCAATGGTATCAGTGTTATACTAAAATTAAAACAGTCTCAAAAGCAGCTCAAGCATCTGTACCTAAGTCCTCTTAGTCATTCAGTGCCTAGTCAGGTTTTCTATGTGCCTTTTAGAGTTCAAAGCATAATACTGTACACTTTAAAGTCAGCAGAACATATTTACATAATTCCAAGTTGTTTAAGACACTGAAACAAAACTGTCACTGGCATTTCCTTCCCAGCACTGTATTGTGGAAATAGACTATCAAGGTGCAAAAGGAACTCCAGGAGGATGACTATTAACCGAAGTCTATATTTGGTTATAGCCACTGTAGTCTAGAAAATAAATTTAACATGACTGCAAAAGTCAGTGAGTCTATTAAGAAGAACAATTGCTTCTCTTTAAACCAATATGACTTCCGCAAATTCAGGACATAATGCAAAAAAATTCCATAGTTTCTAAATCTGAGCTGCTTCATTAATGACCACACATAAAAGTGGAATTTTATTAATATTGTCCAGATCTGATCCAGAAAAGTCAAGGTCATAGCCTTGATGGTAGTCGGACTAGATGATCATTGTAGGTCCCTTCCAACTGAAATATTCTATTCTATTATTTCATGGCCCACATGTTGCATGTGGATCTTCAGAACACTCAAGGCTGGAGAGACAAGAAAAAAAAAGTAAGGTTATATGACTGCTCTAGCTGAAGAATCTGAATGTTGAACACCAACTTCCAAAATTATGTGTTACTCTGTAGAAGAAATCAGTAATCAAGTTCATTGGAGAACTCTTCGTTTACAGACTAAGATTTTGTCTTCACTTGTTCAATATTTCATGAACCCTCCTTGATAAATTAACTACACAGGAAGTGCTAAAGCTTTCGAGGCAATAAAAGGAGATGACATTTTTTCTATCAAGGGGTGAGCTGTCACAACTAACATACTGCTCATGTCAACAAGGTCTCTGGTTTTATTAAACAAACTCAAAATTAAATGTTTTATCTGTGCTCTTGAAAGCAAGTTAAAAGACTGTTTCAGCTGGCAGTCCAAGTCAAAAACTGATTAACTTATTTTGCAATAAAATATTCTTTAAAAGTTTTGTAATTCAATTTTACATGGCTCATCTGAACCCTAGAGTCACAGCATTAGAATAATGTGTATGAAGAACCAGTTGCATATCTCCTCCTCATTTCAGTTATCTTGCTTCAGCCACAATTTTAGCAGTTCAGAAAATACTAACGTACCACCCCTCCCAAACCCCACAAGGCCAGTCTTGTCAATATCTTAAAAGAAGTGCCATCATATCCAGAACAGAAGTGTTTCCAGGACAAATCTGAAGCCATTTAAACAAATTGTAGAGTACCTTGTGGCATTTAGGCTCAAACACTGAAGAACAGTAAATATAATCTTTCTGCAGGCAAGTATTCAGCCAAAGAAGTGTACAAGACTGCTGACTGCATAAGGAAAACAAGTTTAAGAGACCTATTGTTCCTAGAACAGTTTGACAATGACCTATCTGATGGCAGAAAAGCCCTAAAGCTGCACATCAAGCAGTTCTCCTTGACACATATGTAAGATTCTAAAGCCTATCCACGTGGACTCAATCAGAGTCACGGCTAGAAACCTAAAAGCTCCTTATCTTGGTTTCAGAGGAAACCTTCAACACCAGTAGGTAAATACTCAGCATAAAAATTAATCTGAAAGTGCAATTCCATTTAAAATTTATTACACCAGATATAGAGAATTAAACCTTTGGAACTATCAGGCTTTTATGTGTACTTGACTAAGAAGCTGAGCAAACACTTCACTGGCAGTAACTATAAGCAACTGAAAGATTATACAGGTACCTTGAAAACTCTCGTTTTATAGTACCTCAACAAGAGATGACTTATTTCATTGTTATCTATTTAAAAGACAACAGGAGGCAGACCAATGCAACATTTTTGGCTCACAACTCATTTGATACGGTCCACAGTTACTACATGAACAGTTTTGTATAAGTAAAGATATTCTCTTTAAAGGAGAGCACCTGAAACTTCATTCCCCTGTCAGTTTGCCATTATGGATCAGACAGACTTCTGTATTAGCATTCATAGAATACATATACTTCAGAACTATTGTCTCAGAGTAAGTTGGTAATGAACTTTTGAGCATTTTAGTACCATGCACTTAAGGTTCTCAACCAACTTTTCTGATTACTCATACACATTTATGCACTATGGCAGCAGATGTCACAGTTGTTCTACAAAATACACAGAAATGGGTAACAACACTGATGCCAGGAGAAAAAACAACTAGTGACTTACTTTTGATAACCTAACCTCCCCCTGCTATCTCACAAGCACTGAAGAAGACTGATAGCCTAAGGTCTGCTCCCCATATGATTTTCTTGGTTCCTTGCTTTTGGAACAGGGAGGAAGTTCCAAAGCTCCTCTCTGGTCTGACTGAGCTGCTGAAAATATTTTCAGTGTGAATATAATCTTTAGAGTAAAAAAAAATAGCATGGGCATTTACTTACAAAGTAAAGCCCTTCTTATGCCCTCACCAGATGAGCCCAGCTTCTTTGTGGTCATGCTTTATCATCCTGCATCTTCAGCACAGAACCCTTTGATGGTAATCAAATATTTGTTGAACATTTTAGAAACAGCCCTTTGACTTTATTTTATACTAAATCAATTCTCAAAATATTTCAAAGAAATAATTTGTACCAATAATGCAGCTAGAGAGAGACAGATCAGCAAATCAGAGCACAAGCATAAGCAGAAAGACTGGGCAATGGCATGCACGCCACAAATGCCTACATGACTCCAGTATACTGCCAGCATTTGCTCTGAAATCCCAATTTTCTAGTCTTGGGGAATTTTTTTTTTTTTTTTTTTTTTTTTTTTAAAAAGCAAGCCTATAAGCAGCTCAATTGTTGATAGAAGACAGGTTTTTTGCATCATCCTCCACCAAATAACTAGTTTCTCTTGGATCATCTTTCTAACTAGTCACTGTGGAAAAAAGTATCAAACACACCGTCAATGAAAGGGAAGTAAAAATTAGACTCTGCACATAGCTACTAAGTAGTTCAGCATGATACTGTTACAGGAAGTTCTGGCTCTTGAACAAAACTCCCCAAAATACCACTTACAGAAGTCAAGTTTCCTGTATGTAAAACAGTTTCTAAAGACATTAAGTGAATTTCTAATTAGGTGAAGTTCAGATTTAACAGCCTCAAGGAAAAACACTGAGCCACTTTATTACTGAAAACCATGTGGAGTGGACTCAGTAGGCTTTAAAATAGATCCCTTCGGTCTTAAAGCTGGTGCAGAAAATATTAATCCAGATAAGCAAAAACATGCATACTGAAAGTAGATCAAACTGCACCTGCAGATTATTCAATTCTGAATCAGTATTAACTTCTCTCTGTTAAAGTTCTTTAAACCTCAGGAAGTGGGAGCTCTAAATCCTATATAATATCTGAGATAGAAATTTGAACAATCATTATAAAGGGAAGATTAGTGCCAAACTTTATGACACTGGTGAGCTCAAACATTAAGATTAGGCAGCTTAGTAAAACACACTTTTAAGGAGGTTTGAGAAGACTTCTGACAACCAGTTTTCAAATAGAAGTTACTTCTAAATAATTCCATTATGTTCTTCCAACACACAAGGCAGAAGAAAACCTTTAATTGACAATTTATGAAGCTTTTATCATAAAGACAACAATTGTTTTAGTCTTTGTTTCTCGTAGAAGTTTTGAACCTTGTCTGTGTCCTCCTTTTCACTTCATGAACAATGTGTTTGTGCTGTTCGTGGCCATATTTCCAGGTTGGTGTTTGATTTTTTTTTAAGTCTCAGTAAATTTCCTTTACCTACTACTTTTCAAAACAAGGCAAGTAAACCAGCAAGCGTAAGAAAGAACAAAGAATTTGAAAACTCCTCTATTAGTTTCAGTTTCAATCAAGCAGACTGTTTAAGATACCTTTTCCTTCCACCAACAAATACTGCAAAGAATGAAAAACCAGAACAGCACGCTTCCACAAAAGCAGCAGTGTGACTGCAAGAAAGGGCATGCCTACATATGCTTTGAACAGTGAATTAAGGTGTGACTCTGCAGCACACGATTTACTGTCTGACCAGCATGTGGCATATTCTCACAACCTTGTTTCTAACTGTGCCCAACACCATGCCTCTAACAGTAGCCATAACCAGGTAACAGAGACCAAGTATCACAAGAGAGCAAATGTCTCCAGGTTCCAGCCACTGCATCTCAACAGAATTCCTGTGTGCTTGTCTATGAAGTCACAGGTGTGACTAAAACCACCTCCAAACGCACACAGAATATGCCGTCTTGAAAACTGAGAAATGAGACAGTCTTATCTTAATGCAAGCCCTTTCACATATGTGAAATTAAACACACTGAAGAAGAGGCTTTCACCAGATTTTAGTTTGTGAGCAGCCATCGTGATGATTGAGACTTCACATCTGAAACCCTATAAAACAGTTAACGACCTTCAAAATCACTTTGAGTGGGAAACAGAGATGAATCTAAGCTTTCTCCAAAAAACATTTGAAGATTTATCAGCCTGCATCATCAAGAAATATATCAAGGAGAGGGTAAGATGACATGACAGAGGACATTTGTACCACATGTGACACAAAGGCTAAATTACATGCTAAATTTATGAAATCTGTCAGCTAATCTGAGCGAGTTAGCATTCATTTCTCTCCCCACCCACCTCCCCAAGTATGGGCTGATACTGCAGTGAATTATACAACTCCTTCGAAATAGAACTCTCCTTGAAGCTCTTAGAAATCAGGCTGTAAAGATACAAGTCAAAGGCAGATGCTGTGAACATTCCCCATATTCTGATGAGGAATTATGGCACATAAATAATATGCTGTAAGTTTTAACCCTACAATGTATTTTTCCAGTACAGCCAATTTCTAATAGAGGCTCACAGTTCTCAATTCCTCTGCATCAGAGCACTTAAAACTGAGAAGTAATGATTGTCTAGGATCAACCCCAAAAAAGTCACCTAGGGACAAAACACAAGGAGTGAAGAAAATTAACTGTGAAGTAGAACAAAGCAACAAACAAAGCTTTTCCAGTACTTGTCTTACCAACTTCTAATGCATAGCTTTTGCCAATATACACATACTGTCAAAAGGCTTCAGGTCTAGACATACATAGATCTGCAATCCCTTCCACCGGTTTAAAAAAAAAAAAAGGGGGGGGGGGGGGCGTGGAAAAAAGCAGTTTTAGGAGATTCTCATTAATCTGGTTATCATTAGTGTAACTTACCTGCCAACCTATTGCTGAGCAACACAGAATCAGTGGTATTTGCATATACATACCCAAACTTCAGGTGAAGGAGGAAGTGTAAGTACTTTGAGTTTCTTTGCATTCATTCAACTTGAGTGAAGGCATGATTTTTCACGATTAAATTATCTAACAGTTATTTTTCTGTAGGATGGTAAAGCAATACTTTTTTTTTTTTTTCCTAAAGCATTCTGAGGTAAAGTCTTTTGACATGATCTCAGTCCCTAAAAATCTGTGCAAGACTCGTGCACCTATGAGCTGAGTGGAAATTAAGCGCCACTGAGTTGGGGGCATTTATGTAATGACAGAGAGAAATGTAACTACTGCTTCAAAGACAAAAAAACATTTCTACCATACTATACACAATACAGAAGTGCTTGATTACAAAATCAGAGGTTAATTCTGCTTGCACTGTTCTGATTTAGAGAAATGGGAGTGAAGCTACCCAACTACATACTTTATAGTTTAAGGCATTTTCTTCTCCACTGTAAGTTTATGAGAGGTACTAACACAGGGAACAAACAGACCTCACACCCTCAACACAAGCCAATCACTTAACAGTACAGGGAAAGTCTGGAGCAGGTTAATTGCGTATTAGCTGCTTGCATGACATCTAAGAAACAAGTGGTCTGGAAATTCAAAGGAAACTGAAATAAAAATATACATACACACATATATATGTATGTAAGGTAATCCATCTACCTATCAATAATTGAATTTTACTGCATGTTAATGATTTAAATGTATTTAATTTCTATATTCCATATAGTAAGACCTGAATGTTTAAGTACCTTGCCATTAGTGATGTACTTGCAATTAATTTTTAGAAATTTCTCTGTAAATGCTTCCTCCTCTTCGGAGGTAGATGATACCACTCTTGTAGGACGAACACATGCATGTGCTGGTGAAGCAACCGACTCTTTCCGTTGGACTCCATCTGGATCCTAAAAGGGAATATATATAAAAAAAAAAAAAACAAAACAAAACAAAAAAAAACACCTTAGCAACCTGCCTTTTTCAATATTAAAGTTAAGAGATCTTTTGCTGTGTAATTTTGGTTTTCTTTGACATAAAAGCAAATGTAAAAATAGGGTCCCAAATCCACTGCAGTTTAAAGGACTGCTTTGATTTGACAGTGTATTTAACTAATCAGCCACAGCTTAACCATCCCACGATAAGAAATGCTAGTGGGCAAACATATTCAGAATCAACCTGGAAATACACAACTAAATGACAATCAGAACTCACATAAGAAAACCATCCAACATACTGTCACATGCAAAATTTGAGCAGAAGTTAGCAGAAAGGATTATTTTCCAACTTCAAACAGAATTCCTGTTAAATATCATCTGTTGTCCTTCCATTATATTATACACTACTTTATGCTGGAAGGACCCTCTTAAAGTCAGCTAGTCCAAGCCTATGTTCAAAGCAGGCCTAAGCATACATTAGATCATGTTTCTCACAGCTTTTCCAGTTGAGTTTAAGTCTTCAAGGCTGGAGATTCCACAGGCTCTCCAAGAAATCTGCTCCAGTGTTAAAGCACCCTCATCATGAAAAATATTTTCCTGTTATTTAATCAGGACCTCTTGAGCAGCAACTTGCAGCTGTAGCTGCTCATCTATGAACCTCTGAAGACCCTGACTACTCTTCTCCCTCTAACTGTCTGCTAGGTAGTACAACACAGAAATCAGGTTCTCCAATAGTATTTTCTTCTAACAGATTAAACAAACCCAGCTCCTGCAGCCAATCCTTCTGCCTCATATGCTTCCATCCCCTTATCATCTTAATGGCTTTTCATAAGACTCTCTCCAGCATGTCAATCCTTCTCTTACTGGAGGTGTCAGAAGCGGACACAGCACTGCAATTGCAGCTTCACAAGCCCCCCTGACAGCAGAATTATCACCTTCCTTAACTTGTTAGTATTCTTTATTTATCTGCCATCTGGTATGTGGTAGGCCTTCGCCAACACAAGTGGACATTGTCCAACATGAGACAATAGTCTCATCCTCTCCTTGGCCCTTAGTCTTTTTCTGCAAAACTGCTATGCAGCTAGCCAACCCTTACCCTGTAGTGCTACATGGGGCTCCTTCTGTCCCAAGCAGGTCCTGGCTGTTGTTGAACTTCATGAGTTTTCTGTTACTTCATCTCTCCAGACTCCTGATGTCCCTCTGATGACCAGTCCTTGCCCTTCCCTCCAGTATACTGACCACTTTACTTTTTGCTGCCCCCCACCTCCAAGCTTGCTGACAGTGTGTTCTGTCTTCTGTCCTACCATTCAGGTCACTGATGGGCAGATTATAAACAATATTAGCCCCAACAGGGATCCTCTAGGATTCTTAACTGTCCACTGCCACAGAAAACAACAAAAAATGACCAGCCACACACACAAATGCTGAATTGCTTTGAGCACAAAGATCCTGATAATTTTTCTAGCCTATTTTGTAGTCCACTCATTCAGTTCACGTTTCCCCAGTACTGTAACAAGGCTTCTTCGGGACAGCATTAAAGGGCCTAGATCTAGCCAATGTAAGAAACATGCACTGCTCTTCCCTCCTTTGCTGAGCCAGCCATCTCATCACAGAACGCAATCACTTTGGCCACGCATGATATGCACTTTCTTGGGCAGATAACAGGAGGAGTTATCTATCTTGCTGTTTAACAGTACATCCAACAAACTACGAAACATGGAACTCTCCCAGGGAGAGGACAGATACTGAAAAATATTTTCTTTTTAAAATAAAAACTACATGTATAATAGACAGACTGCAGGAAAACCTATTTTATAGTCACAGCAACCCTGTTTTGGAGCTTAACCAACATTTAAAGACTTCAATTTCACACATAATTGCTATTTTTAGTTATTAATTAAAAAAAAAAAAAAGTAAATTTCTATGTTCCCTTTGGTTTTCTGCTTTTCTTTTCAGTTCTATTCACTAGTACAGATTACAGCTAAATGTCTTTAATTGTATCCAGGAACATTATGCACAATTGTTTTTAGTTCATCATCTCTCTGGCACTACTTTAGCCTATGCCTACATCTTTCAATTTTAGTTACAATTCAAACAAAACAACTTCTAGAACACTGAACTGAATTTTGCTGAAAAAAGCTGATGAGGTTATAATTAAAAATCAAGCTTCCTGGAGATGAGTTCTCCTTCTACATACACCTTTTTCCTAAAAATTATGTGGCTACCTTTGTGACGCATATAACATAGCAAATGGCTGCAAGAGACCCCAGCTGACACCCAAGTCCACTGTGAATAAGCCAGTTATTTCTCATTCATATTGCCATGCAACATAGAAGCGGGAATAATATTGATGGCAGACTTTCAAATTTAGTGATGACATCCTTGTCACTACTTATTAATTTGAAGTAGATTTTAAGTTTTGTAGGTAGTAAAGCTTATTGGATCTTCTCAAATATGTGCATCAAGCTGCTGAATGAAGAAACCCTTCACAAAAAACAGCAGCCTAAGAACAGCTTAAAAAACTAAACTGAGTTCTTACTTTTACACTGACACTACTAAACTTACTGAAATACACACTGAAATCTTAGCTTAAGTATAGCAACTTTAAAAACTTAACAGGGTTATGCAGGTCTTATAGTAGCCACATGCTGGTTTGTATTTAGCCACATGGTTGTGTTAAGTTACACCAATGTTTGATAAAACAGAAACAAAAGAACAGAGCATATTATAGTTTAAACTTTGCCTGAACAGAGGTTCAGATGTTGCGTAGTCATCTTATTCAATTTCTATAAATAACTCATTGATTTCAATGACCATAGCACAGAGGGAAGACCCCTTTACATTATACAGGCAGAGTAAAATATCCTCTTTGCCTTGAAATGTGCTTAAACTTAAACTGCAATTCTGGAGTCAAAACTGGAAAAGAGTCAAAGATGACACAGCAATACAGCATTAGAGAATGTATGCTAGTATTCCTCTCATTCATAAGGATAGTAATCAGCAAAGGAAGAAAAGAAGAATATGGAAAACAGGTTCTATGATGAAGAACAAAACCCTCCAGCCTTTCCTGCTGAAAAACATAACCAACACACACACACACACACACACACACACACACACAATCTCTCTCTCCCTTCATGCTGACAAGTGTAAGTGATTTCTGTTCTTTGTTTTCTTTTGGCCAACTATCTAGGACCATCCCTTCCCTCCTTACGCGTACTTTGAAAGACCTCAAAAACAGAAACTTCCATAAACACTTTATTATATATTGTCACATTGCTCATTTGTTTGATATTCCCTGAGGCATTTAAGAACTGCTTGCAGTGATCCACAACATATAATGAGATGCACAAAATAGTTCTGCAACAATAAAGTGTCAGTTAAATGAAATTTAACACTGAAATTGAACTGCATACACTAAACAAAAGAACCTTTTGCATAAGAGTATTTTAACTTTTAAAGTATTTTAAACTACTTTGTTTCTTCTACACTTTCAAGCTTTTGTTTCTGGTAGGTGCATATAGTCAATAAAAATGTTTCAAATAAATTAGACATTTGGTTGCACTATTAAGGCTCTTTACCTAATATATGCAAACAAGCGTATACAAAGTAATCCACAAAAGCAAGAATAAGGTATTTTTCTGACATGGGATCTAGTGCGTTGTAGGAAGACTTCTGATTTCTAGTAGTAAAACTAACAACCTTTTCCCTTGAGTAACTTCTCACAACATATGCTGTATGGGTAGGCCTTTCCCTAGCATTTACATGCATTCTGAGACTGATATAGAAGAATGTATCTTTGCAGAGTAGTCTATTTACTGTGCTACAACACCTTCAGTTTGCCATGAAAGAAATTATTTAGCACAAGTGACAGCATACATCTCACAAGAAAAGGCATACTAGGTCAGAGTAAAGGTGTAACAGCAAAATCAAACAGTAATTTTCAGTAAAAAGGTTATCACAGCCTTTGTAATGCAGCTTGGGAATCTATTTAGCAACAAAGCAATACCTTTACATTTAAACTTCTTTGGACCAAGACATGCAAGCAAATAAATAAATAAAGACTCAAACCTTCCTAAACTTTGAGCACAGAATCCTGGACTAGACATCTGACAGCTTGACTAAGCACCATCAAGAAGTGCTATCAAGAAAATTTGTTATCTGAGAGAAAAATATAATAATAACTGGGAAAAGAATAATAGTGACATATTAAAAAACATCTGAATAAAGTCGTAATTGCATAAATTGCAGAGAAACTCAGGCTCCAATACTGCATCTTCCTGGTCGATACTGCATCTTCCTGGTTGGAGTTTTCCCCATGAAATTCTGTTCACAGCAAACCAGTGTTCCTGGAAAGACATGCTTTTACAAAGCTAGCTCCTAGTCAAAAATCTGCATTTGAGCTGAATTACAGAGCATTTTAGGATGGCTAAACAAGTTTAGTATCTGAAAGGTAGAACTACTGAGCAGAAGTCTACTATAATCAACTTGGGATTAGCCCTTAACTGAAAAACTTTTTTTTCCCCCCTTTACTTAATTTTGTTAAATAAAACTAGAGAATCCCCTCCCCACACCTCTACAGGGAGCAGGGGGAGCCCTTACCGTTTAGCTACTTGAGTATTCTTGCCCATGTATCATTGCTACAAGAGCTACCAGTAAAATTAGAGACAAATGTTTAACTAGTTCTGAATAACAAATACAGAAACACAACAGGAACTAGTATTTAAGATTTCAGTGTGCAAGGATTATATTTTGCTGCAAATAATTTTCCTTCAAATCAGTTTTCACACAGAAAACTATTTACAAAGCCTAAAAGGTTATATTAGCTTTTAAAAAGGTACTATTTTAGTTTTCAACTCCAAGTGTTGTAAAGTACTTTCTCCCCGAAGCGAAAGGATAGTTTAAGAAGAAAGCATAGCATCCGTAACATTTATCTTGTAAGGGAAAATTAATTTCAAGGACAACAGGTATACCTACATTTATTGTAGCGTCAAGCTCTGCTTCGGAAGATGTAGGTGATAGGGGACTTATAGGACTTAGAGAGGGGGAGCTCTCCACACTAGAAATGTAGTCTGGGTCAGGAACATACAAAATCTATAAAGAAGATATAATGCCGTTAGAAGTTATGCTTTCAGGTTTACTTTAAATTTCCCACCAGTTCAGGTATATTTGCTATGCTTTCTCAAAATAAGCTATACAAAAACATTCCTGCTCCCATTAACAGAAATTAGGAGTTGAGGGAATAAACAATACCACACACAGTACTACTAAAATTTAGCTTTCAAAGTTTTTAATTGCTATCTTAAGATTGATTTTTAGTCTTAACTGAGGAAAAAGTTCAGATAAAAAGCATTAAAAGTACACAGCATGCCAGAAACACCCAATACAGTATCCAAGGAAGAGCTGCCCAATTATTTCTCTTGCTACTACTGGGCTAGGGAAATAGGAAACAGGCTGGGGAATAAGTTCCTAGATGTAGCTCTTGGCACTGAATGTTAAAAAAAAAAAAAAAAAAAAAAAAAAAAAAAAAAAAAAAAAAAAATCAACTGAAGTTATTCACCCCTTAAATACATTATTTGACCATGGTAAGTATTCAAGCTACCTAGACAAAGTTTTGCAGCAATCAGAAATAAATACAGGACTTTTTTCAAACAGAGAGCTAAAACCAAATGGCCAATGGTTAATACCATAGCTGACCTATCACTTATTTCCAGGCCCAGCTTTCAAAGAGAACTGAAAAGTGAAAGTGAAAAAATGGAAGATGATGTAATCAATACTAACCTATAAGAAGTGAATGATAGTTCATATACTGCTGGAAGAGACAGCAAGTTTTCAGAGTAGAATAGAAACATTATTCATTTTATTAAAATAGAATGGCAGGGAGTTATGCAGTCAGGAATGTTGTTTATAAGCTGTACCCTGAATATGTCTTCTGAGCTGGATTTGGTAAACAGCCTACTATATCTGCAAAGTAACAATTTAGCTTGTACCCAAGTGTTATTATGCCATTAAGTATATTTAGTTTTAGAAGTGCTCTGATCTTATTTAAGAGAGACAGGTAGTTTCATTATATGTTCCCTTTTTAGGCAATTATTTAACAGGCACAAGGAATTCACAAAATAGAGAAAAATGAAATACTCTTTTACAAAGCCAGTAGGAAAATCAGTAAGAAAAGTACTTTAACGCTTTCTCTGGCAGAGATGAAAAATATAGGGAAAAAGGTCTCTGTTGGGTAAGTAACATATATATATACTGTAATAGTACCTGTCCAGGAACGACTGCTCTGGAGAAAAGCTTATTTAATTGAACCAGTTCATTGGGTGTTGTATCAAATTTCAAGGCAATACTGTTTAAAGTATCTCTCGATTCCACCTGTATCAATTGGGGAAAAAAAAGAAAAACAAACCTGTAAGCAGTCAGTTCAAATAGTGGCTTACAAATTTTATCACGTGTAGATTTACTGAGATTTTGATGAACTTTAAGTCTTCATATCTTATGATTGCCCCTCCTCAAAAAAAAAAAATCCCCAAACAATACACCTACCCCTAAACCCCCCAAAACCACAAACACCCCCTAAATATTCGTCTATTGCAACCCCATACAAGGACACCTGCCTTCCCACTATGTTTCCAGATGGCCAGAAGTGTCAGTCACACACTTTTGAGCTGTAGGCTCAGCTACTGCATCAGAACTTCTGGTCTATAAATACACTGTTGGGTACCACTGGACCAATACACAATTGACTGGTTTCACAGAACCCTTCATTCTCCCTCTTCAACTCTTCTGCTCTGTTCTTCACTTGAGGAAAAGCTGAAGCAATGGAAGCAATGTCTATAAGCATGAACAAACTCTCTTCCTATTGAAATAAGCTTCTGTTAACCTGATTTTCAAGTAAAATCCATCATCGAGATAAAAAGCAAAAATACTGAAGCAAAACAGGTCAACCAGTATGACAGCAGATGGAGCATAAGCATTTTGAGTAGGTGATTCCTGAGTACGGAAAGGATTTTTTTCAAGCTCTTATTTTCACCCCCATCTCCCAAAATATATTCAATATGAACCAACAGAAAAAAGCAAAGGAGAAAAAAGTTTTATTCATAGAGAGTATTTCAGAATAAAGAATTCATAACAAGCATTTAAGAATGGTGAAGATGGTATGACAAGGGAGCATACAACCAAAAGTTTACTGTGTAGTGGCACAGGGCTTCATAAACACTATACCAGGAAAATCAATCTTAGCAGTTAAAAGAAGATGAAGCAACATATGCAAAGCTACATCTTTGCTGCTAAATATAGAGCACAGGTAGGAAATGCCTTCTCATTTGTCTCATTATATCTGCAGAAGTTATACACCTTCCACTCTACATACATAGTATTAGTCTAATTATTCACAGGTTTCATCTCCTTTCTATTTTCAGGCAGTTCACTTAACTTTAACTTTTCTTGACAATTATGGAAAATAATAGTTTTTTAAAATCCATTTTCTTTTCATAATTTTCAAAGGAGAAGTAGGGAAGGGGGGAAAAGTGAAGACAAACCCACATTTTTCTTCATAGCACATGCTCCTCACACAGCTGTCTTGAGAAAGCTAGTGGATATCATTAGCTGACTCCACATACCCAACTAGGTATCTTCTGGTCTTCACTCACTTCCTTAACAAAAATGTGGTAGCACCATGTCTTGTATACCTTGTCAACTGTTGCTAGACCTAAACATAGATATCCTTTACTTCTGCTTGAACGACTGAACTGGGAGAGAAAAAAAACCTGAGAGTAGGATGAGGGGAGGGAAGAATTCTCGAAGCATATATGTTTTAACAGGTTTTTGTAATGCTTGCTGTGAGAGCAGCCCTTAACTTTACAGAGTCACACAGAAAAAAGCAGCATTTGGAACCAAGACTAAAACGTTCTATTTCCATAACCGCACTGCAGTGTAGGTAAGTAATAAAACATACACTGGGCTAGCCTGTTTCCAGACATACTCTTTTGTGGACTGTTCCAGTTGAATTAGTATATTCCATACAACTAATAAGTGTTATATGTTTTGCTGTCAGCATAATGTAACAAGGCACATTCATCATTCACAGAAGGAGCGAACATTTTGCCAGAGTAGAAGAATATGTATCTACAGGTTATAGTGTTAGTTAATACTGAGTGATTAAATATTTAATGTTTTAATACATTTTACTTGCATTGTGAGAATAACTGGAAAACAGAATTCCTATTGGCTGAAAAGCAAAAGTAGTACATAAAAATGCATTCCCACTTAAACATTTCAAAACTTAACACTGAATAGAACATTTATTCCAGAAGAATTTAAGAAAATAAATGCTTTCTCTAGTAAATTCTTTTGAAATGATGTTTACTGTGAACACGTGTTCACAGTAAAGGAATAACAAAGTATAACAGAGATATAAAGAAGCAAACTATATCCGTTAAATAGAGAAGTGGGCTGTCCTGCAAGAAAAAGTGCTACAAATATAATGTACTTGGAAGTTTGTTACAGTTCAACAGATAAAAAGAGGGCAATTTGGGATACTAACATAATTAAAGTTTATAAGTAAGAGTTAAAGAAGTCCTTTGCATACAGAATTCATTATCATTTTGTAAAGGTGCATTTGTCAACCTAGATTCACTTAAAAAAAAAAAGACAGGCATTGCCAAAGAAATGGAAATTAGCTTTTTTAGATAAATTTTAATTCTATTATGACAATTCTTTATATAGGAAGCCATTAAGCTAAACAGAGCAAACACCACTCTCTACTAGTATTTCAGGTATGAAAGACTGTATTTTGGTACCTCTTAGCTATTCAGTACTGTGCGATCACATAGAGATGTGAAAAGTATGAATATTCTCACTTTTAATTAGTACTAAAACAGAAATCAAAACAGGACCCTAACCTGACCAGATATATACTACTTGTTCCACAAATTACAACAAAACTGACAACCAAATCAAGGAACAGCACTGTTTCCATCAGAAGCCCTTCATAATACAGAAGGTTTGCTAAAACAAACTAAAGTGAGATTCAAAAGTTTTGCCTAATTCAAAAGTTTGCTCTCACATAAATGTTAGAGGACAACAGTTAGCTGCTAGGTAGATACTTCTTAAGTATCACTTAATGATCGAAACATTTGATATTTTGGACTAACTTATGATATAAAATTAATTAAAATCATTCAATTTAAACCCACAAAACTTAAGACCTTTAAGAGAGCATTATTCACTCTTTTCAGCCTTCAGAAATAAACACATCTGTGAGATCTCTTGGCAACTAAAGTGTTTACCTCACAAACCATGAACAAAAGAATGGCAAATGTAAGCTTCCTTTTCTTATTTGGCTGTTAAGTTTGCACAGGCAAATATCCACACTGCATGGGATTTCAGAGATCAGTACCTTCTTAAAACTAAGAAACTGTTACTGTAATAAAGACTTCCTGAAATATCTCTCCATATTCAAAAGGCCTATTTTCCAATTCTCAGGCTATCTACTCTTTTAAAAAAATATAGAACCTGAACAGCCAAAAGCTGTTCAAAAAAGAATTACTTTGTGGAAAAGCGTAGTTTAAGAACTAAGATATTAAAAACACACCACCACATACCACAGCCACTCCCAAGCTTTTCCAATCATTCTTCCCCCATCAATTCAATACTGGAAGACAGGGCAAAAAGTCATTCCTCCTCTCCCAGACAACAAACTTTCTATGCATTATGCATGTAGCTATTTAAATGCTATTCTGATTTTAACAATTTTATACAAATATTTGGATATTAAAGCAATATGCTGAATCTTCATGGGAAGATTTCCCCTCTTGAGAGGACAGTGGGATGATGAATAGTGATTGCATCATTTCATGATTTTAGCAGAATGGCAAGATACATTCCATTACTTGTATTGGAATGTATCTTGCCATCCACAAACAACCAGACATGTAAAAACACTACTTTACTCCCTGAAACAATACAAAATGGACTTGAGCAGGCCAGATGGTGCCTTCAAGTGGTTCAATATGTATCATACATTGGCTTTGCTTCCTTCAGTATACTGATGTGAGCGTAAAGATTGAAAGACACTAATTAATGAAAATGTAAAAAAAATCAAGAATCACTTACTCAGGACTGCATTGAACTTAATGTACACAAACTCTCCTTTGTACAATAACTTCTGTCAAAAAAGACCTTTTAAAAATCAAAGTAGCTTTCCTATACCCAGTAACAAGAGCTTCTAGTCATCACCTCTCTCATGTAAAGATAATGCACGTAAGACCTTATTACCTAGTAACTTCTGCCTTATGTAGTCACTTACATCTGTATATAAGTAAGTCTAAAATGCTGAGTTAACTAAAATCAGTTTTTACAGATATTACTAGATACGGAAAGTGCCACTTAAAATCCATACCTTCCATCATCTTTTTCCAGTAAAATGCCAAATCAAACACTCTCTTCACATCATTGTGTCACCATGTGAGCAGAAGTACATCCCATTACCCCTTTTCCATTTCTGGAGCAATACTTATATACCCATGTTTGCCAGGTGTGCTTATGCACACCAGTAGACAAATACCTTCAAAGTCACCACTGACTAAGGTTCAAACTGCCTGTGTTTCTCCCAGGTTAGCAACTGACAAAGTTATCCGAAAACCTTATTTAAAACCAAACTCTCTACTTCTACTTTAATGAACTTTACTGTCATTGCATCTCAACAATTGGAGTTCACTCATTCTTCCATTAAAAATTACACACTGAATACATATGAATTGGACTGCAAAAAGACTTAGTTGTTTTCTTTAGAAGTATTTCAAGACTAGTCATCCAATAACCAGAAAATAATAAAAAAATAGTTTAAGACTATTAAAAAGAACTAACAAAATTAAAGATATGGGAAGACTAGAGGGAAGGATGAGGACAAAGGGGAGAAGAGGACACAACTACTTTGGTGTTGTAGCCAAGCCCTTAGAAATATCAGATTATGATAGTATTAACTAATTGTTAATAGGCCTGAATTCTGTAATATGCAACTTCAGGAAAACGGAACCTGTAAGTATCATAAAAGCAACTTCAAAAATAACTTTAAAATCAAGTAAAAGATACAACAGATGAGGTAATATGTCATCATTATGATCCACATTTTCTAAATTCTGCAAAACTGGGAAAAAGACTATCACAGTGGCATGCTCAAAGAGAAGTGACAGTCAGAGAAGAACACAGTCCGTGGCTTTGAAATGGAAGCACCAAGAAAAAAAGCAAAAACCCATAACTGTAGTCATCTAAACAGCATGTAAAGGCTTACAATGGCAATAAAACTAGCTGCACCAGAAGAGAGAAGAACCTTTAGCACTCTTTATTCAAGCTACCCTAGGACTGAAAGCAAAATCCACAATTACTCTAGAGAGATATTAGCAGATACTCACCATTTATCTACTATCAAAATAAACATGTTCAGCAAGTCATTATAAGATATTCCAAGTATCCATGTGGGTTCAAAGCCTGGCAAACTTTCATCTGTTTGATGGTCACCACAAAAACACCACCCACACCTCTTGAGCTAAGAAAGGATCAAGAACTCTTTGTTTTACCTTAAGAAGCTGACATCAGAAGCCCCCATAGTTTTGTTCTCAGTATACACATCTAACTGGTTTCTAACTAAAACAAAAGAAGAGTCCAGACACAGTTGCCCAGATGTTGGACTTCCCACTAAATAACCAGGAAAAGATCATATGCAGGAAGACTGGTAGTTCAACACTGAGTACTGGCTTAAAACTCAGTCTTAAGACTCTGATCTACTATAGGCTTCTGTGACCTTCGTTAGTCGGTATGAGGCTCTTCTCATGATCTGTACAATATACCCTCTGTACTAGGTGCTTATCTGCTATTTCAGGAGAAAAGTCTGGTTTGCGCCTTCATCATTCTATTACTACTCAAAAAAGCAACACATGAAGACATATAAATATCTGTGTGTGTTGTTGCTTCGAGAGGTAGCAGGATGAAGGGAGAAACCAGACAAATGTTCATCTCAACAAAGTCATAAATAACAGTAGCAAATCATCACAATAGTTAGCAGACCTCTCTTACACATATAGTGAATATAACCTCAATTCCTAAAGGTTAAATCAGTGTATTTTACTAAAACATATGTGCACAACACAACCAGAAGCTCTGAAAACTTGATCATTACTCAAGCATTACACGAATGAAACGTACAGCAAGACCAGACAGAATACAGCCTTTGTGAAGCTGAAATGCACCACGTTCCATACATGCAACTCGCTCCTTGAGAGGCTGGACTAAGTTTGAAGACAAAAAGTCTTTGATCCTTGTGAATCGTCTTTTTGACTCCCAAGGAAGTGATGCATACTTCAGTACGTATTAAGAAAGTTATTTTTGCAAGTAAAGCCCCACCTGCTGGAACACAAAAACCTGCAAAAGTACATGACAACTTGACACGAACATACTGATTTAAAAAAGGAAAGTGTAGTGCTTTAGCTTTGCCTGGAATCTTACATACCAAGGTAAATGCATGTACATGGTGGCAAGAGACAAATTAAGGGTTTTATTGACTGAAAAGGAACCTCAATTTTACAAATTTACACCTGAGCATTTTTTCCAATTATTTCAGACAAAATGGGGCTAATGTAATATAAATGTGACTGTTTCTTTTACTATTCTTCAGCTGCTAGAAACTAAGCAGCAGAAATTTCTTTTGATTTTCAACTTCAAGGAAATCTTTAGCAATGGTTAGAATTATATTTAAATTCCCAATAGAAGCCACACTAACGAAGTGCTTCTTGCTCCAATCCACACATCCTCTGTCTCTTTCCAAACGACTAGCCAGTATTCTCAGTAGTTAAGCCGTATCACAGCTTGGCTTAATGTAGTATTAAGAGTTGAGTCTCCCCTGTATCTCTTATTCTTGGAATAAGAGAATACCAAGAGGTCAAGTAAAGACTTTTTATAAAGAAGTTCTCATCTTTATTTTATCCTGTCCAGCTTCAAAAGCATTCAAAGATAACTGTGACAGACCTTCCCTATTTTAATGTCAACCCTATAAGCATTATTTATAGGCTTAATTATATTTCTACTGTGTAACACAAGACAGATACTTCTCACTTCAGTTTCCCTTAGTAACCACAAATGTGAAAAGCTGACTGCAGCACAGTTTGAGGGTCATTTCAAGAACAGAACAGGCAGAGAAAGGCTCCATTTTCAGATACTGCTGCGGAAACAGATCTGTACAGTAAAAGGTATAGAGATCTATGAAAATTAGGAGACTGCCAGAAGGTCAGTATCAAGATATAGCTTTCCCCCTCCCCAACTTAATTATCATATTTCTCCTGATTTCAATAGTTTATTAATAATGCTAAAAGCAGGGAACTTGCACATGATTTTATAATTAATCTTATTTACTGTTTCTAAGTAGTTACCTGAAAGTGAACCAGTCAACATATTGAATAGCTTGGGTTTTTTTGAAGGAAAAAAAAAAAATAAAAGTAACTTAAGGGAATAAAAAAAACCCACACCGAATAAAAAAAAAATCATTACTTGGGTTCTGCTAGCTAATTCCCAATTTAATTCCTGTCAAAATAAACTATCAGATACACAGAATTCTAAGATTAAAGGTAATACACATTACTGTTTTGCTTATATTTTGCAACAAAACTTTAAGTCTGCACTTGCTATGCAATGACATTCTAACAATAAAGCAGTAACTTACAGAATATTCAATAGTCCCTTTAGGCTTTTGAAAAGACATTCGTCGCCCATCTTTCTTGTCTGGGGTCTTCTTCTGGCCAGTGTCTGAAAAAAATTGAGGCAACGTGCGTGTTAAATTCATTTTCCTCTCTCAGTACTGTCACAGGCTGCTGACTACAGCCCTGTGGGCAGACATCTAATTCACCAGTTACACAGCTTGCTCCTGGTGACTCTGCCTAACAGACAACCGGCTGCTAGAATAGGGACTTCATTCCTCTGCAATGCTTTAAGAGTTTGACCGATATAAACCACTGATAACTGGGAATCAACTAACTGCATAAGTACTTGCTGCTATCCAGGAAGCTATTCATGAAATAAGACTAAACAGGAGATTGACCCCATCAGGCAAGCGACGTTCCTGGAACTGCTGTCTTTAATTGGTTTTATATCGTACCCCAGTCTGCTTTCATCCAGAGGGGAGAGGATCTAGAGCTCCGGTATGTTCAATCTAATCAGGATTTTTTGTCTCTGTTTGATAAGTACAGAGTATTTAAAGCTTTTTTATAAGACAAAGAGCATCAGTGTTTATCTTCACAATTATCCTGTCTGTAGCAAACACACACATGTACATAAACAACATTCTAAGTAAGTAAACAACACAAGAACTGTTCTTTTTATTGTTCATTGTATTTTGATGACCTCCATTTCACAGGACAAAACAATAACAATTTGTACCTGAAGTATACCCTACTTTTCTTATACTAATTGGCTTGATATTCATGATAAACACAATGCAACAGTGTACTTGCATGATTCAACAGAAAGCATTTAATTCTACATCCCTATAAAAGTGGGGGTTTTTTAATATATTCATGTATATACATACATGCACTTTTTGAGATTAATTTCTCTAGAAGTTAGGTCTCTGTCACAACTCCTCCACCATCAACAGTTAAGTATCTGCTATTAAGGAGCTCAAAATGCTTAGTGAATGAGATACGTTTTCATGCTACAACGGGATTAGTTATATTTCCATTTTGATACATTCAAATTTCTGTTACCATAACTGAATATATTTAGGCAAATATTTCAAACCAGACCGAATAGAAGAAACAAACCTTACAAAATATATTATTTTAAAATATTTTAGTATAGCTACATTGAAAATACAAAACATACTGTACATCTATTTAAGCAACACCTGAGGTACTAAGGGAACTTGCTATAAATTGACAGCAACTTCTGTGCATTATTATTTTTAATTATTATCCTGGCTGCAACACTGGAACAAAGACTAAACAAATACTTGCACAAATTTCATATACCCTTTCCCAAACTTCTACAAGAGTATTTGAAACTACAAAGATATGAGAGGAGGAAAATAAATAAAACAAAACAACACAACTTACACATGAAGTTTGGCAGTGTCAAAAATAAGAAACAAAATACAAAAAAACAAAAACAACAAAAAAAAAACTTCAGCAAATATTTTACATTTGCTATATAGGGCAATCTGCAGAGGACAACAATAAAAATGATTTCTAGCAGATTCAGCCCAAGTACTCTCCTGTGGCATTCTTTACATAATAAGGAAATAAACACTGGCCTAATTCTACTTTTTTTATATATTGAAAAAAGTCTGAGGGAGAATGTTCCCATGCCTACAAGATAAAAATTGATCTATAGATGGTGTTAATTATGTAAATTTTTATATAGCTATGAATGACAGTGAAGACTTTAAGCCTACTTTTAAAAACTTTCTAGAAATTCTGAAAGTCTAGACAGTGTAATTTTGCATCCTGCCATATTGATTCGATACATGAAAAGGTATTTCTCCCCTCATTTACTCATTGCAGCTTTTTAAAAGTTACTTAAAAAGAGATCTTTATTTCTGATTATACTAATAGTTTTTAAAGACACTACAAATGTCTCTAGGGTATATTAAGCCAACTCAGTAATGAATAAAATACACTAGAAGTTTGTGTGTAGACTTAACAGTAGCTAACATTCTCCTCTTCCAGGTCAAATATTTTGTTACCAAAGTTTGTACCTGACCTTGCAACACAACAGGTGCCTTCTCAGCAAGCTATGAGAAAACTGCAGCAGCTGAATGCCTGTAGCTGTTCCAAATTTTTCAGCCCATACCAAAGCTTTGCCAGTAGCCTAATCATTTTCTTTCAACAGCAGTCTGGTTCAAATAGTGCTAAGCAAAAGTCAAAGGATGCAGGTGAAGAAAGACTGATCTCATCCAGGATCCCATACCTGCCTTAATCATCTATACGTGGAACACCCCTATTGCAGAACAAGCCCATTCTTCCCCTGTCAACCCCCCCTCCCCCCCGCCCTGGCCCCGCATTAGATGGACATAAAGAAGCCACATACAAATGTATATCCACACTTCACATGCATATAGACCAATGTTGTTTGCAGGCTGTTGGTTTTTTTTTGGGGGGGTGGTGGGGTGGTGGTGGTGGTGTTATATTTTTTTTTCTTTTTTTCTTCGCCTAACCCAAATTTAAGTTTCCTTTTTCTTCTTACTGGTTCACGTTTAAGTGTCTAAAGAGCGTGCAAACAGATGCCACTCAAGAGGTCAAGATAAGTTATCTTCTCCCTCTCCAGTAATTGAACAGTAGAATAAAGTCTTTCACAAATAACCACTTCTGTTTCTTATGCCAGAAATAAAAAAGGAACATTATCTATTCTTTGGGGCAGAAGGACCTGCTGCTTTACTCTTCAGAGCACTCTGGTAACTTCAGGAAAGTAAGAGCAACCAGGGGGAAGGGGTAAGGAAGGAAGCTCCCTGTTGGAGGCACCTTTGAGGGAAACAGATGCCAGGGAAACTCCCACCACAAATTTCCCAGGAATTTATAATCTGCAGTTTTTCACAGTTTTTTTTTTTAAATGTCATCCCTTCCCATACCTAAGACAGTAATTGCTACCCTTCCCATCAGTGCCCACTTCCATTCCTTCCCTCTGTGGTATCATTATTCCCCCCTTACTGTATGGATACAGGATTAGAGTGTTCCGTAACCCGCTGTGACCCAAGGTCCCCAGCCAAGGGCAGAGGGAGGCAGGCAGCGCTGAGCCAGGGCGCGCTGACCACCCCGCCGGGCCAGCCCCGGGCAGAGCTCTCAGTGCTCCTGCTGCCTGTTCATCCAGAACCCACCCATTTCACCACTATCTCAAACAAAACTAGGAGGTATTTCAATTGCGAAAACAGGACAGAGTAGCAGAGACGTGAATTCAGTCTCCCTGATGGCATACCGCAAAGTCTCCAGTCATCTCTCACTAAATGACCAGGGCGTTTATTTTGGGGAGGAAAGGAAACGCATCTTTCAGCCATTCTTGTACCCCCGGTATTCTAGGAAGCATGAAAGTGGAAACAACTGCCAACATAGGATGCAGTGGTCTGAGAAGACCTCGGCACCAAAGAGCATCGGTGTCATCCTTTCTTTATTTTCCTGATGATAACTGCTGCACATGAGTTCATCCTGTTAGGTTACACACAATCATCTCACCTGCCAGCAGTAAGCCAGAGAGACTACCAAAGGCTGATGTTCTCAGACCACAGGTATAAGAATAACCTAACATCACCAACCATGCTGTACACAACCTTAACAGTCAATATTAACTCATTTAACAAAGGGATCTGTGGTACTAGCTATTAGATCTCTAGCCATGCCACTTTAGACAGAAACAAGATCAGACCTTTTGTGACATGAGAGCTAATGCTTTACTTCTGAACTACCATTTCGCAGAACTGGGTCTCCACCATAGCTTGAAACACTGAAGTGAAAAACTCCATGGCAGATACACAAATTACAAGAAAATATTTCAACCGTCTAGGATTTGAAACTCCAAAACTAGAAAAGTGCAGAAGGCAGCATTCCACATGACACCAGACCAATATTTAGTCTGAATGCATGTATAGAGAAACTTAATATTAAATGACTGTAGCATAAGAGTGGTTACGTATGATCACCAACATAATCAGAGAGAAGGACTTATTGTTCCAATGTATTTATACAAGATTGGAAAACGGGTTTTAGGAACATTATGTTTTTGATGTTTTAGAAACATACAGTTTTCAATGAGGCAGCTCTGACTTTAAAAAATGTAAGAGTCAGTAGCATTATTCAACTGAAATTTGAAGACAACTGAAGTTAAATTCCAACATTTGTAGGGGGGTTTCTAGTAACTGCCTCTGTATGGCCCTGCGTGACTGGGTTTTGGTTGACTAAAAATATTCCTGTGGCACTGCTAGTTCTAATTGACATGACAAGAGTGACACTTCTTTCTTAGTATGCCATTTGAACTGAATTGTAGACCAATTTTCAGCTTGCTGATGCTTCTAGCACATCCTTTGGACTTCTAGCAATAGGAACTAGTAAAGAAAACTCAAGATTTGTACTGAGTAACAATGCAATGATACATGGTAAGAACTGCTTAGGAGTACCTTCAAGCTCTGCATAGAGCAAAATATTAAGTTTTCCTTTACCCTACTATTTTCCTGCATGATAAGCTTAAATTTCAAATAACTTACAGTATTTCTCAGTGTCATGGTTTGGGCCTGGTCGGCAGCCAACTACAATGCAGCAGCTCTCTCTCCCTTCTCTTCTGGCAATAAGAAGGGACAGAGAGCCAGGCTTGGGGTTCGAGATAGGACTGGGATGGGGAAAAAAAATCACCCTTTATGGTCATGAGCAAAAGGCAGACTCGTTAGGGGAAGAAAAAAAGAACATACATGTATTACAGACACTAACAACACGTAACAGAGTAGGACAGTGAGAAGCATTGCCACATCTTGAGAACACCTTCCCCCCACCCCTCCCTTCTTCCTGGGCTCAGCTCTGCTCCCGATATCTCTACCTCCTCCCCCAGCGCTGCAGGGGCAGGGAATGGGGGGGGGGAGGGGGGGGTGTGCAGTCAGTGCTGCCGCTTCTTCCATCCGTGGTGTGGGGAGCTTCTGGAACTTCTTCCCCCTGCTCCATCGTGGTCCCCCTCTCACAGGAGACAGTCCTTCACAAACTTTCTCCGACGTGAGTCCCTCCCATGGGCCGCAGCGTTCCCCACACTGCTCCATCGTGGGTCACTAACTTTCTCCAACTGGATTCCCTCACAGGCTGCAGCCCTTCCTGAGCTGTTCTGGTGTGGGACTCCCCCGCATGCTGCAATCCTCCCAGAGCTGAATTACAGCAGCGGGGCTACCTTTTCCCACGAGACCCCGGCCTTCTTTGGGCACAGCACCTTGATTATACCAAGCAGAAGCCACAGGCCATAAATCAATGTCTGCTCCACTGTAGATCTTCATGGGTGGCGGGGGGGGCCACCCTGCCGTCTCACCACAGGATACAGGGGGGTCTCTGCTCCGGCACACCTCCCCCCTCCTCTCTTCCTCCGTTCCTCCACTGACCTTGGTGTTCATGTAGCTGCAGCAACTCCTCCTCACAAGTCCCACTGCCCGTCACCACGTCCCTTCTTAAATACGTTGACACAGAGGGGCAGCCGATTGGCTCAATTTCCCAAACAGAGGTGGAGCTGACTTGGAGCTGGGGGAGCTTTGAGAAGCTTCTCACAGGGGGCTGCCCCTATAGCCCCCTCCCCTGCCACCAAAAAAACCCCACCACTCACTCAACCCAGGACATTCAGCAGCTGATTTTCTATTCATTTCAATGCTAACAGAAATTACAAAAACCTCTTTTTCCAAAGGAATAGATTTGTAAACCAAACAAGTATCCTCTGAGATAAAGCAAGTAAGCTGGACAAATCACCAATTAATGCAGGTTGTTTACAATTATGCTTATTATAGTTAAGAAGATGATTAAAAGGTGATTTACCCCCCCGCCCCAACCAAGAATTGCAAGTTATGCAAAGTTATGTGTTAGATTTACATGTGTTTAAGAAAAAGGCAGAGGCGGCAACCTTGTTAAATGCTTGTCTAGGACACAGTTTTTCACAAGATCTTAAAAAAAAAAAGCTGCGGCACATATGGAGTAAAGATTTTCAAAAACTGAATCACAAGAAAGTAGAAAATAAAAGTAGTCTCTGAAATATTTGAACACATTGTTATTTAGCAGCCCAGGGAACAACTTTCTAATTGATAAAACAGAGGAAGCATAGATATTGCATCTTTATTAGATTAGTTCTGCTCAGTAACAATTAGATCTTTATAATCTATTCATAAAGAAACAAAAAAGATTAAAGTAGGAAATCTTTATATTCCATAAGTCTTGGTGACTTGAGGATTCTAACAGCAGGGGCTACATCTCAGTAGAGCAACTGTTTCATTGACCCTACTCCCCCTCCTGCAGTTAGATATGCTTATGCTAATTATTGCAATATTATTTTCAGTTATCTTCCAATATCTTAGGAACCAGAAGCAAGGCAGTGTCATAAACAATGCCCCCTTTTGCCTCCTCTTGCTAAGCAATTGCTACTTACTCTGTGATTCAGTCTTTCCAAGTAAATCATAATCTCAAAACTCGATCCTTATCACTGCTCTCCACATGATTCTTTTGTTCATATTTTTCAATGTGAATCAAAAACCTAAACCAAATGCATCAAGACCTTGTTAGTGCTGCATCAGCACTTCAAACACATCAAAATAGCCTTTTCCTGCAACATAGACTGAGCACTGATTCAAGTTCATTTTGTGATCCCCTTAACACATGACCCTCTTTTCTAATAATCAGTCAGCTGCATAGCACGTAAGCAGAAGTAATTAAATACATGATTTAATGATGAAAAACAATTCAATAGGAACAAATTTAAGGCAGGCCACTTCTCCAAATGGCTAGGAGACAAAGTCAGCTCTATGCATGACACTCCCGGTATGTGCGTCACACGGGCTTTCTTCTATAATAACATTTCGCATTCAGGGTAAACAGAAACGCTTCACCAAATGTTCAGATTATGCCACAGTATGTGTTAACAACAGTAAGCTTCCTTCCCTGTTCCGTCTGAAATATGTCTGTATACAGTTTAATACATTAGAGACTACCTAACTGCAGTCTCCACCTACTGCACAACCTTTCTGCAGACAAAATGTATATATTAATGGAAACACGCAAAAAATCATGGCTGCTCTATCGAGACAAAGGAAGTCAGTTTTTCTAATTAATATTGTGCCCCTCTTTCAGATATTTAAACCCATTTAGTCATACATCTTCAAGTCTACATGGTACCACAAATGCAGTTTGACCATCAAGCAGCAGTATCAAGTTATCCTCAGACATCTTTCAGAATTTACACTTTGCCTTATCGCACTTAAACTAATGGTACATAGTTTTTCCAAGAGCTCAGTCAGTCAGCTTGTCCTAATGATGCAGCGGACTTGTGCACTACAACTGCTCTGCTAACATGCAAACAGATCTACTGTGTATGTGAAGGCATACCCAATGCTTCAGTAAACACCTTTCTGTACAAGTTTATTGCATTAGGTTTGCAGATGACATCGAACTGGGGGAGACCAGTCAACATACTTGAGGGCAGGGTTGCCATTCAGAGGGACCTGGACAGGCTGGAGGAACAAGCTGACAGGAACCTTACGAAATTCAACGGGACAACAGATCTCTGCATGGAAAGGAAGTGTCCCTTTTGTTGTACAGGCTGGCACTTCCCGGCCACAGATCAGCTCTGCTGAAAAAAAAAACAAACCCTAGAGGTTTTGGCAGGCAGCAGACCGAACACGACCCAGCAGCATGCCCTGGTAACAAGGAAGGCCAACAGCATCCTCAGCTGTATTAATAGGAACATAGCTGGCAGACTGAGAACACCAGAGAGAAGCAACTATTCTTGGCACTCAGACTGCTTTCAGAATGCTGGCTCTAACGTCTCTGTCCCCCTCCCCCCAGCTCCTTTCAATATAAGAAAGACATCGATAAATGACAATTATTTCGGTGAAGAGCCACCAAAGTAGTCAGGTGCTGTGAGAAGAGGCTAAGAGAACAGAGATTCTCCAGTCTGAAGAAGAGATGGTTTTGAAGGACTGTAACAGCAGCCTTCCTGTACTTTCCAGATAACTTCCCCACAGGCATCAAGATGACAGAGACAGGCTGTTCAGTGATGTACAGTGGGAGAATAAAAGACAACAGACATAATGGACAAACAGAAGAGCTTTTGACTGGATAAAAGGTAAAAATCTAACTGCCCAGAGCAGTTGTACAGTTTCCATCCTTGGACATTTTCAATGCCCAGCTGGATAAAGAACTGAGAAACCTAGCTTGAAGTCAGTCTTACTTACGTTAAGGAGGACTAAACAGTCTTGCCTGCAATTTGAGTTATCAGCAACTATGATTCCTCCAACATTTTTCTGGCAGGCAATGTAGATGCATGAGGACACCATCAAACCAAGCCAGAGGGAGATCCACACATATAACACAGCGAGGTGTGCTGGTTACTGATGAACAGAAAGGTATTATTCATACATGTGCTAAATTGAAAGGCAGCCATGAACATGAAGGTTCTCAATAAAACATCAGCTTCAAAACTGTTTTAATGTTAGAAATTGGAATTAACCCAAAAAATTAAGATAAAAATGCAACATGATACATTAAACCAAAAATGCAATATGGTCAATGGATACCAGATTACTAGAATAAACTGTATTTAAGATTATAAAACTAATCTAGCAGGTGACCAAAACCAATATAAACTGAACTTTGGTAAAACATCTGATACATCAGAATCCAACTGAACAGTAAAAAAAAACAGACTAACAATTGTAAACTATGTCAAAAATTCACTAAAAAGGAGAGTGAAACAAAAACTAGCAGAATAGAGGGATATATTAATGAGTTCTCAATGGACTAGTTTTTTGAAACAGTTCAATCGCACATCAAACAAACTCAGAAATACAATCAGCAGCAAAGCCTGGGCTAAAGGACACACAATTAATGCTGTAGCCCCAAAGCTTGGAGAAAATTAGCAGGGCAAGATGCAGTAGTACAAAGCATAACATGAAGTAAAAGATCACTTAACATTACATACACCAAGGGAATAGTCAAGAATTTGTATATACTAGTAGCGCATAAGTCGGAAGGAGAGATTGTGCATACATTAACGTATCACAAGACGACTGAGTCACCAGCCTGATACATTCCAAGATCACATTTGCTTCTTATGCCTGTACCAACTGAAGTATTTTCAGGCATGAAAGCAAAGCATTAGCGTCTTTGTGAAGGGTGCTGGTACATTTCACATGTGCTTCATCCGGAACAGGGTGTACAAAAGAACTTGCAGAATTGTGTCTCCCCAGTTTGAAGACTCTCTCATACTTTATCATACACTAGTTCAAGATAATTTCTTAAAAGTGAAGTACTGAATAAGGATGAAGTGAGGAAATCACCTACTTTACTCTCATGTCTGCTTTATTCCAAGAGATTTTTAGAAAGGAAGATGCTAACCTTTATAGCAGGACTTGACAAATGTAATGTAACTTGGCCCTGCACATTTATCTTTCTAATGCACCGCTTCTACCTGTAGTAGAGAGGACTGACAGGCCACATGGCTTACTGGATACACTGTGTATGTTATCTTAGCAATAAAGACTCGAAAGCTGATAAGAAAAAAATGTAAATAAACCCACAGGCCACATGATTCAGAACTGAACAATCAAGCTGAGCCTGAGGGAGAAAAACAACAACAAAAAAAAATCTTTTCATAGAAGGCAGCTAGAACAATTTCCCTGACAGACTGGTTAAGAGGATTCTCTGAACAAGGACTTCTGAATGACTGCTTTTAATTTCTTTAACTTCTGTACTTAATGAGACATACTGCAGGAAGTCAAGACTGCCTGTGCAGTGTATGTTCTCCCTCCATGAAGTGACTGCAGACAGAAGTGAGGTGAAAATGTCTAGGAGGGAAGAAGCACATGACTCCACATACAGAAGCGTATCCTCACAGAGTCAAAGCGCTATCTGGAAGAAACCACTTGAGTATATCTACTCCAGCCTCCAGGTCGAAGCAGGAATATTGTCAACATCAAATTAGGTCAGTTTAGAACTGTAACCTGTCCCAGTGAAGGACCACACTCCTTATGAAGTTTTTTCTATTGTACAATTTGAATCTCCCAAGCTAAAACTTGTAGCTGTTGCCCCTTCTTTTATCATCTCTTACTGCTGAGAAGAGTGTGCCCCTTTAGGTAGATGTAGGTCACAATTAAATTGCCTCTAAGCCACCTTGGTCTCCTCTTTGCAAGACTAAAGCCCAGCTGCCTCAATCCCTCCTCACAGGTCATACACCCCGTGCCCCTAAACATACTGGGCTGGACCCTCTACAGTTTCTCAGCAACTTTCTTTAACTGCAGTGCACGAAACCAAAGAGGATATTCAAAGTATGGCCTCATCAGTGGCACAGAAAAGAAGCAAAACCATGTCCCTTGCTGCCAGCCACACTCCCCCTTACACAGCAGACAAAGCAAATTGCATACTAAACTATGAGACATGATGTTGGCTCATTTAACAGGCTTGTATAGACAAGACTCAAATTAAACTGAACATTAAAGTTAATTCTGCAGTGAAGATAATCCTTAATCACACATTCCCTAAAGCCTTAAGTTGCATCTTAAAGCAAATAACAATGCATGCCACTTCAACGCACTAACACCTACAATATATACCAATAAACAAGCAAGCTACATTCTGTTCTAGCTACAGTTTCCAGGTAAATCCAGGCCTTGAATACACACATACTATCTCTTTCTATAAATTATCAATAGACTATCTTTAGAAGTGATATTTCAAAGCCTATTAGGCATTTTTTTTTTTAGAAAAAAAAATTAATTTTACACTCTGAAATTAATGGTAGTGCCTTTACTAAAGCCAAATGTTTCTAGAATTTCTGGTTCTCCTTGAGTTTTTATCCTCTACCACAACCACTAAAAGTCAAAATACCTTTGTAAAGTTATTTCACTGACTTGGCTGCTGACACAATGTAAACTGGTTAAACAGGTTTACAGCCTCATATGGCACTATGAAGTCTCCCAGTGTCTCCTGTCTCCCTGCTAAGAAACACTACAAACTGTTCTGCACGTACCCAAAGAAGTACACAGGCTCAAAACAGTGATTTAAGGTACATCATTGCCTCCCTGAACTTGGAAATCTTACAGAGCAGCTGTTCAACTGTTTAGAAAGACAAGCAAGAAAACAGTAAATGTAAACTTATTAATATTCCATTAATAAAACTGAGTTACTTTATTGTAGAAGTAAAATTACTTAAGAATAAAAAAGGTTGACTTTTTGTTTCAGAAATGTGGAAATAGGGTTTTAAGGTATTTATGAAGAACTTATGAAGAAGTAATGCGTAGTCACAACTGAACCATGCAAAGGAAATGAACACTGAAAAGATCCTTCTGAAAGTCCTAAGTTGGGGAAAAAGCTAGAGTAATAGGTAGGCCTGGATCCAGAAAACGGCGTACAGAGATTGAACATTTGGAGTAGTTAGAATTTGCCACTGAGGTTTACGTTGATGTCAGGGGACCCATCTCTAATTAAAACAGAGGTTGGATTTCAGTTGAAGTATTGTTACAGCTTCCACAGCACCCATTACCAAGGCACAGGCGGTTTGTGAAAGCTAGCAAAAAGCTTGCCAGAAAAAGAATTCTACAGTCACAAGAATCTGTTTCTGCCCATAACTGACAGAAACCCCGTGAAGGAGAAGACTGCACAGGAGGGCCAAGATCTAATTGCCTTGCACAGTGTGATTTGCCTAGGTGAGAAAAAAATGAAAATATGGCTCTGTCGAGAAGGCGCATAAAATTCTATATATACAAAACTCACCCTGCCTTCCAGAACTGCAGTCACTTTTCATTAACACAAATTTTAAGTATTACATTACGAATGTATCTGAGGAAATACACTTCCTGCTCAAAGCTAAGGAAAAATCAAAACATTATAACGCAGTCTAAATTTATCCTTTGTCCCGCAGAAAGAGGGGAAAAATAGTCATAGAGGGGTTTTCCCTCCAAGAAATCACGTGTATCACAGGAGATGCTTTAGACTAACAGCTGAACACATGGCTTTATAACTGATTAAAAGACCAAAAGATACAAAGGAGTTTCACTACCATTTTGCTTCTGAAAAGAGTGTAAATAATTCTTGTCAACAAGCCTTTAACAGTTTGTAGAAGCGTTATTCAAGGTACTTCATTTCACTGCTGAAAAACAAGTTACTGTCTCTTTCTCTCCCTGTACATCTTGGAGGAGAGGGACATGGAATGAAGGAAGAGTGGCACTGCAAATATAGCTGGTTACCTATTATACCACCTTCTGTGTGAGAAGCGTGATCCAAGGCACACAAGGAGACATCTTCTACATCTGACAGACCACACAGGCATTCCTACTACCTCGCCTACTACAGTAAATAGCAGATCTTGTTTCTCTTGATTAAAACAATTTTATTCTTCCAAAATAACCTAAAGTATCAAAGCAACTTAATAGTCTTTATCATTACCTTTCAGTAGAAACCTGACTTCACCCTTATATACAGACCATGACAAACAAGCAATCATCCACTTAGCACAGAGCTTCTTGAAACAAGGGGGGGGGGAGGGAAAAAAAAAAAAAAAAACACAGAAACGATAAAATATTTACTATTCCTATTTTTCCCTATGAGCAGTCCTTAGACTATACTGTTTTTACTAGTAATGTCATGGCTTGTTTTTCGTCTCCAAACAATAGAGCTATCTCCCTAGAGCCCTTATTGCCCGGTCCTCACAGCCTGTGCACACTTGATGTCCATCTCTCCAGTTTTCACGGTATTGTTATACATGGTTAAAAGATAATTTGCTGAATGTGAAGAATTTGACCTTTGAATTTCTTGCTTTGCTTAGGGAGCTTAATAGGTAAAGTATTAAGTAATCAGACAAGAACCTACATTTGGGGGCACCTGCACAAGATGCTGAAACCAGACGGTTACATCCCGTTCGAGAAGGGAACAAAGCATGACTTCGGTAACACTGATATCTGAGTAAACATTAAAGAAACCACAAGGTTATATCACTATAGCAACATATCTCGAGTAAGACCTTGGGTAACCAAAAGCATGGAAAACAGCTTGTGTTAACAAAATTTGTAGCTAACTGCTTTGTTAAGATTATATGAAGCGAGGAGAAGAAAGAGGAAGATAAGATTGCAGAAGAAGCCGGGAGGCGTGCCGATGATGTTGAAACTGGCAGCTGTGTAGATAAAAAGGGGGGTTTTAACTTAAACAATTCAGTGAGCCTTGACGGAGCTGCGACTCCTCGGCCACCCCAGCGCTGCATTTACGCTCTTACCTTAATAAAGATTCATTAATCCATATTTGGATGTGATTTGCCTTAATCTACCTATAACAAAATTTGGTGCTGTGACTCGGATCCAGACAGCTGACTCGGCATTCAACTATGGGAGGGCGCCCCATCCTTGGATGGTCCCAGAGGGAATCCTGACCTAGCTCACGTGGATTTTCTGAACTGAGATAGGAGAGCAAAGAGGATACGGGGTGGGGGATCAGACTCTCCGGTAACACCCCAAGACGGCTGTTCCCCGTAGTATTTGTACATGAAGACGGAACAAAGACTCTGGACTGAGTGAGTATATTGCGATACCGTTCGGTTGGGAATTGGGTACCCGGAGTGTGAGTGATTGAGACGTCCACCGGACTTAGGAGTCCAAGGGGCGAAGCGAGTGTGGGCCTCCCATTAGTGCGGTTCCCATTGTCCGCGAGGGCGTGGGCCACGAACGGGGGAAAGCGAGTGACTCGTGTGACAGAAGGCACTGCCAGAAGATGGGCCAGAAGAAGAGTAAGGTTTCTGGTACCATACAGAATAAGCAGGGTAGGGGTGGTGAACTCCCTAAAATACCTCCAGATAGTCCATTAGGGCTCATGATTCAGCAGTGGGAAAGTTCCCCCTCCCAAAGGGAAAAAAATCTAAGGAAAAGATGATCCATTATTGTATGGAAGTATGGGGGGGGGGAAGGAGATAAGAAGGGATTTATATTGGCCAATTTATGGCTCCTCTGAGGATTGGATATGCCAACAATTGAATATTTATGTAAATGACAAACAACCATTTAATAAGGAGGAGAGTGAATATGCCTTCTTATGGATACTAAGTACGTCACAAACCGCAAACTTATTTCCACTAAAAGAAAAGAAAAATAACAAGAAAATGAAGGATCTAGATGGCACTCCACCTCCTCTTTCTCCCTACGTTCCCCCTTTTAATCCGCCCCAAGACTCTGGGTAGGCTCCTTCCCCCTCCACTCGCCAAGAGTCCCCGTTAATTGAAGAATTAGATTCTGAGTCTGATGATAAATAATTCCTCCTCTACCTAGGAGGACAACAAGAAGTCAGACTTGGGAAAGCAGAAGGGAAACATTATTATATCCGTTAAGGGAAACAGCAATGGGAGGACCCCAGCAGGGAGTTGGTTTTGTATCAATCCCACTCAGCCCCGGGGATGTAAGAGAATTTAAGAAAGAAATGGGACACTTATTGGAGGACCCTGTAGGGGTGGCAGAGTGGTTTGATCAGTTCCTCGGCCCAAATATTTACACCTGGGATGAGATGGAATCTATCTTGAGAATCCTATTTACTAGTGAGCAACAAGGAATGATCAGAACCGCTGGTATGAGACATTGGGACCAAAGACATCAACAAGGACCCACTGGGGATACAAAGTGGCCCCTCCAGCAACCTAATTGAGATAACCAAGACCCAGTTCATAGAAATAATATGATCGACCTCAGAGACATGATAAGCCAAGGAATTAGAGATTCGGTACCAAGGGGGCAGAATACTAATAAGGCCTTCAATTAACAACAAAAGAAGGACGAGACCCCCAATGGTTAGAGAGTCTAAGGAAGGGCTTGCAATTATATTCGGGTTGGACCCTGATAGTCCGGTGGGTCAGGCCCTACTTAAGACCCAGTTTGTGGCTAAATCCTGGACGGATATAAGAAAAAAAAACTAGAGAAAATAGAAGACTGGCAAGACAAAGCGTTAGATGAGTTATTACAAGAAGCTCAGAGGGTGTACGTAAGAAGAGAGGAGGAAAGCCAAAAGAGGCACGCCAGAATCCTGATGACAGCCGTGAGAGAAGGACAAAATCGTGATAGGAGAAAGGAGAGCCCCTGAAAGAATACTGTGGGAAACAGGAGACCGGACCCACAGAATATGGAGTGTTTTTACTGTCATAAAAAGGGACATCTAATGAAACACTTCAGAAAGAGAATGCAGGATGAGGAGGTCTTTAAGGAAGATTAGGGGGGTCAGGGGCTCTATCTGCTGGGGACCTCTAAGACCACAGAGCCCTTGATAAAATTAAAACTGTGACTCCAGCACGAAGTGTTTGAATTTTTGGTAGATTCGGGCACTGAAAGATCAACTGTTCAACGTTCAACCCAGAAACATGGTATGAACCGGAGTCAGTAGGGAAATTAAATATAAAACCAATAACCGTATCTATCAAGGACCCGGACCAGCCAATCAGAATAAAACAATACCCCATCTCTAGAGAAGGAAGGGAGGGATTAAAACCAATAATAGAGAGACTTTTAGCTCAAGGTCTCTTAGAACCTTCTATGTCCCCTCACAATACCCCTATCCTGCCGGTAAAGAAGGCGGACAGGTCCTATCAGGATTTGAGAGCGGTCAATGAACGAACTATTACTCGATTCCCTGTAGCAGCCAACCCACACACTATCCTTAACCAATTGAGTCCAGATTACAAATGGTATAGTGTTATAGATTTAAAAGATGCCTTTTGGGTTTGTCCCCTGGAAGAAAAATGTAGAGATTATTTTGCCTTTGAATGGGAAGACCCTGAGACTCACAGGAAACAACAATTACACTGGACTGTCTTACCCCAGGGATTTACAGAATCTCTGAACTTATTCGGACAAGCTTTAGAACAACTATTAGAATCTTATGAATTACGTAAGGAATTGATTCTAATACAGTATGTAGACGATTTACTAGTCGCTGGAAGAACTCAAGAAGTCAAGAATGAAAGTATCAAATTGTTAAACTTCCTGCATCTCAAAGGATTAAAAATCTCCAAGTCTAAATTACAGTTTACTGAAGAAGAAGTAAAATACCTGGGACAATGGCTTACAAAGGGTTATAAGAAATTGGATCCTGAGAGAGTTAAAGGGATTCTGTCCTTGACAGCACCCACTACTAAAAGACAAATACGACAGTTACTGGGATTATTAGGGTATTGCCGACAATGGATAGAAAATTATAGCAGTACAGTGAAATTCTTATATGAAAAATTAACTAAAAATGGACTGGTGAAATGGACCCCAGAGGACGAGGAGCATTGGGAAATTATAAAAAGAGATCTAACAGAAGCACCCGTCCTCAGTTTACCTGATATTCGTAAACCTTTTCAGCTTTTTATTAATGTAGATAATGGGACCGCTTATGGAGTTCTGACCCAAGGATGGGCAGGGCAAAGAAAACCTGTGGGGTATTACTCTAAGATATTAGACCCTGTGAGTCGGGGGTGGCCCACATGTTTACAGGCAATAGTGGCTACTGCATTATTAGTAGAGGAGATCAGGAAAGTTACTCTAGGGGGTGAACTGAAAGTGTATACTCCACGTAACATCCGGGGGGTGTCACAACAACGAGCTGACAAGTGGCTCACAGACAGTCGATTACTGAAATATGAGGGAATTTTAATTAACTCCCCTAGGCTAGAAATAGAAACAACCTCTATTCAGAATCCGGCCCAATTTTTGTATGGGGAGCCTAAAGAAAATTTAACACATGATTGCCTCCAATTAATAAGCTTGCAGACAAAAATAAGAGAAGATCTAGAGGAAGACGAATTAGATGAAGGCGAAAAATTATTTGTAGACGGTTCCTCATGAGTGGTCAAAAGGCAACGGAAATCAGGATATGCCATCATAGATGGATACACTTTCCAAGTAAAAAAATCAGGGCCATTGAATAAAGCCTGGTCTGCACAAGCATGTGAATTGTATGCCATGTTGAGAGCATTAAAGCTCCTGGAAAATAAGATTGGAACCATATATACGGACTCAAAATATGCATTTGGGGTGGTACATACCTTTGGAAAAATCTGGGAAGAGAGAGGCCTGGTTAATACTCAAGGGAAGGGATTAGTTCATGAGAACTTAGTCTTAGAAGTCCTGAAAGCATTAAGAGGACCATTGAAGATAGCCGTAGTTCAAATCAAAGGACATCAGAAAGGGCTCACCCCCCTGATAAGGGGAAATAATTTGGCTGATGCGGAGGCAAAACGAGCTGCATTGTTAGTGCTCCAAACTTTAGAAGAGGAACCAAAATTAGAGAAGTTTAAATCAGGTAAAACTTTCACTTCCCAAGAATTGGACAAATTAAAGCAAATCGGGGCAAGGAGAGATGGCAATAAATGGTTATTGCCTGACGGCCAGGAGATCTTTCCTAAGGGATTAGCCCGGGGGATATTGAACAAATTACACCAGACCACACATTGGGGAACTCAAGCTTTGATAGATCAATTTGAAATGAATTACGCTTGTGTAGAGATATATGAGTTAGCCAAGAAAATTTTAGAAGGGTGTTTAACCTGCCATAAGGTAAATAAACGACAACTTAGGGAAAAGGTTTATGGAGGCCAAGAGTTAGCCAAAAGACCCACTGAGAGAATACAATTAGATTTCACTGAATTACTGAGGGTTGGGAGGCATCAGTATCTGTTAGTTCTGGTTGATCATCTTACGCACTTTGTGGAAGCCTTTCCAGTGGTACGAGCCACTGCAAAAACGGTTGTTAAAATTCTCCTGGAAGAAATCATTCCAAGATATGGGACAATCGCGGTAATTGATTCAGACCGCGGTCCACATTTTACATCTAAAATACTTAAAGAAACGACTGAATTATTTGGTACAAAATGGGAGTGTCATACTCCTTGGCATCCACAGAGTTCTGGGAAGGTGGAAAGAATGAATGGGGAAATAAAGAAACATTTAACAAAACTCATGATAGAAACAAAAATGAATTGGGTTAACTGCCTACCCTTAGCTTTGCTATACATTAGAACTCAGCCACGAACAGATACTGGTACATCCCCCTTCGAAATGTTATATGGAATGCCATATGATTCTGGCTTACCAGTCAAACACCCTAAGGTTGAAAATAAGATTTTAACAGAATACATTATGGAACTTACCAAGAGGAGGCAGGATTTAAGAAGGAAGGGTTTAGTGGTGCAACGGCCTCCGTTAGATATCGCAATCCATAAAATACAACCTGGAGATCAAGTACTTATTAAAACCTGGAAGGAGACTTCCCTAACACCTCACTGGGAAGGGCCTTTTGTTGTTTTGCTCTCTACAGATACAGCTGTGCAGACTGCGGAGAAGGGGTGGACACACGCCACCAGAATTAAAGGGCCGGTTTCACCAAGAAAATGGACTGCCACTACACAGCCCAGGACACTGTGAATGAAAATAAACAGGAACTGAGTGAATGAGTAACCCTGACGAGGAGATAAGTGATACTTTAAATAGATTCTTTCAGGTTCTACCAGGAGGGACACTATGGAGAATTCGCTTTGCACCCTGGAGCACAGAAGAACCATTACCTGAACAAACAGGTGGTGCCAGAACATACAGATTGGTGGACACTCTTTAGTATACTGTATTATGTTGTGAAGTAGAGACTGAAATTCCTGAGACACCCCGATTGGAAGATTTGCCAGACATTCCCTGCATCAAGCACCCTGATTGAGAACATTTATGTTGGGTAGCGTGTAAATGTTTTAATTGTAATAAGGAATGGTCTTGTATATCATTTAAAAAACAACCATATTGTATGAAGTGTCACGGCATAATCAACAGGAGTCCAGAAGCCCAGGTGGAAATTTGCAAATTGTTCTGTGGGTGGGAATTATTAGTGCCTGAACACTGGGAAATTTACGATACCGATTGGTATAGAGCATTAGGACCCTGTGTTGCCAAGATTTCAAGTTCTCTGCATAGATCCCAGACCTATTAGTAGCTGAACCCACGCTGCTAACAGTGCTTGCTGTCATCTTTGGGGTATTGATATTAGGCATTTTTTTCTGATACACTAGAGAAAAGTGGTGTGGCCACAGCTCCCTGGAGAGAAGAAGAGAGCCCTGAACAAGAGTAACTTGGTGCCTGTTATATTCCCCTGAAGACTATCTACTGCTGCCAAGATCATCTTGAGAGCCCGTTGCTCCTTGCAAGGGAGTAGACGAGGAAAGGCAGAGAGATATTGAATAGTGGGGAAAATGAAACCAGGTATTCTGTTAATATTGTTATTTGGCCTCACCATCGAGAATGAATATCACCAGCCCTTTAATTGGACCTTGGGTCGATGGGAAGGTCCTGTTGTGTTGCAGTCTAACGTTACGACAGGTGCTCCAAGCTTTCTAACATACCTCTGTGATTTAGTACCTATACAACCATGCCTTAATCAAAAGGGCCACTATTTTTGTCCAAGCTCAAATCCTGGAAAGAGTTACTGTAATTTCCCAAATCATTATTATTGCGCATACTGGGGCTGTGAAACCCTTGCTTCTGCATGGGTTCCGAATACCCCAGACAAGTTTTTACAGTTGCGCTGGGGCCCTGATGGTTGTGGAACACCACCTCGGGTAGATAGCTCGGGAGGAAGCACAGGTCAAAGCAGATGTGACAAAATATATTTAACAATTCTCAAACCAGAAGACCCTTCATGGCTAATAGGACGCACCTGGGGAATGAGATATTGGGAACCTGGAACCGATAGGGGTGGATTCATATTCATTCAAAAACATGAGGTTAAAAATTCCCAAGTTAAAGGCCCAAATCGAATTATTAAAGAACAAAAGGGTAAAAGGAAAAGGTAAAAAAGTAGAGACTTCTACAATATCTCAGGGGTCAGATCCAACCACTACCGTTAAGATTAACAATGAGCAAAAGGCTGATGAACCCCTTTGGGCTGTAATGCAGGCAGCCTACCAGGCCTTAAACGCTACAAATCCAAATTTCACTATCTCCTGTTGGTTATGCTATGACATTAAGCTGCCTTTCTATGAAGGAATAGCTGTCCCCCCTCCTTTCAACACTTCTGATGAGGACAGTCCCTCCAGATGTAACTGGAGAGAACGGAAAGCAGGGATCACTCTCCAACAAGTCAGAGGGAGTGGTTGGTGCATAGGGAGAGTAACAAATGGAAGAAAGGCCTTATGCACAAACCAGACTCAGAACTTTTCGCCCACCACTAAATGGGTATTACCAAGTCCAGGAGCATGGTGGGCCTGTTCCATAACTGGGCTAACACCCTGCCTATCTATCACCACTATTAAACAAAATACCTCTCCTATATGGATTTTTCTCCTATATGGAAAAAATAGATTACAGAAGGTACAACTGATGGTGGTGAAACAATCTGAAATGGAGATGAAAACAATATTAGATGAAAATCCTGAATTAGAAGCAGCTCATGATATATTACCTAAGTTGAATCAACAAATTAAGGGTAAATAGAAAAAGGGAAGAGTTGTTATACATGGTTAAAAGATAATTTACTGAATGTTAAGAATTTGACCTTTGAATTTCTTGCTTTGCTTAAGGAGCTTAATAGGTAAAAGTAATCAGACAAGAACCTACGTTTGGGGGCACCTGCACAAGATGCTGAAACCAGATGGTTATATCCCGTTTGAGAAGGGAACAAAGCATGACTTCTGTAACACCGATATCTGAGTAAACATTAAAGAAACCACAAGGTTATATCACTATAGCAACATATCTCAAGTAAGACCTTGGGTAACCAAAAGCATGGAAAACAGCTTGTATTAACAAAATTTGTAGCTAATTGCTTTGTTAAGATTATATGAAGAGAGGAGAAGAAAGAGGAAGATAAGATTGCAGAAGAAGCCGGGAGGCGTGCCGATGATGTTGAAACTGGCAGCTGTGTAGATAAAAAGGGGGGTTTCAACTTAACCAATTTGGTGAGCCTTGACGGAGCTGCGACTCCTCAGCCACCCCAGCACTGCATTTGCTTTCTTACCTTAATAAAGATTCATTAATCCATATTTGGATGTGATTTGCCTTAATCTACCTATAACAGTATTTCTTGCCAATCTGAGTGCTCACTTCGGATGAGTATGTTACAACACCCATACTTACAGCCAAACAATATTACCAAGACAGAGGGTGACAGAAGCAGCCCTCTTACTCCGAGGGCCAGGACAAAAAGTCACTGTCTCCTGACTGACCTGTTTGACCACTGACAGGCAGATGTACTACTTCTGCCCTTACCACCACTAAACCTCCCTCCTAAGTACTACTGCCTGTTCTTCAGGAGCGTGCGAAAGGCAGAAAGCACCATGTACACAGAGGAGATCTCAAACCAAGGAGCTCCAGTCACTTTCCCTCACCCTGGTCAACAAAAGTACCAGGAAAGTGTTTGCATGCTGCGCGGGGGAGGGTAATGAAAGTAAACGTAGTAGTCTTGTCACCGAAATCAGGAAGACGTGCAGCAAGAGCAAAGTTGTTTCGTCTTTTTTCTTTTTTTTTTTTTTTTTTTTTTTTTCTCCTTGTCGTTATTAGACCCGTCTGGGATGCAATCCCCCCGGGGCGCTGCCTCCCCTCAGGCAGGGGTTGGCGGCGGGGCCCTCCCACGCCCCCACCCCGCCGCCAGCTCCCACCGCCTCCTCCCCCTCCCTCGGCTCACGGCCGGAGCCGGCCCGGCAGGGCCCCGGGGGCCGCGGAGCACAGCCCGCTGCAGCTCTCCCTGCCACGGCCCGGCGAAGGACGGCGGGCCGCTCCCGGCTGGGGAAGGGACCCTCAGCCCGTCCTGCTCCCGCGCTCTCGCTCCCCTCCGGGAGGCTCTGAGAGAGCGAGAAACCCACCCCGGTGCCCAGGGAAGGCCCTGCCCGAGCGCTGGCCCCCGACCCCTTCCCCGCCGGTACCTGGCGCCGGCTTGGCGGGGCCCGGTACCCCGCGGCTCCGGCCGTCCTGGAAGCGGACCTGGCGGAGGCCGCCGGGCACGGCCCCCCAGAGGCGGCTGGCGGTGCCGCGCAAGAGGCGGCCCCCCTTGCCGGTGAAGGTGGTGAGGTAGTCCATGGCGGGGTGGCTCCTACGGGCCGGGGGGCCCCATGGCCGGGCCGGGCCGGACACGCTCCACAACTTGTACAAACTTTGGGGCTCGGCCCCGCCTCCGTTTAAAGGAGCCGCCGCCGACGGCGCTGGGCGCGGTCGGGCGCGAGCCGGGGGCCGCGGCGGGGAGCGGGCCGCGGCGGCCGCCGCCCCCCTCCTCAGGCGCGCCCGGGGCCGTGCGGGCCGCGGCCGCCCTGCGGCGGAGGGGCAGCGTCCCCTCAGCCGCTCGCTCCCCCGCCGCCCCGCGTCCCTCCGAGGCTCCCCACGGCCGCGCGGAGCGGGGAGGCAGGCCCGCCGAACTCCTTGGAGGCGTAGGCCCGGCGGCGGTGTCCCGGCGGCCATGGAGCGGGGCAGGGGCCGGCCGGGGCTCCCCGCCGCCCGGAGACTCGGGGTGTTGCTTCCTCTCAGTCTCGGGCAGGCTCGCGGCCACCTTACCACCTTATCCGTAGTCTGCGGATTTAGTTACGTTTTGCGGAAGCTCACTGCTTTACAATGTGCTGCGAAGCTTTCTATTAACTTCTAGCTTTCATTTCTCAGCTTCCCTGTAGTAAGGAGCATGAAAATCAAGGCAATCTCTCACTATTAAGTCTTCTCACAGTCGTGGATATTAAGATGTTTTACCACTGTAACTGCAAAGCATGACCAGTGGTGACACTCACTGTGTGGTTTTGCTGTTCAGCTTTTGCTCCCTCACACGCCGTCTTTCCTGTGACCTGGGACACCACCGCCCTTGCTGTGCTAGCCAGCCTCCTCTCAGTGTTTGCCAGCCTTGATACCTGGCTCAGCCTTTGAAATTGCCAAGTCGCTTCAGTCTTCCAGTAGAGCTTAACAGGTATACAAATCTTTGATTTGCGGTGTCCCTTTGTAACCTGGCATTCTTTGTCCTCACAGTTCTTGGAACGTTCAAGGTTTGAAGAAATAAAACCAGTTAGAACAAGATCCAACATTTTAACAGAAATTTACAAGACATTGAATCTCATGATTAAGATCTGCCTTAAAATGTGCATTTGCAGGTATCCAGGCTGGAAGAACAGCCTTACTGTGTTTACTACCTATGCCACAGACCTTAAGAAGGCAGAACTGTAAGATGGTGTGCTTATATTCTGATCTAAGTATGATGCAATTATATGCTGCATCTAGCTGCAAATGAAAGCACTGTTTGATAAAAAATGCTCTTGTTGAGCCAAATCTATTGTGTACATGCAGAACAGAGGAACAAAGTGCTGAGCTATCTCAACTCCTATTCACTTGTAGCAGCTGCTCAATTAAATCAGAGTTTAACGTCAGCATTTTGGAGTGCTGATTTCTGAGGGTTACTTGATGTAAACAGTACACTCAAATCAACCTTTCTACTACTTAAATCAGTTCCTGCTCAGGAGATAATGATCTTCAAGGCTTTTTTTTTTTTTTTTTTCCCAAATAAAACCTTTTCACTGAAACAGAACAAGAAATTTTCAGCAGAATTAGCTCTCTCTCCCTCCCATCCAAAACCTGCCAGTAGAAATGGATGTGTAATCTGTCTGTTCCAGGACTAATGAATAAATCAGGAACTGCAGAGTCACTGCATGGTCTAAGTACCACTTAGTATATAAAGTATCCTGCCTACCAGATCTGTCTTGCCCTAAACACTGTAATTAGTTTTAATTTCATTACAGTATTTCTGCTGTGAAGAAGTTATGGTTGGTCTTTTGCCCAGTTGATTCTATCTGAGGCAAAATTTACCTATGTATTTGTACCAGGCATGAGTTTACAACTGTTGTGCTCAGCACTTCCGAAACTTCAGCTGGCTTGTCCACCAGTATTCTAGCCACATACACATCTCTGTTACTGTATTGACTGCATGTATTTCCTCTATGGTTTGAAATATTTACCTTTTTTTTTTTTTCCTCTTCCAAGACCATATTATGCAGCGTTTATCATTATATTGCAGTGATAGAGGCTACAGGTTTAGAGGCAGCAAACATTTTGATAAAGTATTCAAGGTAAATGTTTTGATAACTATGAATTTGTTACATTTGAGCTGCTTTCATATGCTTTGTTCACAAATAGTCTAACTGGAGTATGAAATGATCAGCTATTACTGCAATGCGATTTTCATTGTATTGAAAATTGTTGCCCATACTCAAAATCATCCATTTAGCACTATTTTTACTTAGGAAGAACAAATTATTCAATTGAACTGTCTTAACTATAAAAACAAGATTTAGGTATCTGAGCTCATAAAAGCTAATAGTACTCTTTAAGATATGTGACACTCATTGACTACTGATAAAATTTCAAGGCACTGAGGTAATACAATTATTATTATTATTATATTATTACATTGTGAAGAATATAGTCAGAGCTCTACTACTTCAGTAGGCATTTTCAACACAAAGATCCAGTAGTACTATTACGAGCTTTAAGATGCTGTTTCTACTTAGTCATGCCACACCCATGATAGCGAGATTTTTCACAAACATCTCTAGTCTGCACACTGACCAGGCTTAATCCTGTGTCGTTTATAAAGTCTAATATACTGAGATTTAAGATTATAGCCCACATTTCCTTCTGAAAAGCTTTGCAGCATTCCTCATCTTTTTGATTGGTAGAAGCAAGGTAAACACTACATACGTAAGCAATGTGTGTCCCTTTTGCCATAAAACTAAACCAAATGTAAATATGTTCTACAATAATTATAGTAACTTTTACACTTACACTGATCTTGAACACCTTTACAGAAATATGATCAGACTGCCTTTATGTCATCAATTTCTAGAAACAGTCAGGATTTCGCTGGGTAGGGGGATAATAAGTTTCTATTTGATCTCTGAACATGGAACGCCACAAGGATCTCTCCTGGGTTTATTTTCTGGCTTGTGGTACCAGTGCAGAAAGCATATCTCTGTAACTCCATCACTTAAAAATGGCCCTCCAAAAGAAGAAGCTTGTCCTACCTGCTCTTAATTGCTTGTGCCTGTTCCTGTTACCAGTGCGAGCAGGAGCATTCATTTGGCAGGTGAATGAACTGTGCAGTAAAGCTGATCCATTTAAAAGTATCTTTTAGTTTAGTCAAAACTAACTAGACATATTTATTTTTTGGGAGGGGTTAATGTTATCCCCAGTTAGATCTCCAGATCTGGTTGAGTTGTGTGTAAACACCTGTGGAAGCACAAATTGCAAAGCAACAGAAGAGCAGAAGTGGCTGAAGAGAGGAAAGCTGGGGAGGAAGTTGCAAGCCAGCCCTTTTGTTTTCAGTGCCAGTGTGGTAGCTCAAAGTGATAGTGAAACTGGGACACAAGTAGAGATGTCTTCATATCAGTATTACACACAAAACCACCTTCAGTAGCTACTGAAATGTCTGACAGAATATGTCTGCATTTATAATGCAACACTTGGTAACACATTGTGCTAATTTGTTGCTGTAAATAAAGGCATGACCTGGTCTTGTAGGTAGATCCCAAAGTCCCAAATCAGAGCAGGCAGAGAGCTGCATCCTAAAAGAACTGGTGGTACAGGTAAGAGAGAACAGAGATCAGTATTGGTCAAATAGAAAAGGGCAGAATGAGGAAAGAGTATTTCCAAGGTCTGAACATAGAATTACATGTAAAAGTATTGCAAAGGAGAAAAAAAGATAAAAAACCAGCAAGTGGTAGTGACCTGTCATTTCTTTGGGGACAGATTTGTTGCTTGTGAAAATAAGTGCAAATTGAAGCAACTAAGCCAGGGAAAAGGCCAGCAGATGCTGTGCAAGCTTCCTTAGGCCTTGGCCAGTTCACATGCCTGGAGTACAGGATATGGGCCACTTGCAATTCATCTTGCCAAATTTCCAGCACTATCAGCCTGCAGGCAAAAGTACACTAGGCACTAACAAAAACCCCCATTTTATTTTGTAAGAAACGAGGCTTGTACATGCTTTTTGAGGTGAAAATCTTGACGTCAGTCAGTGTTCACTGTATATAAGCAACCTATACCCAAGTATGCAATTTTGACAGTTTGAACTAAATGCCTCATTTAAACTTCCTTATTCTGGAAGCACTGACTCTCATGTGATGCTATGAGGATGCTGTACGCCTTTGTTAAGTATTCTAAATGACCATGTCTGGTCAAGACCCTACCATTTACGTGGTTGCAAAACCTATAATGTGTGGCTAAAATAGGGATTTGAATTAGAACATGCATAAAAGCCCAACCTCTCTCTTAATGAAACCTATTTTTAATAATGTAAAATAATTCAGGAATTGTTTTTTTGTTTGTTTTTTTTTTTTTTTTTCCTAGTGAAAAAGCTAAACTCTTGAAATACAGAACAACAGACTGTAGTCTGTTTCCAATGCTGTTTCAGTAAAAATTAAATGCAATGCAGAATGCACATGCAGTCCCTGGAGGAGGATCTAGAACTGAGGCATGCAGAACTCCCACATTCTCGGGCACATTTCCCTATGAACCCCCTAATTTGAATGATCAAGTATGGAAGTACACAGTTCTAGAAGTACAAATAGTTACACAAATCTATTTTTGTGATTAAGAAGGTCCAGATATCTCCAAAGGACAATTCAGTGTCACTGTAAATTTGGGAGAAGTTTAAAAGAGACAACCAGTAGGTGACACTAAGTAAATGGGTGTGTTTAAAACAGATTCTTTACAGAGAACTGTGGGTTAGGTGTGTCTGTCCATACAGGTTTCACAATACCACATCCTCTTTTCAAATTAGACGCTCAGCAAGAAGGAAGCTACCATCTGCATACTAGCCTCAGAAATGGTAAACTGGAATTTCAGACTTCAGCAGGTAAGGATATAATTCTGTTTTTAGTGACCATGTCCCTGTAAGATTAAAATGAAATGGGGACCAGTCTCCATCTTGACCATCGATGCTGTTTCTGTTCAGCAGAAAATGTCACATTGAAGGGACAATGCAAAATAAACATGGGCAACAAGGGAATTTGTCAGTCCTTGGTTCTGGATTGGGATACTTCCAAGTATAGGTTGTGTTTTGTATCGATTATTCTTGAAATAACACCAAAAAAGACAGGAAGCCATTACAGCACCTCTTTTAGGGGAGTTCTTTTCTCAGTGAAAAACTGTAACACACTCCTACTTTATTATTATTTCAAATCTGGCTCAATAAATCTTTAATTTCCTTTTGTAGAAGCTGTATAAAATGAAGGTACCACAACTAGACATTAGGTTTCTCTAAACTGAGGAGAACATTTGGACCTTGGGCACCTTAGCCCCACCCTACAATGCATTTAAGCATCAAAACATGCAGTCCTAATCACTGCACCTTAGGTTTAATTTCATAATACTTAAGTATCAAAACATTCACTGTGTTTAGTTTTTGTCCTACCAAATCTGAAAAGTAAGTGGAGGACAAGTCATTCCTGTCAGATTCCATTGCAATATCTGACCTGTTTGTGCTTTTGTCTGTTCTGATATAGGTTGTAGTTACATAAATAATGTTTTTGTTTGTTAGGTTGGTATTTAACCTAATCCAAATCAGACTTTATACTTAGGACAGCCCAACAAGTTCTTTTCACCTTTGAGGAGAAAACAATTTTTGTTTTTCTAGCCAGATTTCAAAAATCTTCATACCATATTTAAATTAGATAGTAAGGATAGAAACACCATACAAATAAACCATACAATCAAATCCAGGACACTACTGAAACAGAAAAAAAAAAATGTTAATTGATTCACAACTGTCCTGTACTGGCATACATAGCATAGTTTTACAAAAATGCATACTAAGCATATGAAACTTAATAGAAGTGAATGTATTTTACTTCATCAAGTACACTTAACCTCATCCTTCAAAATAATTTGACCCAATTACAAAAGCATGACAGTTTTTTGACACTTTTACAAGCATCACATTTCAGCTGCATATGGTCTGAATTTTCAGAGATGCAGGTAAATAACCTTTGTTGCCTTCAGTTACTCATCTTTTCTGAAAAACTATACCACATAGTCACTATCCAACTCTCATTTATGCTAGAAGTTTCTGTTCAGAAAGGAGTGTCAGAATTAGCATTACAAAAATGTATATTCTAAAACTAAACCTGTATTTTTCTTATTTTCTCAAAGTACAATATTTATGTTTAGGTGTCAGAATGGTCCATTCTACAATAACCTATCGTGTCAACATTTGTTAGAATATCCAAGATATCAACACAGAATTTTTCAAATATATCCTTGAGGACAAATGTATATCATACTGGGGCTTTTCCATGTTTACGGCAGAACTTTAGTTTCAACTGCAATTACACAGCTCTATATGTAGACTACCTTATCAAATAAACATGAAATGACTTCCAGGTCTTCAATTCCTACTTATTTGGTCAATAGTGGCTTATTATAAACAGAACATTCTGTTCTGTTCAGGGTACTTTATGAAAATTAATTTGGACCCTGATGGGTATGCATGTATGTGCGTGCATATACAGACACCCATGCCATTTAAGGATGCTCACTAGGCATAACATTAGCCGAAAAGTTAATTTTCAGTAGACACAGATGTCTCTCTGTCTTCATGTCATCATCTCATTGACATTTTGTTCTTTCATCATGTGTTTTGAAACTCAATGTGGAAAACACTGACAGTATAATTGATGACTCCGTAGTATTTACTAGCTAATCCCATCCTCCAGAGAGCATAAATTATGCAAATGATAAATAATTGCTTATGAAAGGTGATCAGAAAATTGATTATTCATCAGGTATTTGAATCTTAGGCAAACAGTCTTAATCCTTTTTCCTTTTTGCAGTATAACTGTAACTATTCTTTCCTTAAGACTCATTAAAAGCTTATCATGTTGTTAATGTATGGCATCCCTGTAAAGAGATTGCTGATACTTGCTAAGAAACAGTAGAACCAGGTTCCAATTCACAGTAGACCTTTTTATATTGCCAGATTGGTTCATAATAAAGTAGAATGTCCCTCTGGTAAGACAGAGTTGTCAAAGTTCAATTCTGTTGTACACTATTTCTGAAGACTACACAATAATAACACAAGTCAGATTTCAGATCAAAGCATTGATTCAGATCACTGACATGTCTTCTTTGTGATCAATATCTTGCGACCTCATGACCATCTGTATCCCTCATATTTATACCAAGATCCACATATTTTAGAAAGCCATAGTCCTGTCTTAGGGGGAAAAGCTCACATTAATAATAACTGAAGTGACTCCGTGTAATGAACAGGTTGTATCTGTTTGAAGACATAATGGACTGCTTGTCACATGCTCCCATTATATTCAGTAGGCACCAGATCAGTTTCCAATTCAGAAAACATCATGGCTTTTAGTTATAGGTTATGATTTTTAGTTGCAACCTTTAGACATGAGGATATTTAAGAATCCTTTTAATGGATCTGAACAAAATGATTCTTCTCAGACACCTGGAAAAGCAGACTGATGAGCAGCCACATAATGCTAGTTCTAAGCAGGAATGCAGTATGAAGTACTTGTTTTAGATAAACGGATCAAAAATATAATGAGAATTTATCAGGAACCAGAATAAGGCTGATGGCAACAGCAATTTTATTCTTGTCATAAGAATTACTGATTTTCTATTTTACTTGCTCCACTTAGGCAGTGCATTCTAGGATTAATGATTAGTTTAAAAAGAGTGATTTCCATTCCATTCTTTACTACTTGTTTTTATGGTTGTTTTCCTTAATTAAAGTAAGTGTATGAAAGCCTTTTGTACATACCTTTTCCTGAACCATCTAAATCAGTGCAGGACATTCCTGAAATTTTCTTTTGAATGAAAAACAAGGAGTATGTTGATCTTATTAGGAGGAAGTTCTGCTTTTCCTTTCTTGTTAAATCTTGCTTCTTAAGGAACATCTGGTCTCTGTCTCCTTTCCTCCCCCACTGGCACCACATCACAAGCATATGCCTGATTCATTTGCTCCCATAATATCATGCAGGAAACCTGTGGATGGTTACTCACTCTGTCCTTTTGGGGATAATTACTACAATTTATCCTCAAAAATCTAATACATTGCTTCTAGCTAGCTAAATCATTTGAAGGCTGTCCGTTACTGTATTATCTCTGAATTTAAAAACTGTATCATATACACATTAGATTTCTCCCTAAGATTTAGCAGCTTAACTCTCACCTCTCTCACATTTTGTATCTTGTCTTTGATTACTGTCACAGTTTTCCTCAGAAATAATTTTCACTATGTTGTCTTTCTTGCATTCAGTCACGTTTAGCTGCAATGCTGTATACACCATTGAGAACCTATGCACATACACAGCTTTATGGATCTTATTTGCCTCTGATTAATTTCCTTCTATTTGTTTAGATGGGCTCTTCTGTAGGCTTCATTCAGAATGCCTAATGGCATATCGCACTGTCTTCTTCATATTTAATCTGAGGATGAAATACCATGTATATATATTGTGTACAAAACCCAAAAGAAACACAATAGCTTTGATAGCTAATTACTGGTCAAGGATTTTTTACTCCAGTGCCTCAGAATCAAGACTCCAAATTGGTAAGTAATTTGGCTGACAATGGTTAATGTGAAGCACTAGTGACATGCTTCTCGTCAAGGAAACTGGTTGCTGTGTTTTGCAGAAGTCAAAAGCTTATTTCCAACTATAGGTCCTAATGTTAATGAATTATACTAGTTCCAGGTTGGAAATACATAGAGCGTACTGGTTTAGCCATGAATCTTCGTAACATCAATGAACCTCAGTGAATGGAAAGGTGATGTTGAGAATAGAAGGGATAAAAACCTATTGTCTAGCCTTGATCTGTTTTTTATTAAATACAAAAGGAAAAAATCAGATACTCGACTAATTATAGAAGTTGCCTCCCAAGTTCATGCTAGTCTGATGTTGGGTATCTGTTGCGTATGACTCATAGTTCAAGGTTACTGAAGAAAGGTGTGCTTTCTAGTAGCACAGTACACTGACTGTCATGTAGTGCCTTTCTCATTTTTGTTTCAGAAGTCTGAATTATTAGTCCAGCTTATCAGATAGGCTTGGTGCATAATGCACTGGTGCAGAAAGAAAATAGTGGTGTTGAGTGCTGAGATGTTGATGCTGTACAGGAAACCAGAGCCATATAAGTAAGTCTCACTCTGCATAAAATGCAATTGGTTAATTTTTATTAGAAACCCACCATAATACTGGTTGATCATAAAGACTCAGTTCTTCTCAAATATAGAGTATTAAATAGGCTGTTGTGGTCTTCTTCATCTGTCTCTTCAAGCACCAAAATTAAAGCTGTTAATTTTGAAGTTCAGTAGTGCTGACAGATTCTTAATTGCTGTAATTAAAAATCATCTTTATTAGGAGTCTGAAAGCAGTTCTGAAAAAAAAAAAACTTTAATATTTTAGATTTCTTTTAGGTCCCCATAGTTTTTCTTTTTTTTTGCACAGAAAGCTTTGATGGACTCTGTGGTGGTAGAAAGCCTCTGTTGTTACTCAAGACTTCATGAAGAAATTAAATTGTAATAATAGAATTAGAAGACATCTGGGTAAGTAAAATAGCAAATTATCAACAGTCTTAGTTTTTCAATCTATAGGTTATCTTTGAATGAGTCAATAAGCATGTGGATAAGAATAATCAGTTGATAACAGTGTACCTTCTATTTTCAGAAAACTTTTTACAAAGTCCCTCACCAAGAAAATTAAGCTGTCGTAGGATGAGAGGGCTTGTCATTTAATATCCTTTGAAGTACAGTAGGCAAGAGGTCAGATTTCACAACAGAGGAAGAAAGATTATCACTGCAGCCTGACAGAGATCCATGGTTTTCAACTTACTGGATTTTTAGGCTAAGGAGAGAACAAGAAGGTGATGTAGTTTGCTGATGATACAAAATTATGTTGGGAAGTCAAATCTACTGAAAAAGGTTAAAAATTATTTCATAATACAGGTCATTAACAAAATGGCAGGTGAAATTCACTGTTGATAAATGCAGAGTAAAGACAAGTTTTCCTGCGAGTGCATAACTATGTTTATACATACACATAGTAATGAGCTTTAAATGAGCTATTACCATCCAATAGAGAGATATGAAAATGTCAGTCAACAGATATCTGAAAGGCAAAATAAATGTGAATTATTAGAAAAATATAGTTACACTACTCTTTAAATTCTTCTCATGAATATAGATTACACTGCTGGTCACCCTGTCTCAAAAAAGATGCAATGTACCCAGAAAATGTACTGAGAAGAGCAACAAAGGTGTCAAGCTGCTTCTGTCTAAGAAAGCAGAGAAAAAAATACAATGTAGGTAATTAGAAAATAGATCAGAGAAAAAGTATTAATTGTTTTCATGATAAGAGAAGTTGAGGCACCTAATGAAATTACGAAGATGTAAAGAAAAGGAAACATTTTGTTACAGAACATAACTGAATCACAGAATTGATTACCACAGGATGTTGTATATGCCAAAACTATGAATGGTTCAGAAAGAAATTAGAAAAATTCATAAAAAGTCCATCAAGACACATTAAGCACAAGAATGCACCTACAGACTCTGGTTTCTGGAAGTCCCTGTGCCACAGACTGCCCAAAGCTCAGAGAAAATACCAGCAAAGCATCTTTCCAAACTTGTCCTCTTCTGTGTTCTTTCCCTAATTACCACCTGCTGCTGGCCACTGGGGGAAATAGGACACTAAGCTGGATGTGAGGGAAACCCTACCTTGCCCTCATCCCACCCAGCCATTCTGATGTTAGGACCTGCCATGACACTGCCCAGGTGCCCTTGCTTGGGAAGCAGGAGAAGTCCTCCACAGGTTCTTTCCTTGGGTCATTTGTAGTGCGAAGGAGGTGACATCTACAGACTGAGGAAGCTCAGAAGAACAGGTCTGGGGGCTCAGAGGGATACAAGGTGCCTCAGTTGCTACAGATACTGAAGCATAAAGGGAGGAAAGCTATTTCTTTGCCTTCATTTTTCTCCCTGTTTTAATCTCCTAAACTGAACAGAAGTTGGTGTGGCTTCTCCATCTCAGTCACTTATCCAGAAAACTGGAAATCTCACCAACTGCCACTGTTGATAACTTCATTTAAAGAGGAGTCATAAAGTGTGTGGAGTAGCAATACTATTGTATTAAATATAAAAATACGGAAAGTATAAAAATATGGAAAATAATCCAAATGGAGTGTCAGGAAATTTTCAAATGCCTAATCAGGGCTCTGAAATTGTGCTTTACAGAAGAAAGCAAATGTAGAAAAAAGAAAGAACTGAAGGTCAGCCACCAGATTTTTCCAAACATACTGGGTATATTATGGTGGCTGTAGACTGGTCTGAGAAGCAAACTGTGACTCTGAAAGGGCAGAGAATGGATCCTACAGCAGCTTTAGATTTAGCAAAACAAATAGCCCTCTGTGCTGGCACAGCCGCACTGCCAGGCTTGCTGGCAGGCAGGGAGAGGAGCCTGCCCACGCCCTGACTCCCCAGATGCTGCTCTGCTTCACACTCTGTAATACAAATAGTTGGCACAGGAGTTTCACAGCACTGTTCCTCCACGTGCAGATGTAAGGTAAGTGATTCTTTGGGTTTCAGAAATTAAAGTGAATCTTCAGAATTCAGGGCTTTTAGGATGAAAGATCATATTTAAATTTTTTTGTAATACACAATAATATTTTACTATGGTGCAAAGTTATTGTCACGGATGGAAGAACTGTTACAATTGCGAGATTAAGTGGCCTACAGAAGACAGTGTTACTGAGAAAAGCCTGTAACCCAGTATAAATATTTCATCTTTTTTAAAAATGAACCTGGAAACAGTCTATCATCAAGTACAATGGTCTACTAATGTATGACTTACCAAACAGAATATGATACTTTACCAAAAGCCAGCAGCAACAATACCCAAGATTTGCTTGCTAAAGTCTTACAACTGTCTCAGTCAGTCCTCTAATAAGCTACAAAATTCCTACTTGCAAAATGTACAAGATTGAGCTAAAATAATTTTAAAACACAGTCAGAGGAAAGATATTTTTACTGTTGATGCACAGCACAAAGCACTAGGAGCTGTTACTTGGCTTTCTTTGGCCAAACACAGAGACTGTGAGCATGACCACGTTTTTTTTTTTTTCCCAAAAAATTGTGTTCTCTGCCCAAACAGAGAGAAATCTGATGACTGTGCCAAACAGCTATGATCACTTGTGACATTAGCTTCCAACACTCAGTTGTTCTGATTGCTCAGCACTTTGAGAAATTGCCTAGGAGCTATGGTTTGTTTTCTGTTGGTTCAGTTCAACTACCAGCTGTATCAACTGGTAAAAGGCTACATTTTAAACCATCATAATCTAAACAGGTTCCTGCAAACTGAAGTCATCCTGGCTTCCTGATGCCAAAATCCTTTCTAATTAAATTATTTTGCTTCAAAGGTGAATACAGATATTGCAGGTACGATTTAGTAGATGCATAACATCCACTCACCTACAAATATTTAAAATTCATAGTATCCTCCATGCTTCCCTTGTCCTCTGGATTAAGAGTATTCTACATGATTATTTTGTTTTGCATATACTTCCTTATTTGACTGTTTGACTTTGCATTTTTCAAGGGAATTTTATTTTCTCTGTTTTTATGAAATTCAACTGTCAGAAGTTTTAATAAATATATCTATCATTTTATTTAATGTAAGTTCACCACTTTTTTCATAAGATGCACATTTTCAATTTATATGTAATTAGCAGTTCTTAAGTTAAGGTATGCTTCTCTAAAAAATTCTTTTAGCCTCAGTACCATAAAGTTTCCAGGCTTTTTACTATGTAATTTGTATTCAGCATTCTTTGCGTAAGGACATCAAACTCAACACCACTTCTGGAATTAAATATTTTATTTCAAGCTATTATTCTTTTGGTATCAGATGTATTTTGTTTTGTAAGTCAGAGAAAAATAGTATTCTTCCAGATGACAAGTATAGTAAGTTTTACACTGAATACTATTGGCCTTTCCTTAATTTCTATGAAGACTAGTGTTTTGCCTTTACATTTTGAAGCCAGCAGGTAGCAAACAAGATAGCAAAAAGTCTCATTTTATAAAGCGTGCTTTGTATGCTTTTTTGTTTACTTATGTGATCAAAAATATTGAGGTCAATTAGAACTTGTAGACAGCACATTACAATTCACTATTTCTCAACAGACTTAATATTTAATATTACTCTTAATGACATCAGGGAGTACAAGCTATAGTATGCACTTTCCAAGGTTATTCAGACTGGATGACACAAGGACTTCGGTACCATAAACATTCTCCACCCATCCTACATGGACTGCATGAAAACCTGAAAAACAAGCTTGCAAGTGCTGCAGGGCCCTGGATGAGTGGTTTGGCTGATGCATAGAAAAGATTCTTACTGAATAAAATAGCAGAGGAGTGGAAGCCTCCAGTGGTGATATAAATAGGGATTTCAGGAGCAATGTAATCATCTGCATTCACCATAACTAAGTGCTACCCATGACACACGGTGACCAGAATGGTCTGGATGTGGAAGCTGTCTTTCCATTTTGCAAACTGGTCTGACTCAGGACAATGGTGTCTCAGTCAAGAAACCAGCATCGCTGGGTGGTTAGTCTAGATGATAGTCTGTGCTGGGAAACATGATTTATTACACATTTGATATCCACAGCAGTTTTTTGACTGTTTAAATGCTTTGCCATTTGTTTGGATAGCAAGATATTTCTTCAAGTATCAGCATTATTACACTAAAGAAAAAGAATTGGGAACAGAAATTGTGTGCAGCTTGCACAATCACACAAGTCTTTTGAAAGAGGTAATTAGACTTTAGAGGGCAGATTGCCATGGCATATTGCAGATAGGAAAATCTTGCTCAATGTTGTGGTCTGCCATGCCTCTTGTATATTACAAAGACATTTTGCATAATTTGAGGGTAAAAATTCTTATAAATATTATAAAGCAGAGCAGCTATGGTTTGTCTTATTGAAAAGCAATATTGTCCTTTCCTCCCCCCAAATTAATTTTTCCCTTTTCTTAACAAAAACATTCATAGAAGCAGTTGTTAGTACCACTACATTCTCTGTCACTCCCCTTTAAATGAACTGTTCTTCTAATACTTTTTTAGGCCTAGTGTCAAACAGAATCGTACAGAAGTTCTGAGGCAGTGAAAGTGTAACCACGCTGGCCAGTCAGCTCTGCTGTGAGTCAAAAGGCACTCCATAAAAAAATAATTGCTATCTACATATATAATGCAGAGAGCTGCATTTCTTTAATATCAGCATCTTCAGACTGATCTCTACTGTTTGGAAGTGCTTTGTTTGTCACATCTTTGCCTTTTGTTTTCCAGAACTCATGCTTCAAGAAGAAAATCCAAATATTAGTCTAAGGTTAATTGTAAGTAGATCCATAAGGATGATCTCCAAACCATTTTCAGATGATGCTCTTCCCCTTTCTTTCATACTGATAAACATGCAGCCACATCCAAAGTTACCTGAGATACCACTCTTTACATTTACTCTCTGTTACAGGTAGTAATAATGTTTTTAGGAGGGGAAAAAAAAAACTGAATGTCAGTGAACAGTTATCAGTAAGTGCAATAAATTCTCCCTCCATTGGTTAGCAGTTGAATGATCCTGTCAGCCACTTCATTACTTACAGCAAAGTAGCATGCAGCTGATTCTGCTGTACTTTAGTAATTTACATTCCTCAGAAATCTTTTTTTTTTTTCCCTCTTTCATGGTTTCACTTATATAAAACATATAAAATATTTCAACTAATGTCATTGTACTTCTCTAAATTAAGTTTTCAGATGTTCAGTGGGCTGGTTCTGTAATGAAAATATGGTGCACTCAGGGAAAAGGGCATTACACAAGCTGAGACAGAGCTCTTGCAGTGCTGGGGAAAGAACATTTGATTTCTCTAATAACTGATCAAACTATCACAGCAAGGAGTCAGCAGAAAACTGTAAGTTGCAAAGTGTTTTCACGTATGACAATAAACAATTTACAGACTGCCTACTTGGAAATCTAACTCTTTACATAACCGGTGAATGAAATATTAAAAAGAAAGTGTACAAACAACCCTAAAAGAACAAATTTGTCTCTTTCAAAATATGGCTGTCAATTAAAACAGCTTTACTAGAAAACAGTAATAAACTGCCTGACTCACCCAGTTTTCTCAGGGAGACATTATATTACCTGCCATGAACAAAGTACAGCTGTTTTTCAGAGGTACAATACTAGATGCTTCATTTTTTACCCTCATTTATCTTTGATATCTGTGTTGATGAGAACAGTCTCTTTTCCCCCATAACCACTGTCTGAGGTAATAATTAATAGTTTTATACAGATGATATAGATAAACATACAGTTCCTGAAGCTACCAAAGTGTGTATTATCTTCATATCAAATAGCATCTTTAAAGGCTGCTTTTCTTAAACTCTTGGCCTCCCTTGATCCCTTTTAATATGAAGGGCTGTGTACTGGATTGTTCAGTGGGGATGCTGGGGGGGAAAGCTAAGAATTGTTCTGCTCATAAGAAATGGAGTTCTGTGGTCTTTTTTTTTTTAACTGTTAAAAAGGTTTGACAAAGACTGTGAACATTTAAGGTTGTATCTTCCATTACAACCCATGGCTATTGTTCTGCAGGACAAAGTTTAAAAGTGAAGGAAGCAGTTATTTACATCTGATATGATTTTTCAAAGAAAGGACCTAGTATCATGATTCACATACTCTGAATGAATTCCTTATATGTACAGGAACAAATCTTGCATTGCCGACCTCTAAGAAGGTGCAATCTCTGATGTTAGCTTTTCAAATCATATACTTGAAACGCCTCCATGGCGAGTTTCATGCTGGTACATTCCTCCAGTGCAGAAGTACTTGGTCAGAGATGGCACTGGTGTAATGGCTGAACTCCAAGGCACATGAATCTAGTGAATGGGCATGGTCAAAAAAGAAACAGATACTCTGGGCCAACTTCTGCTGGCTTCTTGGGTCACACTCATAACTCAGCTGTGGTTTTGGGTCAGGAGGGATGTTGTCTGAAGAACGCAGGGTGAGATGTTTGGAAAGCACTGAATGGGGATCCATGAGATTTTACAGCATAACCTCTGTGGTGCTACTGCAAGTCCTGCACTTTGCTTCTCTTATTCCACTACTAAATCTTACTTCCAAACCTTAATAAACAGCTAGTACCCTGGGTAGAAGAGGGTTAATCAAGAGGAAAGTGAAATGGGAACATTCTCTTCTTGTTAATTGTTTTCAGAGCAAACCCAGCATGCAGTAAAAGAAATAAAGTAAAGCATTTGACCAAGATTTGTTCATGCCAGACACACCTTTTCTTGCCTCCTTACCAAATACAGAAATGTGTGTCTCCCTGAGGGCATTCTGTAGTTTTGAGATGTAACATTTTGACAGTGGAAAAGTACAAGTCTAAATACAGTACACTTTGTCAAACTTTGTTTAAACAAATAAATATCTGTTCAAAACTCTACCCTGATATTGGTTCCAATGCAAAACCTTTTATTAATAGGGATTCTGCAAGCCAGTAATACCAGTATGTGGCCATGGAAGGGACTGATTATTTTGGCAAGTATTCAGGCCACAAGATATGGACCTTAGATTCACATCTATCTTTGTCATAGTCTGAAATGCAGGTGGTCTTACTTTTTTGTTTCTTCCTTTTTGTTTACTCACTGATTCCTCTTCTCTGGCACATAAGAAATTATGTCCTTGAAAGGCACAAAAAATACAGCTAGCTACTTTATTTCCAGAGCATTTCTTTCCATGATGGATTCTAGCTCACAGCTCACAAATTTCTATTTATATGGAAGGAGGAAAATCTAGAAGTGAGCAGGCAAAAAGGAGACTACAACAAGTCTCTGAGGCATGGAAATTCATTATCTGCAAATCCACACAGCCTTGAAATCACAAATATCAGAGATGGAGAGTTTTAAGGAAAAAGAGTAAGACTAATTGGAAGATCACTTTCTCTAACAGTCTGTGCTTCCAGCATCAGAGTTCCCTCATTATTCAAAAAATTTCACGATACCGCACATTTCATATATAATTCTGCCAGGGTGTAGTGGAGGTGTGTGCAGTTACTGGAAGAGAAGGGAGGAAGCATGTCCGTGCAATTATTATTGCTCTCTTAAAAGGTTTTTCTTAGTGCAAATTAAGAACTTGCAGATGGCATTTCATTCTCTCCCCCACTTCTGCTTTTGATGGAGCCCTCTATGCAGGAGAAGGTGACCCTCTAGGAAACAGCATGCAGGCATAACAAGCAGGTCAGGATCTCCTCACAAATAACATCACCTACTGCGGGATGCCTAAGAAGTGTGATTCTTCATACTTTACTGAAGCTCTAAGTCCAGTCTTTGACTCCTCCTTTGTGACCACAGACTTGTATTCTGCATCATCTGAGTACCTAGAAAATACCTTCTTTTTCCTTTATCTGTTTTTTGATTTACTTAAAAAGCTACTTATTCCTTGAAGTAGGTTTTTGTCACATTGTATAAACAGCTCTTCAGGCACTGCTGTGATACTGTACATGCCTACTGGAATGAAAGAATGGTAAGAAAACACAAATGATAAAGACACAAGGAAAAATAGAAAAGAAAAAAAATTCACCAGAGGTAAAACAATATGGTGCAATTTTGCAGCACCATAAGTTATGACATTTTAGATTTTAGAAACACTTTGGAGTGAAATAATGTCTTCTGCACACTCTTTGATGACAGCAACTCTTTTTACTACCTTTCTTTGCAGCAGCCAAACTGTGCTGGAGGACACAACTCCAATTTCAATGTAGGAAACACAATGGGGGGGGGGGGGGGGCACCCTCCTCCCGCCTTCCACCAGCACATGTTAATAGCAGGAGAAGACCCATCAGGACACAGAAACTGAGCTGGCTTTTTCAGCTCTTTTTCCCCCCTCCCCAACCCAAGAAATGCTTGAAAATCCCCCTGATCTGGCCCTTGGCACCAGACTAACATTTTCCTGCTGAGGAAGCATGGACGTGTCAGTGTTCCCCATTCCTCTTTGGGAAATCCTGTGCTGGCAATGTGATGAGTTGACCTCTGTGGAGGAGCTCACAGCCTCCATGCACACGGGTTCTGAGAAACATGCCACACGTGGCAAGAACAGTGGCACAACCTGAAAAGAAATACCTAAATAAGAAATAAGAAATATCCAAATGTTCCTACATAACTTAGTACATAAATGTAACTTAGCAAAGCTGCAAGTCACCTCATGGCTCAGGCTCTTCTCAGTATCAGCAGTGAAAATTCAGTTATAATTAGCCAAGGATCATCCTCAATTTTTGTACTAGCTTTTGTCATCAAACTTAAACTGACTGCAGTACCATCTCCTGAGCAACTCTTCAACCTACAAGCAGTACAGCTCTGCCTCTGGTCCCGTGGAAGGCAGGACACGACTGGAAAAGATTGCCTGGATAAATTAACACTTCGAGAAATTTCTCCAGTATCCATAAACATGTATGATCATTTCTGTGAAAGAATAACTGGAAAAGTATGAAAGATTCTTGATGTTCTAGATATTTTTCCTCGGAGTCATTTCCACATCTGGGCATCTTTCTTTGCAGCCACCTCAGAGACAGACCAGATCTTGCTCTGAACTCAAAATACGGAACCCTTCAGGAAGAACTCTCTAGAATTTTACACTCCCAAGCAGCTCACACATGCAACTCTCCCTTTGTAGCTGACCTTCCAGAGAATTGTTTTTATTAAATAAATTAAATGTTTACTTCTTTACTAGATGTAAAACTGTTTTCTTTACAAAACACTGAACACGTATTATAGCCTTCAGAACAGATGTTCTTTTATCCCCTTAGAAATGGACTGGCAAAGAGAAGAGCCTCTGGTATGCAAGCCCTAAGGAAAAAAGTGGCCAATAGACATGCTCAGATGTGTTTTCAGAAGTTGTCTGTCACATCAAGTCCCATCCCATGTGTAGCTGATGTCCCCATCCAGCTGTGAAGGGTGGGGATCACAGAAGCCCAGCTAGAAGCTTCTTTTAGTTAGCGGCATGAAATCTGAAGTAATTTCTAAGAAATCCCTTGGACCCTAAGCCACCACATGGAGACTGCCAGTCCATGGCTTTTAGAAAACAATAAAAATAAAAATCTCTGAAACATTTTGAATCTCAGTGGGAAGGAAAATCCCTCTGTTCCTTTCAACTACAATGAAGTTCCAGCCCTGTTATAGGAGAAAGTCTATGGTTACGTGTTTGAGAACAATGAAAGAGCCACCCTAACTTCCATATGTTGTTTTTTTTTTTGTGTGTGTGTTTTGTTTTTCCAAACCTCCTAAAAGGCACCAACTAATAAAGCTATGTTGATGAAGTGAATGATTTACAGTCCCTCATAATATTCCTGATGCTAAATTGGAGAGATATGGGTTTGACAGATGGACTGTTAGATGGTTAATGAATTAGCTGGATGGCTGCACCCAAAGAGTTAAAGTCGGTGGCTCAATATGCAAGTGGAAAGCAGTAAGAATCGGTGTCCCTCAAGGGTCCATACTGGGACCAATACTATTTAATGTCTTCATTAACGACAAAGACAGTGGGAATCAGTGGACCTTCAGCAGATGTTACTTCCCTTAAGTGCCTGCATTGCACCTGTATGCCTACAGAGGGGGCATATTTGCCAGTAGTTGAAGAATGACATTCAGAAGTGCATGGACAGTGTCCACAGCTTCTCTTCACTTGGAGCTTTTAAAACCTTGGCTAAGTTGCTTTACCAGGATGAAAAATACCTCATAAACTGAGTTCACAGGAAGGGTATTTAACAAAATGCAGTTGCTTTCTCTATGTATGACAAAATTATTTTTTTCCTTAAAATACTAATTGGTTAATCAAATATTTCACAGTAATAGAGGATAAAGGATATGCAGTACTACATAAGGAAAGCACATTTAAAAATAGGAGCTGTGGTTCCTCTCTATCAATTAAGAACTTAAATAAAAGCAACAAGCAACCTTTTTGATAAGTTTTCAACCCCTGAATTTAAGTTAGCACTGAAGGAAAAGACTGAATTCATTTTCATTGACTTCTCATTTTTAATAGAGACGATTTAAAGATAATTGTATCCTTCTCCTGTAATGCATGAAACAGTGCAACAGAACCTCCACACAAGTGGTAAGAGCAGCCTGACTGTGATGCTGGTGTAACTCTGGTTCCAAGGATGACTTTTGAATACTCTGGATGAAAGCTGTAAGTTTTGACTGTACATTGTTTATGGGCACAATACTAATGCTAGAAGGGATGCCCATCAGGACAAAGCCAGTTGAAGCAAAGCACATTTTAATCTCACAAGGTGGTCAGACCTTGGAGCCATATGAAAATACAAACTAAACTCACCACTAAGGTGAGCACCATCATCCTCAGCCTGAGATTACCCTCATCAGACTTTTGCCAATATGCAAATTTTTCATATGACCTTGCTCTGTTTATTGTAAATTGCAGCAAAACTACATTTCAGCTTCACAGATGGTAGGTTTGGTCTTCTGGCTGAAAGTATTATAACTTGTCTTGGAAATTCTAGATCTGGGCTCACTTTCAAGGGAATCTCAAGTATATGTTCCAGCAAACACATCAATTTCATTAACCAGCCAAGCCTCCAATATTAAAACCCAGCCCCAGTCTTCCTGCTGTGGCAGAATGTGGCACTGATGACATTCTGATTAAATGCAATTGTCCTAGGGATGCAAAATGCAAACCACAGGAATAGAGACTTGTAGGAACAAATCTGTATAGAGGTGAGGAATTCAAAGCTACAAATGCAACTTGTCTAATTACATGTTGCAATAAAACTACATTTTCTGGAGAGATTGTATGCTTGCAGCTATTTGTGACATTACCAGCAGCAATGTAGTCCTTAATTCATATTTATAAACCTGACATCCTCATTCTTGGTAATTCAGTAGATTGCAAAAGTTCTTTTTTTAAAAAAAAGCTTTCGCAATAAACCCTGAGATATATTTTCATCCTTTGAAGGTAAATTGAATAATTGTCCAGTGAATATTTACTACCCTGACATGGAGAGGAACAAGAAACTGAAAATTCTAGGATACCGGACCTGCCTGAATTTTTATAATTGGGTTATTTTTCTTGCTTTTGCTGTCTCACTAAGGAAAAGAGTTTATAAGTTAATACTTCCATACAGTTAGATTTCAAATTTGATAATGCTGCTGTTGTGAAGAGTCCAAGCTCACGCTTAGCCCTGCTGCCAGATGCCAGAGTTGGAAAATGCCCCTAGATGAAGGGGGTTGGAATAGATGACCTTTAAAGGTCCCCTCCAACCCAAACTATTCTAAAATAATCTGTCACAGACTATCCTAGATTGGAAATGGACAATTAAAATAATTCATACAGATGTCAGAAGAATTTTTAAAGGAAACGCATATACTGGAATGGAACAAAATAAAGAAACATATATGGTACATCAAAGTTGTTTAGGGAACAAAATAAACATTTCCTCCTGGGAAAAGAGGGAAGAGATTCAGAAGAGAAATGTTTCCTACATTGTTGCTTGTAATTAAAAAACTTAATCATTCAGTAAAGCCTCCCTTTGCCCCAAGATCTTCTTTTCCATTTCAGGTATCATTTATAACTGAATATATTAATTTACGGTGAGGTTATTATGTACTCATGCAGATTCATATTTTAATCTTCTTTTTTTTCCTATAGCAGACTGTTTCTAATTATACTAGTAAAATATTTTGAGCACTGAACTCTTTTGCTAATCCTTTCTAATACCTGGTATTCTGGAAATAATTATTTCAATTTTTTATTTTCTTTTTTTTTGCATTCGTAGCTATAGATAGAGATAAAACCTCTATGTAGAACTCTGAAATTCCAGAGATATTCTTGAAACACTTGAGCACAGTCCAAAAGCAAACTATGATTATCATAATTACTTTTATAGAAATTAAGCATGCATTAGGCGCTTTACAAAAATAGGGTTAAATTCTAAACCACATCTACAGTCTGCTGAATCACTACTATTCTAAGGATGGTTCAGCAAGAGACCTAGTCTACAGTAATCAGCTATTCTGAAGTATGCCTGCTGGGAATGCCCCTAAAATGCCAGCCACCAGCTGGGAACAGCTAAAGCCCAATAGCTACTGCTCTGATCCTTTCTGTTCCTCCATTCTTCAGTACAGAAAAAAAAAAACAAAAAACAAACAAACCAAATCACTACCACCACCAAACCTACCTCAACAACACGAGTAACCCTCTCAGCATTTTGTCTATTTTTGTAAGCTGTCTCTTTTTATTGTGATTGGCTCCAAGTTATGCCCAGCTTTCCTATTCTGACCTCTTTTATGTCAACATCTTCATCCACATCAGCTCAACTGGAGTGATCCAAACGCACTTTCAGGGCCACATTCCCTGGGCTTCCACATAATGCACAGGCTTGTCGTGCTCTCAGTAGCACTAGAAGAAAGTGCTGATAGGCATGAGGAGCTAACTAAAACCTCAGGAGTGCTGAGCCCACTGGCAATTTGGGATTAAAATTTGCATCTGAGAGTGCCTTAAATCACTCCCATATAGTGACCCACAAAACACCATCACCTACTCTGCTCCCTCAGGGGTCACAAATCTTCATGTGTAGGCGGGTTCTTGGAAAAAAATTAAACGGCCCAAACAAACAAAAGAGTTTCTTCAGCTTGTGTCAGACTATCTTGAAAGCCAGCCCTAGCAGAGCCTGGTTTTGTGCTGGGAAAGATGTTCTGCACCGGCCACACATGCTTGGCAAGGCTGGGGCTCGGAGCCCTCGGGCAGGCCGGTCAGAGGATTCCTCTTACTGCTCCTCTGCTCCTCCCTTCAATCTTCATTTGGAGACAGAAGGAAAAATACAGTGTACGGTTTTCTTTGGATGGCTCCTGTGCGCTGCTCACAGCCAAATGTTGCTGCCGGAAACATATAATTTCTCTGGGGGAAAGGTGGGGCTTCTGTAGAGGACAAGAGGCTGATCTTGATATTGGTGATGAATCACATACTAAACTGAAAATTGCATATAAAGTGGGCTTCAAAACAAGAAAATGTTTCCTTTGCTGCCAGACTTGCCAAGTGGGCTCAAGGCACAAACAAGAGATCTTGAACATGGTCTTGAGAATACATGGCCTGAACAAGAGACTGGTTGGTAGAATGTGAGATTTATAGGAACTTTGTTATTTGTCATGTGTGTTTCCAAAGTTCATCCTAAATTGTGACACATTAACATATAGCTGTTGCTCATCTCAGACAAAGCGTTATCTAAAAAGGCAGGGCATATATAGCAAAATCAGTAAAAAGTACCAAACAAGAAGGAATAGTCTCCCTTTGTTACTCTGCTCTGTGTGTTCCAGTGAGCATCACATGCTTTGAGGTTTGAAAGTATTGATTTAGAATTATATTAGAACTAATCAATTTAGCACATTTAGATGAAATCCTTTTGCAGGTATGTATGCTACTTATTCACTCTTTGATATTCTGAACTTAATTCTTGTTATCTGTTTTTCATGTCTGGTCCAGACTGGAAATATGAGCAACAAATTTGACAAGAAGCTAGTCTACACAGACATATATTTTCTTGTTGCATGCACTGTGCAAAGGAGCCTGTTATACCCAAATATAGCTGCCTATGGAACTGAAACCATAAAATTCAACCTTTGCTTTATGTAAGGAAAATAATTTTGCAGAGAACTCAGTATCCTCTAGTGGAGTTCACATTTCAGAAAATCTACAGTCAGTGGAATTTTAATATCCCAGTACATCAGTCTGCAGTGAACTCCAAGTACATGGGCCAAGGGCTGAAGCAAAATCCCACTAAAGCTAATGTAGTGTCATGAGCTGTGCTGTCGCAATGCCATGAATGAGGAAAGATGGTAAATTATACACACAAAAGGAATGCAACCCAATGCAACATTCATTCCCTCTCCTCACAGCTGAGTAATTTCTACAAGCATCATGCTATAACTCTGGCTGCTGTAGCCGAAAGGCAGTATGCATCCTGCCCACACCTTCCTGCACTAGATATGTCAGTGAATCAACTGCAATTTCATTAATCAGCAGCGATTCCCTCTCTTAACAAACTTCTGGGAATTGCTAATCAGAAAATAGCTTTTCATTTTCACAGCAAGGTAAAAATTCCATCTTTTATTTAAGGATACAACTGAAATAAATCAATTAGAATGTTTTTTACATAAGGCTATGAATGCACATATGCAGATCTGCAACTAAAATAACTGATTTGACTTTGGATTATCTGTGCTGAAGTTAGTTAGACATTTAACTGACTGTACATTTCAAAGAAAAATAAAAAGCATTTTTCTGAGATATGTAATTTAAATTACTAAATTATTTTCTTTTTAAGGATTAGAAATTTCATACCTATTTTTAAATCAGATGAAGGAATTGTTTTCGAATTCATAAGTAAGTTCACTTAGCAGCAAAAGTAGTGTTCCTTCCTTTAAGACCTAAAGTAAAAATAGATTTTCTTGTATATATGCAGAGAGTTCTTGGTAAAAAAATTATTCTGTATCATGGAAATGCAGCAAATGTGGAGCCAGATGAAAAATAAAAAGAAAACAGAGAATGGAGTTAGCAGTATTGAACTGATGTTGTCTTGTTTTCTTTACCAATCAAACCCCCTGCAATAATAAATCAATCACAGTGTTACTTCATCTTTATTAACAGACCATTAAAATTGTTGTCAGTGTATTTGCTGACTTTTTAGCAGGGCAGGTTGCAAAGTGCTTTTGTGGGCACATATTGAATGATTTCCCAATTTTTAAAGAATAAGGGATGTTCAGGCACATTTTGTAAAATGCCAAAATTGACTGTAATACATAAAAATAGCCATAATAGGTAGTTCAACTTTTTAATGAAAAAGGCATAACATGGTCTTCCTCCAGACAAAAAGGTCCCTGATTTTAGAGACAGCCACTCACAATTTTACTGAAATGTGCAGCTCTCCTGCCCACTTACAACTGAGTGATAAATTACATTCAAATATCTGAAGTTTTCCACACAGTTCTTTTTTTAAGCTAAAATAAATCAAATTTTCTCTCTTTTTTTTTTTTTTTAATCTTTCCACCCTGCGGTATAATACTACCACAAAAAATTGTGTAGTCCTGCTTCTTCCTTCCTTCGAAGAGGGATAAAAAGATTATTCCTCCAAGTTCAGCATAATGTAGCAAACCTCTTATTTATGGTTTAAGTATTTCCAGTGCAGCAGTTTCCTTGTAATCATGGGTGAGCTGCCGGCGGCAGTATGGCAGGCTGCAGGCAAAGCACGAAGAGCTAAGGCTGAAGCACTAAGTGCCTCCTGACAAGTGACTCTCTAGCTGACCCATCCTCCCCCCAGACACGGGGTAGGGACCAGCCACCAGCTTGGGGCACCCGGATGCGCGTTGGAAGGGATGGGTACAAGGTGGTGGAGATGAAGAAGCCCAGAGGAATGTGACACCCTGGGAGAGGAGAAGGGCACAACATGGGTGCTCTGGTTCTGACCTGTGCCTTGCATGCTGAAACACAGACGTGTGAATACTCCTTACAGAGTCGCCTACTTACTGTGCACTGACCCGATTTGTACTGGATTATGCTCAGGTTCTTACAGTTGATCTGAACTAATTTTTGCCGTAAGCATGTCTTTGGCTTAATTCTGCACTGACTTAATTTCTGGAGGGAAGCAGACGACACCAGAACACACCCATTCCTAACTAGGATTTACCAACTCACACAGGACCAGAAGGAATGTAGTCATACAGAAATTTTGAAGAATGATCTATGATAATGAAATCCTATTGACTCCTTAAGTGTTCAGCGGTCTTTGATCAGAACCAACCTCACCTGAAGTCATCACAACCTCATATGATGACCCACATCCTTTTTCTGATAAGTTATCTTGCCTTCATCTTCCTCAGGTTATTTTGCCTGTTTACTTTCCAGAGTGAAAAGGGTGGTAACTTCTTCTAATGATTCATTTTCTGCCTTTTACAAAATACTATTTTTCAGGGTTTTTTCTGCATGACTTTTGAACATAGAGTTAAAAATATAAATACCAGTATATATATACACACACACACACAAACATATGTCTCTCCAGTACTTTCTAAATGACTAATCTGAAAGGACATGATTCTCCTAAAATAACAATGTCTCCAATGAAGTACAGCAAAGCAGTACACTAAGGATCACCAGACAAGTCAGGAAGTAGCATCGGAAATAATCTGGCAGGATGTAAGAGAAACAAGCATGCTATGAGTGGGGCAGATACTTCAAACCCTGGAAGTGTGAAGGACAAGTCATATTCTTATTCAACATTCATGTTCCTTCGGGGTTTGAATCACAGCACTTGTCAACACTACTGTTGTTGCTACAACAATTTAGGATAAGTCAGAAATCAAAACAGTCTAATTTAAATTAGCCAAACTTCAATTATTAACAAATACAAAGGAATAATGAAAAAAAAAAATAATTGTAGAAAGAGCTGGTACCATCCACACAGGCAGAAATCTTCCCCTGTTGGTGTCTCCTAACAGGGAACAGCTGCGGCGGGTGGCAACCAGCACCCCATAAGCAGAACCCCTGACGGTGTCACCCTGCTCCGAGTGCCTTCTTACGCCTCGGGAGAGCCACAGCACTGACACCTGTCAGCTTGTATTTCACGTTGAATGTAAGAGGAAGCAAGAGGCTCAAAGAGGGAATGCTCATGGCAAGAAATGGGTTGAGCGGGGAAGCAGCCTGTGTGCAGAGCCACCGGCGAGGCTGTGAGGATCCACACTGATGCCTCCTGGGACGGGCAGTGAGGAAGGAGCTGCCCCACCACCATATCCCAAAAGGCAGACAGCAGTGATTGAAGCTATGGACACTTCAATACGCATGTGAGGTAAGAAGTGGGTCATGAGCTGCAAGGCTGGAGCTGCTGAAGAAATGGGATCTGCTGAAGAAACGGGATCTACTGAAGAGATGGGATCTACTCAATAACTGGCAGCAGTGGGATCTACTCAACAACTAGCAGCAGAAGAGGTTTTGAAGAGATACTGAGACAGTCTTTTACAATATGTCTATATTGTTTGAGAAACTGAGAAGCTACATATGCTGCCTGCTAGAACTCTGCCTGATTGCCAACTAAATCTACAGATAATTTGTTGTAGAAGTATCTACCATCTGTAGTCTGAGGTAGGCAAGATCAGCACTACACACTTGATCTAAGGAAACATTAACCAGATGGCCCCCCCACCCTCAGGAAATGTTGCACCTGGGACTTGAGACATGTCCTTTGTTTGAGAAGATTGTTTGTTGGGACATGCCCTTTGTTTGTGAAGACATGCCATTTATCTGATAACATGGGAGTTGCTAGGGGAGGGCTGGCCAAAGTTGTAGTTAGGGATCTAACGGGGTGGGGGGGGTGCGCTTGGTGTGGAGGATATGTTAAGGATTTCTCAGAACTACTTGTAATATTCCCTCACTATCCTTGGAGTAGTGATGCATATGTATTAGAATCAGTGAATATGTAACGTTTTTAAGCAATAAAAAGGTGCTGTATTCCACTCCAAGCAGCGCACGTCTGTGGTGGAGTCATCCCCCGTGTGCCCAGCGCTGAATAAACATACCTACTTTATAACCTTACTGGTTGCAAAGTTGTGATTCTGCACCTCAAATGTTGTTTAGAAATAGTAACCAAAATCAGTACACCCATGAAAGCAGTGGGTTTTACAGTTGAGAGGCCCAGGATATTCCTTCCTATTTTCCTAAGGACCTCTTTGCAGAAGGAAGTTTCCCTGTAAAATACAGCAACCACAGTATTTTGTCTGCACTCAGCTGATGAACACCGAATTTCTTCCTACCACTCACACTTCACTTCCCTAAAGTTAAATCTGTGATAAAGACAACCCTTATGACACTCTTACTCTGAGTAATATTTTATAAGCAGTGATCAACTTAAGCCACATTCAAGAACCACATCTAATCCTCCAGGGCACCTGCAACAGAGAAAGCTGCCCGGCAGCAGGCCCAGGTAGAGGAAAGCTGTAGCGCACTGACTCGCTTGTTTGTCCAGAGAAGGGACAAGAACAAGACATGAGACTGCTACAAGTAGAGAGTAAGCATAAAGGAAAATTTAGGAGGGGGCCTCCTCTCTCACTGTTGGGTTGGCAGCCACAACATATCCAAAATGAAGCCTGTCTGGGTGTAGAGGCAAAGAAGGGCCAAAGAGCAATGGTGAGAAGAGACAAGGGCAGGACCTTGTTTAGGAGAGATGTTCCAGGGACCACCTCAGAAAAAAAAGACAGTATGTGAGCATGAAGAAAGGTGAAAAGTCCAAGAAGGTCTATTTTGAGGAAGATCCTGGTTTACATGTGTATTTGGTCCCTATACTTTAAAAAAAAAAAGACTTATTAGAAAAACATTTTATTAGATTCACTGAACTTGGACAAGAAATTCTGAGAATTCACCAGGTAGGCTTGCAGTCACAGTCCCAGGATTTCTCGTATCAATCTTAAATTGTAAAGTTCGTACAGTTGGAGCCACAGCAATATTTCTTCCATTGTGACTATTTTGTGAGGGTAGTCTAGCTTTGTAACTTGATTGTTTGTATTAGGATTGTTTTGCCATTTTGCAGTATAAAGCAGCCACTCTGTCCACCTCCTGTCTCTAAAACAAAAATACAATCAGAGGAGCAAGGCAGAAATGACTTTTGTAGGCTCACTCAGTGGACCAGTACACTGCAGAGTTATCTAATTCACTCTCCATTTTGTAAAATGTTGAAACAATTTCTGTTAATTTGCTCAGTTAAAAGCTGGGGTTGAGCAGGAAAGGGGAAGATTGAGTTTGCACAGTGAGAAATTATTTAGTATTAATAAAACTTCCAACTTTGCATAAATTTATTTTATCAACCCTGAAAATCAAAGTCTAAAACTGTCTTGCATCATGCAGGAAGAAAAAAAATAATAGTTTTATTTTGTTTCTGCAGCCAGTGAAATTACTGAAAGCTGCGTTAAATCGGTTCTCTGATAGTACTAACGCATCAGGAAAATATAGTTTCATAATTAAAAAGAAATAATTTCCCCTGTTTTCTACGTTTTTATATGAAAGACATGACTGATGGAAAATAATCCTCAGCAGTGCTTTTTAGCCGAGGAGCCGCTCTGAGGGAGCCACCGGCCGGGGGGCAGCGGGGGCAGCCCGACACCGGCTGCTCGAACTCCCTTGGCACCGGCCTCCACGCCTTTCAGTCGCCTGCCAGGTATCCACCGTGTAACGGGTAGAATAGGGTTGGCTTCTTCGAAGTGCAAATTGAAAGACAAGTCTCCTGTCACCTGTCATCCAAACAGTGACTGCAGGGGGAAAATCCCTGCGTTCTCCCTGCGCTGACAGTGCATCAGGCCTTCCAGCAGAAAATATGGAGGAAAAATTGATGTGCATTCACGTAAATGGGTTGTCACGAGTACACGCTTTCTGTCTGTTGTATTAAAATATCACGGTGATCAGCATCTGAGTATAACGAACATCTTGAAAGCTCAGTTGCTTAATTGAACTAAATCTCTCCAACACAACCAGACGTTCCTGGATGCAAGACAGGAATAATCAAAAAATATGTTCAACAAGTAAACACTCCAAACCAAGTAATGGTTCAGCTTATGAAATCAAGGCTAGAGATCTTTTTTTCCATATTAAATATGCTATTTGTCTCTGAACACCTAAGTCACACCAGCTGTAAGCAAACCCAGCCACACTAATTGGACACCCAAACAAGATCCGGTCTGGCTCCCTTTTTTCTGGAAATTATATGTTTGTTTCTCCTTGCAGAAATACATTATTCCAGCATCAGTGCAAATACAATGAGTCAACTGCAAGCACTGATATGATCATATAAATACCCTTCTGCACCTTAGCAAAAAGTTTCAGGCCAGCAGAGTCTCGGCTCCTGGAGCAGGGAATTTCAGACATCCGAAGACCACAGCAGTGCAGGGAACCTCCTGAGGCTGCAAGCACCCAGGACTCGGCATTGGGAGCCTCCTGGATGTCAGACACTGATCCTTCATCCCAGTCTGACCTGGCACACACAGGTGCGTAGATGTGCAAAGATACACTTTGGATCTAAACATACCCTTTTGGCCAATCTGTTTGCAAGATGGACTCATGAGGGAAACAGATTCAGTAAGAAGTGCTTTCTGTCCCAAATTAACAGCAATCAAATAAGGGTGTGGAGGATTTTAATTAGTATCTTATTAAGAAACACTTCATTAAAGAGAGAAAGGAAAAGACAAAGAACAAAGCAGGTTTATCTCCTGAATCATGAAAGGAGCAAATCTACAAATGCTGAGAAATTTATTCTAATTAGTCTTTAGTAAATGACTGATGCCTCATTAAAAAATAAAAAGAAAACCAAACTAACAGCCCCCCCCAATATACATTCTGCTCAGTAATAAATCTGTTGTATCTGCCATAGACTTTCTTGAAAGCAGAACTGTTCTCTTCTGATGTTACCAAGGTTATTTATATAGACCTTTATCATCATTTCTTTGAAGTTTATGAGAAAAAGATCCTAAAAGTCCTAAAAGTATATAATATGTATTTTACCATTAGTGACTACAGAGGGTTAGTGACTCATTCTTGAACTCACCCTAATGAATGGCATTACTCATTCACTTTGATAGGCACAAGATGAAACTCTAAAGTTGAAACCCTAATTTCCTGAAATCAGAATTTTACTATCCATTTTATTGGGTTCAGGATTTTAATCTGAAGTTTTGAAGAGAACAGAAGTTATTCACCCCTTTGCAGAGGCCTAACACAGTGTCTGTGTGCCTTAAATCCTTAAAACTGGTCTAAGGGCTCTGGTAATGTATCGTGCTCCCATCTCAGACCTGAATTATGGCAAACTTTTCCCCAGGAATTAATACAGCAACATATACTTCTGGCATATTTTAAAATGCAAAAGTCTACAGAAATAGATACAAATCTGCTTTTTTTTCAGACAAGACTACATACCCTGTATGTGTACCTAGTTAGCAGTCTATACTCATATTTAGCCCTGTGTTGAATGCCAAAATCTGTTTCCTACTTACACTCCAATATCATTTACAGACCTTGCCGTATCAGCTTCATGGATTACACATGTGCTACCCTGGTTCCCTTGTTTAACAATTAGCCCCAGGAGCAAACTTTTTCTTCTGTTTAGAAAAAAAAATAAATCAGGAAATTCCTTTTATAAAGTCAGCTGTCTAGACAGCATGCATTATAAATAGACCAAAGCATTCTCTTCCATATATATTTCTGATTCTCATTTGATTAAGTAGGAAGAATCCCAAAGACTCAGTGTTTTTATATTATATATTCAAAATATATTTTGTACACTTCAGAGTCAGTATAAATTAACATACAAGAAATTGCAATGAACTCACTGGCTAATACTTAAAGGCTGCATATATCTCATTTGCACAACTCCAACCTCCTGGAATGAGCTGGTCCATCCCCCTCTTAGAAGATTTTCCTGTTTGCTAGGTTAGCATTTTCCCCCAAACAAAAAGCACTGATGTGCCACATATCTCTAGAGAGTTTGGGGAAGGGGCAGGAAAAAAAGGAAAGTATTTGCTTTTCAAATGCACTAGTTAACATTGGGCATGCATACTTTCCTGTTTCATTTCTTCAAATAAATTGTAGGTTGTTTTGGATTTGAGAACAGGACTATTAGACAAAATGACAAAAGACAGTGTTCAAGCAAAAATCTGGCCTCAAAATCCAGGTTATTCATTTACCCACGGAAGAGTCAGATGCATTTTTGCTATAGAAGAAAAAAAATAACTTCAGGATACGGTATTGTGGCTTTCTACTTTTCTGGTTCATGTATTTTTATTTACTTACATTATATATTTTAAGCTTCTCATTGTTGTGTTATTTTCCAGCTGCAATCATTGCCTAAAACCACAAGATGAATTACCAGAATCAGAAACATAAAGAGAAACCCAAAATACAGTCTGTCATTTGCTGGATAGCTGCTCCGTGTGATAGTGCTCTCCCCCAAACTCTGCTCTCGGCCTTGGCGGTAGGTTTCTTTTTACTACTAGACCTCAAAAACTCTTTTGTTTCTCCCCTTAACCGATGAGGGTAGCACTGACACTGAAATCACTGATGCACGTAAGTGGTGAGAGCACTCTAGTCAAAGCATCGTGGACAAAGTACCTTGCCTCTTGGCCATGCTTTCCTGCAGGCACCAGGTTTCATGTTGTTCCAGCTATGTGGCCAGAAGGATTTCAAGCTACTCTGGTTATGTCTCCCACGAGCACAGTCACCATTAAAGACAGGAGGTGTCGGGATCTTCAGTCCACAGGCCATTGCATCCCACATCCCTGCTATGATTATTCAGCAGACTCGAGACTATTTTAAGTCTTTACCAGTGATACTCAGGGTGACCCAAACAGCTTTTTCACAACAAGGTGTTCTCCAGCCACAGCAGTAGGATGTGAACATAACAAGAGAGTGAGGCATTAAAAATAGCCAGTTCACAGAAAAAAATGTTTCTTTTTAATTGAAGACAAAATAAAACAATTGTGGGTTTGTTTTTTGTTTGTTTTTGTTTTTTTTTTTTTTTCCCCCACTGGTGAACCAGGGCCAGTATCTCTGTGAACAAGCCTCAAATATACAGTTTAAGACCTAAGCCTTCATTGCTGTGTGAATATCTTAAGAGCGTTGCATGGATGCACAAGAGCCTGTGGACTATAAAGTGAAAGCCACAGAATAATTTAGGACATAAGTAGCCTCTGGTGGTCACTCCAAAATATCCACTGCTCTCCCTTCATCCAGTCAGAGGATGTATTCAGTTTGCTCAGACACTCTTTGCCCTTGGTAAATCCATGCTGGGTGTTCCAACTATTACCTTAGCATTTGAGAGCCTGGACATGGCTTCCATTTGCTTCATCCCAGGGACTGAGGTGAGTCTGACTGGCCTAGATACTCCTTCCTGAAGATGGTTGTGACATTTGTGTATTTCCAGTCCTCAGGAATGTCCCCAGTCTGCATGACCTTTCAGAGATGACATAGAGAGGCCTTACAATTGGCCAACTCCCTCAGCACCTTCAGATGCATCCTATTTGGTCCCACGGTCTCATGTAAACTCTGGTATAATCTGTATATTTAATAAAAGACTTAAAAAGTCTTTAAGACTTTGACCTTACAGATTGGACATTTAAGACATGACCTTGTGTATTTACAAAAAAATACTCATGTTCTTATGTGGTTAAGCACACCCAAAAACGTAAGGAATATACATAAACCTGCTTTAACAGTAAGTTATGTAAATTCAGTTTATTCCAGGCATCCTAGCCCCTGGAGTATGAGATCTACTCAGTTTCCTATTCATCTCTTCCACCTTTTTTAATTTGCTCTTCTGGTCCTTACTTCTGTTTCTATCTATCCCAAAGCTTGGGGATTTTTTTTCTCCATATCCCTTACAAGACCCTGTGATAAGTAATAGAAGAATTTTGCTTTTGCTAAAAGTAATTAAACAATTACTTCTTAGGCTAAAGCTATTATTAGTACAATGATCCAAATTTGAAGAAAAGTAAAAGACTTTACTACTGGGAAAAGAAAAGGGGGGAATTGATCTGAGGAAACACCAACCCAACAGCCCCCCCTATTGGGATGCTCACCAAATGGTCCATATCAAAGGGTGGTAACTCCTTTGCAATGGAATGAGAAAGAACAGAATGGGCCACCTCTGGTATCCCTTGTCCTTGAGATAAGAGAGGAACTGAAACCACGGAGCCATAAAAGACAAAGGAGCTGCAAATTGGCCCAGACTTGAAGGACAAGGTGTACGTGACCACAGGACTGAAGAAAGAAGAAGATAAGATTGTAGAAGGAGCCAGGAGGCTTGCTGAAGGTGTTGAAACCGGCAGCTGGGTGGATAAAAGGGGGTTTGAAATTTAAACAATTTGGTGAGCCTGGACGGAGCTGCAACTCCTCGGCCACCCCAGCACTGCATTTGCTCTCTTACCTTAATAAAGATTCATTAATCCATATTTGGATGTGATTTGCCTTAATCTACCTATAACAACCCCAACCACTCCTACTCATGTTACAGGCCATACCCCTAAACTCAGGAAGATTATGATGAGCTTTCACCACACTGCAGAAATTAAAGTTTCTTTGTAATTAATCTTTTGTAATCATATAGAAAACAAGCTAAGAACACTAAACATAATACATAACTCTTCCATCCTTTAAAAAAGAAATAAGCAACTTTACTAATTAAGGAAAAGTATTCAATTGTAAACAAACTGTTTGTGCTAATAGATGTCACAATACTAGTGTTGCATTCACCTAGTCCTGGCACATGGGACATCCAGACAATGATACCATAATAATTCTCAATCCATGCACTTTAACTGTATAAATGGAAAGCCCTTTACCTTACTTATAAAATAGCACAAAGAAGCAACGAAGAATCTCTCAATTAGTTCCACACCCATAGACAGGGGTTCCTCCACAGCATGGCATCGCCGCTTGACTTCAAAGCTGATACCAATGAAAGGACAGAGCCTGAATGAGTGACACTTGCATTGTTGGGGAAGCCCCAGATGACAGTCCTGGTGTAAACCAGACACAAATTCAGTGATGCTAATGAAACAGCTCAGCTGTCTTCCCAGTCCAGGGGTGAATACAGATGCAGGATCATATAGGTTAACTGAAAAGATATTGAACCTTTTGGTGTGGATTGACAGTATGGATATGAAGATATTTTAACGTGAGATGGTGTTAATGGCTGCCATCAATCAAGGCTTTGATCTCTAGACATTATTAGATCTTGTCTCTAGGCAATGAGAGTTTTTAAAGTTAATGGGTATGCTAACAGCCTTCATTCAGGCCACAAGAAAGCAGCAGCTGAATACCTCAATGGACTGAGATAACGAGACAATAGAAGCTACTGCCCAAGGCAATTGTGCACATGATAAAACCTAAGTAAGGCCATACTTTTAATATCCCCAACTATCTTATATGAAAAAATGTTTAATTCATTCTCCATTTATCCAGGGAGAATAGAAGTCAGCATATCCATTAGCTCCCACAGTATCTGAAATTGCCTAAAAAAAATTCACAAAAGAGACATCACAGCTTATTAATTCAAGGACAATGCTACTTCTGTTGCTTCCAGGATCCATGGACAACCTAACCATTTCCCAGGACAAGCATCCTGCAAAACCAAGGCAGCTCACAGGCACACCAGGCAACTAACATGGACATACAAATGGCTCTGCATAGTCAGCTAAGTCCGGTGGGATTTTCTAAGCTCTGCTAGGCCTAGCAGAATCACTGTTTTGCACCAGTTTTTTCAGCATGGCTTTGTCAGCCTTCTCTCAGCTGGGGCTGAGCCAGTTGAGTGCATCTCTGTTCAAGCTAATGAAGTTTTCCAAAAAAGGAGCACTGAAAACTAAAGTGAAGAGATGCCAAACAGCTGTGTGAGAACCAGGCTGTCCTTGGCATGGATGGCAGGCAGATCCTGCTGCATCCTAAGCAGCTGCATTCAGTGCTGCTCTCATGCCTTTGCATCACACTTCCTATCCAGGCCTTCCCTTATCCACATGCCACAGGTCTCTCCCTTCCCCCTTCCATTACCCCGGAGATAAAAACAGCCTGCTGGAGGCAAGTCCAGGCTGCTTGGGTTTTTTTTGTGGGGTCAAGTTAGGTTTTTTTCTCCGTGTTCTTTCAGGGCCTGGTGGTTTTGCCAATATTATTTCATAAAGAAAATCTTAGATTTACTCTAGCATGGAGTAGTAAAATATCAGTCCTCTGAAAGCTCAATATCATCCCAGCCTATGAGTGCAAGAGGAGATATATCGATGAACAACAACAACAACAAAAACACACAACAACACAACCAAAAAAAAAACCTACTGGGAGAAATCAAATTAACTCGTATTTCTTCCCCATTTTCTCTAATGTGTTCTCCTTTGTCAAAAATAATAAAAAACCCCCTCCTGGTTCTATATAGTGAAACTGTGAGATTCTCAAGCCATATAAATATCACCAGTAATTAATGTTGCATTATAAAATGCTACTATTGTATACAGATTTTAAAAGAAAAAAGGCAATGAGAAATTACTTGCTATGTTTCTAGAAGCCTAAGGCATATATTTATATAAAATACACTGTAACATGATTGTTTCCTCAGAATTATTATACAGTTAACTTCTCATATAAAATTGAATGATGAACACAGTAAACCAGACTTAGGAAAAGAAGAGTTCTGTCACAACATTGTATTTTAGGCACAACACTGTATTTATAAACTCTCCCCAAAACAGTCTGGAAGTGCCAAATCTATGCTTGACACAATTCATACAGCCCTGCTAAGAAATGAGTGAAACCAGGGAGTGCTAGGGATGTAGGCGTGCAAATATCATCTGAAGACATCTTTGTGGGAAAGTGCCATTTTGATTGTGTAACTGGAGGCCCAGAATTCACATCAAGGAACAATTATATCCTCTACTACTGTGGCGATGATCTGATTAATTCCATCTAGTTGATAGGTGTCATTAGTGATTTTTATTAGCAAACTGGCCATGCTGTATTTGCAGACATGACATTAATGCTGCTTGGGGTTATGTCATGTCAAAAGAGCAGGATTTGTGCCTGACCTATGTCTGAGAAAGTCATCCACATATGTCAAGAAGGAAACTTGCTGAACATGTGGTACCCTTAAAAATGCTATTCCAGGAATAATCAGTCACCACACAAGTTGTTTCCACAGTTCACTACTGCAATTGCCTGTCCTACATGAACTCCACAGGCTAATAGGAATAATCTCATTCATAGCACAAAACTAAAGGAGAAAGTAGGACTAAAACATCCAGCAAGAAATTGGTCACAAAAAACCCCTGGGATGTCTGTGTGTTAATTTTAAAGGTTAAAAGTCTTTAAACAGGCAAAGTGACAGGGTTCTGTGCACTTTTGTAGCTGGTCAGATTCTTTGTAGTTGATGCAAAGACATATATAACAAACATGACACAGACTTCTTTTTATTTGAAAACATATTTCCATTATACAGCTCTTTTTGCATGCTTAGAGATTGCAGATCTCTCAACACCTCACTTCTGCTCATTTTGTATCACCAAATAAATTTCCAGTGTGTTGTGTCTGCAGACCTCGTAGCCACTTAAATATATAACTGAACCCTGAAGGCCCAACTGTGTGTGCTGAGGGCAGAATAAAGCTACACCAAAATATTGTGTGTGCTGAGAAGACACTTTATCTAAGGAACACTCAAATGCCCCAGCCTTTGGGAGTGACTATTGCAGGGAGGCAGAGGACACAGCTCACTCCCTCTGCTCCCTGGGCACCGGGAGTGTGCTCCGTATGAGCCTGAATGGGTCTTGCTCCACATTTGGCTCAATGGGCCAAAAAAGAAAGGATTGTCCTCCTCAACCTTCTCCCTCATATAACCTGTCTGAAGCTGGAAGCAGTTTGTCCCTGAATCCCTGTGCACATTCATAAATGTGCACACTTCTGAATTAACGTACCATGCAGTCATAAGTGCATAGATGCTTTCTCTTTAATCATATAGTAACTGAATATTTAGAGAAAGGAAATAAAAAGGCATATTGTGTTGATTTTTTGCCTGTTTTCAAGGTGTGAATACGCTCAACGTTGGGCCAGTGTCAGTTATGCCTGATGGCTCTCCAAGGTATAAGCGCTGGTTAGGCAATCTTCAAATTGAGCTGTAGGTTTGGTTTCCGTGAGTAGATAAAATGCTTCCTTGTGCCACACACAGCTGGTTTTGCAGTTGTTCTCCATGACTTGCAATTGAATGTAATGGCGATGATGGGTACATTAGACCAGAGCACCGAAGGCTCGAGACACCCTGATTTATTAGCGTGACGGATAGACCCTGCCACCACAACCCGAGTGCATTTTCAGCACCTTCTTACCAACTAGGTTAAACACAGCTCTGGAGAGACCACTTCATGGGTTAGAGCCTAACATTTACTTTATGATTCTCCACCTTTCAGTCTCTGTGCCAGCTGCTACTACAGCAGCTCATTAGTATTAATTGGTATAGTCTTTTACGACACTTGACCAGTAGAAACCATTCCCATATCACCAGTTCATTCCAGAGGCACAGACCCCACTCAGAGCCACCAGCCTGAATTAGTTCTGGGCTAGTGACCAGAGTGGAAAAGCTTGATATCCTCTTGTTGATTCAGTGAGCCCTTACTAGCATAACTGCAGCTTATTAACTCAAATAATTGCAATATTACTTTTTCTAGCAGTTTAAGTATCCTTTTTACTTTTTTTTTTTTTTTTTTTTTTAGTATCGTCCAGTGTTCCGTTGGGAAGTTACTTATATTCTCTACAGAATCACAGAAAAATATTTGACTCCTCAAGAATAAATAATAAGTACTTTTGTAAATTCATCCTATCATAACACTGAGTTATCATTACACCAGAAAAATAATGTAGGTCCTGCAGTTATATATTTCAGAAGAAAAGAGTTTTGCTAGAGGACATGAATGATTGTAATATACGAGATTGCAAGGTGAGTTGCTGTTCATCTTTTCACAATGGAGGACAGATGTGGAACATTTTCCTTATATACTCCCTTGGCTGCACCAATAAGATCATCTCATATAAAACATAACACTGTTATATAAAACATAAAACACTAACAACAGATTTTTAAAATACCATTCTGAGAAGTATAAAAACATTAGATAAATAATAAACAAAGTCTAAGAAATCATGAGCATCTATAACTTCAGGACATCAGAAATGTCAGTTCAAGCTCTCATCTCATGGCTCATAGGCCAACTAAAGATCTTACTCAGCTTGCTACAAAAAAAAAGGAAAACAAAAAAAAGGAAAATTAGGTTCAGAGACTGCTGATATATCCACAAGCAACTCCCTTCACACCACATAAATCCATATTTTAGGCAGGTAAATAGGCAAAATCTGTTCTGTTTATTTAACAGACATTTAAAAATATCAGTAAATCAAAATGAGCAAAATTATATCCTAGAACATGTAGCCATCTGTTAGAAGCCATTCCTCTTAGTTCTGAATACTGTGTACAATACCTTAAAGTTATTTCCTCCTGACTCTCATATGCCCATAATAGAAGAAATTGGATATGCCAGTTAGGCCAGCTTCAATTAATTACTTTTAATTCCCTAGTCCTTTTGTTCTTCTTCTAGCACTGCTCCTTGGAGCACACTTCCAAATTGCCACTACGCTGCTGCTTAAGTCTCTTACCTGTACTGTGTCCAACAGTGCTGGGAGTGGTAAGAGAAGCGGCAGCTGTTGCCTGTCTAGCAGGTAACGCAGCGCTGTGCCCAGATCTCCCAGCTCGTGGTAATCTCATTTGGTAAATGCACGTGCCACGGCAAAGCTTTGTGCAGAGAAGCAAAGGGTGATGCAGAAGCAGAAGAGGCACAGTTCTGTACAGGCACAGTCCGCACCTTAATGTCTGCGGTTGGATCCCCTTGGCTCAGTTTATCCCATTATATGCAAACCCAGATATCTACAGGCAGGGCAGGTGTCTTCAGGCCAGCCTCCTGGGCTGGTTCGTGCTCTCACAGGGCCAGCTCCAGTACAGCATGGACATGCTCACCCTTTCTTCTGTGCTGCTTATCCCCATGCCTTCCTCAGCAGCTTCTCAGACTGGAAATCCTCCGAAGCAGGGACTACGTCTCTTGTCCAGTTTGTAATACACCAAGCACTGAAGGTTCACTAATGGGGCTCCCATATGTCACAGTAATTAAGAGTTTGATCACTTAGCATTACTCATAAACTAGTAAGTGAGATAAGTACTGGGAAGACACTGTGTTTATTCAAGATACTGTCATTGCTTAATAAAGTAATCTTATAATTAGTTTGAATCAGTCAAAATTTTTAACTCAAGAAATAAATTATGTGCTTTAATGATGTCAGGGTGTCCTCACTATCAAATTTCAGTAAGTGTCCAACATTTGAGAAGATTTGCATGATGAGGGAAGTAGTTAATTCATTATGTGCTCATCAGTAAAATATTTAGAGATAAAAATGTTCTCAATCAAAATCTTCTAACGTTTGAGAACAGAACATACAGAATTATTTTTAACTTTTGGAATGAGCCACTTTTCCACATTTACATCCGTTTTCTAGATAACAGGAATACTTTATGTTCATATTTATCAATGCTATGAAAATCACAGCATTTATTTACATGATAGACACAGAACTCATGTCTCACAAGTTGTACTTTCATACTGACAATCTAGAGCAGGAGCCATAACAGAAGACCTACACTTACATCTTGAAAAAGTATTTTTGCTGCCACATTAATGTTACAGCAGAGGTTAAAAATTCTTTGATTTGATTACACATAGGCACAGGACAGATGTCTACAGATGGCTTTGGGTGGACAGCTGTAAAACCACAACAACTGTGCAACCACATGTAAGAAAGACCTGGAGCAAAGAGGTTTCTTTCTTTTGTTGCCAGTGATTACTATGCGCAGCAATCAGAACCCAATTCCCACTCCAGTTTGTGCCTTGAGTTTTACTTCAGTGATGAGATCCTGATTCACAAAGGTATTAGAAATTCATACATGGTGTTCCCACTGCACGTTTTTATTTGAAAAGAGGTCAGTGGTCTCCAATACTGTGAAGTAGTTTAGATGAATGCCTTCCTGAGTGTTGTTCATGGTAAGGGTTTTTTTAAAGGAAAAATTAAACACAACACACAAAGTAAATAATTATTAAAAATCACCTGTTTATTAGAAATTATCATTATTTGGAGAGTCCAAAAGCAGATATGGATGCCATTTGGGCACCACAGTGGTAAACAGCTAAAGAAAACTTAATTGGAAAATAATTCTGCTATCAAATTATTCAAGTTTTAAGAGGAATTATAGTTCTTGGATTGTTGCTGTGAACTCCGTGGGGCTAGTTTACTCTTTCACTGTTGGTGTACATCTCTTGGGGCAAGAAGTGGGGGAAGAAACAAGCAGGTTGCATCCCCTTCTCTCCTGCACACCTCTGCTTGAGCAGTGCAGTAGGCACACACACGTCCTGCCTGGAAAGTAGGAAGCTGTTGGGCTGTTTCTGCTACCAACATAATTCCACAATCTTATTTGAATCACAGTAATTCCCAGCATGACACCTTTATGCAGGCGAAGCCAATTTCTCCCTTACCCCATACAGGCTACTTAACAGCATTGTGTGGAAATGACCGGTCAGATTCTGCTTAAAGTTTTAGTGAAGAAAACTCAGTAAACTTTATGAATTCTGACAGTTTGTGTAGTTTTATACCTTTACCTAGGGATCATGACTGAATGTAGTAGTGTAGATTATAGTTGTACTGTACATAAAACCTGTACTGTACATAAAAAATTGTACCTTTTTGTATCTGCTCCCAAGTTTTGTGAAGCTTACCTCTTGTTTTTAAATTATCTGTGTTCACAAACTCCACATGGCTAAATGAAAGGCATTTAACCTAATTTGATAATCAGATTTATAGGCACTGATATTTTGAGGTCGTTAACTGGATAACAGCTAATTTCCCTGTGGGATGCACAATGCATTAACTACCCTCGCCTCCCCTCAAATGATGGCAGCATATAAATATCTGCTGCATTTGAAAAACTCTTAAATCATTAGCCATTAAGAAACACTAATAACTTGACTGGTGTCATACATAATTTATTATGAAGACACTACTGTAGTACTGTATCAGAGCATGTCTGCAACCTCTGAAACTGTTGGGGTTTCTTCACGACCAGTGACTTCTGCTAGGATTTGGAGTCAGTACAAACTGCCAGGCTGCCAGTACTGCCTTTTACCAGGAAATTTTACTTCTCTGATTAGGATGGTCTGCCCTCACATATCTGTACAGTTGGTCACAGACAGTAATCAGAAATATGAGCTAGAATCAGGAGCAGGTTATGTTATAAAATAGCAGAGCAGATAATCTGCCTTGCAAAGAAAGTAATTTACCTTCTGGTACTGTCAGCATTATGAAAATGAAGGGGCTCAGCATTCATACAACACAGGAAAACTACCCATTCATTTTAGCCCATGGTCACAGTGACTGAATTTGCATTTCACAGGAGTAGTTCAGTTCACTTGAACAGGAATGTGTGTATATCCCAAGACAAAATTTAGAGTGTTGTGGAATTGGAAGACAGATGCTTGGTTTTATAAAGAAGTGAAATGGTTTCACTGATTTCAACAGCCTTTTTGGTAGGGTTCTGCTAAGAAAGGTGGTGGCAAATTGCTTGAACGTGCTTGCACCAATGAAACAAAATTTCCTGAAAGAAAATTTTAAACCATATTGAGATGAACAGAGGTGATCTGTGTTGAATAGTTTGATCTGAACCTGGTTGTGCAATATTGATGGCAACAGGATTACAACTGTTTGTTGGATTACAGCCTGAACAGATCAAAACCATTCTGATGAAGATGGATTTGAGTAAGCCATTTAAACACAAGATAAAAGTACATTTGAACCCTCTTCCCACCAACAAATATCAGAGCTGTTTACAAAGTACGCTTCTAGGAAGTTGTGTTTACTAAGAGAAGGAAGAAGTTTTAGAACATTTTTATCTTGCATATAATACTACTTTTTCAAGTGAAGAAGGTTCCACTCCAAAATCACAGAAAATAACAAAATGGCAAGTAAGGACTCTCACAAACTTTAAGATGTTGCACAAATTATAGAGTGTATAGAAGCTTACAGAAAGAAAATGCAATTCTCCATCAGTTGTTTGCTGTGAATTTAAAGCTGAGGAAAAAAAAAAAAAAAAAAGAAAGAAAAAGAAAGAAAAAGGCAAACATTATCTTCCCGCCCTCTCCTGAACAAGAAACGTAAGTTCCAAGAGTGAGAGGACTTGTTCTCTGTTTCTTTACATCCCTACACCCTAGGAAACAAGTTCTGGTCGAGGAAATACAAGTATTAAACTGAAAACACATTAGTTCTCCCATCATCCATTAATTCTGCAACTTGTGGCATTTCCCCGAGTGGGATATGCAATGGGGGCAGGTTGCTTCAAATATTCTTCTAATGCTTAGAATATCATCCTGACTCTTCTCTCGTCTGTGTTACATCAGAAGTAAACAAGCTCAGAAAGACAGATCCTTCTGCCATAACCTGAACATGCCTCCCTGAAACCCACAAAACCTGCAAAGAAAAAGCAACCTATTCTTCCCTCCCTGGAAACCCACCAATAACAACCCCATACGTAGACACTGTCTTTATGATGGGTCTTGTAACAAACACAGGTTAGCTATGTCTGAAGATCTGCATACACTAGCCTAGGGAGGAAAACTATGCTTTATGCTTTACAACAGAGTCAATCTGCAAATAATTGTTGAGCTGAATTACTCGAGCAGCAAACCCTACATTTTATGCTATCACCTGGTGGCACTGTTATACAGCCTTCCAGCTCTCTGCTTCCAGTGCCTGGCTCCTGGGAAGGCACATTGTGCTGCTGTTACCCTGGGGTTACACCGGGCAGCTGCAGAAGGTTTGGGATGGAGGAAGCCAACTGACCCGGACATTGGTTTTTGCTTTGGACTTAAAAACACAGCTGCCCTCCCCAAACAGGCATGTTGTTAGCTTAACGTTTGGGAAGAACACATATCTAAATTACATCTAAAGGCTGGTGTTAGTATAAATAATAGAAATTTGCACATACATTTCATATTTCAGATACTTCTGCCCTAAGCAACAAACTATCAGTCTAACAGAAGATCTAGGTTTCAATAGGATAAATACCAGAAGAAAGCTGTAGTATTACTGCAGATGGTTTTAAGAGAACTTGTTTCATTAAGCAGATGAACATAAAGATCATGGAATATAATCCTCCAGAAAATAATAACACTTGCAAATATTAACAATCTGTTCCGTTTGTAGAAATAATATTTTTTCACTGTTTCCTTTAGTAAAGGTCGAACAATTGATACATTGTGTTAAAATACCCAAAACAAAACACAGAAACACCATAATGTGCATCTCCCATCTTCCAGAGCACAGAGACAGTATACTAATTTACAGGTAGATTATGAACGTTCAAAACCGAAACATCAGTTGTGCTATTAAGCAACAGATACCTCTTCAGTGTATGAGGTTAGATACCACTACACATAGTTTTGTATTCATACATACTGTGTGCATTGGTTAGGAAAACATGATCCCACTGAAGTCTCTAGCAACTAAAAATCAAATTATATTTAGGTTTTTTCCTCTCTATTTTTACATCCTATTCACACATAAGCCATCCTGACAGTAATAAAGGGTCAAGTATGAAGTCTACAAGTGGATGGGTCCCTAAAACATGCTAAATGTTTTCACCTTTTCTCCCTCAAAAGACTATAACCGAAGGAAAGCACTTCTTAACAGTATATTTGAAATGAGATTTATGTATTTTTACTAATAAAGTAGATTAACTAGAAATTCTCTCCCTGTTCTTTAAAATTAAAAATGTCTTAATGCCAAAGGTGATTGACAGGCATGTCATCAGCAGAACAAGAATCAGAAGTACAATGGCTGATTTTATTAACAGAACATTGGATTATGGCATGAGACAGGGCTTTTCTGATATACTGCATCATTATTCAAGCTCTTCTGAAGTTAACTTTTTGATAGCTTCTCTCCTCCTCACTCCCTGGGCTCCTTTCTCATTTGTTTGCATTCCTACCCTTTTGCTGATTTCTTCTTGTACTGGTGCTTCACTGAGCCTACATTCTTCATACCTGCTGTGCTGCCCACCCCTTGTCTCAATCACCTTTACCTCTGCAATTGGACATTTCTTCCTGTACCCAAGCAGAGCTTATTAACTCATGGTTTATTCAGATGAATCACAGATACTTCAGACATACGATTTCAACCATATGAAATCATCTCTCAGCTTTTCATTGCTAAGTAGTATAGCTACAAGTTGTAATAAAGAACTTTTGTTCTCTCCCAATGTAAGACAGTTTCTCTATTTATGTTTAAAAAATAAAATTAAACATCCTGTTTTCAAGTTGTCGCTGTCATTTAGCACCACACCCCCTCCTGAAAAATCCAAAAATTAAATCATTACAAAAGAACTTACCTGCAGCATGTTGTTCTTGACAGTGCAGAGAAAAATGTTTATTACTCTGAAGAGGAAGAAATTGGTAAACTATCCAAAAGAAAATGAGGTTATGTTTTTCCTGTCTCTGGTAAATGAAATAAGAAAATCAATTTGATGGTATTTATAGCAGTAAAATAGCGAAGGAGATGGGTCTTCTAAAAGACTATCAAATGCAGGAATCCTTCTCAGTGAATACTGAGACACTGATCTGAACCCAATCCACCTTTATTAATGGATCTTATTAGAAAAAGGTGTTTTCTGGCAGGTTAGTTATAATCAAGTGTAATAAGGACACGTATTCCTAAGAATATGCTATTCCACTGGATGTGTTCTCATTTAAAAAGCCAATCCTTCAGAACAGCCATGTAATGGAAAAACATATTCCTCTTTCGCAAAAGACTGCTGTAAGGTTTGAAGTGAGCCCTGCCCTTCTCAAATTACCTATCATAGCTCTCACACCTTTTACTTGTGATGAGTTACAATCCCATCTGTAACCCGTGAAGAGAAATTCTTTACGTAAAAAAAGCCAAATTACTTGGCTGACTTGGCTTGGTTTGTTTTCCAGCAGACAATGAAATCTTTGCTAACAAGAAATAAAGTTTATCTTTTACAACTGCTATATTATCATCTTCTGACAGGTTCGGACTGTATGTATTTAATATTGACTAAAAGAACCTGCAATGAATCAGTACAGGTTTAGATCAGTGTCAGATAATGTGAGAAAGTTTTTCTACCTTAACTAAAAACTATCAAATACAACTCATCTGTGGATTATGTAGTTGCAACCTCACAGGGATTCATCTTTTCTACTAGAGCTGAGTTTGGGCCACACCACTAGATACCTTTTTGTTAGCTCAGAGTCAGCAGTGGTGTCATTCAGTATTTCTCAGGGTTCCCACTGGAAATGGTTTCTCTCTAAGATCCCGGCAGTTTTCAATACCCAGCTGGTATTAATGAAAGCAGCTACACTGGGAAGTCTTGACTTGTGAACAATCAGTGTCTCATGTTTTATTAAAAGAAGAGTCTCTTGTTGTTAGATAGAACATTGTCATTTAATTTTACAATGAATTTAAGCCAATTTCTCAAAACATGGTTTAATTTTCTTAGTATATTTAAGTTGCATGTTTTCAAAAATGTTCTATTTTCTCTCAGACTTATTCAGAGCAAGAATATAAAAAACTCGGCAAACTACCAAACAACCGATCTCAGCACTTTACATACATTTACATACAAATGAAACGGGGACAACATAATTTAAACTGTAGGTAGATCACAAAAGTATCTAATTATATAGTCAAGTGGTCACACATGTTCTTAAACAAATGTATGGCTAAGGTTCCTGAGAAACTGCAAGTCAACAACTCTACAACAAATCATGCTTCCCACATTTCCTCTAGAAGAGGAAAGAGACTGTCATTCTATCTTCTGCAAATTAAAAGAATAAAAGAATCTCTCAGGCATATTAATTAATGGGATTCATTGGAAACATAGTGGGCTGCTGCCACTATTTAGTTTTCATTAACATATCTGGCCAATTAGTGTCTGAATTTATAAAAAGGCTTCTTTCATAAATGTTGAATATTTTATGCTTCTAAACTCTTTGCATATTCTTATGTGCATACTAATGCTCTGTAATTGTGGAACACTCAACAGTACAATAACTCTGTGATAAAATCCAACTGTTCTTCCTGGCCCAAGATAAAAATCAGGGTTTAGCAGCAACACTCAGTTGCTATAGGTTTTTTTGGGAGGAGAGCATAACAACAAGCCAGTTTGTTAAAATCCAAATGAACTTAATAGCAAGCTGTGCTGGGGATGAACCTAACCCAGCAGCTCCGTCTCCTGAAAATTGCATCTCATTCTTATTTATCTAGCAATGTAAAGAGAAAGCTAGAATACAGGAAAGGGTAAAAAGTAGTTGAAAAAAGAATTTAAAAATTGGCAGCAGAAGAGGAAGCTTTTCAAACAGCTCATTTGGAGCCCAGTATTTGCTGGGAGATATTTGGTAGCCCCTCATGTTCAGGACCCAGAAACATTAAATGGTGGGTAGGGTCTGTCCCAGTACAGCAAGAATGACTTGAATTAGATCATTGTCAGACTTGCAGGAAAACAATCTGCTTGTAGGGGAGGGAGACAGCCCCACTCCATCAGCGCAGGCCACCTTGCCTCAACACAACCACAGTATCTGAAACACTGATCATGGCAACAGAGACAGGTCGTGCCCCTTGCACCAAGGATCGGGGAGGGTTGGAGGTTGTCCTGCATTACTCGCTCACAGCATCAGCTGGATTTGGCCATTCTGTCACTGTATTCCAACCAACTTCTGCTTTAGTGTAGTTATTCTAGAATAAGTGACACGAGACTTTGATCTTAGCTTTCGCGCTCACATGTATGGTGTACAGAAGGAAGCTTACTGGCTTAACCATTTCAATGTTAGCTTCAGAAGGAAGGGAAGTCACTTTCCAAACTGTGATTACTTGCAGTATTTGTGCTTTGGTTCTTTCCAGAATGTCTTTTTCCACCCCTGCCCCCTATCTCTGCAGTTTTTTTAATGGATTTAAAGAAATATTAAGGGAACATGTAAAAAAAAATATGCCAAGATGTTTGACACTATCAATTAACTCGAGTCTTTGATTAACACCCAAAAATCACAGCTTTCATCACACTAACATGGGGAATAGAAATGGTCCCTAAACCAGAAATATCAGACTCCCCTTGCACTAACAGGTCTTCTGTGATATTTTAAGAACTTCTAAACCTTTTTTTTTTTTTTTTTTTTTTTTTTTTTGTAAAAGTGGGGAATCAGAATAACATGTAATGAATTCAGCTACTTTAAACTTTTCTTTATAATTTAAAAAAAAATCACTAATTTTTATAATGAATTTTAATGCAGTTTTTTAGTTGTATAGAATTATCAATTTCTCTGGAAACCTCACATTTGATTTAATAATTAATATAATCTGCATAATCACAACAGGTGCTTTGATGGGATAATATTCCCTCTTCTCATAGACAAGTTTACCAGAAAAAATAACTGGAAATCAATGTAGCCTAACAGTCCATGATGAAGACTGCAAAATTTGGACTTTTATAAGTGGCTGAGAGGAGCGTTCTCTGCCGATGAAAGTGGTAAGCTAGGAACAGCCTTCTGCCTATGCAGGAAAACTCACTTCCTCAGATTTCAGGCTTGAATCAGGCTGGGAAGGACCTTGGGAGTTCTGAAGTCTAATCACCTGCTCAAAGCAGGGTCACCTATGAGATCAGACCAGGTTGTTCAGGGATTTACTCTGTTGGGTCTTGAAAACCTCTCAAGATAGAGACTGCACAACCTCTCTATACATTCTGAGGCACTGCTTGACTCTCACCATTGGAGAGTATTTCCTTATATTAAACTGCTTATATGTCAGTTTAGGCCAACTGACACTATCAGCCTGCCATCATCCTGACATGCACCACTGCAAAGAGCATAGTACCAGATATCTTCTTGGTAGCCTCCTTGAAGATAGTGGCAGGCTGCTGTAAGGTCGCCCTGAACCTGTCCCTTCTTCAGCTCCCTCAGTCTTTCCTTGCACGGTCTCTGATCATCTTGGTGACTACTGCCTTTTGAGTTTTTCCAGCCATCAAGTAGTCCAACCACCTAGGCCATAAGGTCCCAATATGGACACAGGGATGCTCTGGAAGATGATGACCATGAGAAAACATGGTATTTGCTAAAGTAATATTTGATGGTATCTACCAGTCTTTCATCATCCACAAATCTCTTCATTTCATCCCAGAAGGCAATTAAGTTTGAAAAGCATGTTTTACCCATGGTAAAGAGATACTGGATATTACATATCACTTTCTCCTCCACTTGTCCAGAAATAGCTTCAAGGAGGATCTGCCCCACTATTTTCCTAGGGACTAAAAGTGAGGCTGAAAAGCCTACAGTTCCCTTGATAATCCTTCCTGCCCTTTTTGGAAAGGGATGCAGCATTTGCCTTTCTCTAGTCATCATGGACTTCCCATGATCTCTGACCTTTCAGAGATGCTAGAGAGCAGCTTCAAAGTGACCTCAGCCAGCTCCTTCAGCATCCTTCCAATGTATCCCATTGGGTCCCATGAACTTCCATGGATCAAGATTTTTCTCAGGAGATCCCTGACTTAGCCCTTTCCCACTACCAGTAATTATTGTCCTCTATGAACCCCGTTTCCAGGCTCTAAAGCTTCAGCCTTATCTGCATCTGCTGTCATTAAATTACTCAGCAATTTCAGCAGAGAAACTACATTTTACTTGTTTGTTCTTTTACTGTTAGAAGGAAGACTTCGCTATTTCACAATACTCAAAAGACTGGTGCTTAAGGTACATTTGAGGTTAGAAATCATGTCCTTTTTTTGTTCATTTTTCACTTATACAGAAGACCTCCAATGAGAGAGAGACTGAAGGTCTCTAGGACTGAAGCCTAGAGATTACAGGTCAAATCAGTTTCTCTTTTTTTCTCCCCCAGCGATTAAAATTTTAGTATCCCAAGAGTACAAACTATTAGCTGATCTTGCAAGTTGATTAGCTTGCCTATAGAACTATAAAAGATTCAGCTTTGCCCTGATATAAAGCAAGGAAATTGTGAAATCCTGAAATACTTCTTGCCCAGAATGACTCAGCAGATGATATGATAGCAATCTATATGATTAAAAACAAAACCAGATGCTAAGAAAAGGGACATGCTGAGATGAAAGGACATTAATGAGCATCACTCTTCTGGTGGATGCTGTCTCCATAGCTCAGAATTCATTTGTATTCAAAGGATACACTGAGTATCTGTAAAGGACAAAAGAAGGGTAGAACATAAAAAAACTGTCTTTTAATGGCTCCAAGTTTTAAATTCTAAAAAAGTGAAAAACAAAAACATGAATAAATGCTTGCTTGTTCATCCAGAGTAGCTATGTGATCTGAATCACTAATAAAAATCTTCAGGAAAGGTGAATGAGTAAGAATTTTGCATAGTTACTGTTGCTATGAAAGCCACTTTCCTTATTATCCACACGTTCCACAAATTATTTCCCTTTGCTTATCACTCACAAACAGGTAATGAGGACCTAGGAAAATGGCCACCTCCTCTAAAAGTTTCTGAGATTGTATTTGAAGGGAAGCAGTCAGAATGATGTTCCTCAAAAAGCAGTGAGTGTTCAATAAGAAAATTTAAAATACATTGAATGGGATAGAGTCAGACTCTGCAAATGTGTTAACAGCATCTGGATCCTCTGAAAGAGTTGGAAGCTTCATCTCCCATCTGACCTTCCCTAAAAGGGAGAGGGCACCGCCCAAATTTACATCTACTGCATCAAACTCTACCGCTTATCTAAGAACTTCTAATATACCTACCTATGTTTCATGCTTTGTTAGTATTAGCAACAAACAAGAAAGGTTATTGTGCAAATAGGAGAAAAAGTGGATATTTAGGACCTACTACAGAAAGGAACCACATTCATATCTGCAGAAGAGTAGAAGCAAATATATTCAACTGCCAAATGATAAGAAGAACCTTTCAAAGACATGTTTATAAAGAAAGTGTAGTACTCTGCAGGAAAACCTCTCTACAGTAGATACACAAATTATTATCAGATCATGTCCCCTAAAAAGAGTAAGATATTTCTAAAGCACCCCAAATAAAACCTCTCAGAGCAGGCAAGGATTTGAGCACTAATAAAGAAACAGACACAATGCCACAATGTCTGCCCTTCAAATAAGTTTTATGCTTATTTTAGAGAAGGCAAGAGGAAACTCCCTAAGTAATACCAAGTAGTCCCGTGAGATAAACACCATAAGATTTTCAGCTTGATTGGAAATAAGCACATATTTTCAGGTGCAATGATGCTCTCCTTTTCCAGTTTTGAGTCCAACAGCAGATTCAATATGATGTCTGACCAAAGGTGCTCTCACATCAGCTCTCCAAAATGGCTCAGCTGGTCCATGAGTGACAAAGCTCCATCAGAATAAGAGATTTCTGACACATGAAATCACCACTTGAACTGATGTTAGTCCTCATAACTATTTTGTATTAGAAGATAGTGTGACACCATATAAATTTAGTAATAAATGTGAATGAATTCACACTTAATCTGGTAGTTCTGACATATTTTAAAACAAGGAATAATTTTATGCAAGCAGCCTGGAATGGATGTAAAGAGAAAGAAAGTCAATCTACTGCACATATAAGCACTATGGAATTTATTTATGCCTCCAAAACACTGTAAAAGTCCTGACTTAAATGGACTCATTTGAAAGCATATAGCACAAGGGTTAGGTGTAGTTTTATACACTGAATAGTAGTTGATCAGTTTTATTTAGTTGTCCCTTTCATAACAGGAAGAGCAGATTATGACTTACTGATCACATGAAAAAAATATTTTGTTTTAGGTTTCCCCATAAAATCTTTTCTATTATACTCTCTATCACTCTATAAACACTGTTACACTGTTTTGTGCATTAATAATAAATCTTGTGACCAGTCATTACTTACATTTTGATGCCATTAAATTATTTGGAAGATCCATCTTCTTTTCACAATAATACATATTGAAGTACTAAGATCTCACCTAAATTTAAAGTGACTATCCACTGAAAGTTCCTCTCTTACAAACAGTATCAGGAGTCCACAAGAAAGTCTGTCTTTTCCTATTTATCACTTTGGCATTAGCTACTAGACACTTGTTTTGGAAACTTAGTCAATTAATACGTATTTATTCAGAGTTGCTTATCCCAAAAGCTTCATTTACCTTCCACACTGATTTTATATCAGTTAATTCCACTACTCTGAATAGGTAACATGTCAATATTTAAGGAATATACAAGTGTAGAGTACTAATATGGCCAGGTCAAACTAGCAGAAAATATTTTCTCTATTAAGATTTCTGCTGACCTCATCTGCAAGAGAGATTGGAGAAGAAAAGGGCTTGTTCCTAATTTTTTTTTTTTTTTTGTTACTCCTGGAACATGAAATAAATTTTTAAAAAATTAACTACTAGAGTGAAAGGAACTTTGGCAATTAGTATTGTCCTCCTGCTGTATGATACGTACACATATACATACTCATTCATTCTGCCTAAACTACTAAGTATGTGTAGCCGTAGCAGCAATATCTTCCACTGAGGAAAGAGACTATACCAACAATAGATGCCTCCTGAGACAGTTGACAGTTGTCTTCTAAATTAAATAAGCAGTGCTAGCAGAAGCCTGTACACCAATGTTTGCACAAAGGCTTTTATCAAAAGATGTAATCAAAATTGCTGCATTCCTCCTCTCCCCACTGTACTCTAACAATATTTTCTAGTATGAACTATTGTCCTGCTTCATTATTTCTTTTGGCTGATTCCTATAATAATGAAAATATTTTTATGCAACCATCTTATTTTTAAATAATGTATTTACTCTATACCAGTGCTGCAGTTTTATTTTAATGGCAAATAGAACAAAAGAAGGGCTTTTATGTATACAAAACCAGGGCTACTGGGTAGATGGATACCTGTAAGAGCATATACCCAGTAGACTCTAAGCACGATACATGAGGCCTTCATGGCTTAATGAGAACCAGAGTATACACTTCAAGTGCATGTCATTATAGGGTAACCATATTAGCTACTTCAGTCACCTTAATAAATTGCTAAACATGTATCCTGAGGCATCATGCCATGAGGTGTGGTCCTACAACCCTTCATCTGGGCCCTACAGGCAGCACAGCTGTGATGCTGCACCTGAGCTAACTGCAAGCCCACTAACAAGAGCTATGTGTAGCCTGGACATGGCATTAAGCTGATACAGCCTTACTGTTTTGAATTCAGGTTACCCATATAATTCTCCATTGTATAATATTCCAGCCCACTTTTTGGAGTGCTGAAGACCCAGATACTTTATTTTTCAAGGGAGTTGCTCAACAATAAGCTCTTCAGAAATAAGTGGCCTGAATTTTTAAGTGCCTGAAGCATCTAAAAAGTCTAATTTTAGGTTTTTATTTTTAAGTGTCTTGGGTGCTGTTTCTGGAGTTCTCCAAAAAACTTAATCCAACCCACCATGCAGACTGTTTTTCCTACACTCGCCTTATTAATCTAGGAACTCCCACTCAATTTCTTCACACCAGTTCATCACTGGAGGTGCAGGAGCCTTCCTGACTGATGAGCCTGCCAGATGGAAGAGTTATTTCTCCCCCTTACTGACTCTCCATTTTCTGTTTCCTTTCATCTGAGCACACAACTTGTTCCGCACTGCCTATTTCTCTCAGTTCTTCTCTCTCTTACCTACTTTTCCTCTGTTTTTCAGAAGTGCAACTAAACTCATTAAGTTTGGGAAGCATCTGAGATGTAGTCTGTGGGAAAGATGAAATACAAAATAAGTATCTTGTGGATAGCTCTCTAAAGTATGAGCAGTGCTGATGAAATTTTAAAATCTCTTGGAATTACTAGGATTTTCCTTCCTCATTACACATTCAACTTCAGAAGGCCTGAGGTAAATTTGTGTACACATAACGTGACACAAAAAACTAAAAAATATTCTGATGCTACAGAGGATTCAGGAACACAGTCTGTTAGACAATTGCCTGTACCTGCTCACAGTAGCTACAAGCATACACAAGCTGCTACAATTTCTTCTGCAAAGCATGTGTGTGCAAGGTAAATACCCATGTCTCTGAGTCTGCAAAGCAGACTGAGATCCATATAAAGATCTTTGAAGTGCTTTCTGCCTAGCTAACTAAAAAAACACGTATTTTTAAAATAATATTGATTTTACTCTTTCCATGAGTTTATAAAGTAAAGCCAGTTACACATTTCTTTATACATAATTTTAAGATGCATGGCTATGCAAAAAAATGGTCAGCCATTAACAAACCTGGCTAGGCCTTAAAGTTAAGTTTCAATAGGCAATGTGATGCTGACATTTACATTTTAAAATAATAAAAACTGTTTATATGTACATGTCTAAATATAGGTGCCACACTTGTATATATCCAGATTTGAATCAGTTCTCATAAAGTACTCTGAAGATCATAATTACTGAAAATAAGTTGTTAAGGAAAACAAGAGCAACACAAAACACAACTGGCATTTGTTTGCTCAAGCTCCATTAGTCACTACCATAAACACTGTCATTTGACAATTTGGTCTGAGGTTAACGTAACAGAATACTAATTTTAAAACAAAAGCAGCAAAGCCAGCTGAGAGCACTAGTTTTCTAACACATCTTCTTAATCTATCACAGTAATGACTGGTTCATGTTGCTCAATCCTGGACACAGATTGGTTTTAGTAGAGAACAACAGTGCAAACAAGGGCAAAACAAGGTAAAACCCTATGTAATTGTATTAGGTTGGCAACAGGTCTAATGTGCTTACTTAAGCTATTTAACAGCGAACTGTACACAAAAGATCACTAGAACCTGATATTTTTCTATTTTAGAGTTCTAGCCCATTGCAGGTGTGTCAGTACATTAATCCTCAGAAAGTAGCAAACTATTTGATTAGACTTTGACTGTTAGTAATAGTTTTTGAGACAAGTAATAGAAAATTACTTTTAAATCAAGGGGGTGATAGAGTTCAAAACTTAAAGTATGATGAAGTTGGTGGGAGCTCTAAGATGATTATTATTTCTCTCAGGTCATCAAAGCCATAGACTCAGTATCAGAACAACTCGGCCACTACAGTAAACATGTTCATCTGGTATCAATACTGTGCTGTCCAAGATTAAACTTTTCATTTTCACAATATTCAGGAACGTGTACCATTAAACATTTGTGAAGATACAGAGAAACTCTTGTTTCTTCAATTTGCCTGTCAACAAAATTCAGACATTGTGTAGTATTCAGTAATACTGGCTCTAGCAACTAATTCCTTATGATTTAGGTAAGTCATACGGACAAGGCTGTATGCATAAGAACATAAAACCAATACATTTCCCATAGCCGGTCAGTCCAGCCAGGCCATCTCACCCACTACTCTGTACAAAGATAACAGAAGATTGTATTTAAGAAAAATATGTAAGCTTGGCCACTTTCTGTGGTCTGTTCCCCTCACACTTCCCCAGGGTCTACAACTGTTGTTCACAAACATTAGCATCTACTTATGGGCAAGTTGCCCATGAATGCTGTCCATGTTCCAGCACAATACGCAGAAAGGCTGTGGAGCATCCACCCCTGGAGGTTGTCAAGACTCAGCAAGAAAAAGCTTTGGCTGTTCTGATTTAGTGTTGGCTGAAGTCCCACTTCAAACAGGACACTAGACTATATGACCTTCAGAGGTCTTTTCCAGTCAACAAGTCTGTCAAAACAAGTGCTGCACAATATTCAGAAAATTAATCATATGTATGAACAACATTCTGTTATTCCAGCACAGAGGCTAGATCCTGAGCAACTGGGGCTCAGACCTTGTGATCACTAGAAGCACTAACATTGATGAAGTCCACATTATAAGGATTTTGTAAAGGTTCCCAAAAGAAAATGCAGTTGAGTCAAATTTAACAAGTAGATAAATGCAAACCTGAGTCTGTGCTTCCATACACAGACTGTATTTTGGGTGATCACAGAAGAGCATTCAACTATGGTCAATTAACCAATAATATTTTAAAATCCTGAGTTAGATTAAGAACTAATTTTGATGATATGATAGATTTTTACTTTCATTGTTACACTTATGCAAAACTCCCCCATTCCATCCCCTGCTTTAGGTATGAAGCAATCTTGATACCTTTAAGATTATTTGGAGGAAGGAACAGAAAGAAAGCCACAGAGCGATATTTCTTAGAGAATACACTTTAAAGTAAAAAAGCCACTGAAGTGCAATGATTTAACTATGCTTTGTCAGAAAATGTGTTCTATACTTAAGTATAAAGTATTTATTTTAGGGTGCTATTCTCACACATGATGCAATAGAATCTTCTTTAAAGGATTATACAATTTAAGATTTTTAAACTAAAAATTTAGATGTATTGTCCAAGATGATAATGAACCCATCAATGCCTTCACTTTGTCTCATTTTTATTTATTTTGGGGTAGACGGGATTGAATAATAATTGAAACTTCTATGAGTTTTCAGAAGGCAGTTGTGCAGCCCTATTTAAATGCAGGGCATCAAAAAATGTGAACACATGCAATCATTCACCATTTAAAATACAGCCTTCATTATTAAAATGTGTGGATAGCTAATGCAGTTTCCTTCTTTAAAAACAACATAACTTACAATGACAGCCAACTTCAAGGGTTCAGACATAACACAATGAAAGATGTTTAAGGCAATACATTTTTCTTTACCTTTTAGACAAGATAAAGACAGAAAAATAGTTACCTTGGAACAGAAGAAACAATCATATTATACTGAAATAATTCAACAGCACACAAACCCACAATTAACATATATAACTACTTAAATCTACTGACATTTTGTCTCTTCAAAGCACAGCATTAGCATCCATCCCTCTTGTTTGTACCATTCCCATAAGCACATCTGCCTCTCACAAGCACTAGTGAACCTAGCACAAACACTACAAGGCCACTCTCCACTCAGTTTTAAACAGGTGAGAAGCAAAATGATGCCAAAGGAATCAGTCAGGCCCAGTCCCGAAATGATTTATGGGGAAGTAAGTTATGAAGCATCTTCCAGGGTGCCCAAGATGGTTTTACAAGAATCATGTGGATGCTGAAATCCCAGAAGAATATCCAGAAAACAAAAACAGTCAGAGAAAGATACCCAGAAACACCTCTAATTAATCCTTCACACACAGCAGGCCTCCTCCCTCTCTAAACTGGAAATCCTTTCTACCCAGGAGCCTTCTAAACAATCTCTGTCAAACTCTGATGAAATCTATTGACAAAGTCAATTATGTTCTTCCTATACCCTTGCTCCCAAAACTGCTTTTATGCTTTCTTCAATACTTGTTCTTCAGAAAAAAAAAAGGCAGAAGAAAGGATTCTTGTAAACAGTGCAAGATAAATAAAGCAAGTTATTCATCACGGTAGTTTAACATCAGCATTAAGATGTGAGATCTTAATACTCGCTGTGGATATTTGCAATCTTAGTAGCCAACTGCAATTAACCAAAAGAAAAAAAAAAACACAAATAAACAGGAAGAACTTGCCTTTTCAATATGTATATTTGATTTTTTCTGTGAAAGAAAACTCACCAATGGTGTAATATCTTTTCAACTCACTCCTCCGTGGATTGCGCCTTTGAGTGTTTGCGGTGTTGTTCTGTTCCTCCTCAGAACTCGCTGTCTTAGTGGCAAGCAAAGATTTACTGGGATAAGGTGTCTGAGCTTCAGCTGCCACTGGGTTGCATCCTGGCGCACCAATATCCACCGACTGGGACTTTTTCTTTAATCTAAAGGCAATTTAAGGCAGTAAGGTATTACTAATCATTCTATACCTAGATCATGTATAGATTAAGAGCAATATATTAATTGCACAACAATTTGTGCATGTCGCAGAAGAACACAGAGCATCAGTGATAAATTAGGCCTTGTATTAATTTCTACTTTCAGCTCCTGCTAAATCAGTTACAGCACTTCCATCTCACGTCACTACAAATGGTAAAGTGCCCTCAGATCAGCCTGCTGAGCTACTTGAAGGATCAGTCCCTAATCTATTTCATAGAAGATGAGCTGCCAATAATTAACCTATCATTAAGTTGCCTGGCTTAAGTTTGCAGAGGAGGAGAATACAAAGAAATTAAATCATTTGCACAAAGTTGATGAAAGCCCCAAGAGAAAAGAATTGACTTATAATCTTCTGAATTTAGATGTAGCTCTACAACTGCATTTCTCATTCTGCAGTAGTTTTAACATGCTGTTTCTCACCGAAACTCAAGAATCCCACTAACCCCAGGTACCATTTTGTTCACTGCAACAGTGGTGGACAGAGGAAAATAATTTCTCTGTCCTGCAGCAGAAATCAGCGTTATTCAACTCGTTATTGGTATCCAGGTAGAGTACGACTTATTAGCCACTATCTTCTGAGCCTGAACATCCAACCAGATTTTTACCTATCTAGTTGTCCATACATCCATACATAACTTCATAACTTGGGTACAAGTATATTGTGAGAAACAGTGTCAAAAGCCTTGCTAAAATCAAGGCAAATGACATTATCAGTCTCCGTTCCTCCCCAAGTCCAGTAATTTTATCAGAGTTCTGCAGAAGACTTAGAAAAACTCTCAAATCCTACTTCAGAGTTGTGGTGAGTACGCTCCCATCACTGAATCATGTAGTTCTGGCATCTCCTCTATCTCTAGCAAGATAAGATAGAGGTTATTATGCTACTAGTTATTGACTAGTTCTCAACACTTTTCTTAAATTAGGTCTCTATAAATGTACATAGTTGACTACATGATTTGATCCTGGAAATAAAGAAGTTTATGATATTGCAGAAAGATATTGATTTGAGATGAAGGGATCATAATAATTCTAAACTTTTGAAGCAAGTGATGTAAAATGATAAAGTTCTGCAATATAAAAGGATAATTTGATTAGATAACAATTTAATGCTAAACAGCCTCCCTCTTAACTCTGCTTCTTTATTTTTAAAACATTTTCTCCATGTATTGATTGCAATTAAATGGCATGCATTCCTGCACTGGGAATGGAATCTATTCAAGAGATTAACTGATTAAATATTGTAATAATAATTACTGCTATTAGTAGACTGAAAGATATATTAAAGTATCAAAGTGTATGTACAATTTTATGAATGACACTATGAAGGCAAAATTACTATACTGGTATGGGGTGCTGCTAGTCCAGGGAAAGGACTAGCAGTTAGAAAGTTAACAGTTAGAAGTGAACTTCTTTATGTGTTCCAATGAGAAAGACCACTTCCACTATAACCTTTTCGCTAGGTTGGCACGGGATGTCTTGTATTTGAAGCAATGCTCCTCAGCTCCAATGCCTCTGCACAAACAGTTCAGGATGACAGGGACCTTTATCCCTCTTGTCTTGTCTCTAACAACTCCATTAAACAAACTCATTTCCATTAATGGAAAGAGTGCAGGCATGTGCACAGTGCTACCTCCCCCAGCATATCCTTCCAGCCTCCAGCAAACTCTGGTTTACAGGTTTCCAGAATCAGATGATGCAGCTTCTTTAGCTCTCGGAGTTATTTTTCCTGGTTTGTCCTTAATTACTCCCGAACTCATCTAAACCTCTGATACAGGTGACATCCTGCCTTCATGGGCTCTGGTTTAACTATGCACTGTGTTCATTTTAGCATACAGTAGCCACAGTAGCTTATTTTAATGACTTGTAAGATTGGCATTATAAGAAGCAATGAACAACTACTACTCCATATATACCAGCTGCTTACCATTAGCTCCTGCTGTTCAAAGAGCCCTACAGATACGGAAAGAACAACTTGTCCCTGTCATAAAACTATCTTTACTTTGAGGATCTTGATCAATGGACCCATATATGGAGTCAGTGGGGACACCATCCCAAACAGTTTAGGATGTACTAACTGAATACTTCTGTGAACACTGATACATATAAAAATCAAGACAAGACTGGGCAGGGCACCCTCTCTGAGTAAACATCGTGTGAGAAGAAAAGAAAGCTGTTGTATGAAATGATGCTCCAGAAAGTGAGACCTTGTTTTGGGCATGTCCAGCTATAAGCCTACAGCTGGTCAAATGTGTTTACCTAAAACAAAGGCTGGAATATTTCATTGACTCATTGACAATGAAATTGTGTTCCATTATGATGTTAAATTCTGCTACGTTGTTGAATATGCCGTATTTCAGGTGACATAGAAAGCCCCCATAATTCCTTTCCATTTGAAATCTTTTAAGATTTAAGGGATTACTTTTGTGAAGAAAATCACTAGTTTTCAGGAAGTAATGCTCTACCTCTGATCAAAGCTTCCACTGTGATTACAGCGTCTTGCTTCTACGTTGTGAAAAACAGTTGTGGGCAAAGAATCTACAAAGTGGTTAGTACCTCCATAATCTCAAACCAAGGCGAGTGAGGTGTAAAGACTGATGGGTGTACATATGTCCCGTGTTAGACATTTCTGTGCTCTGCCCCAGAGGAAGACAGACAGTAGGTGAGTTGAAATAAATTACACAAATTGAAAAATACCATTATGATTTATATTCTCAAGTATTTTGTGAACACATTCTTCACTACCAAAGCTGTTTGAAGAACAATCCAATTAATACAGCTGTGAATTACAGTGTGGAGGTAGCTAATAAAATAGCCTGCTGCACTGTGAGGAATACCAGATCATTGTTACAAATACACTGGTTATTACAAATATACTGTGTCTATTCTTCTAGAATCACATAGCAATAAATGGATAATACCTGTCATCTGAGCAGTAAAAATGTCACACGGCCTTTTTCAGGAGACATGATTAATAAAAGACTCGGTTGTAATGCCTATAGTAAATTAATGTCTGAAAAGTTATCTACTCTTGCAATCCAGAATAATTTGAATGTAAGACTTCCAGAGTCATAGGTACTCGAGTACTAAAATTAAAGAACAGGAGCATGAAAGACAAGCAAGTGAACATAATACTGTAAAACTGTTCTTGAGAGACCCTGGTGACAGTGCTTTTGCTGCCAGGAAAGACAGAAAGATACAAGGTTTGAATTAATCCAGACTGCAATAACAGGGTCAGAGTAGGACACAGGTTCAAGTAAGGACACAACTTCATAGGAAAGACTTGACAAATCAAGCAACTTACTCAAATACATCTTCTTTCAGCCCGTATATTGATGCAGTCATGGCTGGCAAATAGTTTGAAAAAACACTGCAGCCTTTGAACTGCATCTTCACTAGACCACCAGGTCTTGCAAAGAAAGACTGAGTTCTGTGTATATTTTGAAGCCAAGAGAATGAATTCACTGTAAGCCTGACCCTTTTCCAAACCCCTGCTTTATTACTAGCTTTGTGTTGAATTTTGTTTTGTTGTTTTTTTTTTTTTTTTTTTTTTTTTTTTTTTTTTTTTGTTTTTTGTTTTGTTTTTTTTTTTTTTTATATTAAAGCTGCATAGTTGGTCTGAAACAGGATTTATCGTTTGACAGAAAGGAATCTGAATGCACAATGCCTCAGGATCTCATTCCTCCTTCTTGCTTTGTTTCTGGCTGTCTGCTTGTAGAAAAACAAATAAAGGATATAAGAAATACTGTGGCAAATCTTTCTTATCTTTTACTCTGTATTGTGTAGCAGCCTTCAACTAACTTTTCAACAACAGGCAACACAGGTCTTTCAATATTGCCTGGCACGACCCAAACTGATGCTGCTGCAGACAGCCAGAAGATGGCATGCCAGTAAGGATTTCAGAGTCATCACTGTATTAGTTGGGCTTGGAAATGCATATGTGATAGCAAGGAAAAAGTCCTAACTTGACTGGGATCTAAAGTAGAAAGGGAAAAAATTTCATCTTCTGCAGCTATCCTTAAATTATAGGAGCTCCTTAGGACGGAAAACTATGCAACAAAAAAGCCTTGGAGAGGTGTGAAACCCCAAATTGGCCACTACTCTTGTCTTCTGGCTACTGGCAGCTTCTGTGAAGTATGGTTGTGCTCTCTCACTTGGGTGTTAAAACAGACAGGCACCTTCACAGCAGAAGCAGTAAGTTCAAAGGAGAGGCTAACATGGAATGTCTATGAAGGCCCGACTGTTGATAATTAATTGAGACAACCTATCCCGGGTTGAAGTTCAAGCAGGGCCAGAGGAGGGGGTTATTCAACTGCTGCTGACTGGATCTGGAAATGCCATGTTTGCATGGCACGTGGCTGAGCAGCACCTCCTTTTTAGATAACCCTGTTCAAACACAATTTGAACTACTCAACTGCACTATTGATAATAATCCATTAAAACCCCATTTGCTCCATCTATGTCTTGCTGTATTTTCCTGGAACAGATGTCGCTCACCCCACTAACTCCAGCCGTCTCTACACAGTCACTCCTTGGTGCCTCTAACCTACCGGGAAGAGGCACAAAGCCCAAATCTGCCTCTCAGCATCCTGCCAGTTACCAACCGCAGAGGATTTGCTCATTTAGCTAATCCATGAGGAATGTGCATCTCCAAACTGTGTGACGTGACATACCTGTAGGTAGATACACTGACTAGCTTTTGAACTTGTGCTTTATTTCTCTTTCCATCCTCTGCATACAACTGCAAATTTTTCTACTGCATCTTGGAACCAGCCTAACAGACGGCTCCAGTTTTTACCTCCTCCTGACCAGCTGGTGTCATACACTCCCCAGCAACACCTCCCAGGAATGGGTCACTCTGAACAGATTATTACCATTTCCCTCAAAAAGAAAATGTGGTCAGGTGGTCAGGTGTTTGGGCATTGACCACCAAGTGCTCTGGGCAGTCCATACATATGGGAAGTCCTAAAATCCTGGGCCTAGTGAATTCCCTGGGAAGTCTGATGTGGATTTTATGAGCATTAGGATTTCGTCCCTGGCATTCACTATCACAAACCTATTCCATTCCTAATACGATCCATGTACTTTTTCATGTTATAATTGCAAACTCAATTTTTGTAAAGCAGCATCTAAAAAAAATACTGCATTATTATCTAAACAGATCTTGAAAACACCTAAAATAAGCATAGCTGGCAGTCCAGTCTGAAAAAAAAAGGGAAAAAAAAAATAGCGTTTAAACCATTTATGGTGGAAATAAACAAGCATACAAAGCATCCCAGGGGCTGGGAATCTGTACAATTCAGCCTTTGTGAATTTCTAAGTAAAAATCCCTTACTGCAACAAAGATTTGGAGGAAAGCCTACCTCATTCTTATCTACTGAATACAAAAAAACTCCCTGTGCCCCTTGTGACTATCGCAGAGATTTTACTACACAGTTAATAGGAAGTAAAATCATTCATTTGAAGAGTGATGCTTATGCTTCAGAGATGCATTTAGTATTTCTGAATGCCCAGAAGAGCAGGTTATGAATTTGATTTCTTTGTAGCAAGAAATGTTATTTAAACTGATGTCGACAGCCAAGATTTATCTGATTCTGGAAAAAAAAAAAGTAAACTTCTGTTTTCAACACAGCACTTCAAAGGTCTGACAATTTAAACACAGGAGAAGGCCTAATCCCCTAGCGACTGCACAGAATAGCCCCCAAAACTGTTACTCTCTTCCCTTCTGGACACACTGTCCACCCCAGCCTCCGCACAAATCTGCATTTGCACATAACTGGCATTTTTTGGCTGCTGTGGCAATTTGAAAGGATCAGGTAAAAGGCTTGTGGTCTGCAGTCAGGCTCCATTTACGCTCTGAGGCTCCTCCTGAAAGCAATGCCATAGACGGCTCCTGGAAAATCTTTTGTTTAATGCTCTTGAATACCACATGCAGCTTTGGCCATCCCATGCCAAAAAGAAGATAATAGGATTAGACTGATACAGACAAAAAACACCCGTGATGACGATGAGTCAGTTCCTCATGGGGAAAGACAAAACAGACTGAGGGAAGGAGGTGTCAGCGTGGGACCAGCACAGGGACCTCTACAGCCATCAGGCATGGGAAAGGGGAGCAGCAAATGAGTTTACACTGTGGGAGATTTAAGAAGCACCAAATGAAGGCAAGCAGCAAGTTTGAAATAAACACGACAAAGTACTCCTTTGAACGTTATATAATTGCACGACAGAAATAATTGGGCAGGCCAGGGATATTGCTCCATACAAAAAGAATTACATGAGTCAGGCAGAAAACATCCATTGGGGCTGCAAAGCATGCAGGTATTTCAGCAAACAAATTCCTTGAGCCAAGGACTGCTGGAAGATGGAGGGGTTTCACAGGGAAAAAGCCACTCGGTGCATGCTCTGTCTCTTGTATTATCCCTAAGTATCCACCACTATGTAAATATTACATAAAACTGAAGGCAACATACTTGCAATTCAAATCTGAATTGGTCATTATGAATTGGTGTCCTGGGTTGAGTGAATGGTGGAGTTTTTTTGGTGGCAGGGGAGGGGGCTATTGGGGCGGCCCCCTGTGAGAAGCTTCTCGAAGCTCCCCCAGCTCCAAGTCAGCTCCACTTCTGTTTGGAAAACTGAGCCAATCAGCTGCGCCTCTGCGATAACGTATTTAAGAAGGGACGTGGTGATGGGCAGTCGGACTTGTGAGGAGGAGTTGCTGCAGCTGCATGAACACCAAGGTCAGTGGAGGAACAGAGGAAGAAAGGAGGGGGGAGGTGTGCCGGAGCAGAGACCCCCCCCTGTATCCTGTGGTGAGACGGCAGGGTGGCCCCCCCCTGCCACCCATGAAGATCTACGGTGGAGCAGACATTGATTTATGGCCTGTGGCTTCTGCTTGCATAATCAAGATACTGTGCCCGAAGAAGGCCGGGGTCTCATGGGAAAAGGTAGCCCCGCTGCTGTAATTCAGCACTGGGAGGATTTCAGCATGTGGGGGAGTCCCACGCCGGAGCAGCTCGGGAAGGGCTGCAGCCTGTGAGGGAATCCAGTCAGAGGAAGTTAGTGACCCATGACGGAGCAGTGTGGGGAACGCTGCAGCCCATGGGAGGAATTCATGTCGGAGAAAGTTTGTGAAGGACTGTCTCCTGTGAGAGGGCGACCACGACGGAGCAGGAGGAACAAGTTCCGGACACTCGCCTCACCGAAGATAAGGAAAGTGGCAGCACTGACTGCACCCCCCATTCCCTGCCCCTGCGCCACTGGGGGAGGAGGTAGAGATATCGGGAGCAGAGCTGAGCCCGGGAAGAAGGGAGGGGTGGGGGGAAGGTGTTCTCAAGATGTGGCAATGCTTCTCACTGTCCTACTCTGTTATGTGTTGTTAGTGTCTGTAATAAATGTATGTTCTTTTTTTTCTTCCCCTAATGAGTCTGCCTCTTGCTCGTGATCATAAAGGGGAATTTTTCCCCATCTCAGTCCTATCTTGAACCCCAAGCCTGGCTCTCTGTCCCTTCTCATTGCCGGAGGGGAAGGGAGAGAGAGCTGCTGCATTGTGGTTGGCTGCCAACCAGGCCTAAACCACGACAATTGGAGAGGGAAACAAAACCAACCACAGCAAAGCAGCTAGAAAATGGAACACCACTAAAATCGATGTCTGTCAGAAGACAAACAAAAAAAAAAACACAGAAAAGCCCTTCAGACTGTTACTTTACGTGTTGATCATGCAGCAGAGTTTTCTGATAATGTAAGCAGCTTTTGAGATCATTTGATGGCAGAAAACAAAAACAAGACAACCTTCACACATTATAAAAGGATTAAGAATGAATTCACACCTACACATCCCAAAAAACAATTCAAAGTGGCAGGTATGTATCAAGAACACAACATTCAGCCCATCTTCAGGAAAGAATACAGTGCAAGCACAAGAGCTATGTGCAAAAATATAGTGACATTTCAACATCGTATTTCACGCTATATCCCCTGCGTGTGTATTTGAGCATGCAGAACAAACACACAAAACAGTCTTTTCTGTTCCTTACATACACTATCAAAAATTAGCATGCAAATTAAAGACATGAGAGTTGTTGATTGTCGGAGTACCAGAAAGTAAACCAAAACCACCCTCTCTCCACTTCCCAGTCAACATTGTGGAAGTAGTCCCACCGCATGCAGGAAAGCTGCCACCATCCCTCATTCTGCAAGAAAAGACAATGACAAACCAGAAGTTTCCACCAGGCTTCAGGGAAGAAGATGAAGAGTATCTAAATGGCAGAAAAATTGTTTTTGTGATATGTGGAACAGGCAATCCACACCCTTTTAAGAAGATTTATAGACAATGCTGGCACCTCATGTGTTTCAAGGGCACATCACAAAATAAAGACTTATGAAAATTAACACAAACCTTGTGATTATTCCTGGGAGCATGACAGCACTGCTACAGGTAAACCCTTGGAGGACCATTTACAGAAGACATATAGATTGATTGCTGCCAGGTTACATCCATGAACTCCAAGCGGGAGAATCCAGAATCCACTTGTGGTTCAGGTGTGACAAGGCATTCTCACTGCCTGGGAGAGAAGCGTTAGTGAGTCCACGGGCAAAGGAGTCAAAGTGCTCCACACACCAAAGATGGGCCTGGAGATGTACATCTGCAGGAGAATGAGGCATGGCAGAAGTGGGGAGAGAGGTGATGATGATGATGGAGAGGAAGATGGCAGCAGTCATGCTAAATATATAATGTAACTCAGATAGTCACAGCATATACAATTCATGCTTTTTTTCCTGCCTAAGCTTTTCTTAAGGATTAAGAGCTCAAGATCATATGGCTTCGCCATCACTGTATAATATTTTACAGCTGCTTTGCATGGTGGAAGTAATATGCTCTGCAACTAGGATGTGTGTTTTGTCATGGATGAGAATTTCTTCATCTTTTCCTGTGGGATTTTGAGAGGGTGGGTTGCAATGCTGTACTATTTGCTGACAGTTATCTTGATTCTGGACATGTTTTAGAAGAGATGTGTAGAGTAAATTACTATTTTGAATCTTGCTATTTTGTTAATAGCTGCTATACTGTTATTTAAATAACTCCCACTAGTTCCATTTTCACAAAAGCTCTTCCAATGCTTTATGCAAATCTACTTTAGTACAATTTGCACGGGCCTACGAAATTTCCAGCTCTGTCATATTCAGCACAGAAAAATTTTGCATAATGGTTTTAAAGTGACAATAATTTCTATTTCATTCTTATTTGTCTCATTAATGCTGTAGCATTATATCTAATGCAACTTTATTTATATGGTTGGATTCAAACTGTCCAAACTATTTTCAGGTTGTATCACTAAGGAAAGTCTTTACTTCACCTGATTAGAAAGGGCTATTTCCAAAATCTCTTTATTATAGGCTATGCAACCAGCACCCAGATTCTACTCCCCTGAAAATTACTGTGAGATTTTTACACATCCTATATTATGCAGGACTACATCCTATATTACCATCTTCTCTCTCCCAAACACTAAATCCAGAGTTTTCAAAGGCAGCTATAGCCAGTGGTCTGGGAGCTGCAATGGCATACCCTGAGACAGATGGAATACCTCCACCTATAGTGAAGCCATATAAACTCGTAGCATTTTTCGATATAATTAACTGTCATAATATCAGCTATGTTCTGTGATGACTGAAAGTAATTTATAAATCAACAAAGATGTTTTATCCATAGCCTTTAATTTAGGCAGTTGCATTTACATCGCTGATTCCAACCCTAGGCTTGACTGTTTCCTGAGCTGTTTACAAGTCAGCTGTAACATCCCAGGGCACGTAACGTTCCTGAGTTTGCTATAGCATATGCAGTCATAACACGCATATATTTATGTAGTCAAATCTGGAAGCAAAAGGGCCTTTTAACTTCTCAAAGAGACAGCAGAGGAGGTGGGAAGTTACAATACTTACAGTACCACAGATTTGTGTGTTCTTGTTCTACCATCTCAACAAATAAACATCAGTGCAGCAGGCAACTGCAACTCAGGTTGGAAGAACATGCTATGGATATGCTTGTCCTAAGATATGGAAGTGCAAATCTGCACATTCTTCTGCCTTGCCCAGTAGCTCGTAGAACTCAAAACGTACACAGTGAAACAACTTAAAGACTACTTTCAAAATGTAAAACCAATTTATACATCATTATTATCTTTATCCCACAAGGCACACATGGCATAAGACATTCTGATCTCATCACTGAAAATTCAGTGAGTTGTAAAGGTATTTTGTGAAAGGGGAAAGGATAATAAAAAAACAGTGACTGAGACTCAGCCAGGAGCATCTCAGCCCAGGCAGATACAACAGCCCATCAGCTGCAATGCCTCCAGGCAGGTGGGGACCTTCTGGTCTGGCCTTTCTCGTGCAGCTGGGCAGCCTGCTCTGTCACGCCATGACATGCCACTGCCACATTACACAGTGCTGCCTGGCAGTCGTGCACGCCAGTCCTGGTACCAGAGGTACAGCAAGCAAGAGAGGGCCCAACTTTAGTCTGAGCATTAGGACATGCTACAGCGACTGTAAAGACCACACTCTGTGACCTGCCACCAGACCATGGGGCTGAGGAAAGGGGTGAAGCCAGGGCAGCAGAAGACAAGTCTAACAGGGAACTATCCAAACTCTCCTCATGCTCCTTCCCAAACAGAGTCTCCCCTCCTCTTCCTAGAGCCACAGGACTCATCCTCACACTGAGATTCGAAGTGCCCTTTGGGCAAAGCTGTCTTCTTCCCACCTGGCATGGGGGCTACGGGGCTACACTGTGAAAACCACTGTTGCTGTTTCACTTTTCTAAGAACCAGGCACAGCACATTGCACAGATGTTAGGATTGAAAAAATATCTAGTACCTATAAGTCTTTGGAAGTACCTACTTGTCTTCACTGAATACAGGTCAATGACAAGCCTGGACAAAGGCTGGCAACTTAAACTGTAAGCCAAACAGTACCTATCTTAGGCAAGTAAGTTATCCAATTTGTACAAATACCTTGTCTTGGTACTTTTGCAATATAGGTTAGCCTTAAAATAATGATTACATAGATTTGCAACGGGTGCATAATATATTATTCCATAAGTCCTCACAGGACAAAAAGCAACTGTTATAAAATGAAGCAATTAACTCCAACTCACAAAGGGCAGAGTCATGTTACAGTGGAGACAGAAGCTGTTCCTTAAGGAGACTAAACCATCTAGCATTTCTCCTTGCTATGAACATAAACTGGTTCTTAGTTCTCTGCAGGATACAATAATAACAGATAAATCTCTGTGGAAGCACCTAACTTAAAATCATAGATTCATAGAATTGTTTAGGTTGGAAAAGAGCTTTAAGATCATCAAGTCCAACTGTTAACCTAACACCACCACTGAACCATCTCCCTAAGCACCACATCTATGTGTCTTTTAAATACCTCCAGGGATGGTGACTCAACCACTTCCCTGGGCAGTCTGTTCCAGTGCTTGATAACCATTTCAGTGAAGAAATTTTTCCTAATATCCAATCTAAACCTCCTCTGGTACAACTTGAGGCCATCTCCTCTTGTCCTATAGCTTGTTACTTGGGAGAAGAGACCAACACCCACATCACTACAACCTCTCTTCAGATAGTTGTGGAGAGTGATAATGTCTCCCCTGAGCCTCCTTTTCTCTAGGCTAAACAAGCCCAGTCCCCTCAGCCGCTCCTCATAAGACTTGTTCCCTACACCCTTCACCAGCTTTGCTGCCCTTTGGACATGCTCCATCACCTCAATGCCATTCTTGTAGTGAGGAGCCCAAAACTGAACACAGTATTCGAATTGCAGCCTCACCAGTGACAAGTACAGGCAGCAAGTCAAAGGCAAGTTAGAAACTACATGAGATGAGAAAGCTTTCATCATCACAGCCAAAGGAGAATTTTGGTTTTGCCTTTCAACTCATGCATAACTCAAGTATTTTGAATAGTAAGTACAATTTTAGCATTTTAATTAAATGTGCAGAAAATATCCAGGTTGTGTAAAATGAGTTTTATATTGGTTGGCTTTTTTGACTAATATTTGATATATACACCACACCTTCCACTGAAAATATGCTAATCCAAGCTACTGTTTCCTGATGAAGTTTCACTGGGCACTAGCCATACAGGTTTGAAAAAGTGCTTGTCTTGTTCTTTTTGTATTTCTGATTCATAAATCAGGTTATCAAAGGTTATATACCAGATAAGAAAGAAACGTCTTCAAAGATCCAGGAATATTTTGTACTTAAACAAGACAAAATTATCCTCCCACCCTTCTGGCAGGAGACCTTCCTGCTCTAAGCATTTAGCTCTGACTAACTCCAACCAGCTTTCTCTTTTCACCCAGGGTCAGTAACATGGCAGAGCAGTTACCAGCATTTCCTTCAGAGCTCCAGGAACAGCCCAGAGGGCTCGCTGGGGATGCCAGCCCATACTCTATTCACTCAGACACTGCAGCCACACAGTAAATAGAGAGCCAGAGCCTTGTTAAGGTCCCGTCGATGCAATTAGAAAATGGGAAGAGTGTTAATTGCACCTATTGAGAAAATGCTATCTCAAGCATATATGTTTTCATGCCTTGTCATCTCAAAAAGTAAGCAAAGCCACTTGACAAGCTGGTTAATAACAGGTTGTACTAAGAGAATCTATATATAAAGGAGAAACATACATCTGAACAGATAGGTTGTGAAATAGTGCCTACTTATTTAAAAACAAATGGAAAACCCACACAACTATTTTGTTTCTCAGTTCTGTGGTAGTAGGAGGAACAGTTTTAACAACTTTTTACTTTGTGCCCACAAGAGTGTAGAGGTTGTAAAGACATTTCTTTACATCTTCACCCTCCAAGCACAGCCCACAAGCACTTATGATAGACTGCCTTGGTCGCAGAAGGGACCGTGCATCGGGGGAAGCTCTGTTGCACAGAGCAGCAGGAGCCGCAGGAGCAAGAACCAGGGAATGAGCGTCACCAAGAGAGAATGAAGTGGCTCAGGCAAGCACGGACATTAGGTTCAACCTGTACCCAAACAAATATATTCTGAGGACAACAAACTGTGGTAAAAAAAAAGGAAAAATAAACCTCTTCGAGAACATGAAAGTTTTTTATATTATGAGAATGTTTGAGGTTTCAACAGTAATTTCAACATCCCCTAACTGTGGGGACAGAAAATAAATGTGACATGATCACAGTGAAAATTCCCAATCTGAGTAAATTTTAGGTCTGCAGAGCTGTAAGCAGGAGGCAATGCTGGTATCTATCCTACGCTAAGCATGTATTTTTTATTTGGATATTGTCTTGCAATGGACTATGCCTACGAACTTCATCAGTGCCATGAAGGATCTCTTCATTCCCATCAGTGCAGTTTTCTCCTCATCCTAGCTTTTGTTTTAAACTAAGAATTATGATAGACAATTTTTCTTTTCAAGTTTCCTTATGAATGAAATTCCCTCTTGCCTCTTAAGAAGACATAGTACTGGGTCCTTTCAGGTCCTCCCCTGTAATCCTGTTTTCTGTTCCTGTTATCAAGCCCCTGTGCTTTGATGACCCAATGATCAAAGCATATCACAGGCTGCTGGAAGCCGTTGGAGATTTAGATAATAGATTTCCGCCATTTTAAAATACCCGTCTTCAATAAAAATGTCACCATTCCTTTTGATTTGCCCATTTACTGAATGTAAAGGCAGTTCTAGACTACACAAAATGTTGCCACTACCAGATCTCCTGCTGGACAAGGCAGCAAGTGCCCGGAGTGCTGTGTCCATGCACAGTGCCACGACTGTGGGCTGCTGGGGGGGGCAGAGGCGTCCCCATGGCCCGGGTTCCAAGCAGACAGGGTGGGCGTTCCACTACAACTGTGGCAGACTAAATACATAGCCTAATACTTAGGTAGTGCAGATTTGTATAAAGATATAGGATCGAAAAGCATGCATTTAAAAAGATTTATGCATTTTCTAATACTGAATAACACAAGATAGTTTTCAGTCTTTCCTATCACAAAAATATATACCCTGTTTCTACACCACTTAGCAAAACTTTAAAATTAGGAAAGGAAATTGCCTAAGAAAGGAAGGGACTCTTTATTTTATATCCATACTAATTATACCAATATTATTGAAAAAGATTTTTAAAATACAGCAAAGTTCATTTTGTTAGGTACAGACTGAAGGCTTCATTTTTAAGTTATGTGTTTAATAAACTCACCTTGACATCAAGTACTGCAGTTATCAAGTTTGTCAGTATTTTCTCAGAAGCTGAACTTTCTTCTGACAAGCATTGCCAGTCAATTAAATTAAAGTAGAGCAGCACGATGAAGTGTGTTACTGCTCAGTCTTTAATAAACCACCTGTGTATTTCTGAGTCTCTCCCAGCTTCCCGACAGGGGCCCTGATTCAGCCACATCCTTAGGTCCCTGCCTGACATGGAGACTACCAGCAAGGTGGCTCAGCTGCCTCCGCCCTGGGAAAGAGGTGACCATCAATACATAGCATGGTTTATCAACAGATACCACTCACTTTTTTTTTTTTTTTTTTTTTTTTTTTTTTTTTTTTTTTTTTTAATGTGCAATGTTTTGCTAGGTTTCTGTGGCTCCAGGTTTCTTTTTAGTGGCAGGGGAGGGGGCTACAGCTTCTGTGAGAAGCTTGTTGAAGCTCCCCTGGCTCCAAGTCAGACCCACCTCTGGCCGGGGCCAAGCCAATCGGCGATGGTGGCTGCGCCTCTGCAAGAATATATTTAAGAAGGGGAACCTGAGAGGGGGTCGGGACTTGTAAGGGAGAGTTACAAGAAGGGTGAACACCCAGGTCAGTGGAAAGAAGGAGGAGGATGGGGAGGGTGTGGGGGGGAGGTGTGAAGGGACAGAGACCCCTGTATCCAGCGGTGAGAGGGACGGCCGCCCACTCTGCCACCCATGGAGGTCTGCGGTGGAGTAGAGGCTGACCTGAAGCCTGTGGAGAAAGCCACTCTAGGGCAGGCAGCTGCGTTTAAAATAAGCCGGGACCCTGAGGGGAGAAGCGGTTCCTGTGGTTGTAGTTGGGCGCTGGGAGGGCTGCAGCACACGGGGGTGACCCACGGCGGAGCAGCTCGGGAACGGCTCCATCCCATGGGGAGGACTCGTGCCAGAGAAGGTTCATGGAGAGCTGTCTGCTGTGAGAGGGGAGCCACATGGAGCAGGGGAGGAATGTGCGGCGTTCACCCCACCTCCTGAGAAGGAAGGAGAAGCGAGCTGACTGTAACCCCCATCCCCTGCCCCCTGTGCCGTGGGGAGAGAAGGTAGAGAGATCAGGAGCAGGGCTGAGCCCGGGAAGAAAGGAGGGGTGGACGGAGGTGTTTTTCGATGTGGTGGCATTTCTCACTGTTCCACTTTGTTAAGTGTTGTCTTTGTTAGCATTTGAATTACAGTGAAGTTTTCTTTCCCTAAGGAGTCTATCTTTTGCTCATGACCATAATGGGTGAGCTACTCCTCCCTGTCCTTAGATGGATTCTTTGAGACATATCTGCTTCATTTTCTTCTTCCCATTCCTGATAGGGGGAAGGGGTGAGTGAAAAGCTGTGTGGTGCTCAGTTGCCCTCTGGGCTCAAATCATGACAGATGTAAATCTCTGGCTGTCAATTTGAATGTCAATAGTAAAAGAAAGATCAGCTTTGCAGGAGTTAAGGTACCAGGACTCCTTTCGGCATCCTAGTATGGCAGAACCATATTACCTGAACCAGCTGTGGAAGCAGGTCACGTCTTGACAAGGATCAGTTGGCTCAGGAGGCACACTCACATGTTGAGATTCAAGAGAAGACAGATAGCATCCTCCTGTAGAGTTATCTACCAAGCCACTACACCATAAAACTACTTAAATATCAAAAATCTTTATTTATGTTGCAGACCATCTAGAAGCCTTGTATGAAATAGCATTAATAAACACAAAATAGTTGATGCCTGAGAGTGCCCAGGATGGTACAAGCCTGCTCAGATCCTTCCCTTAAGGCTTAGCTCCTCATAAGCAAAATGTTCCCATGTAACACCAAAGCAAAATGATCCCTCAGCTTTTTCCTCACTTTCTTTAAGGATGCATTTTGCATCTGTGCTCACATGCTTGAATGAACTCTTGGGTCAGCGGTGTTTGAGCTGTTGTGTCATCAAGTAACATCACTCCCTGTCACAAGCAGGAGGAGGAATTTTGGTACCACGGCTCCTGGTTCTGCACATTGCAGTAACCATAGGTGTTTTATTCTTTCCTTCTCAGAGATTTACAGATGAGCCGCTTGACTTTTAGGGACAGTTACCACTACAACCTTGGTGGACCGAGCAGGGAGGAATGTGCTCTCAGCAAGAAGTTATGAGAAGATACCAAGAAGGGCAGTCCTTGCAAATGCTGCAGTGACATTGCAGCAGTATGAAAGAGATAATGTAAGTTTTATCCACAGATCGGGTATCTTCTTAACCTATCAGCTGCAGATGAGGGGGAGGCACTGAGGAAGAGAAAGGAAAAACAGGAAGGCAGGGGAAGACTAGCAGCAGTCCCAGGCAGCCACCTACGCTTCTGAGGTGGCAGTAATGGCTGTCAGCCCCTGCTGCCCGGGCTGCAGCTCATGCCCAGATACACTACGAGGAACACCACCACTGCTTATTCTTCTTTGCCTCTGCAGGTGGAACTTACAGGCAGCACATACTGAGATTCAAGAAGACAACCTAAAACCATAATTCAGTTTCATGCTGAAGAAAGACATGTCCTCACCAGCAGAAAAGGATTACATTTACCTTGAACCACCACTTAGATTTATGCCTGTGACAAGCAACAATCTTTTCCTAATTTTTTTTTTTTTTCACTGATAATGATATAAAATAGAGTTGGACAAATATAGAAACAAGAGATTGTAGAACACAGCTGCCCTGCAGGGTTTTTTATTATTTTTTTTAAATCAATAAGCCCAGAGAGCAGAATTGCTATAAGCACTGCAGCTACATCCACTACCAGACACTAGCAATCTATAGGCATCATAGTAAATGACATTATTTAAAGAAAAAGCCAATCAAAAAGCTGTGGCTTTCCAAAGCATAGTGAGGTTTTTTTCCCCCCTTATCCCAGAATAAAGAGCACCTCAAGGCTGGTCTGGTATTGCCAGGTTAAGAGCTCCATGATCAGACATAAGCCGTGACAGGCTGCTGAACAGAGAAGATACAGGAGATGAGGAGTTAGTGTCTGACAGTATGAAAAACAGAAGCCAAGAAGAGATTTAAACACAGTTGGAAGTGATCAAAACCAGAGCCCAGAAGACAAATGAAGCCACAGCATGTTAAATGAGGCAAGTGAGTTTGGAAACATTTATGTATTTAGCTTCCTAACTAGAGCTCAGCTCCAAGGCAGAACTGTTAAACAACCACCTGATCAGAATATGTAAGAAAACAGCGTACAAGCTAAAACATGGAAGATGCATTTAGATGCATACAATAAAACTGTCAAGATTTTAGAAGTCCTACCATATAAATCAGAGGCTTTTAGTCTAAATGCAAAATAAGAATCAGTAAATCACATTTTCTTTTCAGGAAGTATTGGAAGGATTTCAAGATGTATTTAACTAATCTCACAATGTGTGTTTTTTTCCTTGGCTAATTTTCTACAAAAAGTAACTATTAGGAAATCAAAATATTATGGCTAAGCCTTGCTAATTGTTCTTATGAACAGAAAGGTAAAACCTCTCACACATGAAAAACGTAGGGAAGGATTTTGGAACATAAATCAGCAGAAACAAACGAAGACATTGGATCCTATTCCCCCCATGCACTTCAGTAGACCTCTGCATTTATCTATACTCAGTTTGATCCCAGTAAATTTGGGGCTAACTTCTTCCCATATTAGTAGCCTGCAAAAAACACTTTTTAAAACCCATGTAAGTCTTTACAGCAAACTCAAAAGAACAGAAAAGGGAAAAGGCAGCAGAGTTCCTCACTCTCCTGCCCATCCAAACTGGGCAAAGGCACTGCCTGGCACCCACACTCTGAGCCCAGATGGGAAGGGGCCAGCAGGCACGCTGTGCTCCTGCCCATTGCAGAGGTGCACGAACCGCTCTGCTCCAGCGCCGTGTGCCAGCCAGGGTCCTCTCCTGGAAACCCTGGCAGCATAAATACCCATGCCTAGCTCCTTCAGCACAGAGCTTGAAAGCTCCTGCGCTTCGTGCAGTCAAGATTTCCACTTTCCCAATAGCTTAGGCTCAAAAAATAGACTTTCTACCAAAGTCAAAACCCAGAAGAAGACAAGGTTTGGATTGGGAAATTCTTATGCTTTTCCAATTTTGTCTAAAATAATATTATCCTCTAGAAAAATGCATGGTTTTGGTAAATGAAATCCAGATCAAACTGACTTTGTTTGGCTGTAAGATTAACGCTGGGTTTGTATTTTTATAGAAATATTTTAGAGCAACACAAAGATTCATTTGGAGATACCTCAAATCAGAGAGAAAGCTTGTTCTTATTCTGCAACAGGAATATGAATTACATATAGCAGTCCAGTGTTCCATCATTACAGTCACCTCCCGCAGATCCAATCCCACAGCTTTTCCAAGATAATTGGGTGCCCAAACACTGTAGTACTCATAATTTATGTGAACAAAATACAGAGTTCCTTGACCCTCCGTTCCATTTCTTCTGCAGTATATACTGCAGAAAAAAATTGTTTTGGGATTCAGTAATTCATAAAAGTACACATATTCTGAGAATATAAAGCTTTTAATGTTAATATGGTAGAAATTAGTCATCTGCTTCTATAAAAAAGTAGGATATGTAACATAGAAGTGGAGAAAGGGTAGACACAGTATTTTATGTATGCGAACTGACCTCTTCATCTGTGCTGCAGCTATTGCACTTCATCTTTACAGAGTGCTGAGAAACCAAGAAGTTACATAACTTAGTAAAAAGCTGATAGGGCCAGTGACATCTCAAATCCCACTGTGTGAAAATTAATTACAAGATGTGAAAAGAAAAAAAACCTCTTAGGAACCAAAATCTCCATCCCATAATATATCCCTATATATATGTCTATTTTTAAATAAGAATGATCAACAAAACTTTAAAGAAAAAGGGAGTGTGGGAGGGAAGTGGAAGGACAGGCAGAGCAGAGAAGGAACAGAATGATCACAGATTGTTTCAGGATTCTGTTATGATGAAGTAAAAAGACAAATCATTTTGATGACATAATTTTAATTCTGTTTATGCTAAATAGTAAATAGGTAAAATAATAGTGACTTACAACATGGTGCTTACTTGGAATAAGAAATCCAAACAATTCTTGTATACCTTTGTAGGAAAGCATATGCTTTTTTAACCTGGAAACACAGCACAGTCCTACTTAGATCAGTCTGCACTTTTTTAAGGGAGAAGTCCCATCAAAAAAATGTAAAGCTGTCTTTGATTGGAGGCAGAAAGCTTGAACACAGCAAGCTTGAACACAGCAAGCTGGAGAAACACGTACTTGCCCTAGCTGCACAACAGTGTCCTTCAGGAAATAAAGAGCGGTTTAATTTACCAGTAATCTTTATGTAATCGGGTCGGCTACCAGCTGAACCTGGAATCTGCTAAACTTGCTTTCACAGGAGTATTTTTTACTCCCCACATTATATTCAATATATTTTAGAAGCATAAAGATAAAGAAATGTTTACTGCATTTTGTTTAGCAATTTCAGGATTTCCCACCACTCAAACAGCAGCAGTAGAATTTTAATGACTGGGAAACTGCAGCAGTGTTGTAAGAGAAAACTGTAATGCAGCAAATCACTACTTCTGTGAGTTTCCTTCACTGTAACTCTGGTCTTCTAAATCTGCTACAGTGTCAGTACAAATTTCTTTAAAATACAGCTTCTAGCAGAGATTAATTAAACAACAACAAAAAAAAAATAATGGAGAACTTACTCATATTCTGTAGTTACAATACCTGGGAAAGATCTAATCAAAAGCAGAATTTCCAAATAGCTCCCACTGCCATCTGATGATATGATTTCCTTCTTTACTTCCTTCTCTTTAACTAAAATGCCTTTGCATTTTAAAATAGCCACATGTTCACCATACCCTCCTGCCAAAGATGCCTTCTGGGTAGCAATTAAATGTATAATTGAGATCTTCAAGACATGAGAAGGCAAATTCAGTGTCTTTTTGAATGGCTGCAGGGAATAACACAAATCAACTTTATGACCAGACACACTTTTGCACGCATGAGTTCAATATGAATCACACGACCCCTCATAAGCCCAAGGGGCTTCTTTGTCCATAAATAATGCTTCCAAGGTTTTCAGATAAGAGATTTTCAAAGCTTTAAGATGAAGTTCACAACTATATTGTGGATGAGATCATCAGTCAAATGTTAAGATTTTAAACTTTTCACTGATGGTAGATATTTGAGGCTATATTTGTATACAGCCATGTTGGTCCAAAGAAGACTTGTATTTCTCCTATCATTTTGTTCACTAGACATTAGTGAAGCTGGACTGATCTTCCTTTGAGACACATTCCCCCATTTACTACTTAAGGCTTTTGCAGGAGACCAGCAGGAAGCACTTTATCCATATTGCTACGTTCTTGCAGTTGATATTCTCATTTATTCATCAGTGCTTTAGTTCACCACTCACACAGAGGAAAAGACTATTTAGTCACTCACCACTGCACAGGAGTCATTGATAAAACTGTGTCTCACTGGGGGTGACAAAGCTAAAACTTCAAGGTGCTGCTTCCAGCTTTTGTCAGAGCACTGTAAAATTGCAAAAACCAACAGTCCTGCCTTTTATCACTTCTTCCTACCACTAAATGCCTGAAAAGTTTCCAAACAAAGACAATATTAACTCACTACAGCTCTTTTCATCTCCCTACGTTCACATTCATACAAACGACCCACGATTCAGGATTTGAAATTAAGCTCAGCAGGCAGTAAGTGCTGTCTTTCATCTGGCTGACCCAACAAAACCACAGCAAGTCTTCTGCTTACCATGCTTAGCTGCCTTCTGATTCCTCCTCCATCAAGTGGACAGCACTACTCTGAAGATCCCCTCTATCTTAATCTCCTTGTTTCTCTCTAATACTTCTCCATTCATATTGCTCCACTTCCTCCATGATTACAGAACTAAAGGAGCACATAAGAAAAACTCAGATAAGAAAATTCATGGAACTGAGCAAAGCTACTTCAATACTATTTTTACATGGACTCTCCTCTGTGGGAGGGATTTCTTTATTTTTTTAAAGAAGAAAAGATGGATAGCTAAATAATATAAGCAGTAAGATTTTGGAAAGCTTCCAAGAGCAGAAATGTCAGGAGAACTACTGCAGATGTAGCAGCCTGTGCATTTCAATCAGGAATACAAGTAATGGCTACGAAATTAATTTAAACTGGCTACACATAACACTTCGATAAGTAACCACTTCCTTTTTGTTTCTTAGGCCTTTATCCTGCCAGCAGTTTGAAATTATCATCCCCCACCAGAGGCCTTTGCCCAGGAGAGCAGGACTCTATCACAAAAGATGTGCCCAAAAGAGCTGGGATGTCCCTGTCTTGTCATTTCAACTTCTCTCCCTCTTGCTTCAGCAGACTCCTCTCCCACCCCAGAGGTCCATTCTGGGAGTTCCATGTCTTCTGCATCCTTAGTTCTTCCCTTCTTCTCTCTCTCTCCCTCCTCCCTTTCTTATTCCTTCTCTTGGGAGGCAATGAACTGCAGGACATAGATACCTGTTTAGTCCCTCTTGAGATTTAGGGCTCCTTTTTCCTCTAGGAGGATTTTTCTGGTTGCAGTCCTACAGTCCTCATTAAAGTACCCCCACCTGCATCCTCTCTGTTCTGCTGGAGCAACAAGAGGAAAAGAGAGACAGGGTGCCATCAGCATGGAGGGCAAAGCAGGACCCAATGACCAGATTAAATCTTTTGGAGGCTGAGGTGTTATACACACACACAAAACGTAAGAGATTATTGACGTCTGTGCTCCTTAGTTTCTGATGTATGACCACCTTATTCAGGCTACTTGAAAAATTAGGACAGAGAAAATCAAGTCTGTATGGGACAGACTTTCCATTACCATTTTGAAAGATTTACAATTATATGGGAAAATCCCAAAAGTGAGCAGTACTTGTATGGCAACAGAACATGAGAGACATAATTAATAAGACAGTGCTCTCTCATTCCTTCCACTTCCCTCCCAATATTTCCTAAAGGTGGAGCCAAATCAATGTCTGCATGATTTCAGCCTGGAAGATGCTGTGCTTCATGCTGGACCAGTGCCCAATCAGCCCCCAAGCTCCTCACCGCAGGCACACCCCTGGGCTTTCCAGGTCCCTAAAGAGGTTAACATAGACACCTGGCTGCATGTAGCATCTTACATGATCATTGTGTGTTCGGGGCTTTTTTGTTGATTATTTCCCCCCCACGAATGTCTTTAAAACAAAAGGTATCCTCTCTGTTAATTTAATAATGTGCATGTGTCTTTATAAGCCAGCTAGAATTCTCTTACCCATTAGCCCATTTATGAGAAAATTAGAGAGCTTTAATACCAAAGCATAAAGTTAGAAGCATGTTTGTTGGTCAAGACAGTGCAACCACTCTTATACAAAAGGCACACTCCATTCAGAAACTGTAGGTACTTTCAGATACCATGTACCAAAAGGAACAGCTGGTTTTAACATATTCCTATACTAAGCAAAACAGGTCCTGTATTAAGAAATGACAGCAGCTTTCAAAAATCATTTTTTTTGTGGAGTCACTCTAAAAGCAGGAACCCTCAGCAAAACAATCTATTTTCTAAGTGACTTTCTCAGCAGCCACTTGCCATGACACTGACGTCAGCCATCTCTCAGGTCAGTGCCCGTCTCTCGTAATAAGATTATCTCTTGTCACTCCATAATTACTGGTGCTTTCACAACTGACAAATCAGGAGAGTCTTTAATCAGTGCTATTACCTGAAAAGCCTGCTTGCTATAAAGCTCTGTGTTTTAGGAATGGGTATCAATTCAGCTCTGAAATTAGTAAAAGAGAAGGCTGAACATTTCCTCCTGCAGGTGTAAGTGTCTTGACCTTCCTCTACCCTGTGAACCAAGACTGTCAAAGAGGCCACATTGCCACTGCCATAGCCAACTCCCTTCATCAAAGCTATTAAGCTTGTCAAGGAACTACATCAAGGGTTTGGTTTTGCTTTCTTTTACCCCTAGACACTCCGTGGAGGAGGAACACCTTAATTAACTGCTTTTCTCTGCCTCTCATCCCATCTTCTGTCCCTCCTACCAAACAGGCCACATGGAATAGGCTGGAATCACAACTGGAGCCAGTTGCCTTCCCTCACCACAAGCCATCTACATTCTACTTCAGTGACTCATCCAGGGTAATCACATAAATAAGAATTCACCAGTTTTTCTGCAAGTCACATTTTATTTTTCATGCTCTTCATTTTCACCAGCAGTTGTTCAGCATGCTAGCTAGCTCTTAGAGCCAACTTGACACATGAGATGTGAGAAGACGGTGAACCACAAAACTCATCATGGGTAACAGGCTTGTGAAACTGCAGTTTGAAAGAAACCTTGCAAAAGAGATCACTGCCTTATAGACCCCCTGAATCACACTTTGCAGTTTTAGAGAACAACAGGGGTTTAATCTGCTGGAAACTGAGGAATGTTTCCAGCATTCTCAGCAACTGAGGAATGATATGTCTGTTCATAGGTAGGTTAGAAGCACTGAAGGTCAATTCTGAAAGGAGGCACACATCCCTAATTTCCCAGAAGAAAACCAGTTTGAGAAATAAACACTTCTTGCATTGACATTAACTATAAATAGCACAGGGAGGCAAAGCAATACCAGGGCCATTATTGAGCATCTCTGAAGTTCAGAAAGCAGGTGGCTAAAAGTGACATTTGGAAACAGATAGGCATTTTATTCCGATTTAGCTGTCATTTACAGGAAGAGGGAATATGAAAGGATGAACTAATTTGGTTATTTACCCCATAAAATGATGCATCATTGACAACACCTAAACTTGTTATATTTAACATCATGTAAGAGTGATCTATCCTTGTGACAACTGTCTTTTAAAACAAAGCTTTAATAAAAAAAGGAAAAAAGGAGCACATTTATGTTTCTATTTGATTCCCAGATCCTGTAATAAAATTAATGTTCCAAAGGCCATAACAGTAAAATTTGGTGATTATTTTAATTGCTTTGGCCTCTTACCTGCTTCTTAAAAGAAAGGTTTCAGTTGGGAACAGGCTGACCCCTAGTCTAAATTTTCCTTCTAGAAATGGTATCTAAGGGACATATATTGTATTTCAGCAGAGTTTTAAAAGGTGGGATGTAAATTTAGGAACTGATATCACCAATGACCTTAGGTTTCACCATTTTCCTTTACTAAAACAGCACTGATCGTTAAGTTCACCTTCAAAACAAACCAAAACACATCATGCAGCCCATGGTGTTAACATCTATGCTATTATAAACAACTATTAATGTGGTTTTGTTCTTCCCTAATGGTTTCTTTCTTCCTGTCCTTTCAAGGACAATACATGGACAGCCTTATAACTAATACAGGTCCTGTCCATTGCTCTTCTTCACTTCCACCTCAAAATCCATCAGATCAAATTTCTCCATCTTGCAATTTATGAAACAGAAGTGTATCATTAGAGGGACTCATTTCCTAAAGTAAGTGGGTTGCTAACATCCTTCTTTGTGTAACACAAAGGACATTACCAAAGAAGTACCCAAATAAGAAATAGCTATCTATCTAAATAAATAAATAAATAACATTAAATCACTCATGCTACATTTTCAGCTTGGTGTTTTCTAAGAAGCTATATATAGAGCACCACCTGCAAACCCGACACTAAATTGCTTGGTATCCTCTTGAGAAAAAATGTCTCATTGTAATTTCTCTTGTTCCCTCATAATATAAAAGGTACAGGAGAGTACAGACATTAAAGCACGTGGTCATAACTGAAAGAATACATTGAGACAGAAATCACTGTTTAGAAATGTGGAGCAGAAGAACTTCCAGCCTCTGTAAAATTTATTGATGAAGGCAGACACATCAGCAAATTGATACGGCAGTCACCTCTCTCCAGTCATTTAGGCAGTGCTTAAACTCAGCTTCCTACTAGGGAACTTTTTGCATCACTGGTCAGAATCTTCCCAGCTGAAAAGCTACAGGTTCACTTCTCCATGCTTGCCACTAATCCTTCACGTTTCCCTACTGCCCTACACCCACCAAGTGAGTGGAACACCTTTCTATGAGACATGCAGCAAGATCATTGTGCTCAATTCCAGATGTTACAGCTGCAGGAGCTTGTGTGCCAGGACATTAGATAGCATTTTAAAAGTTAAGATGCATAAATAAGCAAATAAGAGATAAAGGGATGTGCTGTGCTTGTCACGACATGGACACTCCAATTCATTTTGTCTTAGCAACAGTTTTAGCATCAACCTGTCAGGAAAATTAGTGCATATACTGCATCCACACTGCTTTGGAAAGCAAAGCTTTATCAAGTATACCAGCTTGGTAGGTATTTTCCAACTTCAATTGACAAAAAGTGGTTACACAGTGAAGTACAATATTTCTTCTCTCATTACTGACATTGACACGTTTCCTGTGCATTCAGGAGGAACATTTAGAATCAGACCACTGAAAAAGCACAAGTTGTCTCCATTTTCTGTTCTCTGCAGCACAAATGTTTCTCTTCAGCAGATTTCTCTGCTTTGAAAGGCAATGCAATCAAATTCTGAGCAGGAAAATGGAATTATTAGTTCAAGCCATGAATTGCACTGTAACAGTGAAGCAACCATATTCCTATTTAGAGGAACATCCTGATGTTCAAAAGCACTGAACAGCCAGAAACATCTGTTGAAATTAGAGTTAGTGCTCAGAACCAAAGCTAAGTAATACTTAATTTTAAATGTTTGCATTGAATGAGGAGACTAATTTCAGCATTCAAGATGTTTAATCCAGTATTAACCTCCAAACTCTGGGATTTGAGTTTGGTTTGCTCATAAACAGAGTGAATGACTTCGCTCCCACCTTTACCCCGCAGTTGCTCCCACCTCCATCTCTGTGGTGCAGCGTGCTGGGCAGGCTTCTGGGCTAATGTAGCAGGGGTCCAGAAAATCAGAAGTAAACCAGGCAGAGCACAGGAGGGTTCCTGTGCAAAACCTCCCTGCACTGCACACATATGGCATCTGTCTATGACATTCATCTTCCACGATCATAATTACCATCAAATATAAAGGGAGAAAACTAAGGACAAAACAGAAGCCACCAGCCATGCAAGGTGAAGGCAGCCAACCAGGACACTGAGCAGTTCTGGACAGTGACACCTGCAGCAAATACAAAACCAACTGTCTCTCTCTGACTGAAGCCTAATGGCTGATATGACAAATTAATTTTCATTAACATAAATCTATGACATTAAATAAGGGCCCCTAGTGATGGGATGTGTGTTCTATCTAATTAACATAAATCGAGCGGTGAGTCCAGGCCTCAGAGATGAAGGCTGGCATGTGGTACACAGGCATAGGGTTCCTGAGCTTCCTTTGGAAGACCAGGTCCCTCCTCACTCCCCACCAATCCACATTTGTAGCAAAGCTGAGTTGTGACAAGTCTATTTATTAGTAAATCAAGGCTACTGAGAAGTTGCCATCACCTCTGCACAACTATCTGCACAAAGCTTGTATTTCCTGCCACTGTTTTTTAACCTTTTCTCTTCCTGTGTTCACAGACTCATACTTGATCTACAGTTTCCCAAAACAGCACTTTTAGAGTGTCCTCTAAAGCTTCATGTCATAGAAACCACCCACAGCTGAAAGGTATCTTGGTATAGCCAAGCCTCAAGCCTGGCCACTCCATGGATACAGAAAGAATACCCTACAGTGTGACTCAAGCTGATCCCTTCTTCCTCAGGGCCATATTCCATTCCCAGTGCTCACTGCTTCACCTCAGCTCACTTCTTTGTTAACTAGAAGTGGTATCTGCGTACACCAGGGAAACTGTTACCTGTACCCCCACCTCCAGCTCCCCAGAACACCCACCTCAAACAGGACAAGTAAGAATCAGCCAAAAGTGGAACATACATGGCAGCATGGAGGAGGATTCAGATACTATTAAATAAATCTCTGGAGCTTCCACTACTGCTCCTGAGGAGAGGCAGGAGTGATATACCACTAACACAGCATCCTCAGAAGCCTCTGGGAAGAGAGTAAATACTATGCGGCTCCTCCTGACAGTAGATCTGACCTTTCATTCCTTTGAGTGGACAGGGATACCACAGAAGCATACAAATCCTTCTGCCAACAATGGTCAACATATATCTGCTATGTATAAATAGTTGCTCTCCTCGCATGTTCAGTACCTATGCATCCTCTTGTGCCTTGCAGGACAAGTATTGTAGATTAGCAAAGCCTGACTGGCACAGGTTTAAGGCCTAAATATATCTCAAGTCAGGTACCTCAGCTGATAAATTTTCCAAACCCTTACAGCAAAGGAAAAATCTAAAAAAAAAAAGCATCACTATTTTTAATGCCAACTTTTTATTTCTTTTTCTAGAGAGGATTGTAAAAGAATTAGTCCCAAATTACAACAGCTATTTCCCATCTTAAATAAGCTGTTTAAGAAAGCATGACTTGCAGCAATAAAGAAAGGAGCTTGGAAAATCCAGAAAATAAGGTCCTGATGTGGCAAAAAAAAAAAAAAAAAAGCAAAAAAAAAAGCAGAAGTATGCTTGCAAACTCATCAGGGGTTCCTTTGTTGCCAGTAAGGGATGATGACACGCAGACCACTTTCACTCAGTTCAGGATACAATCTATTTTGATCCAACATACATTAAGGCCAAATTCTTGTACGAGTTTAAAAAGAAGCAGAACCATTTACCTGATCCAGCACTACACTCATGAGGCTGGAACTGAGGCTTGCATTTCTGTAGGCACACAAAAGAACAGCAACTGCGAGGAGAGACTGTGGCACATTTCCCATGCTGCCACGTCGTGCTCTGACCAAGGCTGGACTCTGCAGGCACACAGAGATGTCCATTGCAACCTCACAAAAATGTCCATTGCAGCCTCACTACTCTGCTCTGCCAGGAATACAAGACTTATATGTAACTGGAGGCAAATTCATAGACTTCTGAGCCCTATCACAACTGGTTTAACAACCCTTTATCTATTCACCATATTGCCTATTGAGGAGAATTGAGAATCAGGCCCATTGCCAGGGTTCCTGGTACCTGGTAGAGCTATGCCAGAGAAATAAAGCTTGGCCATAGGTAGCAACGTTAATGTTTAACTTTGTAAAACTATGATAAACATTTTGTCAGCCTCTCGTTGAACCTTGCTTAAAGAACTGTCTATAACTCCATATATCTACTGCTCATAAATCTCCCATAGTGGAGAAGCAAAGTAGGGCAAGCAATAAAATACCTGTCTTTATAAACTGAGGGATAAAATGAAATATTAGCTAAGGAAAGCTCTGAACAACTGGGGGTTATTTATTTATTTACCATCTTGTAATATGTGGAGGGTGACAGGGCCATTCATTCTACATCACCACCAAGTATGTTGTGTCCCTCACTAGATAGTCATGCTATTTGGAAGAACTCTAAAGATTTCACAATTCTAAATTTAAATCTAACATTTGCACAGTAAGAACACATCTGTCTGCAACGGGGAAACTTTGGATATCCTTTAGGGTAAATGGTCCACTCTGCTCTCCTGCATGCTCTCCCAGGTCAACTGACAGAATATACACATTTGGTGAAGAATATTATCTGACATGCACTGTAAATTCTCAAAACAGTTAATACTACACCTTTACATCATGGGAACGTAAGACGTCCATAGTCCACTGCAAGCATGAGCAGAAGCTATATGCACTTGAAAGTAAGGCTATGTGAAATTAATCCTTTCGATCTCTCATTTTCTGTGAGTTATTCCACTATTCTTTTTCCTTGTTTCTTCATTCTAAATTTGCTCTTGATATTTTGAACAAGCTTTAAGTGATCACAAATATTGACCTGGTCCTCAATTAAATAATTTGGCTCCTGTGCATTATCACTTTCTTTAGTCTCTGTCTTCCTTGTTCCTACAAAACCTACACCTTACTTCTTTATAACTTGTCATTGTTCTTCCCATTCTTACATCTCATTTATTTTCATATAATCATAGAATACCAGGTTGAAAGGGACCTCAAGGATCATCTAGCCCAACCTTTCCTGGCAAAAGCAGAGTCTAGACAAGGTGGCCCAGCACCCTGCCTAGCCGAATCTTAAAAGTGTCCAATGTTGGGGAATCTGTCAGTTCCCTGGGGAGATTATTCCAGTGGCTGATTGTTCTCGTGAAAAATTTTCCTCGTGTCCCATCAGAATCTCCCAGGAGTAACTTTTACCCATTACCCCTCACATTTTCCATGTGACACCTTGTAAAAATGGAGTCTCCAACATCTTTGTAGCCACCCTTTAAATCCTGGAACATGGTGATAAGGTCTCCCCATGGCCTTCTTTTCTCAAGGATGAAGTTTTTGGCATCTCTGGCCAATTTCAATTTCAGTTGAGCTTTTTCTTTTCTAACTGCATCTCTACACACCCTGGCAATGCCCTTGTAGTTCTCAATGGATATTCATCCACTTTTCCATCTCTGGTATGCTTCTCTTGGTTTTGAGCAGACTCAGAAGTTTGAGTTAAGCCATGGGAGTCTCTTGCTCCACCTACTTCCCTTACCTTTAAAGAGGATTAACTGTTTTTGTGATTCCAGGAGAGTGTTCTTAAAAAACTCCTAGCACTCACTACCTCCTTTATCCTCCATGGAAGCTTCCCATGGAATCCTTCTCAACTGAGCTCTGAGTGAGCTGAAGTTTGTTCTTCTAAAATTGAAAACCTTTGTCTTAGTCCTAACCTTCAGCATGCTCAGCAGGATCCTGAAATCCACAATATTGTGATTACTGCAGCCAAGACTATCACTAACTGAGATATTACAAAGCAGGTGTTCTTGGTTTGTGAGTAGCAAGTCCAACAGTGCCTTGTTCCTGGTTGGCACATCTAACATTTATATGAGGAAGCAGTCCTCTACACATTCCAGGAACTTGATGGATGGCATGTGAGCTGCTGTATTGTTCTTCCAACAAATGTCTGGGTAGTTGAAATCACTCCTAAGAACCAGCTTCTCTTGACCCAAAGCTTGCTTACGTCACCCAAATATTGCTTCGATGGCCTAATCATCTTGGCTTGGAGGTGGGTAGCAGATGCCTACTGTAAGATCCCCCTTGGAGATGACCCCTTTGATCTTGACCCAGAGGCACTTGATAGGGCTTCCACAATCACCATAGTTGATTTTGATATATTCAAGGCTCTCCTTAACATAGAGTGCAACTCCTCCACCTCTTCCTCCTTGCTTGTCTTTACAAAACAGACGATAGCTATCCACCGTGATCCCCCAGTCATGTGAGTTGGGCCACCATGTTTCAGTTATTTCTCTATCATACCTTTCTGACTGGGCATGGAGCTCCAATTCTTCTAGTTTGTTCCAGAGGCCACATGCATTGGTGTGCATATACTTGAGGAGGTTGGTCTTCTGGCTCTCATCTTGGGAGGCAGCTAAGGAACACTTGTAGCTGCTCTGGTTGGCCTGACTTATTCTCCAGTCGTGTGGAATGACGTGAGTGTCAGCACTTTGGACCCCACCCTCCAAGTTCTTCAGTTTAAAGCCCACCTCACCAAGTTGTCCAGCCTGCTGCCGAAGACTCCCTTGCCTCTTCTAGACAGGTGGATCCCATCCCTCCTTAGCAGCCTATATTCATCAAAGAACATCCTGTTGTCATAAAAGCCAAAGCCCTCATGACGGCGCAAGCCACAAAGCCAGAAGTTGATTTGCATTACACATCTATTTCTGGATGCACCCTTTCCTCTAACCGGTAAAATGGAAGAAAAGGTAACTTGGGCACTAATACTTTTCCCTTGTACTCCCAGGGCCTTGTAGTCTTCCTTGATTCTGCCCAGGTTCTAGCTTGCAGTGTCATTCATGACCACATGAAAAAATAGCAATGGATAGTAGTCTGTGCTCTCGACAAGTTGTGGCACCCTTTCAGCAATGTCTCAGACCTTAGCTCCTGGAAGGCAGCATAGCTCTCATGATCCTTTGTCAGGCTGGCAGATGGGTGCCTCAGTGCCCCTCAAAAGAGAGTCACCCACTACAAGAACTTGTTGCTTCCTTTTGTGGTATCCACTGTGTGCTGCTGGTACAGTTTCTCCTTGCAGATCCTGCTCGTGGGTGTCTACAGCTGTTAAAGCTTCATGTCTGGTTTTGACTGCAATGCTGGAGGATGGGGACTGAAGCAGTCCTGCTTTTGTGGGTCACCAGGGTCCAAGATGCCTCATTCTCTGTGGTGTCTGCCACAGGAAGGTGGTTCTGAAATCACTTGTTTATCTCCCTCTTGGCCCCTCTAATGCTGTGCAGCCTTTTAACTGTTTCCTGCAACTTGGCCACCTGATATTAACCTGTGCACATCTTTTGCAGGTACTTACCTTTTCTCCAGGAGAAGGGTCTGAGCACTCGTTGCAACCTACTGTCTGCACTGAAGTCTCCTTCCTTACCAGTTCTGTCTAGGTGGAAGCATCAAACATAGCAGGAGCTTTCTCTGTAAAAACACTGGTTTTAACTCTGAGGCAAGTGCCCACCATTGTGGCAGAGACCTCCCGAGCTGGTAGGGTGCCTACACCATTCCTGTGCAAACTGCCCGGCAAACTGCTGTGCAAGGCCCTGGCTGAGGTGCCACAGCCTGGTCACAGCACTCCTGGCCACTTGCGCTCCCTGGGCAGCTTTTTATAGCCGTGGGGGTGGCCACGGTTGCTCTGGCCATGCCCAGGCCCCGTCAGTGTCTCCCGTGGGAACTGCCGGTGCCTGGTGGGTCTCTCTGCTGCCCTGGCATTTCCCTGCCCCTCAGGGATCTCTGGCACAGGGAAAAGCCCCTGTGCACTGAGATCTGCCGCTCTGCTGCAGGTCAGGCCAGCTCCAAAGCATTTTATGACATTATTTCTCTTTCCATTTTCATTTATCAGAAGACTGCGAAACAAAGTTTTCAAGAATTTTAGTTTTACAATGTACTAATGCTACCTTAGGAATGCTTTAGAAAAAACTTTGAACTGATTAAATTTTTTGTGAACCTCTGTTCTCTCTGCAGGAACATTTTTAAGTCCTATCATCATAATGTTGCATAATCAGCAGTCAGAACATCACGTGGACACAGATTAATTCTGCCTGCAGCAGTGGGCTGCATGAAGGGTTCAGACTGATGTTACATCACTCATCACATCTTTTCTATCTGACGATCTAGAGTAACCTTGCAGGAATTCATTTCCCACAGAAATCATTAATCAATAATATTAATGTCAGAACAGGAACATTTATTGAAGAAAAATTTGGGAAAGGCTCAGAACAAAGAAAAGGCAACAATTTATAATATATCCAGACAAATATGGGTTTTTTTTCTCACTCTGTTGAATTACTATAGCAAACCCTTCCTCTCCATGGCATGTATTGACAGCTCGCCTCCCAATTTACTCCATTCCAAACGAACCAGTAACACAAATCATAACTGGACCTGTCAGCCTGTTAGTGTGGCACCCAAGCAGAAGCTTAAAATGCCAACTATATTCAAGAGGTTTTTCACAGAAACAACTCTGTTGGAAAAGATTTAAGGGAACCAAACAGAAGAGCAATGAAGATTTTTGTCTACAGTCTAATCGGCTTAATTACACTCCTGTAGGGCTGCTTTATCCTGCTGACCTGCAGGTGATCAAACATGTAAGAATATGCCACTGCCCATCATGGTCATCAATGCATCAGAGCATACCTGTCCTCCTGTCACTACTGAATGGGACAAGACCCATAATGTAGGTTGGGAAAGGGATGGTATAATACATGCTCCTTTACCTGCTGCTCAAACAGTAGCAGCTAGGGCTGTCTCTGCTAACAGCATGCAGCCTCTGTGAACCCCTGAGAATTTCTCCGGAAACCCAAAAGAAATGTATCTTATAAGCTCAAGTTACTTAAGAGAGAAATCTCTGTATTACACAAAAAGGTCTGGATTCATCCTGCCTAACTGAAACTGTAAATGTCATCCTACATACCTCACACTTATGGAGAAAAGAGACATCACCAGGCTCCCATTCAGGTCTTAGAAGAGCTGAATCACTTCCTGGAGATGATTCTTTCTCTCTCTGGGGACTATAAAAGGAGTCCAGGGCAACTCATCACAGAGTTATGCAAGATGGACTTCAGTGTGGCTGTTTACAGAAATTATGAGTGACCATATTTAACTCTATCAAGTCTTAAGAACTCCCTTCTTGAGAAATACTTAATAATGAAAAACAGAGCCAGGTAGTCTTAAATATAGCTTCTTCATTGCTAATGAATAAAAAAGTTAAGTTTTAAAAGAATTGCTTAATATTTTTTCTCTTCCTTTTGTAGTTTAAACAAAACTATAGAGCAATACATTACTGTGGCAAACACAGCAATACAGAACAAAAAGCAGAACACATCTGAATGTAGGAAAAAGCAAAAGCCATTACAGAAAATAATTAAACAGTTATAATGGATTCACACATGGCCTTAAAAATGAATACTGGTTTAATTAACATACAATGTTCTCAGAAAAAAGGCGAAGTGATAGTTCCATCACATTGTCCAAGCTACAGCTGGTTGGAATATTTTTTGATAGAACTGGAAGATATCTGTTCATATTCTTCCTAAAGTCTCCATAATCCCTGACAGATTTTCCAAATGCTACCTGGAATCCAGTACTTAGAAGGTACAATGTGAAATTCCTCGTCAGAAAAAGCTTGCCTCCTCTTCATAAACAACTGAGCTAAAAAGTATATTTACAGGCATTCAGGAATAAACTCTTTACTGAATGTATGACCTGATTCAAAGTCAGTCTATCTGTTTCTCTCTGTATCAGTGGATCAGGACTCTGTGGTATATCTTCAGGACGTGGGACAAGTATATAGCCATACTAATACAATGACAATCCTAATGGTACTGAACACTACTTTTACAGTTTTTCATTTTGTATAGGACAATTGCACATGGTAGATTAAAAATTCAAGAAATCATGTTCCTCCCTTTCTAACAAATATAATATTGTCTTCTCTCTACTCGCTCCCCCCCCCCGAGATAATTTCTCTGGATTTTGCCTTTTTAAAGACAGGGCAAAACAAATGCACTCTTTTCAAAATTTCTTCTACAAGCCCAAAAGCTGGTGGTTCTCACATATAAGAGAGTCAATGAAAAAGATTGTATTTATCTGAGAGTTTGTCGCTGGAGTAGAAACAAACAAGAGTTATACAGCTAACAGAAACTAGGCATTAAGAGTCAAGTGACAGCCTGAAATTATTGGAAAAGCCTGAACTTCTTATTTTTAGAAGTTAGTAACAAATGCTTCCCATTTCCTTTAACAAGTACCATGGTGTGAGATTTGCTTTTGCTATATATATTATTTTAATTATTTTTAATGAAAACCACAACAAATACTGCAGGAAACTGATTAGTCTGGGAGAAAACATCCTGTTTAGCAAAAGCCACAGTAATTTTTACTTCAGTGGAAACTGTCCTATAGCTCCTTTCCCTCTCTTGAGAGACTCTGAGAACTCTGAATATTGGTAAGGCTATAAATACCGAATAGATACATATATTTAGACTTTCCTGCACTTAATATGAAGTAAGCAAGTGGACTGGTTTAAAATGCAATCTGGCCTTCCATCTGCAAACAAAGCAAGACTCTATTCCATCCATTTATAATAAAGGGGATACATGATGAGGCATATTCTCAGAACTCAACAAACTTTTCATCTTCTGGCTTTTTTTTAGAGATACGGGATAGAACGAACATACAAGAACCTTAATTTAACCTCTCTCTCTTCCCAGCCTCAACTTCATTCCAGACCCCTCTCCTTCCCCCTTCCTGGTCTCCTCTCCCCCTGCTACCACCGTGGGTTACGCTCAGCCCCTTGGGTGAGGTGATGGGCGGTGCAGGAGAGGTCAGAGCACAGCAGTTTGTCTTAGCCGCTCTCTGCTTCCCACACTTCCCTTCTGCTGCTCCTCCCTATTTGTTTCTTCCACTTCGGCATGGGTCCTCCACGGGCCGCAGTCCCTTTGGGGGTGCACCTGCTCCCACACGGGATCATCTGTGGGCCACAGTTCCTTTGCTGTGGAGCACCTCCTTCCGCTCTGGCCTTGTTCTTCCCTTTGGTTCCTCTCTCTTCCTTCTCTCCATATTTTTGCCCTTTCTTTAATGTTTTTGCAGAGGTGCCACCAGGTTAGCTGATGGGCTCAGCCGTGCCCTGCGCTGGGTCCATTGTGGAGCTGGCTGGGACCTGCTGTGTTGAGCACAGAGTAGCCCCTGGCCTCTTCTTATAGAGACCAGCCCCAAAGCACCCCTCTACCAAAACCTTGGCATGGACACCCAATACAACTGCTAAGTGTAAGAAACACACCAATGATTTAAAACATTTGAAATAAGGCTCTTGTAATTGTAAACAGGAAGCATGGAGGGTAGTTTTAAAATACGTGCTGCATTCTCAACAGTGTAAAATATTTACCTTACTAAAACCAATGCAACAGAAATATCTTGTAAGAAGTAATAAAAATAGTCAAATGAGAAAAATAAGATACAAATGCATTTCCTAGGTTTTCTCAAACTAAGCACTGATGTGAGACACACACAAACCTGCAGTTTGGCACAGTCTTATTCCCCCCTGCTTACCATCAGTGGCTATACAACTACTGTTTTTAAAAAGAGCAAAACTTCAGTTTTTAAAGAAAAGTGGTGGTGGTAAGCCTGCACTGGCACTGCCACACATCTTAAAAAAAATAGTCACAAATGTGACTAAAAGTCAAAATCCCATAGACTCAGGAAAATTTCCAAAAAAGAAGTTATTAATCTGCAACCTATTGCTTATGACTGGAGTAGTGGATTTCTCAGAAAGCACTGATGAATCTATGATTGCTTATTGTATTGATATTTAACAGGAGAAGAATCAGTATTTTTCTCTGAAAATTTGGTTTCTAAAAGTTTTTCCACTTCTTAGATTTCTACTGATAAAATTTGTTAAAAAAGAGAGTGATGTTACATCATTTGTTATTCCATTACTAAAACCTTCCTATTTAGTGCTATTTCGTAGCTTTATCATACTTTCTTTGTTTAATACATAGTTATTAGCAGAAGAACTCTGGACAAATGTAGTTGATGGCTTTGGTCATCTGTTTCTCAGGTTCTGTTTAGGAAAATTGTAAAGTTTTGAGAAACAGCTTCTAAAAAAAAAATGTTTTCCCAGTCAGGGCTTCTTTTCTCCCCTCCGTATTCCAATTGTATCTTGCAGCTTCCAATTACTATGCTTACCTAGAAGGGGAGGGAAAAGCCCCACAAAGCTTTTGTTACATAAGTCTCTGCACATCATGGGGTGAATTGGCCACAAACCTTTAGGCTCCCTGGGGTACTTCTTTCAGACAGCTTATTTTACTGGCTTCTTGTGGAGTTCAAAGCCCATATGAGCTACTGCTGCACACAACATTTGCACACACCTCTTGGTGGTGTTTTGGAGAAGATCAAAGGACAGCAAACTGCACTGCTTTTGAAACTCTTCTTGATATTTATTGAAAGTAAAACAAAGAACAACTCTGGGAAACTTTTCCTGCAATAACCTAATCATGCAGTAAATCTGATACAGTCATGATGTATTCTGTTTGACAGTATCTGACATGAGTTATCAAAGGCATGAAAGCAAATGTGAAAACACATCAAAGTATTGTTTGAAAATGGCAACAGAAGAGTTCAGGTATTGAACTAAAGCTACTTTATCTAGCAATAAAGCAAATTCCAGAGTATTTCAGTGGTCAGGTGAATTACATTCTTACGAACCTGCAAATAGTTTTTCCCATAAAAACAAAGTCTTAATAATATCCCTGATGCTTATCTTTCCCACACATGCCTAAATCTAACAATTCATCTCAAACCTGAATTAGGTGCTAATAACACACTACTGCACAAATCTCTAACGTGTTCTGGGTATCAACCAGGATGCTCTTAGACACAGTAAATCCCTACACCCAAAGTGTGCTTCAACCGCGCACAGTTTTCTACACAGCTTCCCAAAGGCCAGACTGCCTCAGGGCAGCTGCAGGAGAGGAGTCAGAGGTAGAGGCAGATCCGCCACCACGTCAAACTGGACAGCTCAGGCAATGCCTTTCAAGGGCTTGCAAGCTAACAGAAAGGTTCAAGTTCTTAGCAGAGACATACTGGAGATATACTGGAAGGCTGCAACATACATCACAGCATGTTCTTAGTTTTTTGTTCCTTGACATCAGTGGTTCCTCCTCTTCCTGGCTCGGCTACTAACAAGGTACCAAACATACTTTAAAAATCCTGCAGCACAGCTGGACTTAGTATGTTTAAGAACAATGATCTGATCCTGATTTCTCACCGTGTTCAGTGGTAGGATCTTGGAGTTTGTTTCATTACCTACTGTCAGTGACTTCAAAACTGAAGAGCAGATGATATGAATATATGCCTTACATGCAGAGTTATAACTTCAAGAACAAGTGGCATCAGTGCCTGTTCCAGATAGGAAAATGACACCATGGAAGTACCACAGAGCTGATCAGCCTCAACCACAGTGACACAAACAAGGCTATAAAACATGTGCAGTGACAAACGCATGTGTTCAGAGAGCTCAGTGATATATTATGCCAACCAGGACCAGGCAGATCTGCAAAATTCCAGCTTCTTTTCATCAGTGACAGGAGGGCTTAAGTACTTACCTCCAAGATAACTCCTCCTCCTTATCTTTCCTCTGCCAGGAGGTCAGCTCTACCACAAGTCCCAGATGGGAGCACAGTAAGGTCATCAGCTCCTTCCTAAGGGCCGCATCAAATAATGAGATCAGCCCAGCCCTACTTATTCAAGGTACGCATATCTTTGTTATGACAACTAGTTCACACATAACTACGTGTGCTTCTAAAGCACACACATACGCAAGCTTGGCTTTGCTGAGGTAGATGATGACAGCATACATCTAAAACCACTTTCAGCTTCTCTTTGAAAATAAATTTCCTTTCTTGGCTAGCACTGTTTATTCAGTGTGGAAGAGTCACTGAGTTTAAAAGCAGGATGACTCATACTTGTTTAGATATTTATAAATTACCTGCAGTTAAGGAAGATGTTAGGAAAAAATGTCAGGAAGGTTAAAATACTGTTCTCTGAAGGTGCGGTGAATTGACAGCTAATGTATTAATTTCTGAGAGCAACTAGTTGAGCATTAAAATCAAGGTGACTTGGGATTTTCCCTTCATCATTTTATCAGTGTATACCACTTGCTAATAAAGACCTTTTACATATAAAGCAGAGAGTTTTGTAAAGAAACTTGCACTGTTTAAACAAATAGAAAACCTGATATGGATTGTCTTGACATTGCACCCTCAAAATGGCATCTCAGCACTGTCATTTTACAGCAAAGACACACAATTATGGCAGATAGGACTATGGGATTGATTTAATTATGCCCAAATTACCCAGAGGAATGTTGTTTCTTAGTCCTGTTAATCAGAGGACAACAATTTACCTACCACACACAGTGATATTTTCATTAATGTCTTTAGTTCCTCTACTTAACTTGCTTGAGTACCAAAGGCAGAAGAAGAAAGTTGTATCATACCATCCACTGTCTCACTGACTCAGCATGGTCCCAACAACCCACAGAAGATAAGACAGGCAGATAAACAGTTTTTTATGCCATGTGGAAGTGGTCACTCTTTTTACTCACTGGATGGTCTCACTGAGGTTTACTCCAAAACTTCTTTTCCTATCCCCTAGAAAAGGAGGCAAAACAAAGGAAATGCACAGCACACCAGCAGATAAATCGCCCTTCCTCTGCCCTTCATAGAAGCTGAGTAAAGACAAGCTAATCAGAGGGCAATTAGTTACAATTTGCACAATTTTGTCACTATAAATAAAAGAACTTTTTCTCAAGACTAAAGGGACTGGAAAGCACTACGTAAAATCTTTCTTGATTTCTTGTTCTCAGGGGAATTTTTGCAAAGCTTTCTTACAGTACTTCACGCAAGGATCTGATTATATATTTTAATTTATTTTCTCTGTAATTAGTCTAAAAAGCTGGGTTATATGAATATTTAAGCTACTTTAATTTGAGCAAATCTTCTACAGGGATACACAGTATATGAGTTGGAATTTGGGGCACAGAACTCAGTATGCCCACTGGTTTAAACAGGACAAAGCAACCTTGGAGGATGGTTAACTGCAAACCAGATTCTGGCCCTCTCCATCCCAAAGCAACCAAGAATGCAAGCATTTGCTTACATTAATAAAAGGTCTAAAGAACACATTCTCAGCATAGCAATCTATGTCATGCATAAGGATATAGTCAATTGTTCACCTATCAAGTAGCAGCAATGATGTACATGAATCTCTGCTGCTGAGATGTGACAATCCACCACAGAGCTCTCATAATATGTGTTAAACTAATTTGTTTTCCCTTCCACTGAAACAGACCACAAACACTCATATCTTTCAGTAGTGAGGACAGCAATATCTTGAACTACTTTGTCTCATAAGCAAACAATTTTCTAAGAGTGAGACTTCCTGGCTGTATACCAACCCAGCTGGAAGTTGATAGACGGCTATTACATAGTGCCCACCGTACAATGAGCTGGCCATCTTCTTTAGCTTCCATTTCAATCACCTGCCCCATGACCAAAATAAAAATTTGCAAGACTGATTATCCTTCCTCAACACAATGCCAGTGGCAGAGATGGCAGGCACACACTCTCGTAACAGTGATTTTATTTTGAATCGAGAGACAGGGTTAAGAATTTTCTCTGATTCACTGTCACAGAGAATTACACACAGAAATCATTTTGCTTTGCTCTGAATTCCAGACAGTATGCTGAAAATCTACATGATAACTGATGTACCTACCTCTTAAAAAAGAAAAATCTGTGATGGAAGTGTTTGCTTGTTACATAGCATAGTCAGGAGGAGTCAGGATTGCCTCAGGGGTTTTAGATTTTCTTTTTTGTTTTCTTCTCGACTTCAGAGTATTTCATTACTACAGCAAGATGAGTGGTGTTAATATCCTAAAAGTTTACAATCTTCTCTTACTGTGTTTGGAGCAAGAGATGATTATATTACTAGCAAGTTCAATAAATCTTTTCCTTTAGGAAGACTGACCTGAAATACTCGCCATCTATTTTTCCTTGATGATTTTATGATGTCATCACTATGGACTAGTGTATTATGCTAACTGTTTTACTACATTTCTTGTTGTTCTGCTTTAATAGAATACAGTAGTCTAACACTGTATTAATACAGTACTTGGTTTGGTATTTTCAAATTTTAACCTTTGAAAGATGATCAAAACCACATATTCAAAAATGTTGTGAACCTAGAATCTGGCAGCAAGCCTTACTACCCCAAAGTTTCTTAACCTAACATTCTTTTAAATGGAACTGTTTATTCCACAAACCTACTGACATCTGAAACCAAGGCATGTCAAATCAAGTGTCCATTTTAATAAATGGACACTGATTTGTCAGTACTATTGGCAACTGTCAAAAATGAAGTATTTGTATATGCTAAAATGAGTTTAAGTCAGATGATGGCTGACTGAAAAAGCAATGCTAGAAAGATAAAAACAGAAGAAAATTGGAGAAAGCTTTTTGCACCTGTGATAGAAGAGGGACAATTAATTGCCACTTGTTACTACTAGCAGAAATGCAGATGAACCTGGAGAGCTGACAAAATCTAATCCAAAATGCCATCTAATCTAAAATGAAAATCTAATCTAAAAATGAAAATATAAACCAGGTCTAGCAGTATTTTACATTTAAATAATACCTCAGTCTTTGCATTTCTATTGATACCTACTCATACCTAATCTGTAGCAGAAACATGAACATAATACTGATACTGTTATTAAATTCTTTGCTTATATCTGAATTGCCAGAACAGTGCTTTAAGTAATATTACAGAAAATTATTTCTCCTTAATACACAGCCATAAGCTGAGGCTCTTTTAGCTTGCACAAAATAGTTAATTTGCTGAAACCTGCCTCATTATAGTCAACCCTTCTCTAATTAGGTCAGCTGTCAGATCCTCCATCTGTGCTTAATTTAGGTTTCTCATAAATTATGACAGGTATTTTTCTTTCCACACAAAGAAGTCCAGTGACATGTCTTTCTTCCTCTGTAACTCATGGAAGGGGTTCATGCCCTATTGCAAATGTGGTACAACTAACACACACATATCTGTTCCTTAACATTTTTTTCAATACAATATGCATCAGATCTTATAAAAATCAGCTCTAGAGCTGCCTTTTTGAGAGACTCATCATCAGTAAAGGTTTTTATAATCTTTGCCATAAGGCAAGGAAGAAATATCCCCACCTTACACTTCACAGCTGAGACCCAAGACAGATTTAGGCCTAAACTGCAATATGGGTGAAGTCTTTGCTCAAGCCCGTTTCTGTCTGACATCCAAACTACACAGATCCAACCAAGCTTGTGCATGGCTGTGGGCTCTCTGTGAGCTTCAGAAGAGCAGTAGGAGCTGATCTGAGCAGCAGGCTCATACACAGCTGCAGATCGGAGAATCACATAATCATATAACTCTTTAGGTTGGAAAAAACCTTTAAGATCACCAAGTCCAACTGCTAACCTAACACTGCCAAGTCCACCACTAAACCATCTCCCTAAGTACCACATCTACACATCTTTTAAATACCTCCAGGGATGGTGGCTCAACCACTTCCCTGGGAAGCCTGTTTCAGTGCTTGACAACCCTTTTGGTGAAGGAATTTTTCCTAATATCCAATCTAAACCTCCCCTGGAGCAGCTTGAGGCCACTTCCTCTCATCCTATCACTTGTTACCTGGGAAATGCAACCAACACCCACCCCGTTACAACCTCCTTTCAGGTAGTTGTGGAGAGTGATAATGTCTCCCCTGAGCCTCCTTTTCTCCAGACTAAACAACCCCAGTTTTCTCAGCCACTCCTCATAAGACTTGTGAATAAGCAGAGCCTGGCCAGGGCCACCTCTGCTCAGCCAAGTTTTTAGCATATGGGCAATACTCTTCTGTGATGACAACATGATATGGGAGACACTCAGGAAACAGGACAGAAAGACTTTTTCCAACATCACAGGCATGAATGCTATGTGGGACTTGCAGACATTGTTCATTTACACAGAGTACAAAACAGGGAGCCTGCTGATTTTCAGGCCATCGCCCGAGGTGTATCACTGCCAGTGGCATAGATAAGTGGCACAGACAAACCAAATGAATAGAGAATGTGGAAAAAAAAATCTGTGGGTAAGACAGGAGGTGAAGAAAGGTCAAGCAATCCTCCCATTTTGACTGAATTCAACCTTCCTATCTTGATGGATCACAAGCTGTTTCCTTCATTCCCCCTCCTTGGGGACATTCAGGCAACTTAGTCACAGCTCCTGTGGAAAAGAAGTGTACCACAGCCTTTCTTGAACAGAGCTGGAAGTTCATACTTTTTTTTGTTTGCGGAGACACTTTGTTTTGTTTGCGGAGACACTTCTTCAGTCTATGCAAAGCACAAACATGCAGATGAGTTTGCATATTTCTGTCTGCAATCAGCAGACTGTCTCACACCAACATGCTACTCACCATCACAAGTCTACGGCTGGCTATAAAAAGCTTTGCAAGGCACTGACAGCAGTCAGGCAACAGTCCTGCAGCACATTCTGGTGACCATGAAGCAGACGTGGCTTCAGAAAATGTGCTGCCTGCATTAGGTCCTGAGCTTTGGGAAGCTTCATATCTCAGTGAGCATGTGGAATAAGAATGAATTAATTTTTCATTAAAAGTTTTAAATGACAGAATACATTGTACTCACTCTCCTAATGCAGCTGGGAATTTATCCTTGTCTTCAAGCTGTAGTTTTCCTTCTTGTTAATCTTCTGTGCTGATTTCACACAGTCCTGCATTTAGTAAAGTCAGCTTTGTTCAGTAGGATGAATCCAGAACAATAAAATAGGCGTCCATCTCCTAAATACTGTTTAATCTGCTCTGTTTCACCTTCTGTTCAGCTACCGGTGGAGTTCACATAGCTCATTTCTCAATTACTAAATGGGGCTTGCGCTTTCTCATGTTTTCCAGGACTCGTAATGTCTTACTTAAGCACTTTATAATAATGGTGGAAAGAAGTAACTGGACATAGAGTGAGATGCTTTGTTCTTTGTGTGTGACACTGATATTGGAAGACAGTCAGTCCAGGAGGATGGAGGACACAGGAACAGGAGCCATTGTACACTATTTGGGTGTCTACATGCAGTACAACGCTTGCTTCACCTCACAGCTCAGAGACTTCAAGTTGACAGATTTTCTGTGCTTTTATCTCCCCCAGGACTCTGATGCAAAACCTGATAACATTTGGCTCCCTTGACCACAACTGATTTAAAAGGTCTGACCCAGAGAGCCTCCTGGGTTAGATCCTCTCTGACACACCAAGGAAAACTTCCCACTGGAAATCAAAAGGGTAAGAGTCATCTCACTTTCCTCTTGGCCCTCTTCTGCAGTGGTGCAACCAAAGTCTTGGGCAGTTCTCTTTTAGAAATAATGCTAATTTTTAACTATCTCTTCAGCCCTAGTGTTTTCTGTAATTCTGAAAAAGCTTTGGTTAAAAAACAAACCCAAAAACATTTTAAAGCAAAGGAGATAGCAGTTTAGAATACCAGTATTTTCAGTGCCTCAACAGAGGAGCGAAGATATGCTATAAAAACAATCCTTCAGAAGCATAAGATGCTCTTTTACATCCTAATGCACTTTTCAGTACTAGCAATTTTCCTTCTCTCCACGTTAAATCAGAGGCTAACTGGCATTAGTAAGTTTAGAAACAGCAATTCCTTCAGCTCTCACGATACTTGGCACACGGTGAACACTTGTAATTTCAATCAGTTACAAGAGCACATTACACATGCTTTACTGCTTGCTACTCTCTCTGCAGGATATAATTGTCGAAGAAAACACATCAAAATGTTTAGGAAACAAGATGCAGAACAAAAGTAACTTCTAGCATTATGAAACCACACGAGTAGTTATCAATCCTGACATAAAAGATATTACAGACAGCTATTATAAATCTCCTTAAAATGATCTCAAATCATTCTAAAAGATCTATGCCTTAATTGATTGAAAACTAAACACAAAACAACTATGTATAAAAGCTCTTGGATACTCTACATATGCCCAGAATTTCCTGAATACAAAAAATCCTGATTTCCATGCAAGTCTCGTAACAGCAGTTATATACCTTGCTGCCATGAATTATCCAAACTCTGCAATATATGGCATACATATTGCTGTGAGACAGAAGAGCATGTGCAATTTAGACTGTCCATTTGGGAAATGGTTAATAAGTTGACATCTTTAACAGAATTGGTATTTTCAAACATTAATATTGAATAGTGCTGTAATTGGCAGTTTGTTACTGTACACATCCAGCAGCATGCAAATAGGTAGTTGTTATTATGTTTATATTTTTGATCAAGCATTTGCAGCTGAACAGTCAAAACTCCAACAGCATTTATAATGGCTACAAAAACGTGAGTCTTATCCTTCAGGAAGTCACGGTAAATCATGTTGTCACAGAGAGCCAGCAGCAATCCTGTGTTCCTCATCACAATCAATGCAGAGGCTCATTTATATTACATGGACCTTCCTAATTTCATGCAGAGCCTCAGAAAGAGGCAAGCAGGCAGAGCCCAGCTAAGCAGGTATGTCTGTAATAGCAGAACAAGTGGGGTTTTCATTTTTTCTTTTTTATTTAAATATTGTTTCACCTGCAGTTTACATACCCGGTGTAACTGTGACAATACAGGAACTGTCACACCAGCCAGAACAACTGTTTTTTCTTCTTCAATCCTATTCCCAAGAGTAGACAAAAACTGAAACTTACAGAGAGAGCAGAAGGGCAAATATTATCCCTCTGTATTTATGCTTCTGAAAATTGGTAGCTTAGGAACATGCTGAATAGATCAAAGAGGATGCATCTGGACTACTGTCTTTGATCCCTTTTTCACTTTCGTTATGTTTCTGGCCTGTGTGAGAACCTGTGGCAATTTACTTTGGTTTGGGTGAAAAATAACTTCCTCTGTTGCTGTGTCTGGTAACCCCTGTTCCTGACCCTGGTAATATGGTTAGCATAAGCAACATCATTTTCTAAGACCAGCAGCCATAATATGTCAGGGTGCTGATAAGGCATCACCCCCTTCCCTCTTTCCCTTTTCAACACTGTGGTTGTCACCAGGATGTGATGACCCCTGTCATAGAACAGACAGCCCCCTGTCAGCATCGCAACAAGACCATTTGCCCACCAAGCACTGTCGCCGGGATGTGGTGACACCCGTTAGGGAACAGGGAAATGTACCAGCACGTGAGATACTGCTGTTAAAAACAAGCAGCTGCAAGCCCCAAGTGGGACATGGGCTGGAACTGCTGCTGGACGGCAAAGCCCGTGATCCCCTGGGGGTCTGGGATGTCCCTGCCATTGCCTGCTTCCTCTGAGACTGAGGGACTCATGTCATTTTAGGCAAAGTCTGAGTCTAGATTATGGTTATTGTACTGAATGATGATTATTAAGAATTTGACCCAATCTGCAGAGGGTCCAGGTAACTAAAAACTATAGACATTACAAGAATGCTGCATTAATTACTAGAAATTCTGTTTATCTGAAAGCTATGACAATTGCTAAGAGTACTCTGCAACACTGAGCATACTCTAACTGCTAGAAATTTTAAATAGCAATAACCTGTGCCGATTACTAAATTTTTATATAGTAAAAAAGCTCTAACTATAACTACAACCCTGTGGTTAGTCCTCATTTTGCCAAGGATCCCTAAAAGAACCTTCATGTCCCTGTAGCATTGGATGACAATTTCAAATCTACTGACAGCTGAATGTAATGGATGCTCTACAGACATTATGTATGCATATGTGTGTGTATATATATTCTCAAACTGAAGGTCCCTGTTTACTCTCTCCTTGTATGGATGCCACACTACCTCTGAGTAGCTTTGCCTCCCTTCTCTGCCTGTTTCTGGTAAACACTGATTAAACAAACAAAACTCTACTAATACCAAAATTTTGTTACGTACAGCAACCACCTATCCCCATTGGTAACCATTTGCCAAAGACAGCATAAAAAACTGCTTGGAAGTTTTCCACGACAGTACAGACAGATGAAGCTGGCAGTGCACCAACTTCTCAGGTTTGTATCTTTGCTGAATTGTTGATGTAGTTGAAATAGCTAAGAAAACAAGTCAAAGTAATTTCACTTTACTTGTTGTAATACGTCCATATGTGAATTTCCATACATGGGTATGTTATTCCATACATTTAGGATACTTACTCAAAGTAAACCTGGTGAATTATAAAAATACAAATGAATTAAGTATTTTGAACATAAAGCTGCCTCCAGAAAGCATCATTTGAAATAAAAATGTTAACTGTGAGTTACACAATAAAAATCTATTAAGACTTTGAGTTTCAGTACTGGTAACAATTATGCATTGTGGAGTTTTCTGCAGTGCTCAAGCAGAAACCTAGGGTGGATCTGTCTGCTGGTCAACAAACTACTACAGCTGAACTTACACAGTGTAAGAGTGCCCAAAGGCTTATATTTTCTGCTTAAAAGAGCCATTTCTGTCACCATGGAACATATGATTTTCCCTTTCCAGGATATAGTATAGTGCTTTCCTTCAGCTGCTAAATAAGTTGTCCTAATTGTTAATTTTCCAAGTATAGGTAGACTGACAGACAACCATCTTATTTATTGTTTCTTTTTTCCTGTGTTTCTGGACATAACAGAGGGAAATAACAACCCTCAGAGAGATATATAACAAGCCATCAACAAACTAGAAAAAATCTTTAGTGAACTCTAAGGAGCAGTTCCATCACCACTTTTCCTTTCTGCGACCACTAAGAAACATGCATCTGTTTTGTTTTGAAGTCTAACTTAACGCACAGCCTGTCACTACATCTAAGCAGGTGAGCCAAGGAGAACTTCAAAGCTATATGGTGCTCTCTAGTTGGAGGCTGAACCATATAGCACTGACCTAACCCAGACCTTGGTTATTTGAGAAGACAAAGCCGTGTGGGTGAGAAGGAACAGTAGTATGACTCGGGACTTCATTTGGGACAATGAGGAGCTCAGAGCGGGAACACAGGTACCGCTCAATCTAGAAGCAGCTGTCATAGCATCAGGTTTGACAATAAAGACTAAAATCTGTAATGCAGGGCTCAGCAAATTCTGTAGGTTCACTGCCAGACTTTCCCACTGCTCCACCCAAAAGGAATACGTGATCCAGACATGAGTTAAAAAAATCAATTTTCAAACACACTGAGCACTTCTAAACAAGAGTCAGTTAAACAGCTCTGTTCACATGCAAGAAGGACACACTGCCCCATATTTAAATACAACATGAAAAAGGAGCTCAAACCCTAGGACAGGCTGCATTTTGCTGCATGGACAGTGCTCTCACTCAGGCATCTCTGGGATCAGTTTACACTCTTGGCCATTTGAGAAGTGCCAGTTCCTCAGATCTTGAAAAGTGATGTAACATGATATGAATTGACAGAATCAGACTTTAAAAGATCATCCACAGGTTTTAGAGAAAAGCAAGATACATGGAATATGTCTTGCATGCATGTAAGGTCCTCTCTTCCTTCAAAATTATCTGTCTTCACATAAAGGAACCTCAGACTTTGGCCACTAGACAAAAGAATATTAGACCATTTAGATGAAGATCCTGTTTCTTTCCTGAAAATTCTCCACTGTTAGGCTTTATATTACTTAATTGCAATATTCATGTTCAAGACACTAAAAAGAAAAGTGAACAGGTAAATAAACAACAGGAATGAGCAAGACACTACCAGTGCCTGAGGCACCTCTGCTATCAGGGAACTAATTAGGTTAAAAATGCCCAGATGAACCCAGCAAGGGAACCACTAGGTCCCCGGGTAAAAGATCTGGAAAATTTAAGATATTAAGAGGTCAGAATTGTCATTTTAACAGCACAAATGCAAATAAATAAAACTTGAATTAACACCTCAGCAACAGAAAATCTTTCTATAAACACTTTTCTGAACGTTTAGTCTCAGCCTAAAATTACAGTTACACTGAGAATTTAATTCTGTTAATATGAAGAGATTCAGGAACTTCAGATTCATTCCCCTTTTCATCTTTGGAGGGGGGGCAGGAGGGAACAAGAAATAGAAAGCTATATTGTGGTTTCATCCCCATCCTTTTAAAACAAGTATGCATAAAGTACAACCAAACAATCGAGAATAAAAGAGGAATAACTGAGAAATATACTGAGACCACTGTAAATTGAAATAACAACCCATTCATTTATAAAGGGCAGGAGTTCTGAGGAGTGCACAGAATCTATCAGGGACTTGTTATCACAGATGAGTTTGCATGAATCACACTTGGCTGCTAAGGAAAGTACAACAGTACAAAGCTCCAACATATGTCTGAAAGACCTTGGAAGCAGAGAGCCCATCAGTTTCGCATCATTGTCAACCTGTTGCTGTGTCTCCCCAAGCGTGACTGAGTCCTAATTCTTTCACCATCCAATGTCTAATTTTTGTAGTGGCCTCTAGGACCTGCTCAGAACAGCCCAAGGAAAACAAGAAAATAGAGTCTTTCAGGCTGCTGCCACCAAGTAGCTGCAGGAACCATAATATCTCTGTATAAATCACTTCAAGTCTGTCAGAGCATATCCAGCCAGCTTAGCTTGCATGATCACGCTGTGTCCCCTGGTGCTCTTACATTGCATACTATAATAGAAATCACTGACACTAGCAGGGCACACCGCTTTTTCTTACATACATAACAGCATCATGCCAGATCAGATGTGACAGCTGCCTGCATCTACTGGGAAGGGGGCAATTTTGGCATGGGAAGCTTCATGTGCACTCTTCTGCCTATAGACAGCACCCCCGGGAGAAGATGGTGCCAGCAGCAGTCCTTGGCAGAGATCTGCAGTGATAACACCAGCACCAGTCACTTCTGACCAAGTGGGAGGCCTCTGACTAAAGCGGTCACCAAGGATGGCGTGACCATGGAGAGGTTCAAGAGAAACAAATTCCCACTCCCCGAAGAAGGCTGAGGATGGCAAGCCCTCTTAGACAGCGGTTGCATCTCTGCGGGGGCCAGGGCTGCCTGATGCTGCTGACGCTATGACGGCACTGCACTGGGTTTGCCTTCCCCCACTGCAGCTAACGCTCCCTCTCACTCTTCCCAACTCAGAGTACAAGTTACAGATTGCCAGGGGCAATCACAGGACAGTGGCTGCAGAAAGGCATGGATGCCCAGAGTCTCTTGCACAGGACTGCATGGCCTGGGGGATGCACAGCTCCTTGAAATCTGGGTCATGGCATGCAGAAGGGCCCCAGAGGGCACCTTCTAGGCTGAGTATCCTTTCAAGGATGCTGCTGTAGCACAAACTCTTCTGATCAATTTCAAGGGAGCATTAAAGGGCCTCCTGTGTAAAAAACCACAATGCCATGTAACAACCCAACAGATGCGTATTCCCTGCAACACATTTTCATATTGTTTGCATGCTCTTATGTGATGGTATGTGAACAAAGTTATTTTGCACTGATTTCACTAAGAATTGTGCCATTGGATTAGCAGCAATAAGATCAAAGTAATAAACCTTAAATAGATTTTTAGCAACATTTTAAACTTGTCGATTAAGGTTGTTAGGGGATTAGAAACAAGTTTAAGTAACTTAGGCAAAATGATCTTAATTTCTGTTTTGAAATAGGTTCAGATAAATAATTCCTTTCACTTCAGGAATCTTGGAAAAATTTGGGTCAGGCTGTTATTAACCTTCCTTCCTTCTTCACCTAAACATCTTAAAAGGGTACAAGTTAATATATTTCTGCAGCAAACATATGTTGGAGAGCCTCTCATTCCCTGTAGACAGCACAGTTTTCCACTGTCTGAACATGAAGTCTCTACTTCAGGAATTCACATCCTTCTTGAGATAACTAGTTTTTGTTATCAAGTCACGTATGTACATCAGTATATACCTCAGCCTCTGTGTTCAGATGTTGGGAAATTGAACCATTTAGGTTGGAAAAAACCTTTAAGATCATAGAGTTCAACTGTAAGCCTAACACTGCCAAGTCCACCACTAAACCATGTCCCTAAATGCCACATCTGCACATGAAGAGATAGTCACAGCATCTGCTTACTGATTAATTTGACTTTACCTGATTGAGGGTGATTTAATCGCTGTATTGATGAGTGGGAGTGAAGGGAAATTTGACAGAAGAGTGAGGTCCCAAAAATGCTTGGTGTGAATGAATGCAACTCTGTGTGCCAAGTACTGTGCAATTCTCTGGACTCAGACACAGAGCTCATACAAGTGGACACTGTGCATTGGGGATTAGGTTGCTTTTGTTAGAAATGCTCATAAAGCAGAACTTCCCTCAAATGGCAACAAACTTAAAATTAGGAGCTGTGAGAAGATCAAACATCAGTACCTGAAGAAACAGACTATGATATTGTTTGTATTTTTCTTGATTTTCAGTGTAATATATTCCATGGATTTTCCTCTTCCAGAATGAAACACTGAATCAAAACTTATCTTTATGGGAGAGGGAAGGAGGGTAGAGGGAGGTAGACATGAAAGGAAAATAGCCATAATGAAACAAAGCAAGAAATCCTTTAATAAAATCAGCAATTTGGAGCTAAGGTTCATACATATGCTCTGTGCATCTATATGCTGATGTGCATATATACCTGTTTTCCTAATGCTTCCACTGATTGTATATAGATCACATGCAGAAAAAAAACCAGAAAACAACAACAACAACAACAACAAAACACATTAAAAAAAAAAAAAAAAACAAAAAAACAAAACACAAACCACGTGGAGGACAACAGATGGTCTTTTGTTCAGTCTGATGACTGGAATGTAATAGGATTTTGTGGAAATAAATCCTGACTTTGACGTTACATGCAATTTTCTAAACAGCATAATTTCTTCTAAGTGCTCAGTTAAGTAACCACAGCAGATACTTATTTTATTCATTCCAGTCACTAAATCATTATTTAGGTACACCTGCAAGGGGTGTATGGGAAACTATTTCCAAACACTCATGCCAGAGAGAACAAAGCAACAACACAGTATTAGTAACTGAGAAATTTCTCACAATTTTTCTTCATATAAAGCTGAAGGTATAAAGTACATGAGAGTCCCTGTATCATTAAAGGAAATATTTTACATCAAGTTAAACCAACTGCATGGGAATTTTGTTTGTCTGAAATGACTCAGTGTTCTCATTGCTTGATATGAAGATCAGCTCTGATGCACTGGCCTGACAAGTTGTATTTGCATTGGACATGGTGCCAGGTTTCAGTGATGTATTTATCAGTTCTTGAGGCAAGTTAAGCAATAGACCATGAAACATAGCAGCATACTTACAGCCAATGATCTGAAGTTACAAAAAAGTTCCTAAAGGTAGACGTAAATGGACTATCAAAATAAACAGAACAAGAAGAGCACAATGGTTTTGGTTTTAGTTTGTTTGTTTGTTTGTTTGTTTGTTTTTTTAATTCATTCTGAAAAATAAACTTGTTTATTGCTTTCTCTATAAACAAAGTTAAAAACTTAGTGTTGAGACTAGATACAAAAAGGGATGCTAGACATGGCATGTTGTTTTATTTCTTATATCTCTGAAGTACCTTACAAAAACTTTGTTTTAAAACATGGTCTACTTAATGGTGCATGCAGTAAAGCAATGTTTGTGTGTGGTGGGTTGACCCTGGATGGCTGCAATGTGCCCACCCAGCTGCTCTCATTCTTCCTCCTCAGCAGGAGAGGGGGAGAATGTAAGAAGAAAAGCTCATTGGTCAAGATAAGAACAGGGAGATCACTCACCAGGTACTGTCACAGGTAAAACAGACTCAACTTGGGGATATTAATTTAATTTTATTGCCAATTAACAACAAAGTAGGATATTAAGAAATAAAAACAAAACTAAAAACACCTTCCTCAGCTCCTCCTGCTTCCCAGGCTCAGCTTCACTTCTGACTCTTCCACTTCCCCCAGCTTTTTTTTACCCTTCCTTAAACATGTTATCACAGAGGCACCACCGCCTCGGCTGACGGGCTCCGCTGTGCCCTGTGGAGGGTCCACTGGGGCCGGCTGGAACCGGCTGGAACTGGCTGGAACCAGCTGGAACCGTCTGGAACCGGCTGGAACCGGCCTCTCCCGGCAGAGGCCGCCCTGCAGCGCCCGGTGCCAGCACCCTGCACCGACACCCAGTGCACGGTGGTTGGTTTAAAACACATGAAAACCTGTTTTCTTGAATCTTACTTACAATGCTAAGGAATAATTGTAAAATCATGCTAATTTACATCTTCTCTAAGTTACCTGAAGACTTTAGATGCATCCACAGACCTTCAGAGAAGTCTGTGAAAGAGGAGACTGTTGGGAGCTACAAACAGGGGCCTGGCACACCCACAGCACCTGAACTATACAGAGATTTTACTGAAAAGGGGCCCTTATAGCTTCTCTCAGAGAAAAAATCTGCGTTTTTCAGAGAAGAGAAGAGCCTTACAGGATGTCCATCACACGAAGTGGGCATTCGGAGGGAGGAATGGGAAAAACAGTACCTCAGGAGGAGAAGGGAAAACATTTTTGCATTAGTTAACATTCTACTTTCTGTTGAGTCCATGAGGAGCAAACACACCTTGGACAGTTGTTATTAAAATCGGGAGCTCTTCAGAGAGCAGAGGTTTGCGGGGCTACAACGCTTCACCATGTGTGTTTGGATGGTTAAAATACAAGTCCTATCACTTTGTGAGGTTTATTAAAAATACCGTGGTTTCACAGGAGTTGCCCTCTGCAAGTCACTCCCAAGTCAAAGCATCTGATGATCCTTCCAGGATATTAACGTTTCATAAAAGTTCTCAAAGTCTACTGCAGGTACAGGTACTTTTCTATATGCCTACGAGCTAGGAGTACGGTAATACAATCACAGAATCATAGGGTAGTTTGGGTTAGAACAGACCTTTAAAGTTCATCTAGTGCAACCCTCTGCAATGAGCAGTGGCAGCTTCAACTAGATCAGGTTGCTGAGATTCCCGTCTAACCTAGCCTTGAATGTTACCAGGGATGGGGCATCTCCTACCTCTTGGGGCATACATAATAGTCTGCTTCAACTTTCATAAAAAGTTACTCACCTTCTATATACAGAACAGTTTCAGTAAATGAATATATTTGCCCTTTAAGAAGGCAGAATGCGCAAAATTTTCACACAATTACAAATATGCAGCATATGGAAACGCCATTTCTTATCAAGAGGCCTGTGATAATTAAGCATTCCCTTGTAATATCCATGCTACATATCCAGAAGTACATACATTTTTTTTCCAATTTCAAGGCAGACTTTTTTCCCTCACTTCTTTCTAGCATTTATGCAAACTCATAGCCAGTCCAGTCACCTCCAAAGAGGTAAATATTCAAGGAGCAGAACAGCCCAGGCCAGCCTCGAGTCTGTGCTACCGTTATGCCCCCGTGCACGAGTGGAGCTGCTCGGAGCAGAGTGGAGTCTCCGTTATCCCTAAGCCAGGAATCTGGTGGCCAGGGACAGCAGCGAGGGCAGTGCTTGGCTCAGCCTGTGGTGTGGGGCAGCACCCAGGGAGCAAATCACCGCTCCTACTGGGAGGAACTATTTCTTTTATGTGCTGTTTCGCTGCAAACAGTCCCATAATCCTGTGAAAGGATTCTGCCTCTGCCTTCGCACTGGTGCCCGTCTCTCGGGGGCCGCCGGGCGAGGTGGGGTGGATGCCTGTCTGCACACCCGCCATGCCGGCCTGCAGTGCGGGCCCACAGTCGAGGCACCACGCCGCTGGCAGCTCCTACTGATGGGGTTGTGGTTGGTTTGGGTTTTGTTTTGTTTTTTTGGTTGTTTTTTTTTTTTTTGGCGTGGTTTGTTTTTTTTTTAATCACAGACACATGCAACTTTTAAAGCATTTTGCACAGCTGGAAGAAGAGGAAAGGGGAATGGAAAGCCAGCTGATAACTGCAGGTGGGGCAGGAACATTCTCCCGCCTTGCCGCACCCTTTGGGTGTGAGGCTGAGCAGGGCGGCCCGCTGGGAGCACGTGGCAGCAGTGCAGGGCTGTCACCTCCCTGGAAGGGTTCAAGGCCAGGCTTGATGGGGCTTTGAGCAACCTGGTCTAGTGGAAGGTGTCCCTGCCCATGGCAGGGGGGCTGGAACTAGATGATCTTGAAGGTCCCTTGAAACCCAAACCATTCTATGATTCATTCTATGATTATTTGCTTCTATCCCTCAGAACCACCTCTGCTAGCAAGGTCTTTCAACCAACATCACACTCAATACTGCTTCCACCCCAGTGAAAGTCTTACGCAGTTTTGGGAGGGTTCCATGAAGTGAGAAACCTTATCAGCATATAGTGAAGACACAGTCTGCTGCTGTAATTTTCAAAGATGACACCCACTTGATGATAATATTATTTTTTAAAAGCTGAAATCTTTCCACCATATATAAATGGTGGTGTTTTAAAATGGAAATAGGCCAGATTTCCCAGGGACCTGCAAATTAATGTTCCTAGGCATCCCTTCAAGCCCTCATGCTGATGGCAGTAGATTTTAGTCAGCAGGTATGAGAAAAGTAATTGGCCTATGGGACAGTCACGCTGGCATGAGTCGGGAAGAGGATGGATGTAACAGCCTAATAGCTGGGAGGGAAAGAATGATGTGCCCCGAAGCCGTCCTCACTTTTTGCACAAGCAGTGCCCAGGAGTAGGACAGCGACATGCTTCCTTCTTCAGTAATTGTAATTCTCAAGTGATGTTTCTCAGTCTCAAGAACTATTGCACCTAATCATTTGCTGCTGCCCATGATTGCTGAGGAGTTAAATGCAGTCTTCTGGGAGCTTACAAACAAAGGCAGAGAACAGCTGTCTCATCCTGGTAATCTCACAGACGTGTGGGATAGGAGTAGGCTCGTTGACCTTTCGTTAAATCAACTACCTGCTATCTTATGTCAGGTAACATATTATTCTCATTGATTTTTAAAGTCCTAAAAACATCTTCCGCTTGGTCAATACTAAATACAGGCTTTACTTACTGCAGATCACAATTACTCTCAAAACTGTGTTTCCAGATTATGATGACAATCAAAATTTGATGCAAAACTCATAAGCTTGTAAGAGAAAAATCCTCTGCAGCAGGAGGGACTAGCAGCATCTCAGGCAGTTATTTTTCCTGTGTGCTCTTCATCTTTGAAACTGAGCCTGCTTGCAACTCTGCGTGTGCCAAACCACTGGGCTGGTGGCTGATCAGCACTAGCACCTGTGCCCAAGAGCTATGTATCTCCTTCTCACATTAATTTGACCTAGAGCACAGTTTTGCGAATTTGTTGTTTCATACATAGGTCTGTAGTCTGAAGAACATGAGGAAACATTTTGCTAGCATCCATTGCCAAATTAGAAAAAGACAAATGATAGGGGCACCTAGGGAGACCTTTAGCTTTTCTAGCTATCACTTGTAAGTCTGACTGACATTTTTGTTCGTGTTAGTTTTCAGTGAGACATTTGGTTCCAGGCCTGTCATTTTTTATATCACCTATCAGGCAGCACTAGATTCACACTTGTGTCAGAAGGCCGGAAGCTGTGGTATATTTTTAAATAAATATCTTTATGGCAAAATAGTCCTATTAAGAAAAAAAAGAGAAGCCAACAGCTTGAATTAATCCATTTACTCTGAGACTTTTTTGAAAAGAGACTAGATCTTGTCAAAACTTGACAAAATGTTTTGGGTGCTGGTTTTTTTTTTTTCCACCGAATTATGCTGTTTCATCAAGGCTGAAATGTTTCACAGGGATGTATCGAATTCATTGGAAAGGTTTCTGTAGTTCATGGTATATTTTTGTCACTTCCAAAGGGAGATGCCAAATAAAGAAATTAATCTTTCCAATTTGAAAATGGATACTTTCACACAATTTCATTTTGTGATGCTGCTCTGAAGGTTTTGGATCTATTCCAGCACAGAGCAGAAATACATTGCAAAATGAAATTGCCATTGTTCAGAAAGCTCAACTTGGAAATCCTAGATCTGTGTCGGCATGGCACATGTATGGCTAGAAGCATATAGACATCGACATAAGCACCTCTTTATTTGCATGCACCATAGCAGATTCTTGGTCTTATTTTAAACCATATTAATTTAGAAACAAACATATGTAGACCTTCCTTCAGAGGCGGTTAGTTAAAAGGCTGTAGCAGTTCTGACAATTTCCATGTGGCCCAGGCAACAGTTAAGAGAGATGCTCTAGAAATGCAGGCTGTATTTTCACATTTCACCATCAAGCAGTGGATGTGGACTCTTTTCCATCTTGGGATCTATATCCAGACCATCTGTCTGTGCTACATAAATCTGTCAGATTGAGGTATGTGAAACTAACCTCTATTGCTGCCCTCCCCTCTCATTTCTCTGGCACTGTTGATTCATGCATTTTACTGCACTAATGCAGCATCTCTCCTCCTACAAACCCTCATATTTCAGAGGCAACTCATTGGCTTGCCCAACCATCATATCCCTGGAGAACAGGGGAGGCTGTGATGCTGTGCAGAGCTGGTTACCATGTGTCTCCTACAAGCGTTTTGTGTTTCAAGGGTCTCCCCAAGGGAAAAAAAACCCAACACATTCTTGCTGGTTACAGCCTTCTGTCACAGCCTACGTGACTCACTGCATGAAAACAGTTTAATTACAAAGGGATAAAAAGCTGTTAGACTTAACCCAAATCTACGAACTCATGTATAAAAGCTGGACAGTGTGTCCTTGGCCAACATAAAGAACCAGTGACAAGAAGGGGGAAAAAAAACAAAAAAAAGAAACTCAAGCCCAGCAGCAGAGGTTCAGAAACTGGCTTCTAGAGCAAAGTATTGCTCAGGCACCCTGTTTTGCACATCACAGAAATACAGATAGTACAAAGAAATAGAAGATCTAGCTGCAAAAGTCCTTTGAATAGATTTGCATCACACCACTCATTTCAGGTTTGTATATATTTTTTTCTTATATTGGACTCTTCAGAAAAAAAAAACTTCTCCTGATGATAAGTAGCCACAATGGTAGCAGTTTCAGAAATATCCACCCCCAATGCAGTTTTATCAGGAATCATAGGAGCTATCATTTGTGTTTTCTGCATTCCTCCCATGTAGTTACAGGTTTGAAAAGCACAAAAGATAGAAGGAATGTGAAATAACTGTTTCTTAGTGAATTTCCAGTACACCTGATCCATAAGGAGATTTATTTCCTAGCACAACAGAAAATTGCTCAAAACAGCAATGTAAATTGGAAGAAGTCACTAAGGTGACAACTGTCATCATCTCAAACAGGGATGACCCTATTAGGGCTAATAACGAAAAGATTCAAACAAATACAGAATCAGTGCATGGAAGTAAGTCTCTCTAGGTTAGCCAGTTCTTGCTAAAAACCTCTCCAGCTCTGCTTCTAATGTACATTTTCTCTCTACGTGCATTCCTACTGCCCACACAGATACAGAAGCCTGCAGCTAGCAAGCTTACATTCAGAATAATAAATGGAAACTGCTGTAACATAGCTAAAAATAAACAAATTTCCCATTCATGCTATTGTTGCTGCAGTGTCACGCTATTCACATTCAGAATTGGACTGGGAACCAGTTTGTCTCTAACTCTCTTCCTCTCCAAACAGACCTTGCTGTGTTTTCCCTGGCAACAATTTAAACACCACAAAGACAGAAGATACATGAGCCTCCTGAACAAAAGGGTTTCACGCTCATGCTGCTGTTGCTAGACCCCAGCCATCACGGACAAAAGAAACCAAGACTGCTGGACCAACACTTCACGTGTGAAAGTCTAGCACACTATGTCAGGATCACCCAATCTGCCACCACCCATTACCGGAGTAATGACTTCGTCTTTTAAAAACATATTCTGCTAGTTTGTGAACGCTCCAGTGGCATTTATTTTTTCACTCAGAAAATAGTGCCTTAGTAGTAACAGCTTAGAGGTTTTTAGTACACCACAGAAAAAAAAAAAAAAAACATACCAAAATAAACCCAAAACTCAGAAATACAGCGAATGTAATCTACAACCCTTTTTGCTCCTAAGGGTACTATGAAAACAAAATAAAATATAAACAGTTTGATTACTGTATAATCTCTTCTAGGGATCATGAACTATTTTAGGCAAAAGTAGACAACTGCCTACTGAGAGAAGCAGACATCTAAGATTCCTTGGTAAGAATTATGGCAGTGCTGCATCTGCTCCAAATTATCAGTACCTTAACTAAGGATGCAAGAGTTTTCTTAGGTCATCCGCCTCCAGACAGCTCAGAAAGACCGAAATAAGATAAATAGATACTAAAACATTGTAGATTTTGCACACACAGCCCAAGTGCTATGCAACCTTCAGAGCTGACGAGGAGGAGAAGAAAGAAGAGAGGAAGAGAAGCTAGGAAAAGGATCCCTGCTTTGCTCTGTGCAGTGCCCAGCAGTGAAGGAAGAGACCAATGCCTAAAACAAGGCTTGGGTGCTGCTGCCACTGGAGTATTTGGCTTCTCAGTGCACCAAAGGGAGATTTGTGGGCTAGAAGACTTGCCTGCAGTGGGGGATAAAAGGAGAGAAGTGATGATCCCCAACTCTCTGAATGTGTTCATGAGGAGGGTATCACAATAGTGGAAGTTTCCAGGTATTTTACATGTTCTTTCTCACTTACAAGATGATCTTGCCCAAAATAATCACTTTTGTTGCTTTCTAAATCACTGACGAAGTGACACTGGCATGAGTACCCAGTCTATCAGATTGCACTGGGAGCTGCCCTCACAGGAAGAACAAATATTTGTCTGAACAGACAGGAATTGCTGTCTGAATTCTAAATAAGTTTAAATATTTTAATAAACAACCACTTCTCACTTTCCTTAGTCTTCACTGCCAAGGAAGAAAAAGTATTTGGCTTTATATCTCCAAAATGAGTTTACAGCTTTTAAGCAAATCTTTCAGAAATAGGTAATAGCATAAATAATTACAGAAAATTAGAATGAAAGGGGAAAAAAAAAATCAGTCTTAAAATTCAAACAAGACAACACATTAATATTTACAGAAGGAATATGGAAAGATGGGAAGGGACAAGGATTACACAAGGGAGAGACTGCAGGTCTGCCTCTGGGAGAAGGCAGGAGAATCTCAGACTAGTGAGATGTTGCAGTAATTTTATTTGCACACATATTTATACCCCTCTGAGCATGAAAGTGCTCAAAGAAGACTTAGAGAGAATTCCTTGTAAATGTGTGATGTGCAGAAAGCGCTTTTTCTTCCAGAACAGACAAGTTAAAAGACTGATGCAGTAAGCAACTTCTTTGCTATTCGTTATACTTCTTGCAAAAGACCAAAGAAAAAAACCACACTAATCTATTGTTTCACACAGAGACATGTACTATAAGGCTAATAACTTACTCAGCTTCTAAAAGAAGGGTGCTGTTTTATTACTTCCCTTCCATAATATTGTTGTACAGAAAATACTGAACTGTTTCCAATGCATCACTTAATGGCAGACTCTAGCAGAAATAATGTATTTTAATAACAATATGTTTTCAGATTTGAATAGAAGTTTTGGGGTGGGACAGTTACTATTTGGATGCTGAACATCACCTGGCATAATAAAAATCTGACTTTAAAAAAAGAAATAAATATATGAAGTCATAAAGTTATAAATCATTCAGGAACGTGTTTGGCTTTAACTTTTGCCACTACTTGCTGGGGTCTTATTTTGCTATCAGTGCTAAAAAAACAGCTCCACAGAACAGTTCCCTAAACCATCAACAGCAAATTTACATCACCAGAGAATGAAAAGAACATGTTTTTCAGAAAAAAACTTTCACAGATTGAAATACTTTCTTTGACTGTCCCTAGACCTTTTTTTTTTCATGAAAAAGCACAAAGATTTTTGTTTAGGATTTTCTAAACTTTCCATTAAAATTTACTTTAAATACAGACAGATTTTTCTTTTTCTATGCTTTTCAAGTGGAAATACTACCAAACTAATATTCAAACATGACTGCTACTTGCTTAATCTCTCATTTAAAAGAACAAAACTGAATTTAAAAGTTCACAAAATATTCTTTATTATATTTCTATTATAAATGATTTTACTATTCAAATCGACTATAGACAATTCAAGGCTTCTCTTGTTTTCAAAATATTCAAATGTTTCAGATGTCCGTTGGCCATTAATTCTGATGTGGCTTTAAAATTAGACTAAAACTATTCATAACATTTTTGCCATTTTTTTTTATCATATGACATCTGCAATATTCGCTGAATGAGGCTTTTAGTCCCTACTCCATTTCTGCAAATGCAGTGAGTATTCTTCCTCCATTTCAAGGATTAATTTTGCAAATGACACTTTAAGCACTCCAAGCACAATGGAAGAAGTCAAAAATAAATCCTACAAGTGCAAGAGGCCAGTGCAGATGTGCATGAGTCTCAAATGCATTCCATTCCCCATGCTGACAGTCTTACGTGTCCAATCAAAAAAGGCCATTGAGACCACCATAATGATAATATTAAGCTTCATCCTCTTCTCCAGCTGGAAGGGCATTCAGGTTTATGTAATGCAGCTATTTTATTTTCATCACAATTCACTCGCGTGGCCGGGAGATCTGGGCACAAAAGGAGAAATGGTTGGCCACCTTCATGTCGAAGCAGATCAGCCCACTAGCAAGGACGCTGGGGGGTTCAAAAAACCTCTCAAGAAACTGCAAACCTGCAAGTTGCAAATTCTCCCAGTTTCCAGCTTAAGGTTTATGCCACATCATTTCTTGTGCCAGTGCTTTAGCTATTCCTCCCAGTCTTCCACCTCTCAGACTATGGAAAACGGGCTCTGATATAAAAATACCAGACACCTGTGCGAGCAGAGACTCTCACCGCTCCTTGGGACACAAAGCGAGCAGGACGACTGCCCCAGCTCGGAGCCACACACTGGGAATAAGTGCTGCTGAGATAAAGGAGTTTGTGCACAAGCAGGCAGGGTTCCTCATCATTTTATAGCTCCATGTGATTTTGTAGCTAGCACAGACCTACACTGCACAACACAGAGCAAGACGTGCCGCCACAGCGAAGGAAACACCAGCACCAGAGTCAGCAGGAGTTGCTGGGACATGTGCTCACACTTTTTAAGAAATGTCCAGTTGGATTTTTTGATTTGGTTTTGAACCCTTACTCACTGGGTATAAAAAGGTTGATTTACTATTTCTAAAATTTTCTAACTAGTTTTATAATACAAGAAATGTATTATAAAGTTTTTAATAGGTTGGGCTCTTTTGGGCTCACTGCAGGAGCTGGAGTGAGGAAAGGGGGCTGCAGGCAGAGCTCAGAGCCAGGACTCAGTACTATTGAAGACTGTCTAATAGCCACAGGCAAAAACACCCCGAAGGTCAGTGACGTTCCCCTCTCTATTTCCTGAAAGCAGATGGTGGAAGAGTTTGGAATTAATGGCCCTGCGGCACCCAGCTTGGCATCAGCTCCCTGCAGAGACAATCAGCCTTTTCTGCTGACAGCCCGCGAGACAGCTCTCAATCCATGTGGCAGTATGTGTGCCCAAGAACCACCCTGAAGATAAAATTTGGGAAGGTATGTCACTGAATGGCATCAAGTGCATTAAGAAAACCCAATTCCCTGTTTATAGTAGATTTTATTGTGTAATTCTGTCAAAGTCACCAACTCATCTTTCTTGTACAGTAATTTTAATAAAGGAATAAGCATATTGAATCAGGCCCAATCCAGTATTTTTCTCCAACAATCAATGTAGCAACACAGAACATTGCTTTAGAGAGACACAGGGTAAAAGGCCTCCCTCTCCTCTCCCACACACACTTTAATACTACCTGTAAATCTTTAGATTCAGTAGCTAGTTCAAAATCTTTTCTCCTCATTAAAATGTGATAGCATTTACTGTTATCAAAAGGCATTCTTACTACCCACAGAAAAATTCAAGGCCTCTAAGGTTTTTCTTCACTACTGTCATCATAGTGACTTAGCAATAATTAGATGCAAGAAAAATAATTAATGTCAGTCAACAAGGCTTTTTTAAAAAGGTTTTGTCACTTCAATGTTCTTTTTTTTTTTTTTTTTCTCTAAGATAACATGTTTCCAAGTAAGGACGAAAGATCTTATCTTAGAATGAATCAGCACAAAGACAGACTTAGTTATCTAAAGCCATGCCTGCCTTCTCATAAAGGTATACGTCCAACACAGGAGCATAAAAAGTTAAATCTTTCTCTTTTCACATATGATTGAATTAAAACATTACCAGATTAGAATGACATTTCTGATGATGAAGTTCATTATTTCCACTTACTTCCTTAAAACTTTAAAGAGAACAAAAGTAACCTTGCGGCTGAAAAATAAGCCTGCAATGCTAAATTAAAGAAGTTCAATCTACTCAGCTCATAAGGGAAGGATGAAAGGTGAATTGTCACTGAATTTATATGATTACATATGGAAAATGCTTGAAGGAAAATTACTTTCCAGTGTTGCAAACAAAGGCATAAGATTCAATAGCTGTAAACAGAGCTTAGATGAACAAAACCTTAAAAAGGTTAAATTTCCTGACAGTTAGAGAAATTAAACTTTGGAATAATTTATTGGAGGGAAATCCAGTACGGGTGAGCAATGTTGCAGTGGCACTGCTTCCAGGCCTGCCTTTGCACCCACTGATCCAGACCCCAACCAGCGAGTCAGCCTCCCAGTCTGCCCTCAGGCCTGCCCCACCGCCGTCAGCTGTGGGGTGACTGTGGGACTCGGGGCTGACGCTGGCTGCCACCCCCAGCCCTGCCCACCCTGCTCACGTGGGGACGGCTGCCACGCTGGCCTCCCCACGAGCAGCCTGTCCTTTCTCCCCTCCAACAAAGCGCCTCCCCGCTGGTGCTGGATTTGTGCTCGGTTGTTGCTGTCGCCAGGTCATAAACACCATCATTTTGCAAGATCGAGCATTGCCGTGCGTTATTGCTATACATCTGCCTATACTAGAGACAGGGAAAAGAAATTAGAAAGGTGTCTCCAAGCCTGGTGACTCTCATGATCCACAGTGTCGAAAAAACCTGGCTTTTATGTAAAATGATGGCAAAAGAGCATCTGAATAAAGCGAATTTACACTGAGGAAATTTCTTGCCTCATAGACAATGTATGTTTCTTCATAGATAATGCATGTTGCTGTCACATAGCTTCCAGGAGAGTCTCCCTCTGTGCCACCCTCCTCTTGCCTCCCATGTTCTTCAAGGACAAGCAACTTCTGGTATGAGCCTGCATGTGTTATCTGGGCAGCTTCCCATATTTTGCCCAGCACATTCACCTGACATTTAGAATGTCTCCATGTTCTCCCACACAACAGAGCCTGCTTTGTTCACCGAGTGGTACCTGCCCTGCTTTCATCAACAGAAAGATGCACTGAACACAGTGGGAGTTAGGAAAGTCTAAAACAAGGTGCCTGCCCTCTCCATTCCAGAAAATATTTTTAGTTAAAGGACAGCAAAGAGCAATGTGCAGAAATTCAGGATCTACCTGTCATCTAGCTCAAAGCCTCACAGGTCTTCTATACACAAACGAAGAGTTCATCTTAGGTTTGTCACCATCTAGCAGCTGCTTCTTCTGCACTCTGCCTCTCCGCAGCCTGAAGAATGCCTTATTTCATATTGCTGCAGGTACTTTGTATCCCACACCTGCCTTCCAATGCTGCCACTTTTTGGAAATAAAAGCCATGAGATGCAGTAGGCACTGAAAACAGTGGACACAAACCGCAGTGTCCAGCAGAGATGTAGTATAAGAATTTCTTATGACAAAGACTACTGGAGAAAAATTAATATAGTGCTCAATTATGGTCGTATTTTAGTTCCCTAAGCCCTCCCACCTAAAAAAATGCAATTACAAGGAAGTCCCAGTAATAGCAAAAACTACTCCTGAAGTCATGGTTAAAAATCGTGTATCCTCAGTTCTACCAACACAGATTGATTGCTTGAAAAACAAAACCACAGTGAAAAAAACACAAAACATGTAGTTTTCAAAACAATCCAGGCATCTACTCTGCATGTCACTTGCAATCCACTCCCAATACATCAGAGCAGCCCTGCTCTCTCCAGCATACACGCTGGGCACTCTGCAGGCCTCCCGGCAGCACTAACCACAAGGGCTCTGGTCCTCTAAAACTCAAATAGCTAGTAAAAGAGCAAAGTCAGTACTTAGAAACTCTGAGAACTGCTCATGAGGAATCTTTGCATGTCCAACAGGACTATTTCACAGTCCTTCATGGAACAGTAGTTCTGATTATGAATATTAGAGAAACCAAAAATAGCTTTTATTCCTACAGACATAATGTTTCACAAGGTATGATTTATGGCGTCACAAATTATTTTCTTTATCCTAGATTATTTGTATCATTATTAGTCTGCAGAATTACTCCATATGTGACATATTTAAATATGCAAACAGCTTATCACAATGCAGCCTTAGTAAGTAAAATAAACCAGAAAATAAAACCCCCACCCTTTTAAGTTCCCTTCTTTGTATAATTTATCTGAAGAACTCTTGGTTGAGCATCTCTGCAGATTCTCATAAAGTCTATTACATAGTATATTATAAGCTCTGTAAAGCACTTCTCTCATTTCCCAACCTGCTGTTCTAAAAACAGAAGGAGATGGAGAAAAATACCACAATCTTCAAATATAACTAACAAGATATCACCAATTGAGAATATGCAGGTTAAGGTTGGTAGGAGATATGATAAATTGTATAAATACAGCTTTAATAAACATCCAGAATCCCTTCCCCCGAACTTTCAGGAAAAAAAATCAAACGACTCACTGGAAAGAACAGGATGCGGTCTCGTTTCTGGAAAGTTTATTTAACTGAAAACTGGGTTTACCAGAGTAAAGCAGGCATCAACCTTAATGGCTTTAACATTAACCTTAATGGCTACTGCAGCTCCATAGTTCCCCCTTCCCCTGAGAGTCAGCTATCAAAGCTGTGAGATGCTGTCAAAAACTCAGTGCCATTCCTACTGGGAGTACAACTAAAAATACCAGTCCAAATTAGCAGTGCGCAAAGACAGTCATCAACCTTAACACATTCCTGGCAGAACCCATGCACAGCTTCTACTCAAATTACATTACCATGTATCTTTATGAAGCCCCCCACAATAGTTCAAACTATTTTTAGGGGCTACTTATGTGAAAAAAAAACAAACAAACAAACAAACAAACAAAAAAATCCAACCCCAAAAAAAACAAAACCAACCAAAAAAATCAAATAAACAACAACAACAACAACAACAACAAAAAACAACAAATCAAACAAAATCAAACAAAAAAACACCCAACCTGACAGCAAAAGTACTAAAACGATCCCATTCAAAGAAAACTTCCTCTGTCTTTTCATATATCCACGGAATAGCTATAAGTAACATATTCAAGTATATCTACTTTAACAGAATATCCAGTATCTCTTACAAAAGGTGAGGTATGGAGACACTAAGCTCTGCTGCAGTCTTCAGCTCCACAAACTCTCTTTTCCTTCCTGCTACCCAGAGACACTATGAAAAACATAAACCATATATTGTACTCATGAAATTACTTCTATTTCCCGCGACAGCTGCGGCTGCTGCTGAATCACTGCTTGTTTTTATCACCTAGAATCCAAATCTGCATATACAACAATAACATTTTCAATAACAGGAGCTGGTGCAGGTATCTGAGAATTGCTGATGTCCTATAATTTATGTCAATAGTGACACTGTTTCACCTTACTGGGTAGTTGGTTTTGCTTTTTTCCCCCAAGCCCATTTCTGTCAAAGTGATGCTCACACAGGAAGGAGGCAGTTTGAGCTTTTGCTAATTCGGAGGATGTTGGTGTTTGGCCAGGGGAGAAGGGAACAGTTCTCCACTGCGCCTCTAACTGTTGGGAAACAGCGGCAATAAAGCCAGCACTGTAACCGCGAACCTGCCACACTGTTTCTATAACTTCTGTTGCTTTTACTGCTCACTAGGACTGCCGTAACTGTCCCTGTTTCTGGGTGTATCAGGGTCAGCTCTGCCTCCACACTCACCTCTTACCCTTCCACCTTCCATCAAACGGACACACATCTTGAGAGCCCTAATAGTGATTGTTAGTAATACTAGTAGTACTACCCTCACCCATAAACATTCCTTTCTCTCTTTTCATTGTTTTAATGTCATTGTACACCTCCTTATCTTCAGGTAATGCCAATGTCATTTCAGCACCACTTGTGATGTCGGAGCTGAGCTGCGCCGGCGGCAGAGCATTCCCACCCTCCCTTTTGCATTACATGCGATCGCTTCACAGACTCCCAGCAGAGAAGCGAGCAGCAGCAAATGCACCAACTGCCCTCTCCTTCAGCCGTGTGCTGCTACTCCTCTCATGCCAGTCAGCGGCAAGTACTAAGATAAAGACCACAGATTAATTTTAAAAACTCAAACAGGAAGTATCAAAACCTTCCGTTCCCCTTCAAAAAGAAATTCATTCCAACTTTTCACTGAATCACCTCAGAGGATTGTCTGATTCTACACTTTTTAGGATAGAAGATGGTACCTGCTATGCTATTTTATGTCATTTTCTCATTTTCTTTTTTTTCAGGTCCTCTAGCTGGCAGCTACCTCACCTTCAATAGAGGTGGTAAGTGGAAGGGAGGAACCCTCACCTGCTCTTTATTTCCAAGTTTTGTGGAATACCATCTCTTACAACACTCCTCATGTGAAGCTCTGCAAGGCTCTGACAAACTGTTTTGCTCGTGGCGGTGCTAGTGATGCCTCCATCCCTCCGCACCAGCTCTTTCTCCTCTCCTTGCAGGGGCTGGCTCACCAAGGCGGAGTAAAAAGACCTTTTTCCTCCTGCAGAGGCAGGAGCAGCAACCGCCTCAGCAGGGGACATGTGCCCCGTTCAACACAGGCCACGAGGCCCCCAGCACAGCCCTCTCCCACCCCAGCTCCCGGGCAAAGCAAGCAAGTGCAGCTCCAGAGCTACACGACAGAAATTTTCATGTGTGCAACATCATACTTAAGCATTTGGGCTAATCAATCTTGTACTGATTTAGTCACAAATTTTCATGCATAAGGGATTCTAAATCCAGGTGTTCTCAGCACAGAGACCAGTGCTAAAGACTTTGTTTTAGCTGCAGCAGAAATGCTCATCAAAAAGTTCAGATATAGCTTGAGATTGTGGCATTAAAAGAAAAAGAATGGAATGGCTACTTTCCTTAGCACTCCATCAGTAAGCTGCAATCTAATTTAAAGAGGCATTTTTACAATTCTTGCAGAAACATGAAAATTAGAGGGTCAACTTGGTTAATAAAATATGACAGGGGTTTTCACTATGGCATTTTTCATTTTTATATTCTTATTAGAAATAATTAGAAATTTAATTAACAATTGATGATCAGACTCAATGTCTCTCATGAAGCCATTACTATCCATGAATAAAACAGGCTTTCCCATCAGTGCCCTAAAAGTAAATTTAAATTAAGGCAAAAACCCTACAGACAAGACTCTCAGTGAGCTTAAACTGAAATCGTGCTTGTTTGTAACAGGATGATGTTGACTTACATGAGCACTTCTGGCTTTATACCTCCTGGGTACAGTGTTCTGAGTTTAGGTCTCTTGCAGTCTAACCTTCCTTGTGAGCATCTTCTACCTTCTGGTTAAAAAGGAACGTTTAACATTAAAAATACTTTAAAGTATCTGATTTCATTCTGAAGTTATGTCTTTAGCTAGGAGTGAAAGCTGTCTGTCATTTATTGCATGTATAAATCAAGATCTAAATAAATAAACCTTCTTATTGTAGAAAATCAACACGACAGCAGCAGAACAATAGCTGCACTATGTAACAATCATTTTGATTATGTCATGAAAATAATTACAATGACAGCAATGACTCAATTGACAATTTAACAAAATACTATCCATTTTTGACCCAGTTACCAGTTTGCAGTAGTCCAGGATGGCTGCTCAGGCCAAATGAAGTCCTCCTAGCCAGAACAATAAAGTCAACACAAACTGATAGTAAGTGTCTTTTTCCATATTATCACTGCCCCCAGGCTTTCATTTCTGAATTTCCTTCTAAAAGGAATATCAATCAAACAGCAAATCTAATTTGAGAAGAAAAAATAAAGGGGATTATTTCTCTGATATTCAGAATGAGAGAGAGGCTTCAACAGACATGGGAACAATTCATTGATGCTTGTATATTATTTTGAAAAAACAAAGCTCATGCTTTGATCACAAGAATTACACTCCCTCATAAAAACTGCCCCACAGTTAGGAACTTAGAACGTAATTTTTAATATCTGAAGTACACAGAATTGAGCTTGTAACTCTTGAGGCAAAGGGAGAATGAATCAATAAGGGTACCAACAACCACCACTCCTTGCTCTTCACTCCCAGTGCCACCGATCCGCCCTAGCTGGGTTACTGAGATGTTTTCTCCTGTACGGCCTTGTTTGCACATGGAAGAGGGCAGCAAGAGTGGCTCACCCCTTGTTTGGCTGAAGGGAGGGGTTTTCACACATGGTTGGCCAAGATCACATGTGCAACATGATGAGACACCAGCCAGTATAATTTCCCTAAAAATTAATTATTAATTAATAATTTCCCCAAAAAATATGTCCCAGGCACCACAAACATAGGTGATACTAATGGAGAGGAGAGAGAGCTCTCCTTTCACTACAGGAAAACGTCTGAGGCCTGGCACGGACCATTTTAGCTTTTTGTCCTTTTAAATTTCTACAGAGATAGGGAACAGCAATAATTTCTGATTCAATAAATAAGCCAGTGACTGGTAATGTGGAACAACTGAAATTCTGGAGTTTTGCACAGCTGCCCTGTTCATTTCCCTGAGTCAGCGATTGTACTCCTGAACGCAGAAACAGCAACACTGGAAAAGGCATCAGGTGCCAATTTCTTTAAAAAACAAGAGCATTTAAAGACCCGGCCTATCATTTGTCCAGATGCTACACTGCAACAAGCTGCACAAAGCCATGGCATCACATCTGTGTGACAGAAATGTCTACAGACATTTCAAAAGTCATGGCACTGCTGATCAACATTATGACTAAGGCAGTCATGGTTTAGAAACTAGAGACCTCAGACACACAGCCTTACTCCAAGGAAAATTTTTCCTGAATAAGATGTTAGGATCTGTTACCTACTTAAAAAAAAAAAAAATAGCTTGAGGCCTATAAAACCTCTGGCTTACCACAGGCAAGGAATATGACCACAACCGTCTTTCCTTCCATATGTTTATTTTAACCTAGCAGGGACACTCAACAAGCAATGACACTATAAAACTTCTTCTGCATAACACAACGACTATTTTCATGCCAGTGTCCTTTGAAAGAAAGCATTCACTATGTTTCTATGAAAATAACCATGAAAATAGCCACTTAAAGAAGCATTTCAAATACCAACTATCAGTCTTGCAAAACCAAACTAGTAACACTTGTTTCATCTCAGATTATGGACACTGCTGCCTAGAACTCCAAACGTTTGATGTTTGATGTTGTAGAAGTTCACTTTGCATTTTGTGACTTGGCTCAGACATCTCACTCTGCAACATACAGTGCCTGATGCCTTCTAAGGAAAAACAGTGTATTAGTAGCGTTCATTTCTCCACCTCCAGTGAAAAAGAAAACTGGTTTGTCCCTTCACAGTCTGAGTGATGATGGTAACTCATCACCAGACCATTTCTTGCAATGCCACCACTATCTGAGGACATCATTCCCAACTGTAAATACAAACTGTATCATTTTGTGAAATGGTGATAGAGCCCAGGACACTAACCATATTGATTTTTGTTGTGTTTATCTGTCTCTTTATGTCTCTGCAAATCCCTAGTGATTCTGATATCACTTTCTAATAGCGCATTTTTCCTGTTTTCCACTTAATTAAATGTCAGCAGATGACATCTTATGCTTTGTTGTAGCCTTTCAGTAATTTATCTGCACTAAATAGGGAACATCATCTGATTGCATAACCTTTTTGCACTAGCTCTGTGTTATTTTAACATCTTTTTCTGCCATTTTACTAGGTTGAAGATCAAAAGCATAAATGGTAAACCTGTTATCAGCCTGTATTTCAGTGCTGACCACTGAATAACATAAATATACAGTCCAGCACATTATATACTATTCCCATACTATATATAAATAAACAGTCCAGAACATTATATACTATTCCCACCAATGTAAACAAATCTCTACCTATTTTCTTGTACAATACCAGATTTTTTATCCTGTGACACCACCTCTTCTCTTTAACTTGGTCCATACCTTTGATGCATAGAAACAGCCATAGAGTTGGTTCAGCATCCCTGTTCATTTCAAGCTTAAATAACACAATCTGGGCAAAACAAGAAATTGAAGGATTTGATAATCCTATCCCATACCTCAGTAGACAGTTGCATGGTAAATTTATAAGAATTAGCACCACTACCGATTTCTATCCACAGCACTGCAAATTTTAATCAGTTTCTATTACATCAATGCTAGAGAGCTTGTTTTAACACATGCTAATATTGTATCTGACTCCAGTAACTGATTATAATGTTTCCTTGCAGATGCACCAAAGTCTCAAAACGAAAGAACAAATTCAGTGCTATTTATTATAAATAACTGTTTTTAAAAATTGTGTAGGAAAATTTAAAGGACTAGCAAAATCAAAAATCAAAACAGGGTAATTTCCTCTTTGTTTTCAACTTCTGGGAACGAATGGGCCTGCAACAGGGTTTGCCATAAGCAGCTCAAGGCCACTTTCTTGTCATCAAGTGACTGATGACATTTTACACCCATGCAAGCTCCTATATCAATTCACCTTCAGAATAATTTAATAAAAATAATCATAACTTGGCAGAAAAAACATAAGCATTTCAGCATTGTTAACTATCCTAACAGTTTCTAGGGGTTGTTCAAGACTTTGAGTAGCTCTGTGAATTAAGCACAAAAATTAAGCAAAGGAAGTTTTTAATAATTATACGAAACTACAAGCCCCACATGTTAATGTCTGCATTAGTAAACAGTAAAACAGAAGTTTCAGTGGCTAAAAATGTAAATGGCTGCTAGTAAGCCACATGCCTTAAGACCATATCAAGGCACTGTCAAATCAGAGAAAATCATGTATGCACAAAGTTGTCACCCATCACCTTAGATATTCATTTGTATTTATTGGAGCTTCATCTCTTGTGCAATGAGTGACTCAGGCTGCTCTAGGATCCAGCATCTTTCACAGTAATGGGTTCACTGTAGCGCTGCTCTCAGCTTCTGCTCAGCATTGGCCTGAGGTTACAAGCTGTACTGTTTATTGAGCCTCATTAAGACTGCTGTCATGTGGAATCAGCTTAGCTTGGCTTTAAGAAAATATTATAGAATTGCCTAAATGTGAAATTCCTTTTGAAGTCAGAATGCTTCATTTGTAACATATTCCAGTGATTTTAATAATGATTCTAATCATATTCAGTAAGTAATAAATGATCATATGTGTTAGCTGGTTTAAAACCTGCCTCCAACAAAGTTAATAATTATACCAAAATAATTCAAAACCAATTGATGTAGCAACACAATCATTTGTCTAAGGAGCAAACCCCAAATCCTGATCATGCAGGAGTCGCAAATGCACAGTATGTGTCCAATACCATTGGCAAGAAACCAAAGAAGTATTTTTAGTTTCATGTCCAACGTTCAATTCATCTAGGCTGGCTCAGAATATCTATTGAACTGTTATCTCACATACTATAAAGCGGTGACGAAATGGGTTCTGCGTGAATGACATTAAGTCTCCTCATGGTGCCGTAACAACTGGTAGCCTTAATGTAGAACAAGACCTTAGCAGCTTGTGATATATTGTACAGTAATTAATATAACAAGCCTGTGATATATTATCATAGCGTCCCTGCTCTAGAAGTGGGGCTGGCTTCTGGGAGATACGGAGGAGAACAAAAACTTCCCCTAATATGTTTGCACATTCCCTTAGAACTATTTTATATGTCCATACAGGAAGAAAGTGATAGAAAATTAGAATGATAGGAGTATTTAATCAATCATTATAAAGATGGAACATGGGTAACAGTTGTAAGTGGCAGAAGGACAGACTTAATAATCATTTCCAAGCCTTTTTGCTATCATAAATTGTGATAAAGAACACAAGAGAAAGAATGAAGTCAAGCTAAAATAAGGAGATAATTCCTAACACTAACATCAATTAATAAAGAAATCATCCAGGCATTGAACCTGCTTCTGCTAACATCAGCAGCAAATTCTCATCAATTTTGTAAGATGACATCCAATGCAGAAAAACTAAAAGATCCTTTATCAAACTAGATGCCCCAGTAATTTCTTCTGGGAAATAGGCTTTTTTTTTTTTTTTTTTTCCCCAAAGTCATTCCTATTTTAAACAATATTCAAATGAACATTCGCCTACAAAGAGAATGGAGTCCCTTCTCCTGTATTACACAAAACTGTTCAGAGCTAGGACTTAGAATTAAGCTCACGTAACTTATAAATGAGAGTCTAATCTTATGACCAGAAAGCTCACTGTTAATCCACTGGGTAATGCCTGTGAAGGGAGGGTGGGAACGAGAAACAGAAATAAAGATATCTTCGGTATCCTCAGGTTATAACCACTGAGAAGTGTTACTATATTCTCATGGACCAAAATCACCTCCATAACTTGTCAATTCATCTTCTTCACATTTATTTTCTGAATTCTCTTCAGTTTATTAGTTTTCACATTCTTTCCTGTACCTTCCAGGGTATTACCCTACACTACTAAAGGTCTACAGAAAGAAGAATGTCCCTTGGAAAAAGTCAGACATATGAATTCCATCTTGTATGTGGAATATTCAATGACTGATACATTTTGTATATGAATATTTTAAGTCCAGGTAAAAAAATGTGAGGAAGGCTACAGAACTTCTCTACTAGTTGGCTCACATGAGAAAATGTCGGTGTTTCTTTCTCCTTTTATTCTCAGTTACTTTTTTTCTGTTACACAGTGAATTTAAGTCTTGATAGTGCATCAGAAATTAAACTCATCCAATGTGATATTATCTTCACATATAATCCAGGAATTTTCTGGCTGCTTAAATTTAGTGCCATTACAATTCTGAGCTCTAAATCAAGTAATCATTGTTTGCAACCATTAAATAATCAGATCAGTTCAAGTATCCTTTCTCCAGATGAAAATTTTTATGCTTAAAAGTTCAATATAAGGAAAGAAAATCAGAACCTGGAGGAAGAAGGGAGTCCAGGTTATCATCCTCCACTAGCCCAGCAGACCAAAGAGAAATGTAGGAAAATAAATGCAAGACCCTTCAGCATAACATTTGACATAATGATATCAATCTTGTTTTAATTCTTTTCCTGTTTGAAAAGTTATGCAAATTTTCTTTTCAACTCTATCACTATGATCATTTCAAGTGAACAGTAATCTGATAGTCTGGTTTATAACCTCTATGGAATATTCTTAAACATCTAGGCTCTCCTTTCTTGTTTTATCAAAAGTGGCTGTTATTAAAATGAAAGACAGTTTAAAAGTCAGTACTTTTAATGAAAGAAATCAAAAATACGGGGACAATCCCACTCAGCCTCATGGTATCAGTGATCCATTTAGACATATAAAAGCAACACATTAAAAAGAATTGGCAAATTTAAGAACAAACAGATGATGGAGATGGATGTGCAGTAGGAAATAATAACGCAGCACTTCAGCCCTGAAAACCTGAACTCATGCCTTTCATTAGCACAATGGAACAAATATTTAACTATTGTACAAAGGCAAAACAAAATAATCAGGAAAAAAAACCAAAATCCATTCTGTAAGATGCAGTAGTTCTATGCTGAAATAAAAAGGCACAGCCTCTTTATGATCCAGGAGAAACTAGAACAAAAACAAAGAGGCAATGATAGCAATGCAAGTCTCGATTTTGTGAGTAAATTTTCATTCAGTTGTACATAAACACTGCACACAGAAATATGATTTATTATGTTTTGACTGAGGTCCCTTATTCTGGCAAATGAAATGCCAGCTGATGTGACTCATTAGACCTTCATCTAATCAGCTTTTCCTTCACTGCAGAAATGGGCAGTGGGTGGAGCGGTGGGCTCTAGCTGTGGTATCTGCACTTTCCTCTGCACTGGGCCGTGACCTTCGAAGTGACCTTGAAAGAAGAAAACACTTTTAGAATGATATTTCACCTTATGCCTACTTTTTGCTAGCATCAGTTGTGTGTCCAGATTTAGCCCCATCATCTAAAGGGAATTAAAATGCCACAAAACCCAGTGTAGAAATCCAGGGTGAGAACAGGGGTCCTGTTATTGACAGGCAGCCAGCACCAATGAGCAGAACCCATGGAAAGCTTCTTCTAGACTGCAGTCAGCCAGAAGTTTTATTACTTGAGCAATGACGATTTTTCTGGTATTCATTAGAAAAAACATCACACTGTCTTAACAAAATCCTGAGTGTTTCATAACTACTGAGTGAACATGAAGGCCTTTTTGAACTCGCTAGACCTTTTGCCTCTATGGCATCAGATCCACAGGTTAATTACTGTTTGTGTTAAAAAAAATACATATATTTTTGATAGGCATAAAACCATCACCTTTTAAATTCCTTCAAATTAATGTTTTGCCTTATAATACAAAAAGTAGCATGAGCACTAAATTATCTTTTCCAATGCCATCCCTTGTTTTGTGTACCTTATCCTTCTTCTGCTTTTCCACTTCCTAGTGATTCAAGCAAACATATTATTGTCTATATTTCCCACCAACCTCTTCTACATTGTGAACATCAAGAACCAGCACAACTTTACTTCCCCTGCACAGACACAGATCAGCTATCTCAAACTGGCATTGAAAATCAGGCCCTGGCAATAAAATACTCATTAACCACATGCACATTTTTATACATTCACAGAACTGATTGCTTATGTAGGTCTGATCAGGAAGATTAGACAGATAGGCTGTTTTAAAAAACCCAAACGCTATGTAAGGAACGTCCAAATTAAAGTATTATGAAGGTAATACTATACACAGAGACAGTGTATATGCAAATTGTCACATGTTCCCATATCACATGACAGACAATATCACCGATATTACACTACCTAATTATATTTCAGTATAGGAAATGAAATCTTCATGAATAACTGACCTACATTACAATTCTATCTTTTGTTCTTAACACTACTGATTAAAATTTTACAGCCTCTAGGAATAAGAAAAACATGTTTATAATTAAATAACTGGTTATTTTTTGGCATATTATCAAATCAGCTCATTCACAATGGATTCTTGATCCATTCCACCCAAAATACCGTTTACTTTAAACCATAAAACAGTGTAAAGTTGACATTAATGTGAAAATGGCTACAGATAGGAGACAAATTTAAGAACAGGAGAAACCTAGCAGGTAGATTAATCTCATGCTCAGAAAAAACAGATAGTTTTGAGAGTATACATTTAAAGTTTCACTTTAGGGAAGAACATTCTCACTGAATCAAGGACAAGTATTATCTAGCTACTATGTTAGAAAATTATTCAAAATGTCAGTGGAAATAGATTCAGAAGCTGGGGATAGGAACAGACAATTTTAGAGAGCCTTATTCTGTCATATGCTAAGCAACTTTGGATGCTCCTTAACTCCTGTTTTTACCAGATAATACTGTATGAACAAACATCTAGAAGGATGATTTCTTAAGCATCATCCCAGATACGGACTTTGCAGTTATAACCCTTGGAACCACTGCATCCACTTATTATTGCCTATAACAAAACAAAATGCTAATGTCAGTCAAGAAACCGCTTTGTAAGGCTAATTGTAAAACCATTTTCTTCAGAATCAGCAGTATTGCCTTAAGCTGGGCTACCTTCATAAGAACTGTCCTGGTTTGGGCTGGAATAGAGTTAATGTTTCTTTCTGGTAACTAGAATAGTGCTGTGTTTTGGATTCAGCATGGGGCTTGGTATGAGAAGAATGCTGACAGCACACTGATGTTTTCAGGTGCTACTGAGATTTCAAGGACTCTCCGACTCCCCATGTTCTGCCCATGTTCAAGGGCACAAGAAGCTGGGAGGGAGCACGGACAGAGCACCAGACCCAAATTGGCCAATGAAATATTCCATATCATGGAACGTCATGCTCACTATATAGAGGAGGGGCAGTCAGGAAGGGGCTCTCTCTTTCTCTCTCTCTCTTCCGGAATTGTGATTGCGGGATCTTGGTATTTTGGGATCACCAGCCGGGAACGGGCTGGGTATTGGTCAGCGGGTGGCGAGCAATTGCATTGTGCATTGCCCATTTATATTTTCTATTACTGTAATTGTTTTCATTTTATTACCATTATTAAACTGTTTCTATCTCAACCTGCAAGTCTCCCTTTACCCCTCCAATTCCCTCCCCCATTCCCTGGCTGGGGGTGAGAGTGGGTGAGCAGCTGCGTGGTGTTTGGCTGCCGACCAGGCCCAAACCACGACAATAACACAGGGATGTTTTTGTTACTGCTGAGCAGTGCTTACACAGAGTCAAAGCCTTTTCTGCTTCTCACCCCACCCCACCAGTGAGCAGGCTGGGGGTAGGAGAGAAGTTGGGAGGGGACACAGCTGGGACAGCTGACCCCAACTGGCCAAAGGAATATTCCACACCATATGACGTCATGCTCAGCGTCAAAGCTGGGGGGAGAAGAAGGAAGGGGGGAATGTTCGGAGTGATGGTGTTTGTCTTCCCAAGTCACTGTTATGCATAACGGAGCCCTGCTTTCCTGGAGATGGCTGAGGACCTGCATGCCAATGGGAAGTGGTGAATGAATTCCTTGGTTTGCTTTGCTTGCATGTGTGGCTTTTGCTTTACATATAAAACTGTCTTTATCTCAACCCACGAGTTTTCTCACTTTCACTCTTCTGATTCTCTCCCCCATCCCAGCAGGGGGGAGTAAGCGAACAGCTGGGTGGTGCTTAGTTGCTCGCTGGGGTTAAACCACACCATAAATGAAGTAACATTAGATGTAAAAATGAAAAATAGAAAATGTATTAGAAAAATAATGCCTGAGAGAATCACATACAAGGAATGTTATTCAGGCTCCACAACAACAGTCATGCTGCAGGAGTTCTGTTACAGGTTTTGTTTGTGTTCCTCTATCAATGGGTTTTGTATTGCAGTGATATCACGTGATACCAAGGTAATGATGATATTTCTAGTACAACCTTTACTGAAGAGATACTAAGGGTGTGTTTAGAATCGTCTAAATGGAGAAGTTCCTTCTAAATAAGAGATCAATCAAGTATCAGAACTGGTAAAGCTTTATAAATTAATAAGCTAATCAATAGAGAAAATCTTTTGATGTTCAAGAGGTCAGAGCCCCTGGGCTACAAGGAATATAGAACCATAGAATCACAGAAGGTTTGGGTTGGATGGTACCTTTAAAGATGATCTAGTTCCAACCCCCCTGCCATGGGCAGGGACACCTTCCACTAGACTGGGTTGCTCAAAGCCCCATCCAGCCTGGCCTTGAACCCTTTCAGGGAGGGGGCAGCTACAGCTTCTCTGGGCACCCTGTGCCAGTGCCTCACCATGCTCATTGTAAAAAATTTCTTCTTTATACCCAATCTAAATTATTTAAGTTTAAAACTGTTGTTCCTTGTCCTGTCACTACAGTCCCTGTTAAATAGTCTCTCTCAATCTTTCTTATAAGCCCCCTTTATATATCAAAAGGCCACAATAAGGTCTCTCCAGAGCCTTCTCTTCTCCAGGCTGAACAATCTCAACTCTCGTCTTTTCTTTACAGGAGAGGTGCTCCAGCCCCCAATCATTTTTGTGGCCCTCCTCTGGACCTGCTCTAACAGGTCCGTGTCTTGTACTGGGGATCCCAGAGCTGAACATGGTACCTTGTGCCTGAAAAAGCTGGAGAACTGGCTACTGAAACTTTCAAGGACCAGATAGTCCATACTTCCCTATGATATGGCACCTGCTGCTTCCTTTCTTAAAGATTTTTTTTTAATCTTACTTTTCCCTCTTAGAAAAAAAAAAGCATACTTTCTGTGAAGGGAGAGAGGAATGGGGAGAGAAAGCTGCAATGTATACAAAATAATTTTTTTAACTATTACATTTTGAATCATACCTCAAAAAAGAATGAAAAACACAAAATTATTTAAAAAAACATTTGTGTCCTTAAAAAAAAAAAAAAAAAAAAAAGTAAAAACAATACTAGGAGAGGCAGACTGAAAATGTTTGGGGCCCTAAGTGTTGACCTGGAGCATAAAATGCACTAGGACAAAGTGAATTTAGACAGCCTTTCCTATCTGCTCTTCTTTGATCACCTTCTTCATTCTGCAATACACTATTCACTTTTCCTTCTTCAATTTTTGCTTCAGTTTGATTTTCTACACTTAAATACTCCAGAATAAACTAAAACTTATTACTATGATGTGTGACACCTGTAATGTTTTCCCTATATTCAAAACAATTTAATTTCTCTTGCACTGCCTCTTTCCTTAATTTATAATCCTGAATCTGTTCATTTTCCTAGACCTATCAAAATGTTTATACCTATGTAACTTCATTTTTTCTCAGCTCTGTCCCATGTTTTCATTTACTCTCTTATACTTGCCCCAGTCCTTTCACCTCTCTTTTGTTTGTCTCCTTCCTTATTCATTCAGTCTCCTTCTTGGCCCTCATTTATTTACCATAATTTGCACAGAGTTAAAAAGAGAAATCAGAGTATTTATAACCAGCTAGATGTTTTCAGAAAAGAGCAATAATAGAAAATTTATGGACTTTTCATGACAAACAGGTTGGGAAGTAATCAGCATCTGCAGGCGTGTGTAATGTGAAGGTGTAAGATGCAGCTCTGGCTGAATGATGCCCTGTCTTCCCCGAGAACCTCTGGGACAGACATGGCTAACAGCAGTTCCAGTTTAAGTTCAGGAGCCCAATGCCAGCAAGTCATACCATTCACGTTACAGAAAACAACTCTCACTATTTTCATCTCATAGATGATGGTCTTTAGAAGCAACAGACTCTGCACAAGCACAGTAAGAGTCAGAAATCTGAGCCAGAGTGCTAGATTCTAGTGCATTTACCAAATACCAAATTTAAAGTTGTCTGTTAAATGGCTCTTTCTCATCTATCTGCCAAACATTTAAAAAATTTTATTGGGTAAAACTGTCTGGCCTGAAGAGCACTTTAGCTGCCAACATGTCATAAATCCAGATTTTTAACACTGCAGAATGCAGCCCTACCTCCATTTAATGAAAACATAGTTGGACATTATTTTACTCTTGAACGCACCAATGCAGTTCCTGTTGAAGCTAATGGACTACTCACAGTGGTAACTGCTGCTCTACATAATTACTAGCTGTGGTCGCTAGGGACCTTAGGCAAGACTCTACATTTGTGCAACACCCCATATATCTCATAATAAGTGCCATACTTAGTGGTACTTTTAGGGATTGTCTGTGGCCTGGGTGGGACTACAGGGATTTGGGCGTATCATTTACCTCCCCTGTACTTTGAAACCTACCTGCAAACCAGAGCAGGTTATCTGTGGGGAACTGAGAATATAGTGTATTAAATGCTTTGAGAAATCATTATTCAGTGGTAACTGAACCCATATGTATACCTATTGTACCTGTGGTTTTCAATTCCGGAACCCTACAGCTCATCCTTCTGAAACTGAATGTCGTCTTTACCTCTTTACATCCCAAACATATTCAGAGGGCACCTCCCACCTTTTTGCTTTCCTATTTACTGAAAAAACAATTTCACTATCATTATGTGTAGAAAGAAGGGGCAGGGTGTTGACTTTTTTTAAATGGCATACAAATATAACACTACATTTCAGCAGGAAAAAAAACCACAAACACAGCACTGAACAAATATTAGAATACACATAATTTAACAGAGATGATCCCAAATATTTGACAGTAAGAATGAGATTTTTATTAAGGAACCATCTATGTAATGCAACTTTTTATTTTTTTATATATCCTTATGTCACTGCTTTCACTAAAATGCAATGTTTTAAAATTAACAAGGGCTCTCTCTCAGAAAATGTATATAGAGATCCCACTGGGGAGGGAATAGCAGTGCCTGAAATCAAGTGATAGCAAACCTGGTTCTGATCTTGCTTCGGCTGACATGAACCATCAGGTTCAATGGGTCACGCTTCACATACAGTGACATAAGGCTACAGAGATCTCTTACAAGGATGGAACAGATATTACTGCAAATACATGCCTGAAATTGCTGGAGACTCATGAGGCTGTAATCACAAGTCATGGGCCATCTGCCTTTACATACATAAATCTGAGAAATTTTCCTAAAGAAGTTACAGCATATAATTAAACCATTTTGCAGACAAAACAAGGAAAACCAGCTGATCTCACCACTACACTAACGCCTCAAAACATAACTACATTTGGCAATTCCAGGCTGAGCATCTCCAGCTAATGTTGCAAGCATAAAGGTCCATCTGAGAAAACCTTAATCAAAACACACATTGAAATTATGTTATATCCACTGGTCAAGACCAGATTTTTTCCATATGAAACACATACAAGGCAGTCAAAATGACAATTTACTTAAACCAGTGAGTAGTAATATCTGCAATTATTTACTGCAATAGTAGAACAACACGCACATTTGAGAGAAGAGTATCTCCTCATCTAGGTTACAACGCTCTTTAAAATAGAGCCGGAAGAGCATTCAGTTTCCTTTGGTTGCAGTGAATAGTTTGAAGGTTGAAATTACATTCTCTGTCGATCACTAGAAGACAGGCATAGGGACAGACTATTGAAAAATTTCACAGTGTCCTTTTGGCTGCCTTCCAGTCCCATCTCCAAGCGGTTGCTATTCTATTTAATGTAACTGGAGTCTACCCTTAGGATGAATATCTCTCTTCCTGACAGTTTTTGTTCTTTTTCAAGGCAGACCAACAAAGACTGCCTCTCCCCAAGCCTCTGCTGAAGGGCTCGGAAATGGAACAAACAAAATGGCCAAAATGCTGCTGCATGACCATCTTGCAAACGAGTTTCTCCACAATTTCATTGAAAACACAGAGGATATAACAGCTGAGGTTAGGATAATCCCAGAAACAGAAATGCTTTTCAATTGAAAAGATTTTAAAACAGCAATGTGCTTTGAGGAAAATTTGTTCCACAGCTGCAATACATGGTGACCAGTCAGAAAAAGATACTGTATTGCTGAAAAATTACAAGCTAAAGATGATTCTTCTAGATAACAATGTGGGTATTTTAAACACAAACCACAGGCTAAACTGGCTGCCTGGTTGCATGTAAGAGCTTCATAGATTAAATCAGGGATTCCAGAACAAAACCCACCCTGCTTGAAGAGCCTGCAAAACCTTCAGACAGGCGGATAGTCCTGGGTTAATTGCTAATGTAATTATGCACTGATTGTACTGACCAGGTATTAAAGATACAGCAATGCACAGGTTCTAAAGCATGACTTAAAAAAAGCAAACTCACAAGAACACCAGTCTGTGTCTAACTTGGGGTATACACTACACATATAAGGGCAAGTTCTGCTATGTGATTGTTTTTCATGGCTACTAGCTTCAAAATTAGCCAAGCCTCTAAGTGACCAATTTCTGCTGGTTGAGTTACAAGCTCTCCTGGCCGTCAGGTTTAGCCAATTACCAATGCTCCTCGCGGATTTTCTTCCCACTCTGCACTGCAGATGTTTGTGCAGCACAGAGGCTCTGATGCACACAATAAATTGGCACCTTCTGCTTGTTATAAATACAAGAAGCAAAACATTAAGGGGTTTAGCAGACATTTATGCTCCCCAAAATAGACAGGACTGATAAGCATTTACCCCAACTCACGTAAGTTATCACAATCACATTACTTTCAGCAAAAGCATCAGTTAAGAGGGATTTGTGTCAGGACCACAAGCAAAGAACTATTCCATTACAGCATGCCTGTGCTGGGAAGTTGTTAACATCTTCAGCAATTCCCTCAGGAAATGTCAACAGCAACACCACAGAAAGAAAACATATTTCTCTAAATATTAAGAAGAGTCTGAAACAGTTTCTAAAATGTCAACAAGAAAACCACACTCAAAACCAGCATGATTTCTTTTTGTTGCAAACATAAACAGTCCTTATGTTAGTTTGAAGAGCAAACGATGGGGAGTCAGCATGTATATCAGAGTGAAGCAGAGATTCCCTCTTCACAGTATACAAGGAATGTATTAATCATGCAAATAGAAAGTGTTTTGAGGGAAAGAAAAGAAGATACTATCTCTCTTTGGGATAAGTAAATGTGTAAAGATCTTGCTTTTAAAAAAAAGAGGGAAGTCTGAGGGGATGGCTAATATTTGCCAATTACTGTGTTACTGTTTTCCGTACACAGTGAAGGACTTACTCGCACTCAGCATATTGGTTTTTTCTTTTACACACTACATAACCCAGACACAAGACTCTAGTACTGACAACTGCACTAACAAACCCCACTTTCGAAACATACAACACTCTTGAGAAACTTTCCACACTTTATAATATGCTAATCATTATATTTTAGTGGTTTTATTATATAATATCTAATTATTTATCATTATCACCATTGTGTGATAATTAGCAGTGCTGCACTTGTTGCACTCTTTTTTACTGTAAATAAGCCCATATAAAATCAGCTAGAAGCATGTTACCTCTGTCCTCTGCACCTAGGTAGCAACATTCACCTATGTATCCGAGAGCAAATGGTCACAGACCCCATTCTTTCCATGTGGAGAGGAGAGAAAGGCTTGTGTGCAAAAGAAGGTACCAAGCACAACTAATACCCAGTACCAACAGGCCTGGGATTTACAGTTTTCATACACCTTTACTAAGTAGGAAGTGGCTTTATTGCATGGAAATAGAAACCAGGCCCCAGTCAGTCAGCTTACTGTCCCTTCTTCAAAGCTTACTACCCTGAAAAAATCTGGGACAGGCAACCACCTGCAACACTCTAGATAATCCCATATGGCTCTCCCTCCTTTGGCTAGCAGGAGGCAAACCCTTCTTAAGTTCTCCCTTCTCTAACTCTATTTCTGTTACATCCAGCTCTCCACAGCCAGGTCTAATAGTCAAAACCTGTTTAGCCCTCTTTAAGCTGAAACTTTTTTACCATGTCTCAGCCTTCCTGGAAAGTGCCAAGAGAAGACACAGGGACTCCAGCACAGGTTAGGCAATAAAATACTCTTATCCCTGGTTCTTCCACTTGAGAGTATGGGAAACAGAACATCATCTGATTCTTTCAACATAAATTAATTACCACAAGGTTGCAACACTTAGCTGCTTCAGATTCAATAGCTTGTTTGCTATTGCCTTCATAAATAAGAACAGAATGTAATAGAGTATAAATGTGCAATTGTGCATTAAATATTTTAGGAATTTGTCATCTAAAAATTAAAACAAATTCACTGTTAATAATAAAATACAGTTATTCTATCATTACAAGTTTCCATGCTTACCACATCTCCAATGATTTATAGATTTTTTTTTTTTTTTTTTTTTTTTTTTTCCTTTCTTTTCCAAACAAGCACAAGGATATTTTTCATTGCTTGAACACCTGAGCTGGAAGCTGAAGGTCAGGTTAGATGCTTACTCATCAATTAGTAATTAGGATTTTGCAGGTCAGGTTCTGCCCCAGTGTCAGCTGTCATGTTACCTTTTACTGCAGCCATGTTAAACACACCCCCCTATCCACACCCTGTATTTATTGTCATAAATGTAACTACTTTCATCCATGGAACTTAAAAGGCTACTGGACAGGGAGAGGAGAGGTCGGGAACAGGACTGAGCTCGGCTCTTCATCTGAATTTGTTCTAATAAAAGTGGACTAGAAATTAATTCACTATCCTCACAGCTGTTAACGATTTACCCTAAACAGGAACAAAAGCTTATACTCGTGATTCTTGTGAACAGCAGATGGATCATTAAAAAAAAGGAAGCTCTATCTTTTTGGGTTTTTACACTTCAGAATTAAAAGCATTAAGGAAAAAAGTTATCCCAGATCAACAGGTAGCAATCACAGAGCAAAGAGCTCTCCAGTTCCTGCTCAAGTTCATGACCAAATATTGATATGGGAGGAATAAAAAGCTGATACTTGGCATTAGTTTCAGGGGACAGAAGGAATTCTCCCTCCCCTGCCACACACATGGATGCTGTACCTCTTCTGCATCCTGCTGATAACATATGCTCCTAAGGCACTTTCTGTTATCACAGACAGTGCAGACATGCTATGCCAGCCTTCTCTAATATTCCCAATTTCCTGTAAACATTATGGGGTTCCACACATTTAGTCTGCTTCATATCTTCAAATGTAGTTTACTAATTTGGGGAATTTAAGGGAATGTACTTAATTCAAAGGAGGTTTATAAGCATTCTTACTTGTAAAATGTTTTGAGGATGAGTTATTTCATAGAGAAGACCCAGGTAAACAGAGTAAAACAGAGATTATTATTCTTCTCAGCTGCCCCGTCAAATTTCTAATTCCCACTAGAATGGATGGAATATACCCAGGACAAAGCCTCTACTATTCAAGCCCATTCCCACCTGTGACCATGACAAGACTTGAAGTTCTGCTGTAAAGACGGCTGGCAGCTGCGACAACATGGTCCCAACACACAGCAGTCTTGTTTCTAGTTCGCAATCTGTTTCTGCTGCTGATATATTTTTAATATAAAGGATTGAGTCTGGTCCCTAAAGATTACAGGGGGCAGGAGGAGAGCTTCCCAGGTTCCTGACAACATTTTGAGTCTATGCATTGCTTTATATTACTGTTTGTGCAACCAAAAAGGTCTGTCAACAGAACTAGTGATACCTGTCAAGTTAAGCACATATGCATTTGCAAATGGAGGAGCAAAATATGAAGTTACAAAAATATTGAAAATGCATTATATTTTTAAAGCAAGTCTCCATTTAACCACATTTAACCTCTTTATTATCTACATAACATACTTCACTTTCTCTTTGGAAGAAGATGCATTGGTGCCACATGATTCAGCCATTCTTTTTGAAATAGTATGTATTTCTTTCAGGTCTCACAGGGAGAGCCCTGAAACATACGGAAAAAAAACAACTCTACTGTTCAGAGAAGGAACAGCACAAAAGCACAAAAGATGCTCTCACTCTGTGAGTGGCTTTGCTTAAAGGAGGACAGAAATCCAGAATGGCCAAGGAATGGATATCAAGTGACAGATGAGGGATAAAAAAGGTGGGAGAGAGGCCTTTCTTATTAAGGGATGTTGTGATGCCTTTTATCTCCAGTGCTGGAGATGATGGACCCAGCATTTAAATAGATCAACTGCTACTGACGTCAAGTGTAAATCACGACAGGACAGTAAGCTTTACCATGACATCTATGAGAACAATTTCAAATTCAGTATTAAAACTGCATAGCACCACTAACCTCAGACACCTGCGGCTTCACTGTTTCTTGGCAGGGTTGAATGGATGTAAGCTTAGGTGAAGAGTACATATTACTTTCTCTTCCCAGCTATGCTGGGTGAGAAGGCTACAGCCCCAAGACCTACCAACTCAGCTGACCATTCTGCACATCATTTCAGTTGTAAATGGTCATGGGTTCAATCTCATTTTCCAGAAAGTGTTTAGGAAGTGACACCCAGAAGCTGGACAAGAATCAGAAAAAACTGTGTACCTACATCCAGGTGAGGAGTCTGGCCACTCTTCTGAATTCAGAAACTCCCTTGTTGCTACCTGTTATTTCTGAATCTTGCCCAAAATAAAACTAGAATTTACAAACATTTTTTCTCTTTTTAATTGTAAAGAGTTTTATGAAGCATCATGTAACATCCACAAAATCATGAATCTCATCAACTGACATTACAGGCAGGTACAATAGCTGTAAACTCACAAGGGAAAAAATACAAATAAAAGAAAAATCCTAGTATTTTATTGAGTTTTATTTGAGGAAAGATGTTTTTGCTCCCAAGTGTTTCCTGTTACTCTGATTAAATCCATTAATTCACTGTAATGTGAACAGCACTTGAAGCTCCATTGATCAGTGTGATCATTGCCGATATTTTCACATTAGCTTAAATGGGTTTAGCATTATTCTTAACTTGAGTCTTCAAATATGCTTTCAGAGGACAAGTCATTACTATGGATTTTATTACGCACAGCCACATTAAAAGTATTTTTGAGTATTTTCCATTATCTCATTGAACCTTATAGAACAATGTTGGCTGTCACCAGGTATTCTGAAAACTAAACTCAGACTGCACTGCTTTTTGTTACGTGCACAAATAATGCAAAATGGAGTCAGGTTTTCTCCAATTTGCTAAAAATATGAGTCTACTATTGAAATTTTAGGTTGGGCACCAGCGTAAAGACATACAAGGGAACGTTGGCAAGGATACCCAAGAGGACTAAGTTTCATTTTCTTCACCTGTTGTCATCAGAACTTGTACTCAGGAATCAGTAGAGCTAACCCTTCTGATGGATAATACCAATGCACCTCACGTCCCAGGGACTTTCTTTTCAGTAGCTGAGGAACACATTTGCTGGAGTCCATCAACACCCTGCAACAGAACCTCAAGTCCAATGAGTCTGGCGGTGCGATGGACAGGCAGTTAGTTAAGTCTGTGTCAAAGCAGTCGGGGAACACATACATCTTTGTAAATATGTAATTTTTATCGAGGTTTACAGATCACCTACTAGAGCTCAATTCAGTCAGTATGTCAGCTGGTATATGAAACTGAGTCATGGGTCAGCAGTTGGGACTCAATCCACCCTTTACATACTAAGAGCCACTATATTTTGACCAGCGACTTAGCCAGATCAGCGGATTTGTAGGAAACAGCCTGAAAGTTTAACCACTGAAGTTCTGGGCCAAAAGCTTCCCACTGGTAAAGGAGACACTAGTGCTGTCCTGGAGTAGGCTTGGGCTGATTCTTCACTGAGGTCACCGTATGTCTGGTACACACTTAGTTCTGCAGAAAGAGCCTTCCTTGTGCAATCCATGAGTCTTGAATCTAATGGGTAATGTTATCTTTATGACTTAAACTTGATTTAAATTAAGACCTATTTAGTTAATTTTCCCAGCCATTCAAGATATATTTAATCAGCTTTACATCATCACTGTCTTGAAGTAGTGAACATAAAGTTTTGGAGCTGCTGTCTGAAGACCCAAACAGCTATGTGCTGACAGGAGAAAGAGTGTAGGCTGCAACCCCAGCTCATTCTGGAGTTGCTACTCTGTGAGTAGCCTCTGATGGCTATATCTCTGCTATCTGTATTTCTGCTTATTGGGCTCTGCCCATCTTGCTACAGGGGGCAAGAAGACTTACCAAAACTGGAATAATTCTGTTTCTGTAGGCTCTACCAGTTATGATTTAAAAACAAAACAAAACAAAACAAAACAAAACAAAACAACAACAAAAGCACACACAAAAAAAAAAACAAACAAAACAAAACAAAAAAAGAAAACAAAACAAACAAACAAAAAAAAACAAACCAAACCAAACCACAAAAACACAACCTAAAAACCCCCACAACCACTACAATGGCTAGGACTCCAATTTGGGCAAAAATACCGACTCCATATAAACAGGTTTCATAACCTTTGGTACCAAGTCCCCATTGCCACAGCATTTAAATATATTACTAATTCTAAATATGGGAAAATTTCACCTCTGCTCATCAAAGAATCCGTCCCAACAAGTCAACCAGGTCTGCTCTTTCTACAGGATGAGGATGCTGAAATGCACTACAGCATACCTTCTGTCTGGCTGTGTCCAGTCAACTGTTGTGCATGTCCAGGGAAGGACATGGCCAGCAGGTCATCGAACAAGTCATTATTTTCCTTTTCCCAGGACCAGTGAGACTGCATCAGAGTACTGGGTCCAGCACTTTGGGCTCCCCAGTGCAATAAAGACATTGGAAAACTGGAGCCTGGAGAACTGGTTTCTCCAAAGAGCAGCAACTGTTTCCCTTCGATACCACTACCAATTAAAATCAATATCAAATTCTGACCAATCTAGTAGAGCCTATAGCCTTTTTTTGCCATTGGAAAATATTGTTCCTTAAGATTCTGGTCAATAATCACGTTTTTGGGCCAGAGGTATAGCTGCCATTTCTGATAGTCAATTTCTGGTTGTCTCATTTCAAAATTTGATTTTTCTATCATATTTACATTCCCAACAGAGATATTGGATTTTAGAGCTTATGTTCCCAAACAGGTGTACCTCTTGCTTTCCACATTGATTTTTACTCCCGAACCCTGACGAAATTTGTATGTTTAGAGCTTCCTGGATGCAGCTTTCAAGTACATGAACTCCTTTCATAAAAATGCAGCAAGGGGACACACAATTTGTTTAAGTGTCGCAGTCCCCTTTCAAATGTCACGGAGAACTCTCACCATGAATAACTTGTACCTGTCTCAAGGGGATTTTCATAGACATGACAGGAAACAAATCAGCCTTAAGCTGTTGCCCTCGTGCGACATTCCGCATTTTTATTAATTTCTGTATCCCTTCAACCTTTTGCTACACGACACGCGTAATTTATGTGCAACGGTTCTTGCTTCTTGCTCAACACAGTAACACTCAGGTACTCACAGAATGAAACAGCCGCATGTACCAAATTAACATCAGCTATTATTATCGTTACACTAGATTCAAGACAATACGCAATTTGTTCGGAAGGTTTGTAACAATCTGCGCGAGAGCAGCGCGACGGGGCAGCGCCGAAACCACCCGCCGGCGCAGCACGGCCGGGCGCGCCAGAGCGCGCCCCCGCGGGTCAGGATGGCCGAGCGGTCTAAGGCGCTGCGTTCAGGTCGCAGTCTCCCCTGGAGGCGTGGGTTCGAATCCCACTTCTGACAGCTCTCTTTTGGGACTGCCTCCTGCCAGCGACTGGCCACCCGCGCCGCCCCTCAGAGCTCGGACCTGCGGCCAGTTCTGCTCAGTATGTTTATCAACGGTCTGGACAAAGAGGCCTTGCTGAGGGATGGAGGTAGCTTGGAGCCCTGGGCTGCGATTAGTGGGAGGAAGCGGACGAAGTCCAGAGGCGGGATCCGGCACCGAGGACGGAGTAGCGCTGGGCCCGAGGGTGAGCGGGGAGCGGAGTGGCTGGCGAGCAGCCCGGCTCAAAGGGGTCTGGGGGGGCTGCTGACAGCAGGGCCGGCCGCGGGGCGAGGCAGCAGCGTGCCCTGGCAGCACGGAGGGCAAAGCCCGTCCGGAGGGCGGCACAGCTGGAGGCCGGGCTGCGAGCAATGTCCTGTGAGGGGAGGATGAGGAAACTTTGGGTTTCTCTCATTTGGAGAAAAGGAGGCTGAGGGGTGACCTCCTTGCTCTCGACAGCTGCCCGAGGAGGGGACGCGGAGAGGGAGGGGCTGAGCTCTTCTCCCTGGGAAGGAGATGGACCGGGACGCGGGGGAACGGTTCAGAGCTGCACCAGGGCGGCTCCACATCGGACATGAGGAAGCGTTTCTTTTCTGAGGGGGTCAAACGTGGGAACAGGCGTCCTAGAGAGGTGGTCGATGGCCCAGGGTTGTCACTGTTTAAGAGGCATTTGGACAATGCCCTCAACGGCATGCTCTAACTTTTGGTCAGCCCTGAACTGGTCAGGCAGTTGGACTAGATGATCGTTGTAGGTCCCTTCCAACTCAACTGTTCTAGTCTAGTCTAGTGTAGTCTGAAAAAAAAAAAAATAAAAAAAAAAAAAAAAATAAAACCGGCCTTAAATTAAAATGAGACATCTAATTGTCTCAGCCTAAAGAAGGGCACAGTTCAGATTCCAGCCCCCAAAATCTGATGGGGTTTCTGCTTCCTCCCCACCACCGTGCCTGCACTAGTGCTGCGTCTCCCCTGCCCGAGCTCTGATGCTGTCTGTCGGGCTCTGTGCCTCACTGACGTAGCAAGAAACGGTACTCCCTGAGCTGGTCTTCTGCTGCTTTAGGGAGTGGGACCCACCTGCCAGGCAATCACCTGGAAAGCTCTGGCACTTGCTGATGTGGCAAGAGCAGGGGAGTGAGTGGAGCAGAGCAGGAGAGGGAGAAGCCAGCACCTCCCTCTTCCCCTCTTTTGCCAGAGGCGAACTGTTATTTTGGTCCCAGATGTTTCCTAAAACTACAGCTCCCATCTCAAAACTAGCTTTTTTCCCCCCTTCTTTTTCCTTTTAAATTGCTCTCTGAAATACTTTGATATTTTTGGGATATTGCATTATGTTCTTGTTTTGTTAAAATTTAAAAACCTTTTAAAAGCACGTATGAATCAGTAAATGAATTAAATTTTCACGTTACATACTTAAGAGTTTAGTACACATTAAGTGACATTCTGGAATACAAAGTATTGCTGAAAATCAAGGTCACAAACATCAGTCACAAGAACACTCTTCCCATGAACGAAGTAGGAGACTAGGATTTTTAGTGTCATAAACTGTATCCAGTACAGCAAATGCTCAGCAGACATGCAATAATGACCTCTGAACACACACAGCACTACATCATTATAAATTTGCAGCTAAAAAAGATGAATTAATAAATTATTTCAGAGGAAGAAAGAAACAGACTGAGAGAGTGTTTTAATTATGTGGTATTAACACAGACTCTGGCACAGGTAACTTATGCTTTTCATTTGTGAATGCTACCAAACATTTCTTGAGTAGAGTTTTTTGTCTACCCAAAATACTTATCTACTGTACCTTGTGTACAGAAGATATATATCTGTTTTTCTCTGGAACCTTAACCCATGGAGTGGTTGGTGTTAACCGATCTGTTCTTACCAGGCAAGCAGCACTACAGTCTGTCAGCATATACAGGAAAGTTTTGCAGAACATCTTTGCAGAAAGCAATGTTAATAACACCATTAACCACTGTTAATGCTAAATCAGTATTTAATTCCATGTTCCAGACAGCAATTCTACCAGTATTGGAATTCTGAAAGCAGCACATTGGCCTACTATGAATGCACAGCAAGTCCAGCATGTTTAGGTCTGCCAGACATAAAACAAATTCAATAGGCTGCTGCCTAAAGCAGTAATCCACAACTGTAAATTGCAGGGTGCAGGCTTAGCTGGCCTTCCTGTGGGACCCATTTTGGATGAAACCTGAAACCAGCACCCTGGTTGTTTATAGTCTTTCAAGTCCCAGCAACACAATTTACAATAGCGGTACATTATCTACCTTACACAGGCATCAATCCAATTATTATTAGAAGTTATTTGATCTCAACTGATAGGGAAGACTCTTCCTAATATTTGAGGAAAAAATACAACTGACAGATGTATATAGAGAGATACTGATATGTATACAAAACCCGTGAAATAATTGTATGTCACAAGCAAAGCAGCAACTTTGAGTCTTGAACCTCCTTAGCTTCATTTCAATTATAATGTGAATACTGAAATCATATAAATCAGAACAGATGTACCTACAGTATTTGAGATGGTTTAAACATCCTAGAAAACTACTAGTGAAAAGGCATTCACTAAATAGATTATGCATTCAAACACTTATTCAGAACCGTAGATTTTTTCTACCGTTCCTTCCTGACCCTATTTCAATCCCCACTGAGAGGCTTGCATGGGGGGAAAGAGAGAGAACTGCATGGGGCTCTGGCAACCATTCAGGGAGTTCACAAGGGTCCTAGGATTTCATCCCCTGATTCAAATCTCCATTTTGGACAAGGCTGCAACAGGAGTTGCTGGACATGTGAAACAGCAGCAGCGGACAGGATGCGCAGCACCACAGGTTAAAAGCTCTGCAAAGCTTGGACTTAACAGCATTTCCCTTCTAGTAATACATTGTAATGGATAAATTAGGTATGCAGATGATATTTCATTTGGATTTTCAATATAATTATACAATAAAACACAATATTCTGCCGAGTCAACTCTTCCACATTCACAGACTATAGTAATGGACAAAACAGGAGGGAGAGGGAGAGATAAATCCAAGGCAATCATAAACAACAGACCACAGGATTTCATTAAGCAATCCCTGTAGAAAATTTAATTCGTTGTTCTCTAGGAGATAATTTATCCTGAATTAAAGGCCTGCACAGAGCAAAAAATCTGCCAGATCCTTTGTTAATATGTTATGTAGGTTACAGTCACTATTATGTACCAAATTGTAGCAAAGCACATGCTAACTGATAGTAAAGATTTCTGTGAAGACAGACTCTTCCTATGAATTGGCTTTCAGAAACTTTCAAAAGATGTACTGGAAAGATCTAGAGAGGCATTTGAGGGAAAGAAGAACAATTATTTAAAAAAAAAAAATGTCATTATCAGTATATATGCTAGCTATTTCATAATCACATGACAGTATCCGCACTATTTTATATACAAGCTGTTTAGTGAGGCTAGGTTCAAACTGTTCACATGAATGTTTTCAGCTCTGTAGCCAATTTAAAACCAAAATAACCACATTAGCTAGACAAGATGTCCAAATTTAAGTAACTTCCATTATTAAAGGAAGCAAATGATCAAGTTTTTCTGAGACTAAAACTGCATACATGTTAGCCATTGCTGGTCACAAGGAATGAGACCAAACTCTCAACATTCACATATGCTGCAAATATTTCCTATGACAAACATCACAAGGTGAGAAGTCCAGAACCAAAAGCAGCTCAGAAATCTTTTATCTTTCTGGAGTGGTGCATGAGAGAATGCTTCTAGTAAATAAGATACACAGAGAATGACTTTTTTTTTTTTTTTTTAAAGAAAGGGACTATACACTTTTTTCTAACATACTTCAGATTGCCAATGCAAACGGGAGGTAAAAGCCACAGAACAAGGTTGTGCTTTACCGAAGGAGCAGTATTCTTTCAGCAAGCCTCGATCAAATACAATCTCTCCATTAATAAGGAATAAGGATTCCCTTATTCCTGTCTGACAGCTGCAGCCAGTGCTGTACTTGTGAGCAGAGCCCTTATCGACCAGAAGGGGAAAGAATAGAGGCAGAACCCACACCCTCTGTGAAATCCCTCTGAAGGGGTTTCGGAAAAATAGATAATTTTATGGGCAAGCCAGGCTTCTGCCATTACCACCACTGCACCATCATAAATGAGAGGATATTGCCATATGGTATTTTTCCTTCATATAAAATTTTCTCCAGCAAACAAATGGCTATCACCAAACTTTTCTCATCCAGGTTTTGTGAATGTTGCCCATGAACTAGAGAAGAATACAGCAAGGCGAAGACCATCTCATTATATGCTCATCACAAAGCTGAATAGATACCCAGATATGATCAGTGCTTATCACTCAGCATGAGTGTCTGGATGACTGAAATGAATGGAAACTGCTTCCAGTATTTCTCTCCTGACACCAAATCCACACATCACTTTGAAAAGAATTAGATGAAGTTCAGCCAAGTATACGGTAAGTAGGTGGACACTGAGGGACTTTTGAGATAATTCATTACTTCTACTGCTCATTAGTGGATTGGACAGTGTATTTCCAACGCTTTGTGGTCTTCAAAGTTTTGGTTTTTTTAAAACAGAAGTAAATGGAATAATCGGGATACCATATGGCTCACCTGTTCCCTTTATCGTTGAAACAAGCCTACACTGGCAGTTCAAAGCATGTCTGAATTTGCGTTTATCTTTCTGAGAAACAATCCATTAACAGCAGCTAATGATCTTTTTTTTTGCCCTAATGAATCTACTTTGAAAGGAAGCTACCTGGGGCTCCATGCTGTTCACAGTTATTAAAACATAAAAGCTGGACTACCTCAGCTGAGGACATTGATGATGTCAATTAAATGTCAGCTTTATGAACTGGAATCAATTCAGACAATGCAAGTCTATCTTCATATTAAAGACGACACATGCAGAAGCTCTTCTCTCAGTGCAGGGGTCCTGGATCAATACTGGCATATGCCATACTGCAGAGGGGCAGGCCCAAAGGGAATCTTTGGTGTGAGGAAACAGGGGTGTCTGGAAAGTGAAAATAACACATAGCTGTTTCTGATAGCACAGAGACACTTGTGATAGCGCAGGCAGAAAGCTACCTGCTGCAAGCCAAACTCGCACATGGATCTCCTGTGGACAGACATCTTCACAATACAGGGCAGCTTGTTACCCTTTTTGCTACCAGTGCTTTTCATAACACATGCAAATGACTGAAGAAAACCCAGTATTTATTTGTAGGCATGCCTGTCCTGAAGCCAAAGTCTTGCTCCACTTGCAAAAGTCACATTCCCCTCCGACAGGTAATGCTGTCTTTTCACTGTGGGCTAATCCACTGGCTGTTTCCTGCTAGAAGTAGTCACCCTTACCTCAGAGAGGTAATTTCACACTCATTTTTAACTGGAATTAATTTATTTTCCTGTTCCTTTAGTGCTAGTGCTAGGCTCTGACAGCTCCTGCTCTCCCCAGCACAGCACAGCATTAGTGGATGGTCCCCAGCACTGCTGTACGGCTACAGAGACCCCCACCAAAGGACCCAGGTACTTTAATGCCACCTCAAAGAGGAGGGTCCACAAGCCTTACATCATAACAACCTCTACGAAAACAAAACCACATGCTTTCCTACCCTTCTTTCTCATTAACTGAAATGAAGAACAGAGGTATATTGCAGTCTTGTGGCAATCAGCACTGGGCAAAGCAGAAGATACCCAAGCAACAGCAGTGTCAAGATCTTTTGCTCAGTACCTGGTGTGGTGTTTACTGAATAACAATAATAAAAAATAACTCTGCACTGTCATGTGCAATTTTGCTTACCTTCCTTTTTATATGAGAAACACTTAATTTTCAGGAGAGAATATTATAAACACCAACTGGAATATAATAATTAAGCTGCAAATGTCTATAAACCTGCCTCTTTATCTGACTGGTGTCAGTTAAGTAAAATAAAAATTACAATCTCTACATAAGGAAAGTTATATAAGTAGGTGAGTGGGTTTAAAAACAAACCACAGATCTTAGAAAGTTACATTCACCTGTCAAAGAAAGTAAACTACCAGATGAAAGGAAGGCTAGGTCTGAATATGATTAAAGCCTTATTTTCCTCCCCGAAGAGCACAGATTTAGACTTGCTGAAGTCTGCATATTTAAAATACACAATAATAAAGATGAGCTATTAAGTCATCACCAATTATTTTAAAAGCATAAATTGTTTATTTATAAAGAAACTGACATTTATAAAGAAAGACAAGAAGAACTCACAGTTGAATAAGAAGCAGTTTTGGGGGATTGGAGGTTTTGTTTTGCTTTTCTAACTTAATTTACTTTGCTTCATCTCCATTTTTAACTTTAGAAGTATCACATTTCAATTTTTTTTTTTTTTAGCTTCTCCTAGTGTGTCCTTTAGAGTTTGTGGCAAACCTTCCACACACCTTAACAAGGTGTCAACCGTTAATGTCATAGCCCTAGCTATTAAACAGGTGAAACCAAATAAGTGTTATTGCACAAATCGAAGCCTCCCAGGTGCTCCGTGGTCAAACGTCACAAACATCAATTTGTTTAGCTCTTTGGATAATGTCGGATCCCCAGCAATGGGACTAAACACAGTTAAAATTAAGAGGAAGCTGTGTTGAGTTTTCATAGAGAAGAGGTGAGCACAGGACACCAGTCTGCCTTGTGCTTCAGCTGCTGAGCCCCACCAGCAGCCCAGGTGGATCAGGCTGGGCACACTGGTGTTGGCCAGAGTTCCAGCATCTCCACCTCAAGTTACAATGCCCATGGCAGAAACATGGCTTAATGTCAAGACTCTCCCTGGGCTGCCGTCCATGGATCGCAGGTGGAGCTGCATTGCTTTAGACTTACTCCTTATCTGCAGTCTAGCCCGGTATCCTCTCAACACACACAAGAACATCCATGCTGGATCAGACCAGTGGTCAGCCTAGATCAGCATGCTCTGGGACAGTGGCCAAGACCAGCCCTAAGGGAGAAATCAATATGGAAAGTGGCAAACGGCAAGACAAACAGTAGGACAAAGCTTCCCCACTCCCGGGAATTTGGGGTTCAGAGGCTTCATAATGTAGAGCTACTTTTTGGTGTTTCATAGCCTGCAGCAGACTACAGCATCGCTGAGGCTGGTGGGGAGCTCTGGGCATCCCCCCAGTCCATTCTCCTGCTCAGAGCTGGCTCAGCTGCAGCAGATTGCTCAGGGCCATAATCAGTCGGGTTTTCATTATCTCCCAAGACAGAGACCATACACACTTGTGGCAACCTGCTCCAGTGTTTGACCACCTCCACATTAAAAAAAAAAGGTTTTTGTTCCATTTCCTGGGCTTTTTAACATTCACATGCTGCTGCAATAAATTCCAGAGCCTGCCTATCCATTGCCTGAGGAGCTGCGCTCAAGCCTGGTATATGGGGTGGGTATTATAATAAGGACAATGTTTCTCATGGCTCCCTACACTCTGCACGGGCCCACTGCTCTAACTTAATGTGAAGTGGTAATCTTATGAAGGTTTAAGGCCACAGCAAAGGTTCTAAGACCACAGCAAAGGTCTTAAGACCACAGCATTCATTACTTTTATTGGAATACTCTGAGACACTTAATTTTTCTGCGTTCTGGACTTTCCCCACATTGTCTGTAAGGATTCCTCTTTGTCTTTGTTGTGAGCTGTAGAGGCATCTACCATTGCTCCATAACACCCAGAGAAATAAGATAATTCCATTTACAACTCACTTCTGATAATAAGTGACAAACTATTTCTCACCTCTCAGATTAGAAAAAGTCAGGCAAAATGCAGTGATTTGCCAAAAGGTAAATAACCTCCTGATGGCATCTTCCATTCTTGGAACCATTCTCACAAAAAGCTTTTTTGCTTTTATGATGCATCTGTTGCATTTATTTCTCCTCTTCCAATGGGACTCTCCATCTGCTGTACACATCCAAAATGGCATCTGATAATTCATGCTAAGAAAGCAGCCTCATCTATTCCAGTCTTCAGATTCATTTCTTTATAAACATCAGCAGGAATAGAGAAAGATTAGATCAGACCTAGAATGCTGTGTTCAGAAAATAACCTTGTCCATGTTAAGAAACAAAAAAAAATAATAAAAGGGGGACTTTGGAGGTGAGGGAAGGTTTCATCTGACAGTACAGTTCACAGGAGAATATGCATTTAAAATAAGATGAATAGAAGGAGCTGACCAATTGCTTGTCATACAAGAGTTTGCCATGATAAGGCTTAAGCCACTGGTGGTGTTCTTTCAGTGTGGTTATTTAATGCAAAGAGTATCTTATAGTAAAGATGGAAGTTCAAATAGGGACAAAAGCTAAGAGTGCATGGTCATCCCCAGTCCCTCATGAAGTCTGTTGCATAGTTTTGGATTAGCTCTTGAGAAAGCTCCATTTCTTTTGGAAGAAGAGTTAAGTGAATAATAAAGCAGGTTTTCTACCTTGGTTGAATGATGGATACAAGGGTGGAAATCACACTGTATTGAGGCCATAAAAAGATTACAGGGAATAAGGAGAATACAGTATGATATAACAAGCCCTGTACAAACTTGGGTTGGCCCTTTTGGCTTTGCTATCATGCAGATAGAACAATGAATCATACACCAAACATTATCCTAAATAAATCATTCACCATATCTAGGGGTAAATGAATTATTCCTGCTCCTCAGAACTGCTCTTTTCATGCAGAGCTATCCCTCTAGACAATCTGAAGAGAACTGAGTGAATTTTCTTCCTGTACCTATGAGAACCAGGAAACGGGGGTAAAATTCTCATGTGTAAGTTCAATTTCAACAGCTAGAATTTGAATATGGCTACCTAGTTATAAAAGATTTACTATAAAACTTGTATTAACAATGAATTTCTGGATGTTTATAAGCTTAGAAGCTGTTACAGAAATGACAAATCAAAAATACTGGCTGTAGGCAAACCAGCTTCCAGTGTTCTGATAATTGCAATTAGGGAGCTTAATGAAATCCAGCGTATCAGATTGGTTTTACAATCCCTACACCTCTGACTTGTACTACCATGACAAATTTCAACAAGTATGGACCAAATGGATTAGATCTACACACTAATTTTATAGTCTTCCCTTCAGACTGATTTTCTTCTACTTTTTGGCAATATTTAAGAAAATATTTTCCAATTAATTGAAAGTCATTTAGTGCTCTCACGAAATTACTCCTCAGTGAGTCTGGAGCAGATACACTTTCCTTTTCCCAAGTGCCTTTGATTTCTTCTCTGCACGTACAGACATGCACTTAATTAAAACTTTCCATCGAAGTGGCATTAGCTAGACACACAAGGAATACCAAGTTGCTCTTAGGCTTCCTGCCAGAAAGTCAGCACTGCTGATGCTTTCCTTCATTTACTTTAAAGTGTCAGCAGAACAGGCAATTTATGACCACATAAACATGGAGCCAACAACCTATGACCACCATCTGCGGCAATACAGCACAGACGCAGCCGCTTGGTTGGTCCCGTTCCCTTGGACTGGTTCATGTTGCCAAATGCGGAATCAGAACACACTTTACTGAGTGCCTTCTATAACACCATAATAAAATAAATCACCAGTATGAGTCTTTAAAAAGGTGTCAGGGAGCAACATGAGCAAATCCCAGTAGCAGACAACGGGATTTGTGCAGAGATCTACTATTCACCACATTGAAAATTTAACCCTGGGGCTCTATACATACAAGCAGGACACAAATATAGCACATTGTGAAATGAGGTTTGTTTTTCATCAGGATATTGGGATTTTTGTTAGGAAATAAAGATTCGGAGAGAAAAGCCCTTTGCTCTGATATAGTGTTATGATTTTGGGCAGGCATTTAAAAAAGCATTTGAAGAAATGGAGACATCTGAGAAACCATGTAATTGCCAGAAGCATTTGAAAAAGTCTGTAGGACACAACAACAGCTCTCATTATATGGTACCAGTTCTGCTTCAGAAGGTTTCAGAGATGTATTTGGCAGGAAACCCCCGAGAGAAAATGCATTTCTGACCACCAGTGTAGCTATTCTTACATGTGAAAGATGCAGCAGAGTCTAGATGATGCCGCTTAGCTCTGTTAGGTGCCTATTGTCGTATGTGTGCCTTTGACATTTCAGTTGAAATTAAACTAGAAATTAAACTAGAGTGGCCTTAAATTGAGACTAGGTTTCATGTCTGGTAGCACTGATACTTCCCTAATCTACAGACTTCATTTCCTAAAAATGAGAGAGATCTTACAAAGTTATTTTTACAGCCAGAATTTAACAGAAGCAGTTCTGCTAAGGCTGAAATCATACCAACAAGTGGAGATATCTGCAGGACACTGAGGCCCAAACTGAGCACAAAATCTGAGCATGTGGAAAAGTTCGTCCTTGTCTGGGAAATATCTTTATGCTTTCCTATGCAAGAAGAAGTGACTGAACTGGGGCATGAGGACCTTCAGCTGACTTCATCATTCAGCAAGACTGACCTTCAATTTATACCTTGGCATATTTATCTTCCAAATGCGTTTGTTGAAAAGCAAAACCAAGCAACATCTTCCTCATCCTGGAAACTCTTGGCAAAGAGTGTTGTTAGAAAATTCAGGTGAAATCCTGACTTCTAGAATAACAGCAAAAGAATTTCACTGACTTCAGAAATGCCAGGTTGTTGCCCTTCATCTGGAGCTTGAACAGGGTGTAATGGGCAACACATCCCTGAAGAGCCCAGCCACATACACGACATATCTCAAGGGTCTGGCTCAGGAACTCTCTGCCTCCTGAATCTTCTAAAGCATAATGGAATTGGAAACATGACAGGACAGGCTGCAGTTTTGCTTACACTTTAATTGCTTGAGATCAACTGCAGAAGTAACTAAACATGCTAGCATTACAGCTGAAAGAAAAACAAACAAAAAAATGTAGTCACTAAGATGTTAGATCCTCTTTGTAAATTCAATTGCCAGCCACTTCTGAACAAGGAACTTACGGTATTAGAGGTTATAACTGAAGTGCAAGTGTAATCCTGTCTGCAGGCAATAATCAGACACTCTTACAAAAACTGCAAGATACAGCAAAGAAATACAATAGGAGAATTAAATGATTTTAAGTACTAAATCTACAGAGTGAAATTGGTGTAGAAAGGGAGATGACTTTCTCTAACAAAAAGATACATGCCAAGTTGGCTGGTTAGCTCATGCAAATGCATTTGAAAGGCTCTACACAAGGTGGAGTAGACTCTTATTGAAAAACAGACTTCTGTAAAACTATAACTGAGAAAACGTAAATCACTTAAGATAAATTTAAACAGACTTACATTTCTTTTATATTTTCATTTGTAAAAACATAGATTACATCATAAAATTAATTCATATTTTATAATTAAGCATGCAGTTGCTTGAAGCAAATTTTAAAAAGCTGTTCACTATCGCTTAAAATATTTTTTATTTTATTTGTATGTATAAGAAGCCAAATTTTTATTAGGTAAACTGGTAAACTAAAAATATGTATTTTCTATATTTTGTTACATATGCAACCATTTTATGGGAGCTTAAGCTCCAGTATATCAACACTGATGGGGCTTTTTGTATTGTACTGGGTCTGGCTGGGATGGAGTTAATTTTACTCATAGCAGCCCGTATGGTGCTGTGTTTTGAATTTGTGATTAAAACAGTGTTGATAACACTTGAGTGTTTTGGCTATTGCTTACACAGTGTCAAGTCCTTCTTGGTTTCCCACTCTGTCCCCCTGTCTTGTCCCCCCCAGGTAGGCTGGGGGTTGGCAAGAAGCTGGGACACACACAGCCGGAACAGCTACCAGAAGTGATCAAAGGGATGTTCCACACCCATATGATGTTGTGCTCAGCAATAAAAGCTGAAGGAAAGGAGGAGGAAGGGGGGACATTCATGGTTATGTCACTTTCCTTCTAAAGTAACCATTACCTGTGTTCAGGCCCTGATTTCCAGAAAGTGGTTAAACATATGCCTGCAAATGGGAGGTGTGAATTAATTTTCCTTTGTTTGTGCACTTTTGCTTTACCTATTACTCTGTCTTTATCTTGATCCACAAATCTTCTTACTTTCCTTCTCTGTTCTCCCCATCCCATGGGACAGTGGAGTCAGTGAGTGGCTGTGCAGATGTTTGGTTGTTGGCTGAGGTGAACACACCACATAATCCGTAAACTCTTCAAGACTTTTTTTGCAGATCCATGGCAAATCAAATTTTTGTTATCTTACTACTTCATTAGTTAAACATTACTACTTTGGGGTTTAGTTTCATTATTATCAGAAGTTAAATATATCAAAACCCTTTTCCCTCCAGTAGGAGGAGTAATATTCAGAGAAGTGAGACTCGAGAAAGCTAACAGAGGATAAGGTTTCAAGCGTACGTCTAAGGCAGCTACCATGTTGCAGAGGCGTAAGTGCAGAGTCCTGGTTGGGCTTAGTCACAAGGAAATCATTAAGAATTTTAGTGAATTAAGGCCAGGTGGGTGAACAGAAAGCAAGAGGCAGAAGATGCACAGCAGATGGTCAGACAAGGTAGAGACAGAAAACAGGAAACTGGGCTCAAAAGGATTAGAGAAGGTAATGTGTGGCAAATACCAAATCCTATGAAAAGAGGAAATCTAAGCAGATGGAAGACTCGACAGAGGAAACACCTGACAAAGATAAATTGCCAGTCTACAGGGAAGCGGGAGTTCCACTGTACAGTTAAGTTCTGGAACTACAAACACATGAAGCTGGCAAGGCATACAGAGAACTTGGACCCTTACATCCTGCATCAGTTGGCACTGTGTTAGTGTGAACATTTAAGGTGAAGAAGGAGAATCCTTCCTGCTGCTATCTGATGACAGCAAGCAATCATTCACAACTGGATCAAGATGCTCAGGTTCACTTCCTCTCCTTCTTGATCATCCCCCACCTAGAACAAACGCTGCTGAGAGCAGCTGTGAGTTATCAGCATAGAGTCATACTCCCTGTTGGAAGGATGAATTCTGCAACAGAGAGACCACGTATGCACTGAAGGCTTGAGTTACGCCATCTGAAGAGGTACACTATCTATTAATAAATCTGAGCTCTCATTAAGCATAGCACAGGTTGGGAAAAATAGCCAGGTGTGTAAAAGGGAAAAAAAGTCTTAAAAAACATGAGATAGTCAGCATAGGATGTTACATATTCTGTTGCCCTATATACATCTGTGTACTAGATTGTGTCTGTTCTGGTTGAATTAGAAACCGAGTCCCATAGCTGCCTTATCATTTTTCATTATTCAGCCTCACAGCCCCAAAGCAATAAAACAGTGCAAGACACTGGAAGTTCGTATTTAGGAAATGGTAGTAAACTTAAAAAGAGTCCATGTCAAAAGATATTATTTTGCAGTTCACTACCGTAACAAAGTTCAGCAGTAAGAATGTTAATTCTATAACAGAGCAGAAGAGAAAAAGCTTGTTATAGCTTCATTCAAATAGTGTCACTTCCAATTAAAAAGCAAAAGAAAGGTCATAGTGAGCACCATCTGAATTTCGGTCAAACCAGATAATTATTTTTGTACACTTACAAATCCCAAAGAAAATAACTTTGACACATGCTTTTAGTATTCAGTAATGGACAGTTTCATAGTCATTCACCGGCCAGGCTGTTTCATGGCCATTCACCTGGCAGAGGTGTCAGAACAAATGAAGGAATGGTCCAGGACTAATGCCAATAAAACCCATGAAATTTAGAAACCATATGGAAACATAGCCTTTCCATAGCTAAGGGGAAAGAAGAAACTAGGCTTCTATTATCTTGAAAACACTACAGTCTGTTCATATCAGGAGTTTATAAACAAAAACTATTTCCTTAACTTTCTAATCAAAACCAGATAGAAGAATAGGAAGTCAATAACTGTCAGTAACTAAAAAGGCTGATGTGTCTTTGAAAACTCTTCATCCTCCTTCTATACCAGTCACATTACTTGCCCAGCTCACCTATCATCTAAGATTATAAACACGTCAATATAAGTAAGCACTGGAAGAAAGGTTCGTTTTTCTACTTATCACAGAACTCAAATTGCTGCTGCCAGACCTGGCCTAATAAAATTTACCATAACTTTCCAAGTTGGCTGATTGGAATATGATTTGGAAAGAAAACTATTTGCCTCCAGAAACAACTGCTGTGTTGTGAAACTCTTGGACCACAGGCCGATGCTGTCAGCACTGCCATTCACACAACCTGGCTATCCATCACTAAGCACCAAACCAGCCAGCAGCACATAACATAAGCTATCAGCTGCATTAGCCACCAGTGCCTCGGGCTGGAGTCATACCCTATAAATGAAATGCTCTTCACAGAGCAGACCACAATAAAAATAAACCCTGAGTTCACATCAGGGCAATCGGGGTGCCTGGAGATCAGAGTCCTTTCCTCGTTTTGTTCACCTTTTCTTTCCTCCAAAATAGTTCTACTTAGCCAGAGGTACTAGTAGTAGTCTGTGCACTTCACAGGATCAAAGTGGTATTTTCCACAAGCCCAATTCAGACATATGCCATGTGCAAGGCTCCTCAAAGAAGGGACAAATGGATGCAGCTCCAGAAATGGAGCCATATTGCATATACGCTTAAGCAAATCTCCTCAAACTTCTCACCTCCTGCTTCTCACAATTGCTTCCTTCCATCTGCGAAACTCATTCAGGGACCAATGGCTGGGCACTGGGGGTTAGATTTGCCACTTAGGCCATCTTTGGAAGCACTGTGATCCAGGCTACAGAAGGAAAAGAGAACTGAATATGCCATCCCGGAGAAATACTCGCCAGCTGTGTGGACGTAGTTTTAAGTTAGTTATACAACATAAGGTTTCCACAGATTAGAGTACCCCTGAACAGCACGATGCCAGTGTCAGGTAGACAGTCAGGCAGAGTTTACTGGAAATCCTGAGGATAAGCTGATTTGGGCCCTATCTTTTCAGAGCAACTTCCACACCTGAAGTTTGTTTCCACAAAATAAAAATCCCTTCCCTAAAGCCATTTGCATATTTTTACCTTTCACAGGAGGACAATGGTATCAGCAATTGCTCTTGCAAGACTGAAATAAGTACACAACATGAATAATACAACACATCAGAAACTCATTGGTATACATACTGACCTCTGCTATTTCAACACCAGTGTCTATTGTAGATTTAATTAGTTGGAGAAAAATTAACACGATAGAGAAAAAGATGAGAGCAGAACACAAGACAACACAGAGAAAACACGATAGCTCTGTATTTAAAAGCATGGGATCAGCTCTCAAATTAAACTGAAATCAAGAGGAATTCACCTTTGTTAGTGATGTCAGTTCACATTAACAACACAGCTTCTTATAAAGCAGCTGAGAAATACCTTCCTCACACACAAATTTTGCCAAAGCTGTTCTGATAGGAGGACAGTCCCTTTTATCGACTTCGTTATTCAGTATATTCAACAGGGTTTATCCACTAAAAATAAACTTCATATGTAAAATTAAGAGAAAGGTATAAATAAGAAAAGGAACTGAGATACTATATACCTGATAACTTCCAGAGATCTGGTGACAGAAGATAATTCATTTTTTGAGTCAGAGCTTTGTAAATTTGCTAAATGTTTTGTGGAGATTACAATTAGCAATGTATTATAAGACCTAATTAAAAACTAATTTTACAAGAAAATAAATTTTAAATCATCCTTTCATATAGAAAAATAGCTTTTTTCTTTGTGATGTTTCTGTGTAAATACAATATTTCTTTTTAGGAAGAGAATTAATGTATCCAACCAAGATTTTCAAAATCTCTCAATAGTTTTAGGCAGCCTATTTGTAGAAGTTTATAAACTTTAAAAACGATCAGTAAAACCTCAAGATTTTCTTGTTCACAATTAACAGTCCTCTATGAAAATTAAATTCAAAATGCACTGCAATCAGGAGAACAAAATACCTGACAAGTACTCAATCACTGCCTAACTAAAATATGGTACCAATCTCAAGAATACTTGATGTAATTTCCCAGTTTACACATAGGAGGCTACTATTATGGAAGTCCACTCTGCCTCTTTCCCTCTTGGAAGCAGGAAATGCTTTATTTATTGTAAGTGGTTCAAAACAGTCTGCGCAAAGTGAGAAACAGCAGAACACAGTACAATGGAGGTGCAAAGAACTTCTGTTCCCCAGATGTACCTTTTTTCATAAAAGCTCTTGTTTGCAGACATGAAAGAGAATTTCATATTGTCTGTAACATTCCTTATGAGGAATTTTCATTTGTATAGTAATCAAGGTTCAATCTGGGAGAAAAAAAGAAACAGAATGAAATTTCAAGGTCACCTACCAAACATAATTCTTCATTTTGTCACTGCTTTATAACGCTAAGAAAAGATAAAGAGACTATCTTATGAGTAAAAAAATGTTTAGATCAGCCCAGAAGAAGCTCATATGGGGTAATACTAAGCAGTGGCAAAAATAACTAACCCACCTGAATATAATGTAATATAATAATTTATTTCACTTAGCAGTATGTCTTTGGTTATCCTGAATGTTAATATTCTGCAGAGACAATCAATTAAAAGCCAAAATCCTCAAGTGGAAAGTTTGCAGTTCTGTTACTGTACCCACAGCACCAGTTATCTTAAACTCATCATACTGACAAAACAACGGATTCAGAGCCTACCTAAAAGTAAGACCAAAATTTCCTTTTCCTGAAAAGTTACGCTAGAAATGTACTGCATTTGCATCTCAAATGCAAGGTACTAGAGTCTGGAGTCAGAAGCCAGTATCACTTCAGGCAGACGCAAACTATCCCGCTGAATTTGTTGCCGTGCGAGGCAGCAGGGCCCACGCTCGCAGGGGCACAAGGGGCCGGCGGGCAGCCCCTGGTAGCGCCCGGGCCCGGACGAGGCGGCGGCTCACGCTGAAGCCTTGGGCAACTGGTGCGGGAGCAGAGGCCTCGGAAGATCAAGCTGCTTTTTCTTACTATTTGCCACCCCTGATTCCTGCAGGGATGAAGGATGCTGCCTCATATGTGCTACTTCTTCAGGGCAAGCTAGCTTCCACTCTTCCCAACAATTCAGAAGAGGTGAGCTACCTCTCCAGGTACCAGATTAAAGGTGCTCTGCCACTGCACAGAGCAAACGTTTCACTAGGCTGCCATACGACTCGGGCACAAGTGTTAAGCCTTTGACTAGCTTGTACTGAAAACCTAAAAGACAACCAACAAGCAAAAATACCAGGGAGCTCACATAAGGGAGGGATGGTCTGTAGTATCTTTGTTCCACAGAGAAATCACACTCTCCTGCAGAAGACCCAGAGGTGCAGAAGCTGGTACCTGACAAGGTGCCTCAGCTGCTGCAACGGCTTCTGCAGATGCAGGAACTGTGGGGAAGCAAGGCCATGGTGTCTGCTGATGGATACGGGAGCAGAACCACACCACCTGATGCTTGAGAGGAGAGGCACTTAACGAGCGTGGGAAGTAGAGAGCATGGATTCAAAAATGTTGATTTTTGAGACATTTGGGTTACGGTATTGAATCATGCAGAAAAAGAGGTGGAGGTTACTTTATATTCAGTATGGACTCCCTAAAATGGCAGAAGAGAACCTATCTTACACTGGTGCATTGGTTTTTGGTGTTATTTTCCATAACCAGAAATGGGAGGGATGCCCTCCAGCACTAATACAATGTCTTCTTTGGCAGTGTTGCTGTGACCCATAATGCCTTGGGAATACCATTTGCCTTTGTGCTACATGGCCTGTATGCCACATACCTGCCAACTAAAGTAGACCAGAGCTGTACAGCCAAGAAAAAACAGTCAATATAATAGAAAGAACAATATATCTAGCTGATGTATTTTGTATAACAATACATTTAGAAAATGTAAAATTTTCAGATTAGAGTCGCAACAGGCATGCTATTTTTTAGAGATGAAAAACATAACAACAAAAGTGAAAACTAACCTCTTAGTGCCAAGCATGATGGTGCAGGCTTGTTTCACATTTATGAATGCACTGCACTGCACAGGCTGCTTCTGTTGACCTGGATGAGAAGAAAGAGAGATTTTTAGATCAAGCAACTCAGGACCTTGATTTTAATATCCTGAACAATAAGTACATTAGTAAACATCTTCCACTCCAACTTGAGAGAATACTTGGCAATTTTATAGATATATAAAGGTTAGCAAAACAATGTAAAGGTTAACAAACAACAGATAAAAGTTAAAAAAAAATAAGACCAAATCCTACTGGCAGGGCTTACACCTGAGGATCTCAGAGCATTACTCAACAGAAGAGTTAGGTATGATGGTATGTGGTAGTGCAACATCTAAAAGCCCTTGCCTCTGAAAGGGGAATTCATGTGCCTCAAAGCAACTAAACAAGATCTTCCTGAACTGCCCATCCGAAAACAGCTATATCAATTTACATCTTAATTGCATTTTGGTGCTCAATTTATTGAGTGACAACCTTAGTAAATTAGCCATTTTTCCAGAGAAACCATTAATATAAATAAGAAATTTCCTGGAGTGGCTCTACTAAGTATGGACCTCAGGAAATGTTATTATTTGGACAAAAAGAAATTCCAACCTGTATATAAAAATAAAAATATTAAAATATTAGAGTAATAGAATAACTAGTTCAGGAGGAACTGCCTAAACCAACCCTCAGCTCCAAGGGGGTGTAATCATATCAGGTAGCTCAGGGATATGTCCAGTTGAGTCTTGAACACCTCCACAACCTTAATGGGGAACCAGTTCCAGCACTTCACCTCCATCATGGTAAAAACATTTTTCCTAATACCTCATCAGAATTTTCCATGTTATAAGTTGTGTCCACTGCTTCTTATCATACTGCTGTATACCTAAGAGGCTCAGACACCTGGGAGGCTTGAGGACAAGTCTCTCCAGCAAAATCTGAGGCAAGAAAGGCATTGAATACTTCATCCTTTTTCCACACAGCCTCACTAAGCAATGGGTCCATGCACCCCATGCTTTCCTTTTTGCTGCCAGAAACTTACAGCCACTTTTCTTGTTGCCCTTCACTTGGATAGTTTTGATTCCAGCTGAACTTTAGGTTTCCTGACTGTATTCCTACCTGTTCCTACATGTCCCGCATTCACCCCCAAGCAGCCTGCCCCTGCTTCCACCGTCTCTGTCCTTCCTTATGTGTTTGAGCCCAGACAGCATTCAGGCCACTCCTTTACACAGAATCCCTCCTCCTGGCTTGCCCACCTGATCTTATCACTAGTCTCTGAAAAGCGTGGATCCATCTACTACAGCACTGCAGCCATGAGGGCTATCCTGCCATTTACCTGCAATCCCAATATGGTCACAGTGCTGTAACTGTCCATGAACTCCTAATTCCTCCCGATTTTTGTCATGCTGTGTGCGTTTGGTAAGGTGGAGCTGGAACCTTCCTTCTGTTGCCCAAAGACATCAGCTTTCCCCCCTCTCTGTTTTGAGAGCCACCCTCCCTTATTAGTTCTCCCATGGTCTGCATCTGTTCCTCCCTCCTCATTTTGTGTGGCTTAGGCTCTTATCTTTGGAGAGTTTCTGTGAAGACCACAGGTATCTCCTCCTCACTTCTCTGGTGGTGCATGGCCCGCTCATCTCTTCTGCAGCTCCTTCCCCATGCACATCAGCACCTTGCTCAATATGCCTGTCCCCAGGAGAGGCCCCCCATCACCCCAACCCCACGAGAGGCCCCAAGTGCTCTGCAGCCCCACACCAGGCCAGTGGCAGTCTCCCTCGGTGTGCCATCTGGGTCGAGGCCTCCAATGTGCCAAGGACAAGTCGGTGCCAGGGAACATCCCTGTAGGGTGTTGAGACCATCACTGCACACTCTCCAAGCCACCCCAGGCAAGTTTAAGCAGAGATGCTCTGTGTCCCTGCCGTGCTAATGGCTTCAAGGGTGTTGCTGCTGCTCCCCATGAGCTTAGCCCTCCCAAAGCAGGAGTTGGCCATTCCCAGCATCAGCCTGGATGCGAAGGTGCCAGATGCAGCTCCCAGCAGAACTGGAAGCAAAGACTCAAACTGCTGAACAAACTGGGATGAGCAACCATGAAGAGCAGCCCAGGCAGCACTCTGGGTGCCCTTCATGCTCCCAGCCCCACAAACTGAGTCACTTTTGCAGCCCCTTTTCACAGCACTCCGGTCCTTCACTGCCTAAGGAGCAGCTAAATAGCAACGGGAAAGTGCAGGCAGGTTCCAGCCCCTCCAGCTCGAGGCTTGCCCCACCAGGTGCCTTCCCACAAGACTGCAACAGCTCACGACCTTGGTTCACCTCTCTTCTGAATGCCATCACATGTACCCACTGCCCTCAGAACATGTAATTTTGATGCTAATGAAACCTTTCTGCCATACTCCCAAATGTTCAATTTAAAGCAAAAAGACATAGCTTACAAAACAAAAAACTCTATCCTAGTTTAGTTAATTTTTTATATGTAAACGTGCAACCTAAATACAAATGTTTTGTTCATCGGGAAGAAGCTGTGATTACATGATCTTGACTGACAGGAAGACTTTTGTCAACACATTCCCTCCTAAATTTGTAAGATGCTCAAGGGGACTTCACATCTCCATGTCACAGCAGATAAAATGTCACCAGGTAAAATGTCGTTACCTTCAGGCAAGGAAGGCATTTTCACAGCACCATATTTCAATATGGAGTTGGGCAGTGACATTTTTATCTCAATTTACCAGTTGCTCTTAAAGCATTTCTTTTTTTTTTTTTTTTTTTTTTTTTTTGTTTTGTGTAAAGTTTTTTGTTTTGGTGCCTTCACTTGTACAGCTGCAAAGAGTCAAAGGGAACCTCCCTCTTCCTTTCCATGCCCTCTTGTTCCAGCCTTGCAGCTGGGCAAACAGCACAAATATCATCAGCCTGAAGTACATTTTCCTTCCCATGCAATTATTCTCCCTGCCTCTCACTAACATCAGTTGCTCTACGTTGAAAGCATTATAAATGCAAGCTTCAAGTTAGCTGTCTTGATTGGGAATTTCTTGAGCCTCTAAGTAAGCCAAGTGTCCACTCCAACTGAAAATCCACAGATTTGGGGCATGCACATTCCCTGCATGTCTTGGGAAATCACACTCATTCCCTATTTATGATTGTCAGGCTAACTGAGAGCCTAAACTATGCCTACACTGTCAGATACGCGGCTCAGAGACAGAACATGGATGAGATTAAGGATTGCAACTTAGCCTCTGTGCCAGTGCACACATTAAGTATCTCAAGACATTTAGACAGCTGATTATACAATGTGGAGCCTACTTCTGTAAATGCACTACAAAGATCTGAGTCAGGTGTCCCTTTTCTCTTACAAGTAACAAGGTTAAAGCTCCTTAATTTAATTTTCAGAAGTATTTATTTTGTGACCTGGAAGTCCAGGTCCCATATTTGAAAATGACAGAGTCACTTATGATCCCAGGAGCATCGGTGGATCTTTGACACTAAAAATTTTAACCCCAGTTTATTCAATCATTTCATGTTTATCTCTGTTTCCACTAAAGAGCACCATTCACAAGCATGTATTATGTTTTAAGTATCTTACATTACTAGGGAAGACTGCCTTCATGTTTGTAAGGACTTTAACTGAAGGGCTCAGATGCTTTCTGTCTCTTCTTGGATATAAATAATAATGTTAGTGATGACATAAGGTACCGCAGTTTCTCAGAAAACAGGACAAGCTATTTGAGGAAAACCAACAGGTATAAATTGCTGAGTAGTTGAAGCATCCTCCGTTGAAGGTGACTGGTGCAAAAGGCAGAAAAACAAGGTATTGGATATTTTGACACCTATCTCAGCAGAAACTTTGCTGGCAGCATCGCCTTCCCTTTCCTTGAGGCACAACTATATCCTTTTTGGAAAAAAATACTGATACAGTTACCAGATATATTAAGTGAAACATTAATTAGGACTTTGGACATTTTTTTTCCCTTGCACAGAACATTTTTGCACAGAAATGTTTCCCATACCATTTCACTGGCTTAGCAAGGGTAACTGTGTGTCAGCCTGCGTTTCAGCTGAACTTCATCCCTCTCTGGTAGAAGGTACTGTCCTCAGGGCAAAATGACAGAACAGCCCGGGACAGCCACATTAATTCGCTAAGAAAGGCTGTTTAAAGTAAACAGACTCACTTTGCACTGGAGCAGATGAGAAATATTATTTATCTGGTTGGAGTTAAATTCTGAAGTTTGGGACTTCCAAAATGACAAACTTCCCAGTAGCAATAGTGATTTCTAAAATGATGTCTTAAAGATGCCATTTTATACATTAAAACTGGTACAAAACCTCACTAAACCTTTATATTTATACCATACATATTTAAGCATAATTTACTGAGATTCACACTGACTGCTCAAACCCATGCAAATCTGAGCACAAGTATTAAGAATAAAAATATTCACTGTTAAGAAACAATTGTATTATAGTGATAAATATGGCACAAAATGTTCATAAAGAATTACAAAAGAAGATCTTTATCAGTGACCTGGAGGAGGCAACGGACTGCACTGTCAAGTTTGCAAATGGCACCAAATCAGGGGAGACCAGTTGATATGCCTAAGGGCAGGGCCGTCGTCCAGGGAGACTTGGACAGGCTGGAGGGATGAGCTGACAGGGACCTTATGAAATTCAGCAAGGGCAAATACAAAGTCCTGTACTTGGGAAGGAAGAAACCCTTGACTTGGCGTAGGCTGGGCACTGCCTGACTGGAAGGGCCCCTGGGGCAGGAAGCAGAGTGTGAGCCAGCAGCGTGCCCTGGCACAGGGATGGTGAACAGCATCCGGGACTTTATTAGCAGGAGTGTGGCCAGCAGATTGAGGGAAGGGATCATCCCCCTTTATTCAAAAATCATCAAGACGATTCCTGAAATACTGCATCCAGTTCTGCAACCTGCCCTCAATGCAAGAAGGACACTGATAAACCGGAGCAAGTCCAGCGTAGGGCCCCCAGGCTTTTCAGGCTGGAGCTTTTGCCCTGTAAGGAGAGACTGGGGGAGCTGGGAGGCTCCAGCCTGGAGAAGGGGGGGCTTCGGGGCACCTAAAGGCTCCTGCCAGTACCAACAGAGAGGTTATTGGGAAGATGGAGCCAGCCTCTTCACAGTGATGCCTGGTGGGAGGATGAGAGACGGTAGGCGTGAACTGAAACCAGAGGTATATGACTGGGTATAAAAGAGATGCTTTTTACCATGATCACAGTTGAGCAGTGGACCATATTGCTCAGAGAGGTTGTGCAGCCTCCCTCCTTTGAGCTTCTCAGAACCCGTCTGAATAAAGCCCTGAGCACCCTGGACTGCTCTCACAGCTGACCATGCTTTGAGCAGGATGGACTAGAGCCCTTCTGAGGTCCCCTCCAATTTGAGTTATCGTGTGATCCTATGAGTCTATGTATAAAGAAGGAAAAAAATGGAAGGGGATGTGAAATGATGGTTGAAGCTGGGATAATTAAAATATAATGCTGTTACAAGTATGATGACAGGATGGCTACAGATGATTTTTTGTTTTAAGGAAATAGTAACAAGAGAACACTTTAAAATTTCTGTTCTGAAAGGTTAGAAAAACAAATATTACATTCCTCTCAGAAGAGGTAGATTCAGTATATTTATGTACAAGACTCGAAGCAGCAAACAGGAACAAAATATATCAAAATATAAACCTGACTTAGTTGAGTTGAAAGATACTGAAAGCTAGGAGGGAGAAATAAGCAGATGAGGCAAGACCTGAGAAATTAAACACTACTATGAACAGTAAGCCTTGAAAAGTAAGAGCAGAACAAAATATCTTCCATAGGCAATGGGAAATACTGAGTCACAAAACAGCAACCAAATCCAAAGATTTTGAGAATTGTTACTTTTGAAATAAAAAGAACTATACATAGAATTTTACCAGTTCAAAAGAAACAACATAAAGAATGGAAAGGGAGTGACTCCAGTACCCATAACATTGGGGACAGCTGGGATATGTAAGTTTATTAGCAGCATCGCTAGTCTACATTTTTTTTTGCAGAAGCAAACAAGTGAAGAAGAAAAATATTAAAAATATAAATAAGTGAGAGAACTCTAGTTCAGTACTTAGGTAAGTAAAAATGAACATGGATTTACACAGAACAGGTCATTCTTACTTAAGTTACAGTATGATGAAGTGACAATGAGAGCTAATGGGGATGAAACAATTTCTGCACTTCAGGAAAGCTTTGATACACTGCCCCATTAAAGACAATATGTGATGGTTTTTGATATAAGAATTGTGGTTACAGTAAAATGGAAAGGAAAATTCTAAGAAAGGCTTGGCAGTTAGTTAATTCAGGCTATCTCTGGAAAAAGACTGATGAGAAACAAATCAATAAACAAGCAATAGATGAAGTTAACTAGAAATATTCCTAATTCTATCCTTGCCGCAAAGCAGTCTTTCAGTGAAACCAACATTTCTCCATTTACCAAAACCAGTTACTACTGTACTTCACTAATCATAATCACTTCAGAAAAGCCAAACATTACTAATACTGTAAATATTATTCAAACTCACAAGTATGTTGCGAAGTGCCTATACAATATTCAATGCATACGCTAAAGTTCTTTATACTTGCACCCTGAAGGCAGGGCCTCTTTGTTGATGGTCCCCTCCAAAATATTGCAATAGTACCCAAACACTCTCCTGTACTCAGCTAAATCACCCACTAACCACATTACATTTATTTTGCTAAACTGTACTTTCATACATTTGAGGCCTTTTGAGTAATTCCACCCAATGCCATCAGAGATTAAAAACACATAATCTTGGTATTCAGTGTGTCTCAACTATATAGCATCAAACCTAAATACCTTCTTAAACCTAAACTATTAACCTTATTAAACCTAAATACCTTATTAAACCTTATTAAAAGTTACTGATTTGCTGGCGCTTAGAAAAAAAAAAATCTGATAAACTCACCAACACCCTTAGAAATACAAAAAGATGAAAAAAAACACAAAAGAAAAGGATAAGATTGCCTACAGATGCTCAGCAGAACATTTTTGGTAGTTCAGTGCTTTTCTCCTGCCCTCTGTCTTGAAAACATTGTCTTTTTTATATAGATGTCTGTCATCTTCCATACTTGAGGAACTGTATAGACTATTTTAATGTAACAGTCTGAATTGCTCGGAGTAGAAGGAGCCCTGTGATATGCAGATACATCCGAAACATATAAGCAAGAAAATGTTACCTGAATTTTCAAGTACTTTACACAGCAGTATAAAAAAACTAAGGCACAAAGCAACGTGAGAAACAGTTTGACAGGAAGTAGCCCTTTGCAATATAACAGGATACTTAGTTAAGATCACAACATCTTCCCAAAAGCTGTGCTTCAAAAAATACAGTTATGTCTCGTCAAAGACACTAGGATTGTACAGGGTTAACCAGAAGAAATACAAAGGCCCGTGTATACAGATGGTGAGATTGATTACTTCTGGCCTTAAACTCTGTGAAACTCTGCCTCAGATTACTTATTTCAGCCTTTTTATTATATTGCACAACAAACTATTTCAAAATGAAAAGAAGTAACTTCTTCAAAACCTTCATCAAAAACGCAAGACATTTATTCTCTATATAGTCTAGGCTGATTTTTTTTCTGTTTAATTACCTTAACACTTGAAGGAAGTGTACCTTAAAATTCAAATGAACAATTAAAGGTTTAGTTTGGCAGCTCTTGGAGCTAACTCATTAGTGGATTCTTAAGCAACTAAATGATAAATAAAAATAAATGAACCAATACAATGAAGTCCAATTCAAATAGAGAAAAACTAACTGTAGTTACTAATGTAAAGATTTATTTAATTGGAAATGTAAATTCAACCTTTAACAGCAATTCTTATGCAGTGAAATAAACCCCACTGCCATCTGTTGTTGATCAAAAGTCAGGTCAGTATCAAGAGTTTAATACATAATTCATTTTGCCCACTGTAAATCATGAGGGAAGCCAACATCACCATATTCTAGTATTTAAAGGGTGGCTGCAAAGAAGATGGAGACTCTCTTTTTACAAGGAGTCACAGAGTCACATGGAAAAGACCTGGGGAGATGCCAACTGGACACAAGAGGAAAATTTTTCACAATGCAAACAGTCAGCCATTGGAATAATCTCCCCAGGGAAGTAGTGAATTCCCCAACACTGGACACTTTTAAGATTCAGATGGACAGGGTGCTAGGACATCTTGTCTAGACCGTGCTTTTGCTAAGAAAGGTTGGACCAGATGATCCTTGAGGTCCCTTCCAACCTGGTATTCTATGATTCTATGATTCCGGCCATTCAGAAGTATTATTTCTGTATTTTTTCATTAATATGCTTTTTCTGATATCTGAAGGAAAAGTATTTTAGAAACATAGAAATTAACTTCATATATTTGACTACAGTGGTTATTTCATCTGTCATCAGTCTTCTGCAGCAACCATATAGTTACCAAAGATCTAATGCTATTGTCGGTTATGATTACATTTGTAATCCTGTTAATTTAATCTTCTTACACTTCCAGCTTTTTTCTTTACAAATTAATTATGTTATGACTGCTGTATGCTTTTCATTTGATTCATACAGTTTCCACAACAGATGTTTTCTTCTCCAGAAATGAAGTTAAATATTTCTGGTTTTAAGACAACAAAAAAGAATTACCAGTTTGAAGCCTCATCCTAGTGACAGCTCGGGTGACCTCATCTAGTAATTCTTTTTTCATCATTTGTTTTTAAACCCTCATCTTTCATTCTTTAAAATAATGCAATTGCCAAAGCCTCATGATACCCTTCATTTCCATTTGCTTTCCTTCGTTTCTTTTCCTTCCCTACATTGTACAATACCATAGATGTATCTTTCTCATGTCACAGCAAAGTGTAGCTTCTGCCACAAAATCTGCATAGTATATACAATGCGGCGATGTAGCTGTGCTCTATCACTCATTACCTGTTAGATCATTCACCTTTGCCTGTAGGTAGTTCAAGGCAAATCCTAACTACTATAGTAGGACAGAAAAAAAGTCTTAGCATGAGCTCTGTAAGCAGGCTAAAGAAATGTATTGATTTTACATAAGACAGATAAAAACAAACAACCATTTGCCCCAAGTATTTTGCCCTCCTTCACCTTCATGGCAGCACACACAGCTTCCTCTCCTATGGTTTCAGGATAAAGGGACATTCCTCTACATCCTTCAGATCATCTTAAAATCTAAGTTCCTTGGAAACCTAAGGCAGGAAAAAAAAAAAAAAGACCGCCAGAATTGCTGGACTATCAATTATTTATTATTAATTAAGTAGTGGATGTGCCTATGAACAGAAAACAGCACACATATAGAGAAGACTCACAAGGGAGTAACCAGGACTGATCAGGATTTCATTATTTCTTTATTTACAAAGAGTTATAAAGTCTGCTGACGATGAGTGAGGCCATTGAGCCAATTCCTTAACCAACAAATGGTCCATCTGTCAAATCCATGTCTCTCCAATTTAGAGACAAGGATGTCATGCAGGACACTGTCAAGGTAAGCAGTATAAGTAGTACAAGTCCAGGCAGATAGTGTCAGTTGCTCTTCCCTTATCCACCAATGCTGTAACTCTGCCATAGAAAGCCACCAAATTTGTCAGGCACTACTTGCCATTAGAAAAACCGTGTTGGCTGTCACCAATCACCTTCTTATTTTCCATGTGCCCTAGCAACTCTACTTGGGGAAATTAATTTAATTTTATTGCCAATTAATTGCAACAGAGTAGGATAGTGAAAAATAAAAGCACATCTAAAATCACTTTTCCCCACCCCCCCCACTTCTTCCCAGGCTCAACATCACGCCTGACTTCTCACTCCCCTCTCAGGCAGCTCAGGGAGATGGGGAATGGGGGTCGCAGTCAGCCCATAACGCTTCATCTCCTCCACTCCTTCCTACTCATGCTGTTCCCCCACTGCAGCATGGGGTCCCTCCCACAAGAACAGTCCTTCATGAACTGCTCCAGCATGGACCCTTTCCACAAGGTACAGCACCCTTCAGGAGCGGACTGATGCAGCATGGGTCCCCTGCAGTGTCACTTGTCCTGCCAGAAGACCTGCTCCAGCGTGAGCTCCTCACGACGGGCCACAGCAAATGTCAGGAGCCTGCTCCTGCGTGGACTTTCTGTGAGCTGCAGCTTCCTTCAGAACTCATCCACCTGCTGTGGTGTAGGGTCCTCCATGGGCTGCCGGTTGGATATCTGCTCCACTGTGGTCCTCCATGGGCTGCAGAGGGACAACTTGCTTCCCTATGGTCTTCTCCACAGACTGCAAGGAATCTCTGATGTGGCACCTGGACCACCTCCTCCCCCTCGTTCTTCACTGATCTTGGTGTCTGCAGAGTTCTTCCTCTCATTTTTTTTTTTTTTTTTTTTTTTTTTTCCCCCTCACTCCTCTCTCACAGCTGCCACACAGCTTTTTTTACTCTTTCTTAAATATGTTACCACATAGGCACCACCAACATCATTGATGGGCTTGGGCTTGGCCAGCAATGGATCTGTCTTGGAATGTCTGGAACTAGCTCTGTCAGACATGGGGGCAGCTCCTGATGTCTTCTCATGGAAGCCACCCCTGCACCCCTACTACCAAAACCCTGTTGCATAAATCCAATACAGCAGTCTTACTTCTGTCTGATTACAAGCCATCTGAGAAACTGTTTATCTGATTTCTATATATCATTTGCTAATGCTGCAGAAAAAATATAACATAGTTATATAATTTACAGCAGCAGAGGGAGGACTGTAGGAATCATAAGTAATTCCACATAAATAGAGATGTAGAGATAAAACAATTCCTGGGACCAAAGCAGATGAACTTCTATCCTTCCTGTACTCTTTTGCACTATTATGAAATGTAGTAGTACTGCAAGCTCAATTCAGTATTTCACAAGCATTGCGTTTTTTAACAGATAAAAGCTCTCTCTTCTCAGAATAAAATAGTCAGATAAATGGGATCAATGGTAGGGAACAGAATTATACAGACCTGAGTCTCTAGTCAGCCAAAAGAAAGACAGGAACCTTTGGAGGATGAAGAAATGGAGATGAGCTTTGGCTGTAGTTTTCTGGACTAATTCAAAAGGGAAAAGAGTGAGTATGACTCAGATAGACAAAGGAGGTTATGTCAAGCACACAAGTTTATTAACTATCATCATAAAAGAGGCATTACAATATTTTTCTTTACCTGACTGCAGATGCTACAGACAACAGCAGTAATAGATTAATCTTTAAAATATATGGATTCTGTTTTTCACATTTCAACTTTTAAACTAATGCTACGATACTGATCTTCATTTTAAGTACAGTTCCAGTGATAATTACTTACATCTAAAATTAAAGATGCCACTTAACTGTACAGAAGGATATAAACCAGCAATTTCAATATATCAATTTCTCATTAAATAGGGACCTAAGCACTTTCACTTAATCTAGTCTGTGATATTCAAAAGGAGGAAAATAAAGAGAATGACATTTACTCAATACAATGTGAAGAGTATTTATGCTTAGTCATTAACTGGTTGAAGAACATATCCCAAGATACGATAAGGCAGATTTACCTGACTGTATTACAAATACTTCTTCTCAGATAGTTCACCTACTAAAAGTCTCCCCTAATCAGCTGCCATTTCTACCTATTTAGTCCTGTATTATCAGCACCAAAAAATCCCTTTCCTTCATTATCACAGTGGTTGTCCCACTGTCATTCAGTGACATCAATGGTTTTTATCCTATCTTTGAAATCCACAAATACAGAAATGATGATATAAAATATTTGTAATACCTTATTTTCCTTTCACAATTTACATATATATATATATATATCCAGTTTTGTTGTTTTGCACTTCTGCTCCTTTTCAAGACACTGTACAGCTGACTATACAGTGAAGTTCCCAGCTGGAATTGCATCTAAGAATGCTGCAGACTATGGACTGTGCAACTCCCAAACCTCTTGGGCCAGATCTGTAAGAACTGAACAGAGTTTTTTAGATCAAAGGTTACACTTCCAGTTTTGCAAATAACTAAAATATTCCACTTCGTGGCATTATGCAGCTTTCATCCCACCAAGAACAGCCGAAGCTAAGATGGATTTATCATAACAGAAAAGGCTCATACATGACTGTGGCCCCTAGAGGTGATTCTTTATTAATTTATCTTCCTCAGTCCTATTCTGAAGAACATTGGCTGCAGTCACATTGTGACTTTCCACTTCTAAAGACCAACAGACCAAGTCCTACTGTTTTCCTTTCCAAGCGCAACTGAATGCATGGTAGGTTGGGAAGTAACAAAATTAACTCTCACAGAAGGAACAATTCTTAGAAGACACGTTAAATTATTTTATCAAGTCAGCGAAACTAAGGAGAAAAAGAGAGTATTACCCCAAAACTAAAAACATCCAAAGATGTTGTGTGCAACTATGTTAAGGCTGTGTTTGGCAGACAGGTGGAACAAAGAATCAGTGGATCACAGTGATGTCATAAACTTAGTGAACACAGAAGAGGGCTAAAAGTGATCCGGAGACTACTTCATTTATACTCTTTGTCCAAAGCAAAATTAAATGTATTTAAGACATTTCTAATATATATTGACCTAAATTTAACTTGTTCTTAAAATCCTCGAGGATGGAGGTTGTACAATCTGAAATACGGCTTTGCTATTCTAAACATCAGAAAATTGTTCCTGAAAATAATATTCTTTGCCACAACTCAAGCTCATTATTCGTTACTTTCCCAGCAGACAGAGAGAACAATTCTTTATCCTCTTTCTCACAAAAGCATTTCACATATTTGAGCACTGTTCTAATGTCTCCCCAGTGTCTCTTTTTTAGGTCAAACATCCCCTTAGAATTCAATTTTTCCTGGAGGTCATGTTTTCTAGACTTCTGATCATCTTTCTTTGTGTTTTAAAATGTAGATGCCCAAAACTGGAGACAGTATTCCATGCAGAACTGAGTAAAATAGGAATTATTTATTATCTTACATATGGCAACCCTGGTTCTGTATTCCAGTTTGGTATTTCCTTTTTCTTCCTCAGCAGTCTAAATCAGTAGCTAACATTCAGTTTAATGTTCTTCTACCAGGTTTTTTCCCTAGCATTCCTGCACAGCTAATCATTCCCTGTCTTGTGTTTTGTAAATTCTGGAAACTCAGCTGTATCACACTTCTCAAAAATAATTTATTTATGTGTTCTGTGATTGCTTCAGCCACATTCCTATATATTTTAGTGTGAAAATCATTAAGTTCATATGATTTAAGGTTTGTCTAATAAATAAAAATAATAAAATACATAGTCTATCAATCATCTGTGGGGTCAAAGGGTCTTTGATATTAAGGCCAGAACAGGTAGTTGGAATGCAGCATGTTTTACCACCATCACCATGCTCGCTGTCATGCAGAAGTACAGGAAATACTGCAGTGCTGTTATACCTTTGCAGCCCTCAGAGTAAGAGCTGGTAAGAATAAACCAAGTTAGAGAATAAGAGACTGAGATAATTTTCCCACCTCTTACAGCTTTAGGTAAGCTCTGAAAACCAGCTAGAATGCAAGATGTTCCTGCTCATTTTCTTTACATGTCTCCTTTTCTTCTGTCTCGTAATTCTTCTAGCCTTCAGTTTACTTTCCCCCATACCCCCACAACCCTCCTCCCCACCCCCCAAAAAAAAAAAAAGGAAAAAAGTCACCTAGACTGCCAGAACTTCATACTCTGCAACAGCAATGTAGCCTTTGACCAGAAAGGCAGCTAAAAGCAAAGCTTTACACAATCCTCAGCTGATACAGGTTTGCCAAGTCTCTGAACAGGTACCTATGTCATACTTCGCTTTCCCTAGCAGCTCTATCCCTAGCAGCAGTCAGTACAAGGAACAGATGATGCATTTCATTTCTCACTGTTCTCTTCCTTCCCTAGTTTTGCGCATTCATATCATTTTTTTCTTCACAGACAGGATCTGACTCACACAGTAGCAAGAACAGTAACCACTTCAACCAACCGCAGTGAACCTTCTCTCATTTCCCTGAAAGGACAGTTAACAAAGAAGGGTTACAAAAAAAAACCTGTCTGTAGCTTAAAAACGTGGGAGAACAGAATTGCTAATGTGAAAGTTTGTGCTAATAACAAGTTAGAAGAAATTTTAGTAGACTAGAACAGTTGAGTTGGAAGGGACCTACAACGATCATCTAGTCCAACTGCCTGACCAGTTCAGGGCTGACCAAAAGTTAGAGCATGCCGTTGAGGGCATTGTCCAAATGCCTCTTAAACAGTGACAACCCTGGGCCATCGACCACCTCTCTAGGAAGCCTGTTCCCACGTTTGACCCCCTCAGAAAAGAAACGCTTCCTCATGTCCGATGTGGAGCCGCCCTGGTGCAGCTCTGAACCGTTCCCCCGCGTCCTGGTACATCTCCTTCCCAGGGAGAAGAGCTCAGCCCCTCCCTCTCCGCGTCCCCTCCTCGGGCAGCTGTCGAGAGCAACGAGGTCACCCCTCAGCCTCCTTTTCTCCAAATGAGAGAAACCCAAAGTTTCCTCATCCTCCCCTCACAGGACATTGCTCGCAGCCCGGCCTCCAGCTGTGCCGCCCTCCGGACGGGCTTTGCCCTCCGTGCTGCCAGGGCACGCTGCTGCCTCGCCCCGCGGCCGGCCCTGCTGTCAGCAGCCCCCCCAGACCCCTTTGAGCCGGGCTGCTCGCCAGCCACTCCGCTCCCCGCTCACCCTCGGGCCCAGCGCTACTCCGTCCTCGGTGCCGGATCCGGCACGTTCTTGTTAAATTCTTGATTAGTGAGATGGAAGATTAGACACTATGAGTTACATCTGAGTATTACTGTGATTCCCCCATAGTATATAAAAACACTTCTCAGACCATATACACTGTTGGAATGAACAGCCCATACGGCTACTCATATCAAATAGTTTATTAATAAAAATAAGAAATTATTTTTATTTCTGAAACTATGTTTCAAGAAAATTATACATGGTATCTAATTCCGCCCAGTAGAAAGCTAAACATGGGAATTACAGATCTTAATATAAGCACTTGAGCCTGTTTACTGCTTAAAAACAGTTCCTTGATTTACCAAAGATGGTGGGACCTATTGCTGAAAGAGGTTTATAGCACCACAGAAAAGAGATTACAAAAGGTCTAATCAATGCAAAGATGATTAAGTAAGTTTTAATTTAAGACAGTCCATAATTTGTTGAAATTATTTTACTTCAGAAATGTCATGTTTCTTTTCATAATTTTGCACATTAAAAAAAGAGCAGGGAAGTAGTTTTGCATGTGGTTACTTTATTAGCCAAAATCTGACAAGGAAATTGATCCTCTTCCAAGATGCAATACAAGCATTGGAGAGATGTCTTTTGGCAGATATTGGTACAATACCTTACCAAATCTCTGCAGGAAAAAAAAAAAAAAATCTTTTTGCCAAAGGTACAACATTTATGGTCTGAATTAAAGGGAAAAAACAACAGACAAACAAAAAACCCACCAGAAAAACCACACCTCTTTTTAACTGTTTGAAAGGTTTTGGTAGTATCACTTGGGTGGTTATGGTGGGGGAAAAATGGTCAACCATGGGACCCATAGGTTCCTACTACAAACATGCCTAGTCCTTTCTGCAGTCCGTGTCATTATTTTGATGTCCAGTAGAAACAACCAAAGGATATTCAGTACCAAAGATTTTCCTTTGAGTTGCAAATAACCGTATCTGAAGTCCAAAGCTGTAACATCAACATGTTGCCTGTAGGACAGGTACAGAGAAACATACCATGCATTGGTACAGCATTGTGCAGACTGACAGAAGTGCAGAGATCTGATGGAGACTCATAAACTTTATTTTGTAAAGAGAGACTAAAATCTCCAAGAAATTACTAGGCAAATGAGGCTTACTGCTTACTGAGATGCCTTATTACTTGTTAAATTGAACACACTGGTAAGCAGAATACTTAGCCTATAGCTCATAGTCTTGAGTTACAATAACATCTCTGAGTACTGCATTTGCCATGTGTCATAAGAATAAACAAATGACCCAGCCAACTCTTTTTTTTTTTTTTTTTCTTTTCATTATTGTCATTCTATTGGAGTTTGGTTATTTGGAGCTCACTAGTGGTCTTCTATGTAAGAAGAAACAAAATAGCAAAACTAGATTACTATGTGCTTATCTTCAGTTTAGCTCTCAAAATCTTAACTGTGACAGAAGGGTACATTATCAACACTGAAATGTAAATTTTCAGAAGAAACCATAAGCTTTAAATTTCATCTTATTTATGTAATGTTTCTCTTTGGTAAGCTCTTCCTTGGCTCAAATCCATGTAAAACAAATCATTCCTCTCAAAATATTTGGAATGGATACACTGAGAGGCACCCGTTTAAACCTATCAAGTTACACCTTTTTTGCATGAGCCATTAGTCACAGGCATGCATTTCCCCAAGTGCTGGTAACTCATGAATCCCAATCACAGCACACCAGCTTGGAAGACAGGCCTCTGGCTTCCAGATCTGCCAAATACAGATGATTGTTCTGCAGGGGTTTGCAGAGGGCTGCCTAGATGCTAGCTAGCCTTACTGGAGACCAGGTCACTGGATGCCAAACTAGTTTCAAATATGATCCGCAACTTCTTTTTTCTAGGATGCTTTTCAGGGAGAGGGTATCACAAAAGGTCAGGCTCTCATATCTATTGGCTCTGGCACATCCCTGGGACTCTAAATGACAGCTACTAGAACAACTAAAAAATAATTCTTGTCAGCGATAATGTAGGTATTTCAGGCTTTTCAATCAAAATAAACCTTTATTATAGGTAATATGGGAAACTGATTAGAGCCAGTTACGAATATAGATAAAGCTAATAAATCTGGGGTACAGACACCTGGACTGGGTCACATTCATCTGGTGAGACAGCTTCAAATGACTCAGTTGAGAGTATCTCCTAAATAAAAAAAAAAAAAACAAACACACTGGGAGCTGGGCCCAGTAAATCCCATTTGCAGAGCTTCAGTAGTCTTCAGCAAGCAACACCTGGCAACATGCAGGAAACCTGCAAATCCTGGCAAATCTAATTAAAAAGCTGAGATAATTACTCAAGCATAGTGTTAAAACTCTTAATTCATTTCTTTCTTGGTCTTATTGTGTATTATTCTAAATCAAAATTTATTACTACTATTCGAGAATCTTTAGAAAACATCACTTTGTCCAGGTTCTAGATACAAGAATGTTCTGACAACAGCATGCAGCTACTGTCCTGTAAGAGCCTGCAACTTCAATAAAGTTAGTCTTAACTGCAGGTTTTGTGAGAAAGACACAAGCAGTCAACACGCCATCCTGCTTGCCTTCAACACCCTCAGGAATTAAGTATGTCTGTTGCATAGTAGAATCTGAAAGATTCAGGAACAAGCCAGAAGATGGGAGCAGGCAAAACCTCAGTGTAGCTTTGTTGTAACAAAAACCTAAGACATCAACACCAAAGATGAGGAAATTATTGCTGCAGGATAATCAAACTGACCCTAGGATTTCTCAGCCCTCAATTTTCATTCTCCTTCTGTTGAGAGAGATAATGTTATAGTGGGGTTCTTTTTGTAAGGAAAATAAATAAAAAAAATAAAAAAACAGCATGCAAGAACTAGAGAATGCAACAACAGCAAAAGAACTTTGCAAAATCTCTATAATCAGAATGCTACAGTCTGTGTCACAAAGTTTTCAAGACACCAGGAAGAACAGCATTCATACCCCAAACTCAATGTAAAATAAATAGAAATCAAACATCAGGCAACTAAATCAGAAAAAATTTACCTTTGGAAATACTTTGAGATTCCAAATTCATCAAGAACTGATAAAACTACTGCTACAATTACCTAAATACATGAAAAGAATATTCCTACAAGAAGCTAAATACAGCATTCTTGTGTTTATTTTGCCTGAGGGAAGAAATCAAAGTCTGATCAATGAGAAGTCTTGATCAGCTTAAATTTATGAGCAGCTTGGAGCAACCATACACAAGTCAGACACTAAAATACATTTTTGGAAGCCATTGGGAAAAAAAAAATAATCACTGAGCTGTGTAGAAAAGAATAAATAAACACTTTTCCTCCACCATCCTAACTTGCAAACAGTTTCTTCTTACCTGTTTAGCAAAATGAATTGTGTTAGTTGGTTACTTTGTACACAACAATATAGTATAACACTTCCCTTTTTTTTTTTTAATATATTTTTTTATTTATTTCACCAGCTAAGTAACAAAACTTAAGATCAATTTATAATTTTTCAATTTACCATCTTTCATGTAGTCTCCTGGGAGGCACAGTCAGCAACTAAGAAGTGAAGTCAGGAAAGATGTCATTGCCCTTGGGTAGCCAACATTCATCACAGCGGGCAGCCTTTATTGTCCATCATGCTATAACAGTTTCTCAGTAGGGAAGGCAGCATGCAATAGCACGATGATGTGCAAGACAGCGCCAAAAACCACAAAATTCTGTTTTAGAGAGAGCTGGTTAGAAGCGTTTACAGTGGCAGCAGAAGGGAAGAAAGGTAGAATAACTTGGTTCTCTTTTTAGTCCTGAACACTGGTAAACATTTCTCATTCTGTATCATGTTCTGGGAACCAAAATAAGTTTCTTTCCATTATGTGTTTTTTATTTGGTCGTTACTTGATTATCTCTCTTCTACAGTTCTCTCCACAACTCTGCCATTTATGACATCATATTTCCCCAAAACAGAAACTGGATATACCCAGGAAACACCTACGTCTTTAACATATTGCAAACTGTTTTCCAGTTCCTTGTATGATAGGCAGATCAATCATCACTGTCACTGAATTTCTATTTTAAATAAGTAAAACGGCTGGAGAATCTGAATGAGAGTCAAGCATAGTCATTTGCGTTAGTTCAGAAAAAAGACCTAAGGGGTTTACAGCCAACAACTGCATATAGAAAAATGGGTCATTCAGATCCAAAGATTTTCTATGAATAGTGGTGGGCAGCAGTAGAGTATGTTAAGTCAAATTGGAACTGATGGCAAATTTCCCAGAAACACTAAGGCACTGTGTGTGTACGCACATGCGTGTGTATGAAAAAGGCAGTGGTTTGAAAGACGGCTGTTTTCCTATTTCTCATTAAATCTCTTTCAGATTACCTTGAATCAGATTTTGAAACTCAGTTTACAGATTTGCTCCTGATTTTTTAAGTAGTTCCACTTACTTCGATGGACTCAGTTGTTCTTTAGTGTGAATTAAAATAGCAGCAGTTCGCATTCTACCACACTGAGTAAGGACAGATTCAGTGAAGGACTAAAACACCTGAAGGCAAGATCCAAAATACCTTCTTTGATGGTTTCACATCCAGAAGTCCCAGTCAGCTCTTCTAGTGAAGCAAGGCTACACTGCTGTCAGGAGTGCGAGAGGCATGAAGCCAAGACAGCAAGTAGGTGGGAGACAGATGCTTCAGTTTCCTATAGAGCTACTCAATTATGATTTACAGAGCATCTGTCCACTAATTGCAAGAAGCAATATGCCAGGATGTGATGTGCTGCATGTCACCTTTGCAGTGAGCGAAATACTCCCCAATATCCCCCCTTTTCTTTGGGAAGACACAGGAATCCATAAAGTATAAAGAAATAGAGCAGCTCCTGCAAGACTTTGGGAGACTTCACAAATCAACTAATATAAAATCAATTAAAATCTGTTCAGATAAAGATGTCACCTAGTCATCTGCTGCTTGTTCAGCTTCAGGTATACTTTTGGTTAAAAAAAAGCAAAAGTAAATGGATTACTCCTCTATCGGTTGTGGGAACTGGCTGCAGCCAGCAATTCTGAATAACACATACTGACTAGCTACTTGACTCTGGATTTGACATTTTTAAATCATGAGGCAAAGAGGTCAGGTAAAAGGAAAATTTATTGCTACAGAGCAGTAGTTACGTCCATGCTCACCATTACACTCTTGCTCTGCAGCTACAATACATGGATGAAGTGCTGATACCCTGAATGGGCATGAAATATGAAAAGCCCTCCAAGCACTCAACTTCCCATACAAAATGCAACAGGAATACCATCACTGCACTGACGGACTGAAGCACTGCGACACAAGTACAGACAGGAATCACTGGGCATGAAACTAGGCCTAGGAAAATGCAAAAATATGTAGTCTGTGAAATCTAGCTCTATTTTCCTGAAAAAACGGTAACTGTATTACCCAACCTGTCACTTTTTTGGTTGGCTTAATCTCAGAAAAAGGTGTGCAAGCGAACTTCTGAGGATGAGAAGTCTCAGATACTCCCACTAAGCAACTTCTGTTTCATGCTTTCTGTGTGAGAAAGGGAAAACGCAAGCCACTGGATTGTAAAATATTATTGCTGTAACATGTAAAGTATGAATCAATTTAATTCTTTTCAAGTATTTATTAGGAAAAAAAATCTACTTGCTGTTGCTACAGTCTTGAAAACAGATTGCTTTCAAGAAATTATACTATAGTCATATTGCCTCTCAAGACAGTTTCTAATGAGAAAACCAATTAACATTCAGCACTTTAAAGAGGTAGAATTTAAGAGTTTGGTACTCATATTTTCTTAGCCAGCTAAATGATGAACACAAATTATTTTGCTTAAAAAAAATAAAAATATAAAGTAATAGAAAGAGACAACAGGTCCAGCAGGGGAACCCCTAAACCAGCTTGTTATTAATCAATTTATTTCACACAGTGGTTTCTAAAGAGCACAAGTGTATGTGTACTGTGTACCCCTAAAAATAATAGGACTGAAAAACTGGATGCTCTAATTCTTAAAAGATGCTGATCACTGAGGATTAAAAGCATTGCGTAAGAACAAGAAAACAGCACTAGGTCTTCAGCTATGGGATAATGCAGTTATTTGAGAAATATATGGCAGAAAGATCTGGCTTCCACTTTTATTTGTGCAATTCAGGTAATGGGGAAAATGCACTATGCTGTTCTAAAGCTTTACTGATGAAGCAGATCCACAGTGAACAAGGTCAACAACCTCATCTGTTTACAAACAGTCAGATTATGAATCTGCTAACTTGCGATCCTGAAAGCTCCTCACTAAATCAGATTAACATGGAGTTTCTGTTTATCATCCTGACATAGCTAAAGAACCTCACATGCGAAGAATACAAACAGGACCCTGTTTTCAACACTATAAATTTCTGTAAGAGCACTCTGCCTATTTCCCAAATTTACAGTGAGATGTGTACAATATAGCCGGACAAACTATATAGAAATCACAGCTCATCTCTCTGGGTATATCAACTGCAATCTCATCCACTGGCAAAATGGATTTCAAAAGGTTGAAAAGATAGTTTATATTTTATCAATAAGTTATACCTGCAGTGCATGTATGTATGCAAACCAGAATTAAAACCCCTTTGTCCAGCAATTGATGAACTGAACCCCCATGTTTAAATGCTTACATTTAGTGGGGCACATACCCCACTTACAGGGTTTTAGGGTGATTTTAAGTGGCTCAGGACTAAGTATATGTATCAAATTGTAGTAAAACAAGCAGATTGCCTGGATTGCCCCATCTGTCACCCTACCGCATGGTATTGCAATGGGCCTGCCCTTCTGGGAAGCAGTAACTCCTACTTGGAAGCATATTTGCTTCCATCAGGAACCCCATTTTGCAGCGAATGCTGTTTTTCACAACTCTGAATATGGCTTATAGAACTAACATCCCTCCTCTCACTAAGATTAAAATTAAGGGGGCAGAAGATGATAGAAATGAAACACTCAGTATCTATACATAAACAGAACTTGAGAAAAATGTTATCTTACACGTTTTGTTTTTTTTAATAAACTAAATATTAATTACTCTAAGACCTTAGTCTACCGCTAGGTTAAATGCAAACCAGCATTGTTCAAGTCATCTTGGTTTATGAACACACATATTCCTTACTTTGTCTCAAAGGTGGAAGGGGAAAAAAAAAGAAAAAAAGAAAAGAAAGGAAAAAAAAGAAAGAACAAATTTCAGTACATATGGACCATGGCTTTGGATACATTTAGAAAGCTGAGCTACAGGAGAGCAAAATGGCCCAGCTGGCAAGCAATGGTACCTGCATGCAATCTGCAACCATGGTGGCAGAAGCATGCTCTGGGTTCACATCTTCTCTCAGAGGCCCCTGCTAGCAAGCATCCCTGCCAGAAATTACAGCCTCTCAAAGAGGGGGCGGGAGCAGGGGGCTGGACAAACTCCAGAAAATAGAAAAAATGCACAGCAGGAGCACACTGGATCATCTCCCACAAGACTGGGAGGGAAGAGGGCAAGTCAATCACAGAGCCTACTGAGCATAAGATTTTGTCTCTCATTAGGCTTATAACTACTATATTTTTATTCCCTCCTATATGGCGATGACCTCACTACTGTATTTTGCAGCAGCCAAATGCAGGGAAAGGCTAGCAATAAGAGATCATTCCTTCTGCAAAAACAGTCTTACCCTATCTTTTCTTTTTTCTAAACAGTTTACAAACAAAAATAAAAGCTAAAATTAAAAACTGCAACTTTATGTAACTGTCTCTAAGATGCTGTTGAGGAGCTTCTCTTTTTGTCTTATCTCAACCATGCATTTTTCCCTAGTTTTCCTCCCCATATGAAATTACGCTGCTGGCCTTTTTTTGTTAATTAGAAACAAGGTCTCAAGACTAATCTAGCAACAGCAGAAGAAACTATTCTCTCCAAGAATACTTCACAATGATCCTCTTATATGACAGGAATTTTAAATATTGGAAAAAATTGCTTGCAGAAGGCTGACTCTAAATTACCTACTTTCAAACTCTGCATAAGGAAGACTGACACAATACTTCATCTGACAGTTAAACTGCAGTTTAAAGAAATAAAATTGAAAACTTTCCATTCATAGTAAACTATAATTTGCAAATAGTATGTGCATCTAAAGAATTTGCAAGAAATCTAGGTCAAAGCAATTTTTTTTTATTAGACCTTATGAAAGAAAAAAATGTTAATAAAATGGATGAATCCACTGAAGTTTGAGAATAAAATGTATGAATCCACTGAATGTTTGAGAGTGCCAAAGTCACAGACATTCTCAAGACACAAATATATCAAATAGGACAGGAAACATTCTGAAAGTATATGGCTGTATCTAAATATACTAAAAAAAATTCCCAAAGAAGCCACTCTTTATTTAACATACCACTGGTCAACTCAATCCCACTCCAAAACAAGTAACTTCAAAACAAGCTACACCAGAATAACATTTTGGATTAATACCTTCTCCAGATGGAGTTTTCAACTTAATGAATAACAAGTAGTATGCAATCTTGCAGCCAAAATTATACCCACTCGAATCTGAACAGAGGAAGAAGCACAGAGATGAACAGAACACTCAAAGCTGCACTAACCACCCCAAATAACTGCTCCTCCTAAAGTATTCTTCATCCTAAACACTTCAAAAGACATGGTATGACGAATGACTCAAGACACTAACATCAGCCCATTCACTGAAAAACAGACTACAGAACTCCCAAGGAAATGTGGTATCACAAGGCCAGAGCTGGATCAGAAAGACACCTACCAAACTGCCTAAAAAAGCCTATAAAATCAGTTCAGCACTTATCCCGTACATAGAAATGTGTTTCACTCAGAAAAAGCAGACCAATTTCACAGAAGGTAGCTTCTTGACTCATAAAACTGATGTCATAAAGTCACTCTCAAGAAGAAATTAAACTATAAAGGCAATTAAAATTCACCACTTCAGTAATGAAACAGCATGCAGGTTTACTTCGTCAAATGGGAGATACTGTAGAAAAAATATGAACCACACTGACAAGGAAGTAATTGAGTAAGAGCTACAGCACTTTCAAAAGGGAGGCATGAGATTCACATTTAGGAACACAGAAAATTTAAGAACACAACTGGAGAAATTCAAAAGCAGGCTACATTGATTCAAAAAGCATCAATGTAAAATGTCGCATTGGAGAAATGCTCAGCTTGTTAGCATACTTCTAACATCTACCAATTTTGTGGCCAAACACCTAAGAATGACTCCTTACTTTTCATTTTCCTATAACACGTACATAAACAAAAAATAAGTTACAGTGATTGAGAATTGAGTTACCTGTGCTGCCACTTACAAAACATGAAAACAGAAGTTGTCATTTTCAAACTTAAGACTGAAAAATTAAGACACAAAGTATTTGCAAAGGTTCATTTTAAGAAAATAAGGTAATATGTCAAGTAGCTACTTCTCATCTATGGATAGGAAGACAAATAGACAGACACCTTCATAGGGCAATTCAAGAGCAGAGGTCTAATTTAGCTAATTAGGTAATACAACAATCACACGATGGAGCCTTGAGAGATTAGGCTTTGTGTATACTGTGCAACTTTCTGTCTGCTTTCAGCAGTCCTAAACACACACAGCTCCTACTGGCTTCAGTAAAGGTCAAAATATTTTTGAACTTCTGTAAATGAGTAGAAGTTTAGCATTGTAGAAAGACAAGCGTAACAATGACTGAATTCAATTCCACTTAGGAATAGCATCATCCCCAAGATCTATAACTGCAAAAAAGTATCAGCACAGACACTCTACACTGCTTTGGCCTTAGCATTGCAGGAGAGTAGCCAGAAATATGACTCTTATTTGCTTTCTTTTGTTTTTTGGCTAATTACATATTTAGGCATATGACAGGAGCTAGAAGCACCACACATACTCTTAAGCCATTATGTTTTGCTTTTATCACTACAGATGCTACCAATATCAGAGTTTTCGTATTTTGAAGATAATTTATGCCATGATACATAAATTTTCTTAAAGCCCTAGTTCCTATCTGGTGAAGTTTTAATTTCACTGAAATTTCAAAAGAGAAACGGCCTAATTATTTTGATTTTTCAGAAAAACTTTAAACTCAGAACTCTTGCTATTGGTTTCTGAACTTCACTATACTTTACTCATCATGTTTTTTGAGAACAATCCTTAAAAACTACTTGGGACTGAAAACCACAAGGAAACAAAGAAGGGATTGAAATAAACTTTGATTGATTTGGAGGCATTTGCATTATAAAATTAAAGTGCAAGAAGTGCTGAATGACAGTAAATGGTAATTGAAAAGACAGATCTCAGACAGAGAAACCTCATGGGAAAACATCATGAAAATGGCAAGTACTTCATTTTTAAGATGGATCTGGGATTGTCTATTTGTGAGTGTTGATAATACCCTAAAATCAACAAGAAAGAAGAAATTAAACATATGGTGCCTGTATTTGAGTCCCCATTTGCAGAATTCAAAGATTTATAAATCCTCACATGGGGCATTTCAACTACATCACAGAAGAACAAAATTGGACCTAATTATGCCTTTGATAATAAAGTCAATTATACAGTTAATCTTTTTCTAATTAAAACTTAGAATTGGTTTAACATTTTTCCTCACTTTTTTCTTAAGAAACATGTATTTAGTTGTTTCTTAAGGTTCTAACTTCATTTTTTTGCAAGTCATTATTATATGGAAATTAAAATAATTGTACTTCTATATGAAAAACATCAGAAAATATTATGTAATTCCATATTTTTTGTTGTTAAATTCAACTCTCTATATGATATCAATAATAACAGTGCTGCTTACTCAAGTGCTACTAAAATGACACTGGACATTCAGCTCACTGTTTAGAAGTCTGACTTTTAGGATTACAAGTAGAATTTAAATTAGGATTGAACAAAGACATCACTTATTTCCTACTTCTTCATTTCCACTTAATTAGCAACTTAAAAATCCTTAATTATTCATTCCGAACTAGGAGAGATCATCTCTTTCTTTCACTTTGGCACAAAAGTATTTGACAGATCACTGAATGAATGTCAGAAACCTGCCTGCTTTACAGGGCTGTTCTCAGCAGGTTAAAACAGGAGGTGACCAGTATGGGAACCCTCCAGACAGATCTCATTAGCTGAGGAGGAAAGGAGTTTCTGTGTACTCTTACAGTTCCAGGTGGAAGTCCGAAGGAGAGCCTACACGTGCTTCGTCCTCAAGCCACTGTTCTTTTTTTAGCCACAAGGGGCTTATCTTATTACCCTTCTTAGCTGTGATCTCCACACAGAACCAGAGAACATCATCATCCCAAGATGTACAGGCGGCACACAGGAGACAGACAATTCAGTCACTCTCTTCTTCCTCTCAAATGCCTAACAGGACTCTGCTAGAGTTTGGCTTTGTGCATCTCATTAATGTAAAATCATACCATTTCTTTTCTGCTAATTCAGGTAAAATTGATACATTGTAACATTTAACCCCACACCTATGTTTTTTAAAAATCCATACTGCTTTGTTGAACTACAGTTGAAGTCAATTGGGTTTTTCCCTGACAGGATGCACACACTAGTTTTTCATCATCATCTGACGAATAATTAAAGCTTTCTATATTTGTGCATAAATAGTTCCCTCTATTCTGTTTCAGGTATTACACCATGACCATTACAAGCAGTTTCCACATACTCTCAGACTTTCTGCATTAGGCATTTCTTCCAGCAATATTCAACTGTGGCACCTGTCAAGCGATTCAGGGCATAAGAGGAGCAAGACTGACAGAGTATGTTCTTACCAAAATGACAACTCCACCACTATCCCAACAGAATATATGAAGGCACAAATTACCTTCAGCACACTGCAAAAGCAAGCCCATATGGGGATGCTTGAGAAGAGAGACCTCTAACAGAAACAGAACACTATCACATAATTGAAATAAAATTTCAACACTTGTCGTAGGTTATTTATATAATGTTGGTGCAGGCTTACAAATTTTCCATCCATATAGAAAACTCACTACCACTAGTATAGCTTCATAAGAGATGCAGTTGCGTGCACCAATATAATTACAACGGTTTCTGAGTCACAAAGGAAAATCTGGCCCATGCTGATACGTTATGCAGAGCATCTATAAAAATGACTGTGCTGATAGCATTAAGAACTATGACCATGGAACTGGAAATGCTGTTATTGTCCCCACAAGACTAAATTTATCCTTTGTATAACAAATATAGGGAAGTGAAAAAATGAACACCTTAAAAAGATAACGAGCAATTTAGCAACTAAAGATTCTACTGTCTACTCATTATTTTTATTCAGGTCACTCAGTATATGAGCCAGTATCGACCAAAAGATTTGAACTGTGAACTCCAATGTTTCAAGGTCATGCATTTCCAAACATAAACAGGATTTTAGTAGGAATTAAATTAATTGGAATAGAATAAAGGATTTTTTTGCTCTGTTCCTGTAATCTGCTTGTTTTACTGGCAAGCACAGTAGAGCTACTTGAAATTGTAAAACAAAGGAGTAACAAAAACTACTGTGTAAAAACTTAATTTATGCAAGTTTTCTCCCCACATCTGACTTGACACCCTGCAAAGAACAAACACGAGACATTTGTTCCTATCTAGCCTGCAATTAAAGCACTCAAGGATTTGCATCACAGAGCCAGTTCTCTCTTCCAGTGTCCTGACTGCTTCACCCACAGCAATACGCTTGCACCATTCTGTCCATTGTAGTGAACGGTGTTTAGGTACCAGGCACATATAAAAAATATGACAAAATCAGTGGTGCTGCACCAGAAAAAGCCTTATGTGCTTTTAAAACCAATTAAGAAAAAAATACAAATTCATACCCTCAGTAGCATGTATGTCCAGTCCATGGCAGCTTAATTTCACATTACCAATTAGCCAGAAGGTAGAGGACAAAAAACACATATGGACTTAATTTTATTAGATATAAACATGCAATGTTTGCTTCCCCATTGATGAACAGAAGGTAGGAATATTTTCCACACATGGCTCAAAGCTGTTAGCAATACACTATCTGACCCTTCACTAACACATGGGAAGAACCTATCTCTCTCAGCCTGTTGATTTGTAGAGCTGATTAAGGCAAAATTATCCAGCATCTTGCATATGTTAAAATAAAATCAGTCAGTCAAAGTCAGTCTCCCACGGCTCTGTTTTAGATTCTACAACCTGCTGAATTAGCTCTTTATAGTAAGGGTTAAATTTTTTTGTTTCAATAAGGAAGTACTGTTGTTCTGTAGTTTTATTGGGTTTAGGTCATAAATTCATAGTAAAGACTTCTCACATTAGCATCTGTTACTAGGAAAGGATCAGAAGTAGAACCTCCAAATACAGGTAATTCGTGCAAGGAGGAAAAAACCCACAAACTGAGGCATGAATTTCAATGGAGTAGTACTCTAACAGACTAAGCCACAGTCTCAGTAATCTCCTGACCTGAGCTCTATTAGTTAATACCTTAATTTACACTTGGAATTAAATGTTGTTCTCATAGTTTACCTTTAACCAGCTGTCTAGTCATGATTTATGTGACTGGGCTCACAGATTACTACAAATTTTAAACCATTCTCTTAGTGGTCTCACATAAACTACTGTTTTTTTGCATCAGCATTTTTTACAAAAAAAGCATGTAAATTAGTCTGATCTATTAGCAATGTTAAAACTGTATCCATAATGACTAAAGATTCAAGAAAAGCAAAGTATGCAGAGGCATACTAGGCGATTTAGTTGGGGACTGGGGAGAGAACTGAGCCAAATGGTCACCTCAGATCCTTTGCTGGGATTCATAATTAGGAGTCATGCACAATTACAAGCAAGATACAATTACATGAACTCATTATTGCATTTTATAAATGCAAATGATCATTTGCACGGAGTCAAACTTTTTGTTTATGCGAAGCGATATATATGTTTTATGGACCTATAAGAGTATCTTCTCTTCAACATCAAGAGCCTAGTTAAGACAATATCAAAACAAAGTAACACAAAAGATTACAGTTTAAAAAAAGAACAGGAACTCTATCTAAATGTTACATGTTAAGGAATGATCAATACAATATGATAGTAGTCTTAGCTACGATGATCTACCAGCCAAATTAAGACTTTCTTGTGTTCCTCCTCAGTGCTCTTGCATAGCTCAATAGTTGTGTGTTTGGAAAAAGCATCTTAGAGAGTTATAGTTTGAAGTCCTTCAGGAATAATGTTGCATTTCTCATCCAAGATCAAGAAGTGGATTATAAATTCACTTTCTCTGGAGTAAATACTATCATTCTATCTTTCTTTACCTGCTAGAGACATATGGCTAACAATGCACTTGGAAGAGACTGGAAGATGTAGTAAGATCATCATTCAAGTTAACCGGTTACATGTACTTGAAGCATAAACAAATTTGCAGGTTTCAGATGTGCTACAGTTCAAAGATGGTCATAATCACTAATTTATCATGATTCAATTTTTATTAAATGGAATACGAATCTTCCTAAACAAGGACACATGACAAAACACCAGTGGTTTAAAATTGCAACAGTCCAGAACTCCAGACAAACTTCAGTAATTTAATCCTGGCATGGAAACTGAATGCTTGATGCACTGAAATTTGCGTGGTGCCATTGTGTAAGCACTGCGGTATAAAATGTCAGGTACAAGCATCTGGAAAACTACAAGCTGCTTATACCAGCTTCACACCAACTCAGTCTGTATTTCTGTAGATTGGCACAATTATATTAATTTACCCATCAAAAAAGCCATTATCTTCACTTTTTTCCAGACTATTATTTAAAATTCTTCTAATAATCATGCACTTAACACAAAGTGACTTAACTCATATTGGTGACTGCTTTTGCCCTCACACAGGTATAAATCTGACTCATTTTGGCATATGTGAATAATTCACCTTAAATATTTACAGAACTTTGGAAAAAATAGGTACTGTGCTTGTCATAGGAAGTTATTTAAAGCCAACTTCTCCTATTATCTGAAGATCTACTTGTTTACATAGAGGTGTGCACTTGGAAAACTAAAAACAGAAAGCTGACCTACAACATGATTGGGTACTACAAGGAAGTGGGATAAATAAAGGAATTTTTATTTTTTTTCAAATGTATCTTTTTTAAATTTTTTACTCTTCTTCCTCTTAGATTCACTCAGACAGAAAGAGAGACAGGTATTTTTGCCATAACGAGTTGTCATTAAAATAACTGGGAAGGAGAATTAGAAAGCAGAAAGCAATCAGCAGTTATAAGAAGAGATGACAGGGATCCTTTGCATGTTTCATGGAGATGGAGCGATTTCCTCCCTATCAATGCCAACTTTCAGATTTCCTCAAGATTTCATTTATTTCAGCTGAAGAAAGCCCCGTGGGTTCCAACGCGTGGTCTCTTATGTTCCCCAAAGGAGGTCACACGGGATGGCATGCGGTTCTTCCTTTGGGGAATTCATTTCTACTGCCACATCACCTTACAAAACCTCTGCCTTTGGGTATACCTGAAAAACAAAAGTGGGTAGAAGTGACTGAAGGCATAAAAAGGCATTGGAAAGAGCAGTAACAAGTTTGCATGCTGCCTGTGCTACAGTTCTAGGACATGTCTCTTATACAGGAACCAGGAAATTGGTGACAGAACTGCAGTGGGACAATTTGGCGTTCACTGTGCCACATTCCTGTGACAAACTAGATACACAGATAGTGTCTGATTACACTTCATCACCACATCACTCTCCTTCCAAACACCGTGAGCTCCATCCAGCCATGCAACTTCTCCACCTGGGCAACTCCACCCACTGATACCATCACTAGGTTCACCTATTTCACAGATCTTTGCTAGTGCTGTCGGATACAATGTACATATGTATTAGCATTCCAGCAAACAAGTAACATAATGTTGATGCACAAAGCTGTATTAACTGGAAGGAGAAGTATCACACTCACCAAAATCAAGACCACTCCTATCTTACTTCTGTCTCACTTGCTCTGCTCTGTATTTACCTACTCTCCACTATATGTAGCAATGATTATGAGGACTGTTACACAGATCTCTTCTCCCATGGTCACATTATCACCACAAGGAACTCTTCTCTCCTTCAAAGACATCCTAATTGAGAAGGCTGGTTGCGATTTGATGAGGACTTCAGTGGGTACCAACTCCTCACATTCTGTGGCTGCTATTTTCAAAAAGTCAAGAACCACAGGTCATCAAGTGTCTAAACAATATTCTCAAAAAGGATGCATAAACAGCTTTATACAGTTTTCTGCTGTGTTCGCGTAGTGTTTCTTTCCACCAAGGCTGCTTCAACACTCACAGAAAATGAAGGACACTATTTACTGAGTAAGCAGTTAAGGTAGCCAGCATCTAGTCTGATCAGAGGTGTTCAGTCCATAGCCTTATGGTATTCTACTTAAACTCTGCCAGAATGCCAGAAGTATTCACTTCCTCATGAGCCTCTCCAAGGTGATCATCACTACAGTATTAGAGTATTTCACCAACATTAATGAACTTACCTTCTCATATCATGCTGTATTAAGCTCATATCAAGCTAGTATTATCTTAATTTTATGAATACTGACTTGAAATATAGAGACTGAAGTTAAATGGAAAAGTCTTAATTTACTTTGGATATCCAGGCAGCTTCAGCTCTAATATTTTCCCCCAAGGATCAGAAACACAAGTTTACAGTAATAAATAAGAGGAAGAGGTAAGGGATTGTGTGGAGGTAGAATAATGAGGTGAAATACCCTTAACAATGGGCTTGCCTGTATTACAACAGGACAGGAAGAACTGAAAACTCTGGATTCCTTATGGACTCTGTAAAGCCCTCAAGACAAGGATTCCACCACTTGCACATCTTCCCAGTTGCCCAGTGTCACTTTCATCTTCCCTCAGCCCCATTCCTTCACCATCACCACCCTCCAACAACCTCATCCAACCAACATTAGGATTTTGTTCAGGCAGCTCATACAAGTCCTAATCTGATCAAAAGCCAAGACCTTCTCTCTCATGGTCCACAGCTCCAAGGACAGATCTTTTTGCTTCAGCATTTTAGCCAGATGCTCTCTCATACGGTTACCTGAACTCCAGGCACATCCCAGTAAGAACACAAACAACAGATCCAAAATTTCACTTTTTTCAATCGCCACTACCACAGACAAGAGCCGCAGAAAAGAGAAAATGCTGAGTAAATTCTGCTTGACACTGTCTTTTTAGATGTGAGTACATGTACCCAGCTGAAAGAACATTGTGCCCTCTGGGACCCCTGAGCACAGGGATGCTTTGAATGGAAAGCCATGCCTGGAGGTAGATTCTCAGATGCAACACAGCACAGTGTACTGCTACTGCTTTACACCCGAAAATTCAGGTACAGTCTGAGGATAAAGTAAGCGCAAGGTTACACTGGGAAGTACATAAAGCAGCTATTATGGCAGGGAGACCTGAGAAAAATCTTATGTTTAGAACAAATTGATAATCTGTATTAACAGTTTAATCTGAAGATAAACATCAATCACACACTTTAATTCTGTAAAAACAGCTGATTGTGTGTAGGCCTTTAAAACAAGTGAATACACACATGCTCCACTGTGGGGATACACAACCTACAGGAAGACACTGGGGAGCAGTAAACAGAAAACTCAGTTGAGCAGTGAAGCTTTAATAAATGTTAGTTCCACTTCTAAACTTGCATTATAATTTCTTCCACATAGCTATTTTACTGTTTCCATTCTAAAGGTGTCTGAGTCATTCACTGCTTCAGGTAAAACTTCTCAGTAGAGCACAAACTCAGGTTATAAGCTTTCAGGTGAGGTAGACCTTAGTGGAAAAAAAATAAGGGAAAAAAAAAAGGAAGTATGACAGTTTGCATATGGAAAGGAGTTTCACAGTCAGATGTTCCGCATGGACCAGCTAATTCCTGCTACTATCATCCTTTCTGGCATATGGGAAAATGTGTACAAAGACAGACAATTTATTTTTGCCACGATGATATACTAATGGCAACAGAAGGCATGAGTGGGACTTCTATGAGTGGTTTATGTCCACACTTAAAATTAGTGTAATTCTTCGAGAAATATTCAAGCAGAAAGTACAACAAAGGGCTTGAGGTTTCACCTAGAAGTAAGACTGACTACTAGTGAATTAGCATTAGTCTTATGGCCATAACATTTCACCACAGCCAGTGCTCATACTGACTATAAGAAAAAAAAAAGATATAATACCAGAGAAAATTATTGAAAACCCACAGAGACTAACAATAAGATCCTTAAGGAGAATTAAAGCCAGAAGAAATAAATATATTTTGTTTTCCATTGCATCTGCTTTCCTTGCTACTGCTGTTTGTAGTCCTGGATAAGAGCTCTTTCCTTCTCTAAAGGGGATTTAAAAGCTGTTACAGCTTTTCTTTTCAGAAGCTACAGAAGCTGTGATAATCATTGATTAATCATCTTGGAATGTGCTTGTATCAACAACATGGATGTCCTGGCTTTTTGGTGCAACAAAGTGCATAAGTAAGTTCAACTACCAGAGATTCAGATGACTGAACAGATTAGGTTTACGTCAACAGTACATAAATACCTATTTCTGAAATATAGCATATTAATAATTTAAAATCACAAAGGAAGTATGAAGAAGACTCAAGTGAATCCAATTTCACTGCAGTGACTATAAATACTAACATTTTAGTATGCTCTGTATTATTTATGAAATATGAAGATGATTTATTACTAAGCTTTTGTACAGCTATGGTTAGATTAAGGAATAACTAATAATGTATTTGCTGTTATTTTAGAAGGTATCTCCATGGAATCTGGTTATGTCATGCCTTAGGGAAAAAAGAAGTTTTGACTGCAGTATCAAAGTCTTATCTTTATGTGCATGTCATATTATATAAAGGTTTCCAGTTATTTATTATCTATAGGAGTACTTAAGTGAACTATGTTTTACCTATGAATTTGTTTCACTTCTATGTGTTTCAAACGTATTTTATACAAAGGAGCACAGGAGACAAATGATTCTTCTCTGTTTCAACAACTCAAGTTCATAGTGAAATGAATGGGAATTGTATACATAAAGTGTCTAGAAAGAAAAAGCATATAAATTAAGCAGCCACACTATGCGTTCACACAGTATATTTGTTTTCTCCAAATTTGGTGTCTTAATGGGTGAGATCACCCACTGAAGACAGACAAGATGGTTTCTACTAATATGTAAATCTCAAGTAAATCTCAAGTCCCTACACTACCAAAAGGCAATACTTTGTTTTTCAGGGGTATTCCAGAGTTTAAAATAAAACAACTACAGCTTTGCTTTGCACGCTCAGTAAGAAATACTGTATGTCCATAATTGCACAGATGCCAACTGTGCCTTGACAGAGATGCAAGGGGAATGTCCCAGACTAACTCAAAGTGTTAGTCTTCGGTCAATGATTACTGAAGAATGTGTAAACTGTAACAGTGGATCTTACATGACTAAGGCTCTTATTCACAGACCAACAAAGTTCCCATCTTCCACAGAAAACGGTTGCTTTTGCTAACATCAGTTTAATCTCTGCTTACAAGTGTTCCTCTTCCATTCATCTTTCTCTGTTGATCACTGATAGGTTTACTAGCAAAGTATTAAACAACTTGTACAACTTGTACCTACTTCACCATTAAAGATTTCTTTATGTTCTGTCCCTCCTGCTGGAGCACTGACTTTTTTTTGCTCTAATAATTTTATTTGTGTGTGAAGTTACTGCACGCTCAGGAAAGGCGTTTGCATCTGAGACACACAAAGTATAACTTCCAAATGACAGAAAACAGACTAACTGACTAGTCTCAAAAACGAAACAGGATTGAAAATACATAAACAGCAAAAGATGTGACGAGCTCAGTCTTACCAAGAGGTCTTCATTGATCTACATGTACTTTCATAGAAAAAAATTATTGGACAATATGCAGCTCTTTGAACAGGCAGCTAGTCAGATCTGACAGCCAGAAGTTGAATAAAAACAACACCAAGCTAAAAATAAGTTATTAATAGCAAACATTTAGGCTAGTTAACAACTGGAAAGCTTACAATGGATTTGGATGCATTCACAAGTGTTAGGAGGGTTTTACTCTTCATTTAAAAATTTGGAGTAACTTTTTTTCTAAGTGGTAAGTATCATTCAACCAAGAATTTACTCAGAGTCCAACAGTTTCTATTATATGAAAAGTCATTACACATGTCTCTCTGGTTTTATAATGTCCAAGGCTGTGCTGGGGACATTATATGTTCTTTCACAAGTTTTAAGTTTAACTCTCCTTTTCATATCAGTCAGTCAGGCTTCCAATATTTATTAATGGTGAAGTAACAAAGTACTTATTGAGTAATCTTGAGGGTTTGGGGGGTGTGAGAACAGGACCCCCACCATATCGAGCAAAAGGGTCATAAAAGCTTACCAGAAATATATAAATTGGCTTAGACATGTCGGTCCAAGCCTGGAAACAACAGGGTCCAGCAAAAAGAAAATAAAGAGGAAACTGGTATACCTTTCATGGCCTTGAGCAGTTCAAGGAAGAACTCACACAAATACTCTTGTCATATTACACCACAGCACACTTTATCCTGCTGCTCAGAATCCCATTTCCCCTGCCATGTTACTATCCCTGGGCTATGTGGACAACATGTTACATTGGCCCCAGAGAAGGTACAATCCTTTGTTTTGTGACAAATGGCATGTTTGTAAGCTGTGTTCAGGACTCTGCTGGGAAGTCCATCACAACATACTCACAAGCTGGATGTATCTGTCCTCTCTTCCCTCTGCTCCCATGTCTAACCCCCCTCTCTTTGCATTATTTCTCAATCATCAAATGATAAAGCTACCTGAGTGTATACCTAAGGATTAACAAAATGAAGCTGAATGGTCCTTTCCCCTCATGCCATTTAAGAGTTAAGGAGCCAAAACTCCAACTAGTTTTTAGTACAATAGCTGTGGAAGATTAACACGGGTTTATGTATTTTCCTCCCTACTTCTCTCTTCTCTCTCTGATTTTTTTCTTCCCCTCCAGACCCTATTACAGGCAGTAGAATAACAAAAAAAGCAAATACTCCTATCTCTGTTTTGCTAGAGCAATGTAAGAAAGCAGGAGCAGGAGGTGATCACTTGCTTCAGTGTGTAATCGAGAGATACAGGCAGTAACCTTATGTACAGGAGGAACTCGATAATTGTACGGCTGTAGCCACAGATAAGCTCTCTCTGTGACAGAGGCCTCTGCACAATCTGAAAGATTTTGACCTGAAGATCCAACAACTTCCTGTCTTAGAAACAGTTTGACAGGTCCATAATGTATCATGAGATATCCAGGAGATACCTTCTCCATATCTACGTCTAATCTTCAGAAAAACTGGTAGGAGCAGATGCCAGAATCAAAGGGCAATTACAGCTCACTGCTGCAGTATGCCACATGAGCACCCACTCCTGGCACAAAACACCACCCATTAAATGAAAATAGCAGTGTCTCTTTCCAATGCTGGAAGAGCTTCGAAATGCATGCAATTCTTTGTCTATCCCAAACTGTTCCTTTTGCCTCTGATGGCAACATTCACACACCAAGACAGACACGCTACCTTAACAAATGCGTGCTGAAGTAGACAAGAAAACCATCTTAAATTTAAGTAAATGGCTCTATTAAACAGAAGTAGCAATATCTCCCAAGTGAACCCATTCACAAAAATGTCCATGCTTATCAGAAGTAACTGCTTCTGTAAGGCTGTCACCTTGCATGTGTTTCAATAATATGCTTAATTTAACGTTTTTGCTGTAGTAACTTAAGAAGCAACAGCAGCTCACTAAAAGGTAAAGAAGAAATAAGTTACAGTAGCTCATCAACAAAAACAAATGCTAAGAGTCCTTCTTTCGAATCAACAGCTGGTAAGTAACTCTGACAATCCTAGACTATTGCCTTCAGCTATGAGCTTTAGAGACTAACCACTTCCCTATGAAAATTTCATAGGGCATAATTAATAGAGTTTGGGGCTTTTTTTAATTAAATTCAACTCATTACAAAAAAAAAAAAAAAAAAAAGTCTTTTTACATCTCTTTCCACAGTTCTGTTATTTCCCAAAGTCCGGGGGGGGTGGGGGGAATTGAGTATATATGATTACCTATAATGCGAGATGACACAATTTATTTAAAAAAACAAAACAAAACAAAACAAAACAACCAAACAAAACAAAACACGGAGTATATTTCCTTAGATTAAGCAAATCATGGAAAAGCAATGTTCAAGGGAAGACATGCATGGAGAAAGAAGATTAGAATTACTTTTTTCTGCCTTATGTGAAAAATAACTATGTGCAAACACTGCAGCTGCTAACTAGACAGTCCCAAACAATTAACACATAACTCACTGCCACTGAAATAACTTCCTAATTTCCAGTAGTTGGGCTCAAACCTGGTCAAGAAATGAAGAATCAACTGGGACTCTGCAGTAATTATACCACAGCATATATTCTAAGAACATGCTCATATGCTCTATCAGCGTACGCTTTGACTATCAAAGAACGCTTACCTGGTTAGGATGCTGAAATAATTCTATTAATCTGTATAAGCTCTAGAACTATAATAAGTATTAAAATGCCGCAACAGTAAAATGCAACACAACTAAGCAAAATATTACTTCAAGAGCATAAGGAAAGGTATTTTTAGCACTCAGACTTTGAAGGCTTCTGATATTTTGAACAATTTTATTTTTTAAATACCTGGTATTATTTCAACTCAAATCTAATTACAGGAGAAAAACAGCAGGTTGCCACGCACAAAAACTTCCCTCCTTATTTTTCACTACGCTGTCAACACAGGTAACATAAGCTGCTCTTTCCTGCTGCATTCCCTTACGATCTTGTGTAGCAGGCAAAAGGCATCCACTCAAGAATTCTTTTTTTCCCCCATTACTGCATACTCATAAAAACGGAACTGACAGACAGCAGTTTATTCATGCACAAGTCAGATCTCAATCGCGCACACTGACTGGCTTTCAGAAACCCACAGATCAATTGTTATTGCTGGGGGTAGGGGGTTAATGGTGGGGGGGGATTCTTCATTTGGGAGAGGGGAAGAATTGCAGAGATGTGGAAAGAATCATAGAGCAGTCTTTCTGTCTCCACTGCAATAACACCACTTAACAGAAGTAAGAATATACACAGTAGGGATGGCAAGTTCCAGGTCTTTAGCTACTTTAAAATACATCTAAATTCTGATGAGGCTTAACATGCAAACATTTAAGTTTATATGAATATTCATCTCTGAGTACTCTACCAAATCTAAGTCAATATGCAAAGATAATCATGCCTGTAAAAGTGTCAAAAGTCAGGTCATTGAACTAAGAACACCTACCAGAATGGTCTAATGAAAATTAAAACAGACTGTTCACCAAGCGCACTTTGCTGGCCCTCATGTAGTCCAATTCTTTCACCAGCGACATGTTAAGCAGCAGAATTTTCATAAGTGAAAATTTCAGTTTCACAGATAGCTCCTCAAATTACCATTCCCCTATAAATCTATCATTTTAATTAGATGGCTATCAATACAACTTTGCAAACAGCAACAAGCCTTCTCTGAATAGGGAGGCAGTTTCTGAAACCTTTCCTCGTTTCAGAGCCCAGAAAAAGAAATTAACTAATTCGTGCCGCTTCCAACATTAAGTGAAGAACTTTACGTTCCCTAATATCAGAAACACATAGTGTTCAAACCGACTTTACTCATGAAAAGAACAACAGAGTAAGCATTTGTTGAATGAATAACGAAATCCCATTTTCAGAGGAAAAAAAAATCTCGGGGCACAGTTTGGTATTTGTTTGCTACCGACAGGTAAGTTAAAATACCGTACCCCTACTAAACTAAAAGAACACCAAGAATAAATCGTCACACGAAGGAGCAAAACCGTACGACATGCCAGTTTCTCCCAGCAAACACACTCTTTCCTACGGTACCATCTGCTAAAGCAGGAACTCCTTCAAACACCCCAGCCTTGATAATTCTGATGGTGCACCGGCCGCGCGGCTGCTTGCCCGGTATTTCCGCGCCGCGCCCTCCCGCCGCGGCGAGCGCAGCCTTCCCGCTCCCCGCCGCGGAGCGCGTAGGGGCCGTCCCACGCCCCTGCGGAGACCCGCGCACCCGTGGCCGAGCCGAGCCGGCAGGCCGCAGCCCGCACCGGAGCCGGCAGGACCCCGAAACGCGGGGCGAGCCGCTGCCCCCCCCCCCCCCCCCCGCACCCCCCTCTCCTTCCCCTTCCCCGGGGCGGCGGGGCCCGGCCGCGGGCAGCCCAGAAGTTGCGGCGGCCGCGGGGCGCGCAGCGAGGCGGCCGGGCGGGCTGGGACAGACGGCGGCGCCTCCCGACGCCAGCCGCCCCCCGGGGACAGGGGGTGCCCGAACCGGGAGCCCCGCGGCGCGCAACCCCCGCGCCCGCGGAGAAACTTACTTGACGGGCGGCGGCGGGCGCCGCGGAGCCAGCGGCGGCACGCGCCTCCCCCCTCACGCGGCCCCCGGCCGCGCGCCCTCCTTCCCGCCCGGCGAGCGCGGCGCGCGAGCGCAGCCCCGGCGCGGCGGCCGCAGCCGAGCGGATTCGGACATGCTCAGTGCCCCCGCCGCCGCGCGGAACCTACCACCGCGGGGGGGGTGGGGGGGTGGGGTGTGAAGGGGGGGAGCGCGGAGAAATAGGGGGCAGAGCTGGATGCTACCAAGAGGATGAGCTAAAAATAGGCGCCGCAGAGAAGAACAACTGGAGCTTAAACGGGCAGAGGCGGCCCCGCTCCCAGCAGCCCCTGGCGGGGGGGGGGGGGGGCTGTGTGTGTGACCTCCCGCCGCGCGGGTCCCCCCCGCACCGAAAGCGGGGCGATGCCTGCGCTGCCGGCGCCCGCTCCGCGCCTTTGCGGCGGGAGCCCTGCGGTGCGGCGCGGTGCGGCGCGGTGCGCTCCGCGGCGGCGGCTCCCGCCGAGGCCAGTAAGGGCGCACCGCGGTCGGCTCGGCTCCGGCAGGGCTCTCGGGAGCCTCCGGTGGGGCGGCGGCCGGGCTCTGCCCGCCCCTCACCCCAGCGCCGGGCAGCGCACCGCAGGGCCGGGCCACCCCGTGAGGCGGCAGCTTCAGAAATCGGGTCTAGAGAATGTGGGAGAGGATGCCAAGGGGTGTTTTCACGCAGTATTTATCGGGAGACACCTCCGTCCTGCTCGGAGGTGTTAGGGTTTGCGGACCAAGGCTTCGGGAGAGGCACACACACTAGTTCTCCAGTGAAGCCCGGAGCAGTCAGATGAGAATTTGACCGGTCCAAGGCAAAGGGATTGCAGAACAACCCACTAAATATGATTTTTTAGGCTGGAAGATCTACATGGCAAGAAAAAATACATGATAACGCTCTCCTGTCACAAGACACTACTGTGTTTCAAACCCAAGAGCTTTAGATAATTGTTAGAAATTAAAAGCCCCCTAGGTATTTGTGAATGGGAGTTTCCGATACGGTTTTTAAGCCGTGGCTTATCATTCATTCCCTGCCTTCCTAAAAGACCAGTAAGAATAAACATGACGACACCACGTTATTTTAGATTTATAAACATACTACAAATGCTAAAATTATATTGCTGTATCAGGACTTAAGAGTTTTTTCTGAATTCTGCCTTTACAGATGCAGAAAATTGCTGCTGCACAATAAACATCTTTACAATATGAATACTAAATAAGTTCTCATAAAAGAATATCGGGCAACATCTGCATAATGATAACTTGTTACTCTGATGACATCACATACAGGACTATGTACAGTCAAGATTACCATGTTAAAAAAGTTCCATGTATTTCACCAGACATGAGAGGAGACCACTGCAAGTTTATCTTAATCTGAACTGCAACACAGCCTTCAGCAAAATCTACTGCAGAAAAAAAAACGCTTGGTTACATGGAGGTGAGTATAATCAGGAAAGGAAACCTTACTTGTCAGTAATGTCAAATAAACTGAGAGCAAGGAAGCAATTTCCCTCGCAGACTGACATACAATGGGATAGATCATTAGACAAGATTATGTAGGTAACTCTGCTGCAGTACTTTAAGAAACAAAAGATGATGTCACAAAGATTATCGTATTAAAAGGGGAATGAATCATGTTCACTAATTATCTCCTCATTTTGTGTTCTCAGTAAACCATGAGATACGCTATATTCTGTAGTCCGTGTCTAACAGCAGCCTTCACACTATATGTTATAAAAAGTTGTGAGGTATGCAGCATACATAACTGTACAAAGTGATGAGAAAAAAATTAATTATGTAATTCTTTCACTTGGAGCTATTGATCTTGAGATCAGGGGAAACAGAAAATAGAAAAGGCAGTTTTCTGAGTGCAGCCTCAGGTGTGGGATAACAGAGGGCTAATGTATTTCTGGCTGCAGCTGGGGCTCTGCAGGAACAGTAGGCATCCTCTGGAGAATATCTTAGAACAGTTTGCACCTTCGCCATCATACAGCTCTAAATAAATCAGGAGACCGAAAGATATCCTGAATCTCCGGAGATTGGCTTCCAGCTGGGGACTCTTACGGCCTCAGGAGTGCAGAAGATTGTCCATCATAAGAACAAATGTCTCTGTTAAAATAATGGTGAAGAAAACATGTATTTTTTTGAAGTCTGCATTATCATTCTCTTCAGGGATAGCTATATCATCATTCTCACATCTTTCTTTGTCTATGAAGCAACTCTTCAGAACTCATCAAATATAGCTGCTTTTACAAGGAGAGAGAAACATATATGGATCTTTCTTACCTAAGCCATGCTGTTGTAAATTGCATGAAATTGCAAAAATTTTTGCCTAAAATAACTACTTATAATTCCAGCATTCAAAACCACCATCATCACCCAGATGCAAATTACCAAATGGGACATTATCAAGTAAGTGGTGGCAGCATCTGCTGTGCCACCCAGTGAACTGAAAATTATTTAGAGGCAGACACCCATCTGAAGCGGGATGCTGTTCCTTTCTCCTTCCAATTTTACTCAGCAGAAATGTCCAGAGTTGCATTTTGTTCCTACACAGCAACAAAGATTTAAATATCTGCTATGCTGCTGTGCCCCTATCAGGCAACAGAAGAGGAACAATTCCTCAGCATGCAGAAGACGTGCAGCTTTGGTCTCCATGAATAGCACAGCACTTTATCAATCTCTCTTCATTCATATTGCTTGGGAAAGCTCTAGTAAAATCTTTCTTTTTCAAATGTATCTCCTATAATTCCACATTGCTGATGATCTGAGGCTGTGACATGCTAGTGACTGGCTCTGGCTCTCAGACTTTCACCTCAGTGCTCTCAGTTTTCTTCTCTCATTGTTATTTTCACCCTTCTCCCTGATAGGAGTGTTCAGATTCTCTCTTCTCTACCCTCTTCTTGTGTAACTCAAAGCTGCACTCCAGCAACCTTACCTTTCAAGTTCACCGCCCTAGGTAACTTCACAGTACAGTCAAGTACATAATCTTCCTATGTGGTAGATGGAATATGCATTGAATTTTTTTCTTTTTCTTGATTGCTTACAGAACAAAACTCATTTTCAGAGGATATAACTTGGAGGTTTTAGTAAAGATGTAAATAAAGTTAAAGGTTATTTTCTCACAGTTTATGATCCTTTATGTAACCATTTCTTGTACATCCTTTTAAACTGAACATTACAGAGAGAGGGCACCATACCAAAGTTCATATTATTATGTACAAGAGAATGGAGAGACATGCACAGAGAGAATCCAGCTATCGGGCTGTCCTGGGTTGAGTGAGTGGTGGAGTTTTTTGGTGGCAGGGGAGGGGGCTATCAGGGTGGCCCCCTGTGAGAAGCTTCTCAAAGCTCCCCCAGCTCCAAGTCAGCTCCACTTCTGTTTGGGAAATTGAGCCAATCAGCTGCGCCTCTGCGATAACGTATTTAAGAAGGGACGTGGTGACGGGCAGTCGGACTTGTGAGGAGGAGTTGCTGCAGCTGCATGAACACCAAGGTCAGTGGAGGAACGGAGGAAGAAAGGAGGGGGGAGGTGTGCCGGAGCAGAGACCCCCCTGTATCCTGTGGTGAGACGGCAGGGCGGCCCCCTCTGCCACCCATGGAGATCTACGGTGGAGCAGACATTGATTTACAGCCTGTTGCTCCTGATCGGATTATCAAGGTTCTGTGCCCGAAGAAGGCTGGGGTCTCATGGGAAAAGGCAGCCCCGCTGCTGTAATTCAGTGCTGGGAGGATTGTAGCATGCGGGGGAGTCCCACGCTGGAGCAGCTCAGGAAGGGCTGCAGCCGTGGGAGAGAATCCAGTCGGAGGAAGTTAGTGACCCATGATGGAGCAGTGTGGGGAACGCTGCGGCCCATGGGAGGAATTCATGTCGGAGAAAGTTTGTGGAGGACTGTCTCCTGTGAGAGGGGGACCACGATGGAGCAGGAGGAACAAGTTCCGGACACTCCCCTCACCGAAGATAAGGAAAGTGGCAGCACTGACTGCACCCCCCATTCCCTGCCCCTGCGCCACTGGGGGAGGAGGTAGAGATATCGGGAGCAGAGCTGAGCCTGGGAAGAAGGGAGGGGTGGGGGGAAGGTGTTCTCTAAGATGTGACAATGCTTCTCACTGTCCTACTCTGTTATGTGTTGTTAGTGTCTGTAATAAATGTATGTTCTTTTTTTTTCTTCCCCTAACAAGTCTGCCTTTTGCTCGTGACCATAAAGGGGAATTTTCTTCCCATCCCAGTCCTATCTCGAACCCCAAGCCTGGCTCTCTGTCCCTTCTCATTGCCGGAGGGGATGGGAGAGAGAGCTGCTGCATTGTGGTTGGCTGCCAACCAGGTCCAAACCACAACACGGGCTGGGGCCAAAATGGGAGATGTTCTTCAGAATGGCAGAAAAGCTGGCATGATCAGTGTGTGTCCAGCAGTGCTCGAGGGAAAAGGAACAATTTTACTACAACTCACAGCTTTTGGGTTACAGTTAAGAAGCACAAAATAAAACTGGATGACTGGTGCTTCGTAGTGCATGAAGACGCATCCTGATTTTTACCCAATACTATCTCAGGCCTCTAAGCAAAAATAACTTTATTTTTTCCCTCCCCTTGCCATTGATTTACATTGTCCCTGAAATTAAACTCCTTCAGACACAATACTGAGAGAAAAATGAGGAAAATGAGCCCAACCTGATTAGGAGAACAGTACTTGGTGTCTGAAATGCTGATTAAAAATGTATGTCAGATTATTGTGATGTATCTGTATCATAATTTTCAAAACCCACATCCAATTAGTTCCAATGTTTATGAAAATGTTCAAGACATTGTGGGGGCAAGAGGCATAAGTCCATTGAAATTTAAGAAAAATCAGGGAACTAAAATAGAAAAAAATTACAAGGAAGGTGGTTGAGGTGGAGGAAAAAGGGCATGTAGAGGCCTTAGGCTGCAGAGGTAGGTGTGGAGTAGGGATTGGAAGGGGAGCAGCTCCCACAGAACCCCAAGCGGCTGGAAGGAGGGAAGCCTCAGAATGGGGATCACAGTAGGATGGTGGTCTGGGGACTAAAGCAGGGAACTCTGGAATGTGGGAACAGGAATGTATGGCACATAAATCTCCCTGCTGTGGAGGGAACCTTTGGAGGGAACAAGAACAGATAGTAAAGCTTTTGTTTGAACAGGAAAATAAGATATAGGGGATTAAGAAATGTGGGATTCCCTTAAGGAGTAACTGAGACTATTACACAGAACCCATGAAGTGAAGGAGAAGGAGGCACAAGGCATATGGTAATACATTTAAAGAAAATAATCTCAGTTGTGCTTACATGAATCTTAGCTCAGAGTTGGCAGCTACAACTCAGTAACAAGCTCTTGGAGTCATTGTTGACCATTCTCTGAAGTTCTTGGTTCAACGTGCAGGAGTAGCCAAAAAAGCTAATGAAACGTTGGGCTTCATTGGGAGCGGAGGCTAGGCTTCATGTGCAGCCCTGAAGGACGGAGCTAGAGAAGGTGCAAAGGTTATCATGAGCAAGAAACTGCCTTGTGAGAGGAGAATGCAAAGGCTGGGACTCTTCAACGTGGAGAAGGGAAGCATGAGGGAGCACATGGCTGTGATTTACAAAATCATGAAAGCAGTAGGTAAGACAAAAGGTGGATGAGGAGTATTCTTCACCACATTCCACTGTACAGGGTAAACTCAGTTAAACTATTACAAGTGTAAAACAGATGAAAGGAAGTACTTTCCATCACCCTCACCTAGACACAGTGGGTAGTAGTCCTCTGGAAAGTATTAGCCCAAGAGGTTCTGGATACAGACCTCATCAGAAGGTTCAAAAAAGAATTGGCAAAACCCATAGGCAAGAGATGTAAACAGTAAAAAGAAAGGCTGGGGAGCACCTTCAGTACCTGGAATACAAGAGCTGTGGACTCTAGGGCAGTGCTAGGTGAACAGACTACAAAAAGTTCAGGCTTATATACTGTCTCCAAGTAGTATCTCCTTCTGTCACTGCTGGAGACAGTATTCTGAGCTAAGTAATACCTGTGATAGATTCAGCTGTTGCAAATTACATTATGTGTGCTCCCCAGGATGGATCATATCCATGCTTTCAACCACAAGTGTGATCTCTGTTAACTCCAGAGGTAGCTAGTGGAGTGCTTCTGTGTTGTTCAGAATGTAAGGATAATGTAGCAAAAGCTTCTTTACATTTGATAAACCAAGATGTTATATTAAAAATCCCACTTTCACTATTAATATTCATTAAGCATGACTGTCAAAGGCCTTTGGACGTTTGGTATAAATAGCTTTCCCTGCACCGGAATTTTCAATGGCCAAAATCCTATCTCCCATATAAGTTCTGAATATATAGATATCTTGCTAGGGACATTTAGATGATTTCTAAAGAATCTAACCATATCCCACAATCCTAGATAACTGATGAGTACATTGTTACCATTGAGTATCCATTCCATTTACTACCCAAGGGGCTCTACTACCATACACTCCAGAAGAAACGACCAGTGGACATGAGTGGTTTGAAACCCTTGCATATCCATCCTTCCAAAATCTATTATCTTCCTGCTATCCTTTCTTCATCTTCCCTGACCATGTCAAACAGCCATTTTGATGCTAACAGATCAGTCTGTGCCAGTGGCAACCCAAGCAGCAGTTTTTAGTCCATGAGAGGAAACAAATAACAAGCCGCCTATTTTCTACAGCCTTCTATTAGAGGATTTTGATCAGAGCAAAGCAGAGGGGGTTCATCCTGCCACTGCTACACAGAAAATGCACTGACAGCAATGCAAGTGTTGCCCAGTGGATGAGTCTACATTTTCTTTAGAAAGGTTCTGTACATAAGAAATAGAATTATTTGGAGAAATAATTCAAAATATAGCTGAATTTCAAACTATAAGTTTTGTATTAATCCCTTATTAATGTGAAAGGAAATTAACCTTATATATTAACCTGGGAAGAATACAGAAAGTGTTTTTACTCAGAGTAAGTTCAGCATTTCCAGCATTTCAAATTTGTTGGCCATATTCCCCTCAGACATTTTCTTCACTGTAATCAATTTTTTTTTTTTTTTTTCCCAGTCTGCAGTAATCTACTTTACTGCCCTCTGTGGGCTCTGAAGTGTTTTTTTTTTTTTTCCTTAGACATTGGACTTTAAATATCCATCGCTTATTTCTTTAACTGAGAGTTCTGCCAGGCATTTGAGGGCTTGGAAGTGAACATTTTACTTTAAGTTTGTGCATGTGTTGTTGTCCTGGTTTGGGCTGAAATAGAGTTAATATTCCTTTTCAGGGACTAGATGAGTGCTGTGTTTTGGATTTAGCTTTGGGTTTGGTATGAGAAGAATGCTGATAGCACACTGATGTTTTCAGCTGCTACCGAGACTTCAAGGACTCTCCGACTCCTCATGTCCTGCCCGTGCGCAAGGGCACAGGGAGGGAGCATGGACAGAGTACCAGACCCAAACTGGCCAGTGAAATATTCCATATCGTGGAACATCATGCTCGCTATATAGAGGAGGGGTGGTTGGGAAGGAGGGCTCTTCTCCGGGATTGCGATTGTGGGATGTTGGTATCTCGGGGTCGCTGGCCGGGATTGGGCTGGGGATTGGTCAGTGGGTGGTGAGCAATTACCTTGTGCATTGCCTGTTTATATATTTCCTTTTTTCCCTATCATGATCATTGTTCTCATTTTATTGCCATTATTAAACTGTTCCTATCTCAGCCTGCGAGTCTCCCTTTACCCCTCTAATTCCCTCCCCCATTCCCAGGTGGGGAGGGAGAAGGGAGGGTGACCAGCTGCGGTGGTTGGTTGCCGACCAGGCTCAAAACATGACAGCTGTTCTCACTAGTGTATCAGAAACTTAGCTCATGCATTACTTTCACACATTATGCATATTTGTATATGTGAGATTAATTTGCTTTGTTTTCAAAGACATCAATAAATGAGCAACATGTTATGAACAAGCCACAGACTTGTATTACTATGTAAATGCATTAAATGCTTCAGAACTATTTTCTTAATAGTCTTCAACAATAAAATAAATCATAAATCAGTTCCAGCCTTCTTTCAACATTACTGAAGTTGTGCCCCTGTAAAATAGAAAATCATAACTTTTCTATTATTTAATAATTGTAGGGCATACAAGTTGCAGTAGACATTATAAAACCCCAAATAAATGGAGAATATGAGATCGTTAATGTGGGAAGAAGTGTGTGTGTGGAGCACTCTGCATCAGGAAGCTGCCGGAAGCATCTGTCTCTCAGAGAGCAGCAGTAAGAGCAGAGTGCTATTAGTGCTGCTGTTAAAAACAAAAGAGAGAAGTGCAGCATACTACTTTTAGATCAATATTTAATCAAATATGGCCCCTTGATTTCCCTCAGTAATCCCAAATAAGTCATATGGTTGTTTACAAAGGAAGATTAGGCGAGGTCTCCAGTAGTCAGCAGAGACAGACCAAAGGCATGCATTGATGTGATTGAGCCATTGGTTGTTTTGTGTAAATCAATATGAAGACTAGAAGTATGCGGAGATCATATATGATTTCACAGAAATCACACATCCCCCTATTGTAAAATCTGACAGCAATCAAAGTATGATCATCTTAAAAAGGGGGGCAGGCCTCCAGTAACCAGGAGACAATATACCATGGGGGAAAAAGTGCAGCTGCAACTCTTTGGAACTAATTAAAAACTTTCCTTCCATGCAATTTCCATGTGGATTTATAAAGCAAAACCAATTAGTAAAAAAAAAAAAAAAATTAAGTTCCTCCATAACCTTTATAAAAAAAACTTGCTGAAACTAACAATACTTCACAAATGCTGTTCTAAGGAGAATAGGTTATATACTCTTAAAAGGAAGACATGTCAGTGTGTGTTTGACAGAGCCTTATGAACTTTCAATCACCTCTGGGAAGTGTTTTTAACCACCTAGAAATCTGGTCCCACCATTAAAAAAAAAAAAAACAACCAAAAAACCAACAAAAAAAAATAAAAAAAAAAAAAAAAACCCAAACAAAACAATACAAAGGAAAAACATTTGAAAAATAAAAGGGGAATGTCACTTCTCAAATATTATATTTGATCTCTGCTGTTCTAACTCTGACAAAAATACAAAGATGCAGTAAGCCAAAAAGTAAACTACTTCCAAGCTGGTTTAAGAATAAGTACAACATTTAAATTCAAGCCACTGGAAAAAATTATTTTAGCTAAGCCAAGACCTATATCTATAGTGTGTGTGCTGTTATATAATGACCTATAGGCTGCCCCAAAAATAGCTGGTCAAGGTATGTACTTGAAGCTGCATTTCAGTATTTGTATTCAGGCATCACACAGAGTTAGCCCCCAGCAAAAGCAATGTTAAGGAGAACAGAGGATGGTAAAATGTGAGGAAGGCACTAAAACAACCACGAAACATTGATGCATTGCAGTTTGCTGATATATTAATGAAAATGAAGGAATCTGGCTACCTGATCAGATGTTCCCTTTAAGTACTTCACTCCTGGAATCTTTGTGATAAAATGGTCTTGAGATTTGGTAGTTTCACCTTGGGCATAACAGGCAGAATTCCTTTTGCATGTTTTGTGTAAGCTTTAAGAAAAACTACTCAGAATGAAGTGTTAACTACAGCTGCTGGTTGTCATAGGTGTCCTTGGAAGCTTATTGACAGAGCACCAAGGTGATGGAAGTTTTACTGTTGATGCTACAGACAACCTCACAGGTGTTTTAGGATCAGGAAGATCATAGCACTGCTTAGCTGGTGTAGGGAGCATAATAATGCTGGTGCACTTCAGTCTGGAGTAAAAAAAAAAGAAAGACTGGATGGCACAACTGGCATCGCTACTATTAAACCAAGTAAAGCTGTTTCAGCTGCTGAAAATTTCTTGTTCAACTCTAGCTTTGTTTGAAGCTAGACTAAAAAAATACTTAAACAGACAGGCAAATTCTCCAACTACCAAAAAATGCCAAACTAGCTTAAATAAAAATTAAAATCTTCCATCTTTTGATAGGAATGATGTAGTAATACCCCAAATTAAATAAATAAAAAAAAAAAGACAGAAAAAAATTGGGGAATTCTTTAGAAAAAAATCCTAACGTTTCCTTCTATCTGAAAAAAAAAAGAAAAAACCCTCCTCCACATTTTAATCTTGAAATTTCAGAACATGTTTATGTTTTGTTTAAAATAAGTATAGGGGTTTTTTTAATATTAATTTCAAAATAAAAAAAATGATTCAAAATTACAAAAGTGAAATATTTCAAAATTTTTCAATTCTATGTTGAAAAGAAAGGTGGAAAAATACAAAACTATTTCCTTTATTCAACCCAAATTTAAAAGCTTTTTATCCTGTACCTGTGTTTTTGCTACAATCTTCACAATAAATTTTCCCATTCTCTGCTTAACACTTGAATGTCCATACCACTTTTTGCTGCTACTGCAAATTCTTAGCTCCCATCATGTTTTCTTTGCTGAATGATGCAGAGGTAAATGATTGCTACTAGTAACACATCAAGCAACCAGTATAATATTTTTAAGCAATACTTAAACCAATACAAACAAGACCTCTGATTGGTTTTTTATTTGATTCTTTGTTGCAGCAGAAACCTGCTGTTTCTCAGCAGGCTGGAAACTTCTGGCATCTTCTGCTTTCAGGTCCCGCATTGTAAATAGTTTCTCTTAAAAATGAAAACAAAGCATTTACAAAATCAAGTAAAAGGGTCGCAGGTGCACATTACTGGCTGTTTTTATTGTGGATTTTCAAAGATTCTGAGTCACAGTAGATATATTTAGCTGTGCTTTTAACCACTTTTCCTGCTGCATTGCCTAGATGGAAATTATTTTAATAGTTGTTTGAACTCGGTGCTCATTTTAATTTAGACCTTTTGTCAAATACATTAATCTCTCAAATTTCTTTCAATACACAGGTCTCTAGCTATCTGATTCTTGTACCATTAAGCCTGCATTTTAACAGGCATATTATTTACATGTCTTAGCAAAGAAATCTCTTTAATTATGTTTTTGGATGTATAATACACGATTACTAATTGCATTGCTGTAAATTCCAAAACGAGGGCTGACAGGTCTGATAGAAAATTCATGAGGTTTCATAAAATAAATGCCTGTGTTACTATTGGTTTTGTCTATCCTAAAACATCACATGCTAATTACTGTTGACTCAAATAAGGTTTTTATACAAGAGGTTGAAAAATAATTTCTGTTCTTATGGGAAAAGTAAAGTCTAAATTTTGTAATATTTTTCAAATTCATAGGAAACCATCAGTTCATTTTAGATTTGTGTTCAGTCCTTGCTCGATTGTGAGTTCCAAATGCGGATTGTATTTTTATCTGTAAATTGATTAGTATGGGGGATTACCTACTGATTACCTGTTTATTTTTTATTCATTTCTTCTGATTAAAGTTTTATTTTAAGAATTATCAAGTTTGGAGATATTTCAGAACAGACATATTTGTAGGAGACATGTCAGGGAGCAAAAGACTGAAATGAAAAGTGATGAAAATGATGACCTAAAAGATCTTCTCTATTTCTAATTTGAATATGTTCTCACCTAAATTCATAAATACAACCAACTCATCCACTGTTAATAATGAGTGACGTAAAAAGGAACAAGTATTTCAAAGTTTTATCAGGGACATGGAGAGCTCACTGTGTGAGAAGAGGAAGAACTGTTCATCTTGTTTAGCTCTGTAAAACAGAGGATGAGTGGAGAGATTATTACTTTCCCTAAATATGTAAAAGGAATGGTTATTGAAGAGGAAGAACAATTTATTTCTCTAAAGGCAAATGCTAGTACAGAAGAAAATTACTATAAATTAGCTATTACTTCATATACAATAAAAATGAAAAGAGGACCCCTGTATGACAAAACAATAAAATTTTAAGGAAGGGATTATGTGACCTCTCTGTTTATAATGTCAGAACCCACTGAATCAAGACATCTTTCCTGTCCTATGTTTCTGACCCCTTAGGCAACTCTGGTCAAAAATTGCATTATCAAAGTTCCTAAGAGATTTATCAACACTGAGAAGGGATTGGGAACCTAATGTTTTTGTGATTAAACTTTTATATACAATGCCAACATTGTAAATCAGGAATTTTATTATTATAAATTATAAAGCAATACTGGATTCTCTGCACATTTTTATTTTAAAGTTCCAGCTCTCAAGAGAGTTATATTTTACTGCCTCCAGGTATAATTTCTTAGTTTGCTTTTTTACTTCTTTGTTAAGGAGATGCAAGAATATATACCCTCAAAAGAACCTGTGAGCTTTGCAAAGGGGTTGAAAAGAACATGTGCATAGAAGCAGGTGATTTTTCTTCCTTTTTTTGCAAGTAGTTTATTTACCATCCTAAGACTATTCACAAATTTAACCTTAAATTCTGTTATAATTTCTGCTGAAAATTATGTTGCCTCTGCTATCTATTGTTAGTGCATGGTAAAACTGTGTTCAGTTCTCTTTTCTGAAGTGAAATCCTCGTCAGCCTACATCAGAAAGTACCCCTACTGTATACTCTGTCATCAGACATTCCTATTTGCTATTTTTTATTCAGTTAATGCATACGAGAGCTGGACCCTGACTGTCCCACCGGGTGGCCAAATATACTGGAAGGGTTTTTAACCTCACTAAAACAAGAAAGAATGAGGGACATGTCATGAAATACAAAATTCCTATCTAAATGCAATGTTCCAGCCAAAAGTTTATTTAGTTGACAGGGAGATGATTTCTTCTGAAAGCTGAAGAGGGAGAAGAAAAACAAGACAGAGGTTCCTGTCTATCTTGAAAGTTGAGCGTCTCTCTTGCAAGGGTATGGATGTCATTAAGGACATTGCAAAATTGAACCTAAGCATTGTCAGGTAAAAGCCCTTTGACCTATTGAGACAGGAGCTCTGTTGCAACTCCCACTGTGCATATGGGCACCCGGATATTGTGAAAGATCCTCTTTCTTCTTTGAAAAGAAGATGCTAGTTTCCTCACCAGGTCCAAAGCCAGAATTGCAGAAGACAGAGGTATCATGCATCCTTCAGGTAAAGCCTGCCAGAATGTCCATAAATCTGTCTCACTGATCCATGAAAACTTATATGATAAAGGAGTAGCTGTCCTTGCAGTTTCTGTAGTTGTAACTGCTGAATGTATGTGAATTTCACCAACAGCCTCTCCATAGTTTGAAAACCCAGTGATATCAAAGGTCTGGATGATTTAACTGATGTAACACATGTGCTAAAAAATAAGAGTTTTGGATGCTTGGAGAATTTGATCACCACTTTGACAAACTTTTTTCTACCTCTCTTTTTTTTTTTTTTTTTTTTTTTTTTTTTTTCCCTCAGGGAAAAAGAGATCCAGGAGGATAGGTGCCAGTTCATGCACATTAACTCCCTTATATAGCCATTGCATTATTAGGTCTAGCATTCCTCCCCTGAAGTGCACTGCAAACTCAGAAGGAGAGAACCATTGGGCATTGGGCATCACAAAATCACTCAGAAATACCATGATGAGAAACAGGCAGGTGATGGCATCGGCCTTGATGTAGACACAGATCTGTTACCATCATATACATGAGAGACAAAAAGGGCAGAGGGAATTTCCTAGAGGGATCCCAGTTGAGAGAGCAAAAATTTGCTGCCTCTCCAAAAGCTCTGAGCACCATGTATATATCCCAACTACCCAATCTTAAGTAAACTGGAAACCATATATAGTGAAGTGGCAAGAAACTGCAACACTAATCATTCTGATCTACTTTTATTGTGCAAAGTTACTTGTTAATGTAAGCATAGCTAAATGTAAATAAGGATTTAAATGCTTTGCTGTATAAGGATAAATCTAAGGTCTAGCTATTAGTGGTTCTGCAAAATGGTAAATGACTTTGAAAAGTAAAAAAAAAAAAAAAAAGTCAGTCAACTGTCTTCTTCCAAATAGCACATCTGGAACCTGCTGGAACTTAAAACCAAGAAAATGGTGAAGGAACTGTGTTTATGCTAAGAAATTTTTCCAGAGTTGTATTTCTAACAGTTCAGTCACTGTTTGCCTTAGGAATTCACTGTGCACAACAGCAAGTAATAGATTAAAGCAGTTAACTTATTAGAAACAGCAATGGTATTTTACAATAAAAGTTAATAAAAATAAAACATGAATCTTTTTACAAAACTTCCAGATTTTCCCATGTTATTTTGACATAATTATCAAATTAATTTAATTTTTAAATTGTCAACATTCAGGTGCAATTAGAGGCTTTATTCCCATGCTGTTCTTTGTTTTTCTAGTATACACAGTCATAGTACAATGGTATGTTGCTTTCTCAAAAGAGGCCCGGGGAAGGGGAAGACAGGAAAGGATGGATAGATGGAATTCAAACATTCATTGCTGGATCTTGATGCTACACTGGGAAGCTCTTATGTGTTCCTGTGTATTTCTTTTGTCTTCTCAAATTGCAATTCTACAGCAAGCTAAAACTGTTCTTTAACTGTAAGAGCACGTGTCAATAGGAAAAACCATAACACAGCTGTACAGACCCTCATAAATAACACTAGCCATAACTGTAATTGAGACTGATCATTTCAGGTCCTCCTAGGGAAGTATGTAGAAAAGCAAATGCAATAAGCATTTTTCATTTGGGCACAGGATGACGCAGTGCATTCCTAACTGAGTTTTTGAGCATCAATACTGACATTTTCTGGCAGTAGAAATATTCATCGAAGACAAATGAATAACAAAACTTAGCATTTTTTAATAGAAATCCAGTTGTTTTTTGTTGTTTTTATTTGTTTTTTAATTAGGTATACATTTTTAACATGAGTTTATGCCTCATTTGATCACTTCCTGAATTTTTTTTAACTTGATTTTTCTTTGCCCTGCTTTTCTGGTTTTGAGTATTCTTAGCTACCTATGCCAACCTGCATAGATAAATATCTGAAAAGCATGTGACTAAATAAGAGGTCACCATTATTTTATTCACTCTTGGAGAGGTTGAAACTTCTTTTCATTTTTTTCAGCCAAAGAATTTAAAGAGAAAGGCTCACAAACCTGTGCTATATAGTTAACAAACCTTACACATATTCCATCTCATCAAGCTAGTGTTAAAGGTAATGCTCTATTGATACAATGAATATCTGTGCAGCTACTGTTTCTGTCTGCATTTTCAGATGCAAATATAAGTTGTTTAAAGGTTTTAGGTCATCTTAACAGCAAAATTTGGAAGACTGCAATTAGAGGAAAAATCTCAAATTTAAGTTTTCAAAACTTGTCAATGTAGGAAAGTAATATTAGGAACTTCTGAAGGATGGAAATGATATACAAAAATTATGAGGAAAAAAAGGTTAATTTTTTTTTTGCAAGAGAGAACAAATGTGTCCTTCATCATTTAAAGCCATGTAACCAGGGTGATGATTTGCAAGACTTTTCCTAACACTTTTGGGAAAGTGTAGGGCCTCCTGAAGTCTTCTAGGCATGTAGCAGAAAGAAGATTATCACTGTCTTTTATTAGCACCTCCGGACGTCCCCAGGAGTTGACCAGCTGCTTCACAGCTGGTGTGATAAGACAGAAGCGCCATTATCTCACACACTCTGGAGCAAACTGTTTTGGCAGCTCTCATCTAGGAATGCTGAAAGGCTTTAGATGTCCTGTGATAATGATCTTTTCTAAGATCTAAGCTCAGTCCTTTCTTACCAAGGGGAAAATATGCTATACTAACACAATATTTAAAGTATTTTTTTTTCCTTCGCAGCTTTTATTGAAGTGTCTGTTATTCAAGAAATAATTCTATGTACAGAACTTGTATAGATCTGCCCATTACCAACCTACATCCCAAGCCATCTGGATGCAAGCATGCTGCAGTCAAAAGGTGCTGTGTTTGAGCTAAAAATCCCACAGAAACAAAGTGTTTGGGAACAGGGCTGGATTGTACCCCTTGTCTTGGGAATAATGAATCAAGTACAGGTGGAGCAAAAGGCTGTAAGCCTAGGGTGGTGTATAATGTTAGATAATGGAATGAGACCAGGCCAGAGCTTCCCCTCTTTTTCCTTTTAAGTGAAAATTTGAAAGTTGATATTTGGACGTGGCAGTTGCCGTGTCTCATGTTCACACAAGCTAAAGAGGCAGAGGTTACCGTGTTTGGCCAGTGCTGTGGAGCAGGGACCCGTGTCTCAGTTCCCTGGGCAACAAATTACCTGGAGTTCCCATGGGAATCTCTCCTAATGCAATGCTCACCAGAGAGTTACATTCTAGCTCTTTCCTTAATACTGCATTATCCACAGAAAGCAAATAAGGCGGGAACTTCACAGGAAGCTTAAGTGTGACAGATTGAAAGCATCTTCCACACAGTATTTCAAAAATGTGGTGAGAAGGAATAGGGAAATCTGAAGTACAAACTGGGCAGAATGGATATTTAGGAAGAGGCTTTCCTATTCACAGGGAGTGAACTAACCATGAGCAATGGGTTATAATGGGGTTTCAGATCAGCACTAATGTGGCTTGTACAACCCCCAACCCTCTGGGTCTCTCTGGAAGCTCCTACTGGACCAGGCTGCATTGATGAGTAGTTGCTTTCAGAGTCCTAGTGAAGAGGGGGCCTGAACCAAGATTCATATCACTTTGGATATGCCAAAATTTGAATGTCTAAGGGGTCAGATACCCACACTTCACTGAGGCAAGTTTTAGATGGTTGCTGGTGGGGCCTTGCTTCTTTTCCTTGAGTTGAGTCTCTGTGCCATTCTTGTGAAACAACATCACTTCCCATCTGTATGGGCAGGATGGACGAAGGTAGTTAGCTACAAGGGACTCTCATGCTATGCAGTGCAGTCCCTAAAAGAGCTATCAGGAGATATATAGACTGTGGCAATATAAGCACAGACACATAGCTGTATGAATACTTACTTGTCCAATTTACTCTTTTTTTTTTTTCAGTATATTAAAAAATTGGGAAATATTATCTCCTGAGAACATTTCTGCAAATTTTAATTATAGCCTATAATGTTCTGTTAGATACATGCTAGGCCTGAAAGCTCAGGATATTTCCTTTAACATTTGTTCTATTTAAACCAACAGATAAATGTTCTCTGCAATAGTAATTTTTTTTGCTTGATGGTAATATGAAAAATAAAAAAATCCTAAAATGCCCATCTCACTGAAGTAATACTATGAAAGGCCCAATTTTCAGTAAGCCTCAGAGCAGCCTAACATTTTATATACAAAATTTTGGGGCACACAAACTATGAAGGTATGAGAGCACTGGAAGCTCACTGACCCAAAAGCTTGAAGCTCTGAACAAGAGTCCTGCTACTGACTCAGGCACTGACTAATGGGAAATTGGGCAAACTATTTAGAGAGGAATTCTAAAATCAACTTTTGTAAGGTCCGAGTTTAGCAGTTCTATGCTTTCATATAATTTCAATAAGAGGACTGACTCCTTAGACAATAAGGTTTCACGTCTGTAAAACATGTAAACAAAAACACCCCTATGTGAAAAAGCCCAGTTTGGATGCAAATTTGACAAAATTTCCAAACAGGGAAAAGAAATGCCTTAACATAGACTGTCGTGAGTAACTGAATGTGTTTCTCCCTGAGAAAATTCTCTGTAGGAAAATTATTCTTTTCTCCTGTTTGTAGACACAATATTGTGTAATAGGCTTCCAATTAGTTATTTTTAAAGTCATATGAAGCAAATTATTCAAAGCTGTGAGTACCTAGGCTGACTGAAAGAAAGAAGCTTTCAAGATATATATCTTAATCCCAGAATGAAAAGTGATTGGCATTCTGCATTTCATTTCTCAGGACAACAGAATACTTTATTGAAAATTAAGACGGTTCTCCCAAATAAAGGTTATCTGGTCACCTACCAGAGGCTACACCAAAGATTTGACTGTAAGAATGTCACTTACCATTAAGGTAGGTGTCCCAGAGATATATTTTTACCAGTGAGATGTTCTCCTTTAAAAGAGAACATGTGTGCAGAAACTTTGGATACTGGCATTAAGATCCCAGGGTGGATAGCTGCCAATATTGCCATGTTGTCAAGGCACTGTCACTCTGGTGTAGTGCCTGTGGTCGAGCGCTTAAGTTATGTGAGGAGACAGTTGTGTTCTGACATCAGAAACTTGATCTACATCACACAGGTTAAAACACCGTTCTATTATAAATTTTAGAGGAAAAAACATAATCATGCTGTAGATGAACACAGTTATGCAGGCAAAAGCTGATGTAGTTTCAGCCATGTCAAGTTAATATTACTTGGATAGTGACAAACTCAGGGGGAGAAAAAAGTCCTCTGCTGGCATGCACTATGTCTCCATTCAGCAATGGCTTCCTGTGGTGCTTTTTATGTTATTGTTTAATATTGCTGGAGCACAGATTCAGTAGTCATCATATTCGTGTAACAAAGTTAATGTATTTTTGTGACTCCAGACTTCTTTGCACCAGTGTTTTCTTCAGTACTGTTTAAATTCAGTTAATAAACACTACATAAATAGATGTCCAACTTCTATAAAACAGTCCATTGTGGAAGAGATAATCTAACCCCACATCTCTAGATCCAAGCAGGCCCTGGACACTGTGTGTGAATAACAGTGAAGACCACAATGAGTACAGATTTAATATTAACACTTCTTAATTATAACATGTACACAAAACCAAAATAGAACTTACTACTTTTCTTGTCATTTATTTTCCAAATTTCTTGAAGTATCTTAAGTTCTTGGGCTTCTTATGTTATGCTTCCTTAAAGTTTCAAAGTAACCCAAGCAAATAGTCCAGATGTGGAATCCAAAGCCTGATTTCATATGGATTTGTGTTTACTGTGAACTGAAGAATGAGTTTCCAAATGAAACATTTGCTGTCATCTGCAGAATTTATAACTGTCCTCTCCTTTCTGGATTCTCTGACATCTGATAATTCATGAGGTGACACTACAACTATTTTTTTGCTTCTGTCCTTCTGCTTGATTATGCCATAAAACTCTTAACATAAGCCATCTTCCTGCCTTGTCAGTTATTGAAAAGCACAGAGAGAAATGGACAGAGCAAGGATGCAATTACATAAATTTCACTTACAAAATAAACTGGGAGGAAACATAAGGACACCTGAACATTTGCCCCTGCAGCTGAAATATAATTTTAAAACCTCTGTACATAATACTGACTTACTGTGACAATGTAGATATCTTGCCCATGGAGAATGGGTAAAATAGAAAATACATGTGAAGATAATCCACAACTCTATCACTCACCCACCTGAAGATAAAAATCCCCACTGAAGGTTTTCGGGGAGCCAGAGAATAACACAACTAGTCCTTTTTACTTTTCCTCTCTTCACTGTTTCTGGAGAGAAAGATGATGTCTTGCAAAGAGACTAAGACATCACATTGTATATATAACATATTCCACTGAATATAGCCAGTGACAGTTTATCAAATTACTGACAAAAACCAGGTGTATTTTTAAATAGTATATACTTCAAGAAAATGTTTCCCAGTGACGATTGATGAGAACAGTGAACCTGTTCACTAAGCTATTTTGAATACCGTGCAGTTAGCAAATGCCATTCTGGTACAGGAATGCGAATCAGACAAACATTTGATGGAGTGAAGACAAATGCTATAGAAGAGGATATGTCATGGAAAGGATAAGGTCATCTTACTTTTACTTTACATTTATTTTGACAGCTACCTTTGATGTACGTCAGCACTTATCTGGTTTGGAGGTTTTTTTCAAAGCTTCCTTTTAAAGAAGCTTAATTGAAGTTAGGCAAGGCTGCATTACTTTCTACAGTTAAGCTGACACAACATTTTAGAATTGTGAGCTGCAACATACCCTCAACAGCGGGAAGAAAGAATATAGCCATGTAAACTGGTTTCACTCTTCCTGTGCTGCACTCAGGCCAGTAGCATCTTTGCAGTGCAGAAAGCTGGTAAGTGGAGACTAGGGAGGTGGTCTGGTAACTGAAACACAAAGCATTCACGGCCCACTATCTGGTTCCATCACCCACCAACAGATTGCAAGAGGAAGATTTATCTGTTTTAAACTGTAGAGAACATTCTAGCACAATATATTATTTTGTAAACCTCTGAAAATATTGTTCTGAATGTCATTCCCAACCGTCTTTCATGCTGGACACTGATTAATAGAGATTTAATTAGTTATTACTACTCTTGATAGTCACAAACCTATGGAATTGTTTCAGAAGTTTAGTAATATGTGTGGTTGAACTTTATTTCCAGTAGACTTACGTAATGCTTTCTAAAGCATCTGAAACTAGCTCAATAGAGAAAAAATCAGCCAAAGATTTAGAAGGTGCCAGTACAAATTTCTTGAGAAAACTTTTAAAATAAATGTAGGGCTCTCAATAAGGAGTGGTTCTGAATGATCATAAAAGAAACAAAAACCACAGCACTTACTGCACTGAAAAGTACCTGCTATCTACAGGAAGTTACTTCAGAAATTCATATTTACGATATGCATTATGGAAATTCTTTACTGTGAGGTATTTCAGCCCTTCCTAACCTTGGAGGAATAAGCAGCATTTCCCTACTTTATTTCTAAGTTTAGAGTTTGGAGTACAGCAAAATGAAGGAAGGCTTCTGATAAAAGCATTCACTAAGTAGGAAACCTGGTTCTTAATAATTTTCACTTTGCTACTGCCACATCCTGGTGATGTCCAAACTCCCTAATTACTTAAGGTTTTGATAGTAGAGTTCCTTATGACTACACATCTGTTTTGACAATGACTAGAAGTATTTTTTCAGGCACTGCAGTGATGAGTCTATTTTATACAAATCCTGCCAGGATTCACATGTTTATTCTATTTGAGTGAAGGAACGATTTAAACCTGAGCAGGTCGGGTTTACTGAAGAATACAGCTAGAAGAGAAGGAGATGTTGTCATTTCTCCTGTCTTCATACAGCTTGAGTGCTCACCCAGAGATCTATGACCTAATTGCCTCCTCTGCCTGACAGCCCTTGAATCCCTGTCTCCCACTTCCCTGTAGGTTATCCAGCAATCAGACTCCTGGGTAGTCTAAGGTGAAGTATTATGTTTGTCTCTTTGCAGAAGCTGTTTCATTTTGCATGAAATACTGTCCTGGTTCGGGCTGGCCTAGAGTTCCCGTTGGTCTGGCAGCGGGAGGAGCTGCAGCACCCTGAGACCCCAGGGGCTCCCCAGGTCCCAGTGCCCTCACCTGTGTGCGGGGGCGGGGGGAGCACAGCTGGAGGGCTGGGCCCCGATTGGCCGATAGTCCATGTCATGTGACATTGCGCTCACTATATAAAGGCAGGAGAGGGCTAGGAGAGGCTGCCACTTGTGGGAGTGTTGCTGTGGTGCCTTTGTGTTTGGGATCGCCGGCCGGGAGCAGGTGGGTGTTGGGTGGTGAGCAGCTGTATGGTACATTACCTGCTGATACTGCTGTCAGTGTATTGTTCTGTCGCTGTTATTGAACTGTTTTTATCTCAACCCGTGGGTCTCCCTTTGCCCCTCCGATTCCCACCACATTCCCAAGTAGGGGGAGGTTGGGTGAGCGGCTGCGGGGCGTTTAGCTGCTGAGGAGGCTCAAATGACAACAAATAATCAACAGATCAATGGACTATTCAGTGAAAATGTGAATGTCACTCACTGCTCTAATGATGATATTCATCTGGGAAGGGGGATACTTGCAGCTAATGAAACCACAAGTATTTCAGACTGAATAAGCATTGGAGCAAAATGCACAACATAAGTTTCTCACATTTCTGTGCAAATTTCCTTATCGACAGACTGGGGAGCAAAGCTCACTTTTACTTGCTCTCTTCCACATATACCAGGTGGGTATTTAATTATTGCTAGCAAGTGAAATAGTCTTGCAGAGGAGCCCTACTACAGAGCACCATACTTTCTCAGCTGCTCAGGGCACACTTCCGAGAGGTGGGAAAGAGGCTCCCTACTTACTCAGAAAGAGTGATGAGCTTCTAGAGGAGCATTCAGTTGAGACATTAGGTATTTCTTATTTTGGGCTACTTTAAACAAATTACCTCTTAGCGTTTTGGGCTCAATAGATTCTACTTTGCTCTGTCTTATTCCCAACCTAAGGCTTCAGATTTTATTCAGTAGCCAGGCAATGGAAAGTTTGCAATTTGAGAGCTGTCTCATTATCAGCAAGTACAGATAGTGCAAAGGAGCAGGTCTTTATGATGTCCAAGACATTATCAACAGGACCAAAACACATAGAATGGGAGGAACCTAAAGCTTGGAAACTAAAACCTAAAAAAAACATGATTGAGGATGTGCGAAAAATACTTGAATTGTCTTTACTGCATTTTTAAAAAGGCTTCTGAAATGACCTACAAAACCTGTTTTCACTCAGCTTGCTTTTTGTGTTTAAGTAACCAGAAGAAACATGGAGAGAAGAGCCTTTTGAAAAGAAAGATCTGGGGACTGAAGAGTCTGAAGCAATTTGTCAGCGGCAGATTACATCCTTTCTTTATTGCAGAACAATCTTCAATAAGATTAATGAGAGAAACAAAACAAGTTTAGTAGAGAAATCCTGTAGGGATCAAATGTTCATGCTATGCATCTACAGTTACCATATAATCTTATTTCAGATGATTAGAATGTTTTCTCAAAAACCTGGGTAGAAATGTAGTGAAAGATGGAGCTCAGCATGATACTTCCAAATTAAAGCATATAATAGTAGATACAGGTCATACTGATTCATGTGACTGATGCACATACAGGAAGAGTTAATAACACTGCATTTCAATAAGGTGTCATGTTTCTGTGTTGCAATTTGGATGTACCATTTTAGTGGGAGGTTACTCAGATGACGTAGAAAGATACAGAAAAGTCTCAAGATTTGGTCTCACACTGTCTAATAAAGGAAATAAGATTATAGATGTGAAATTTATCTAAGAAGGACCACCTGTGATTTTTTTTCTAGCTAATACATAGAATATATCCCCTTTAATGGCTATGCTAAGAGTGATGTGCTTCCCCCTTAAAAAATCATTTATAGATTCTCTCCTGTTTGAGTATTATTCCTTTTCTGAAATACAGAAATATATTCCTTACTGATATTTTTGATGGTCAAATACAGACAATGAGATCTCTGATGTATGAAATGATACAATGGTGGTATAATTTTTTTCTGGACAAATTACTGCAGAGTTAGTTTTGATATGTTATTGACTACGTGCGTATTTGGCTGGAGACAAATAATTTATTCTTTTATATAAAAACGTAATTGGCAATGGTTAATCTCTTTTCTTTGGAAAAAAAAACAAAACAAAACAAACACCCCCCCCAAAAAAAAAAAAATCAAAAAAAACAAAACAAAACAGTTTGATGTTAGATGAAGCAGTGGTTGTTTATATTTACCAGCAGTGTAAGGAAGACAAGATTTTGGATGAGGGTGGGACAAAGACAAAATCTGTAACTGTTACTCAGATAAAGCTTTTTTTTTATGTCTATTTGTATTCTGTAAGGGAGACTGTCAAATGCTCAAAGGAGAGTGAAGCATTCAACTCTGGTTGTTTGTAATTCTTCTAAACCAAGACATAGGAGGGAAACATTCCTCTACCCATTTGTAACTGCTTTTTGATTTGTAGTATTACACCCTCCTCTCTTCTCTGCAACCAACCATTTTCTAGCCTTTTAAAAATGTCTAGATGCTTGAGGTAAAAGTCAGGCTCACTTTCTATCTAAATAAGGAACTAGTGGCTTAAATATATTACCCCTCAGCCGTTATAACCTAAAGCTGTGTATTTTTGCTTATAGAAAACAACTTAATGATAGCACAAAATAATCTCTTTTTAGGAAGTAATGTTTATCTGGAATATTCTTGCAATGTAATATTAGGCCTACATTTTTGATATTATATCATCTAAGTCATATATATATATTTTTAGCTCTAAAGTGATCAAAGCCATGCCTCTGAGCTAGCAGCTGTAGGAGGCAGCTCAGCATGGCTGTCTGGTAAGTCAGTCACAGTGCGCTGCTTTCTCTGCCTCCGTTGTTACTACGGAGGCTCTCGGCACACGGCCTGCAGCACCCGTGCCTCCTCCAGCCAACAGGTTTTATCACAGTACCACTTCAAAGCACCACGAGAAGAAGAGAAATTGATCACGGGACAAAATTTTAGCAGAGTATGTAGGCAAGTGTTTGTGCCTTCATTATGCCTGCTGTGTGCAAACAGAACAGTGTCCAAACTAATAGCATAATTAATGTGTTACTACACATATATCCATACACAGAAGCACACACATTCACATCTGTACATGACACTTTTGTTTTAGAAATCTAAGAATGATTATGAATCCCATCAACTGGTAGAATATCTGAATAGATGGCGGGGAAATGGTTTGTAATAAGAACTAGAGTTGATTTTAATGAGCATACTCCACATGTGAGAGGGAAGACTGAGCTGATTAAAGAGTGGAAGTGAGAACTTCCATTCCAACAGCCTCCTGAAAAATGTGAAAACAGCAGCTAGTAAAGCTCTTTTTTCTTTTTTTCCTTCCTTTTTTTTTTTTTTTACCCAGAGGCCTAAAACACATACATTTAAAACCACAGGAAAGGAATAATCTAATAAGCTTTCTCAGCTATCCATGTTGATTTTTAATAAATTTTAAAACACAGGGGAAATTACAGAGAACTGAAAAAAACCCCTTATCTTAAGCCAATATTTTAAAAGGGCAAACTACCCATCAAATCTCAATCCTAGGCAAACAATACAATGTTTGACATCATCATTAATAAGCAATTTTGTTTCCCTCTTTTTAATGTCAACTTTATTTTATGAAAAATAAATCTTTCCAAACTAACTTGATATTTTTCTTAGATTATAGATCTAGTTGATAAATAATATTAGTAATGTATTTATTTTTTAAAATTCTGTCAGACATTTGCCCTGATAGCATCCCACATTTTTATTAGGAAACTAGTATCATAATTATAAGATTAGCCTGACAACAATAAATAGATTCAAAACTTGCTGACCAATGGCTTTTGAAATAGGGTTGCAAAGAGAAAATGCTTGTGTGATAATGTGTCATAGAGGTTTCCTATAGGGATTTGATTTGAAATCTGTGCTATTTAACATTTTTGTCAGAGAAGAAACGAATAAAAACAAAATCACAGAAACAATTTATGAATGACACAAAAGTTTTCATTATAGTAAGTAATGAATAGGGACTATCACCAATGAAGAGTCACTTGGCTAGTTTAGTAACTTCATGAAAGCAAGTAATTTGCATTTCATTATGACCAGTGTTGGATCATTGAATCATATTGAGTCCAGGAGAAATAGCTGTCACAGCTGAGGGATGAGACACTATCCTGGGAACCTGTGGGTCTGAGCAGAATAGGGCCCTCTCCCAAATAAGATCCGATAGAAAATTTAGGCATCTGCATGCATCATTGTGGTCTTGAAAAGTCCAAATAATTCGTGTACAGTCCTGATGTACCTTATTAATATTTTACTTAAATTGCCCAACATAAATGGAATTGCTTCATCACAAAAGGACCTGGTTACACCTTAGCTGGACCTGGTCCTGAAGCGTGGGCAGAGGTCCCAGGCCCCACTGGTCTGCACGTTCTCTCCAGGTACTTGCTGTACTGCAGCAGGACAGGGCAGCTCCCCCAGTGCCTCTGCATCTGCCGTATCATCATCTCCCTACCCTTGCCACCGGGGTGACTTTCTGCCTTCTTTCTTCAGCCCTCTCCCCAGTTTATATACCAGCTAAATGGCTAACGTGGGAAGCAGAAAGTTCAGAGACCGCTTCTCTCTGCAGGAATGAAAACTTGCATCTCCTACCTCCCAAGACACTCACCCAGCCAGGCTCACCCATATAAAGCTCAGAATAATTCCTGTAGCAGGAACTAATCAGGGGCAGAGCCCGCTCTCTGGCCCAGGCAGCACAGCATGGCTCATGCCCGTGCGGTGGCTTTTTCCCACGGACCAGGCACGGTCATTGTCTGGTGATGGCTAGCTGGCACAGATAGACAAGTAAACATTACAAATGATGGAAATCAATGTGTTCCAGCTTTGTTTTAGCCTAGAGGTGTAGGATGCCTGACAGAATACACGGCATTTAAATAAATCAATTTGTTTCTGAGGTGTCTTTCAGTGCAGCTTGGAAGAAAGAGAAAGCTTCCATTCATTTGTTAGCTTGCCAGTACTTAGTTTGGGGAAGGGAGTGAGGTGTGAAATCAAAGAATAAAAAACATATATGTCAATGTTACTTAAGAAAGCAAAATAGATTTGAAGTGAACCAATCTAAATAGCTGGAACCTCAATCTTTTATTCACACTTTTTCTGCTGTAAGATGCCATTGACTTGTACTCTGTAAGTTCTGTGCTTTTAGCCTCAGGCATTGCACAGGAGCAAATCTAAAAGACAAATGATACTTCTGCTGCTGTATTTATGAAATTTAGAGAAGTGAGGGTCTGAAAGCTTAATTCAGTAGAGGTAGATTTTCCTAAGTTCTTACTTTTCCTGAGCTATTACTCCTAAGGGCTGGCACGCACATACATCTAAGGTGAAATGGGCAGGTTTGCATGTTTCTCTCTCCCCTCTGCTTGTTGTGTCCACACCTTGAACACAAAGCCTGCTTCTGAGAAGCCCATGAGAAAAATATGGGGGGCAGGGGAAATAATACCCTGCCCCACTCGCTCCTCGGGCTGTCCCAGGAGAACATCAGCTGCCCAGGCTGGGTGAGACCCAGCATTGTGAGGGTGGCTTTCTGGGGCACTGCACAGGGAAGGTGCCTGCCCTGGGGGATGGCACTCATTATGGGATGGGGGGAAGCGTTCTGGGACTGTGTGAGACTTATTTTGGGGAGGAACCAAAAATGGGGAGCAATCATGGTGGTTTGAGGAGGAACAAGCATGCGAAAAAACAGATCAGAGCAGTCTGTCTGTCTTCTCATTAAACTCCATTTCTAACTCTTTTCCTGGGTGAGGGTCTCCCTATTCTGTGTGTGAGTGTTTGTGTGTGCGGGGTCTGCATGCAGCAACTGGCGTCAGACTGCAGGTCAGAGGCTCCTGTGTTCGTCGTGCCACCGACTGGTGTGAGTGTGGATGCGTGAGAGAGTCCATGATGGCTAGAAAATATCACACCAGACTAGCCGGGCAGGTGGATTGAGAGCCAGGGATGTGTGTGTGTCTGAGACAGGGAAAGGTCAGGGTTGTGGTGAGCACACGGGTACAAGTGTGCTGCTAAATTCTGCAAAGACAGATGCACTTTGGACACACTTCGGATACAGCAAGCCACAGGACAGACTTCCCCATCCCTTCTTCCCATCAGAGAGAAGTCTGAGCACCCCAGGATATTCATGGGTCACACACACTGCTTGAACAGCATAGGTAGGTATGAGCAAGTTTGGTGTTCTCACAAGCAACAACCTCAAGTGGGTCAACACAGTGGAGTCTGTGTGTGTTTTCTCAGATCTGCTCAAGTACTGAAATACTTTCTGCCAACTTAAGTCTTCATTTAAAGTAACTCCTAAAACAATATTGCTATAAAACTTTCAGTAGGAAGTCAGTGTTCTATCCCTATCTTAATTCCATAATTGACTGAACTGTTTCGAATGTAATGTTCCAAGAATGTCATCTTGAAGTAACACCTGGCAGGAACTGGTGAGAGTCTAACAAAGTTATAAGCAATTGGAAGCAGAGTCAAAAAAGTGGAGTGTGTCAGGCAACCAAAAATGGAAAGTGTCAGGCAACCTTAATAACAGTCTGTGTTGCTAACCCTCTATGAGAGAATAGAATATTTTCATTCACAATATTATTTTAGCTGAAATTGTGTAGGTGGTAGCTTTTAGCAGATGCAGAATAAATGTTTCCTGAGAAATATCACTGAAGAAGAAGAAATTCATTTAAATTATTAATTAAGGTATTAAGCTTGACAAATTAAATGCAGATAATGTTCATCTTCATTATTCCACCATTTCACTGATCCTTTTTATCCCTAGTTTTTTAATAACACTATAGACCTACCTAGTGCTCTTCCACATTCTAATGTATTCTGAGCTGACAGAAGAAATTACATGCAAAAGAGTACTTTTTTTGAAAAAGGGACCTTTCTGCCCTTCATTAAATGTCCAGCTTTTCCATATAATCTATAAGATAGTTGTCATTTCAATTTGGTAGGTATTTAAGAGAGGATTTTGCTTCCTCTGAAGTGACTCATAAAACCAGTAGTAATATATATTTTGAAGTGTATCTTTCTATACTTATGCATAACCTGTTGATATTAGTTGGAAACTAGCTGTTGCTTTCAATAGGTTTGGATTCAGGCCTTAAAATATTCTTAAAATTTATGAAGAAAGAAATTCTGAATTCCAAAAGAATGGAGTTGGGATGTTCTTCAGAAGTAATTGCAAGTATTTTTGGACAAACTTCTGAGAAGAAACTACACACACACGCACAAAAAAGCCAACTAAAATTGTGACAAAGGAAATGCTCTGCTTTAATTCAGACGCATGACAAAATCCACAGAGAGGTCACTCTGAAAACTTTCTGTGCACTCATTTCTGTGCTTATCACTGACATAACATCTCTAGCTCTCTTCTTTTTTTTTTTTTTTTTTCCAAATAAGAAGTGCAGGGGTGCTGTCTTACATTTGTTGTGAGATCAGCTGTTTATCTGATAGTCCAGAATTCCTCCTGTTATATTTACACTATCTTTAAATAGAAATAAAAGTTAATAGATGAGCAATTTACCTTCATTGTGGGCTGTCTCATCCAGCACAGCCCAATACACCGTTACATAGATAGGTTTTGCTGGCCATATTTTTCTGTTATAACTTCATTGTCTTTTTAAGCACTTTCTTACAATGACTTCTATGTCACATCTCCAAATGTTTTGTAGCTGTGTAGGCATCAGACCTGTATTTGGCAAAAAAAGTGCTGTGAATCCCTTATCCAAAACAGGATACAGAAAGGTCCATAAAAATATAACTGTCAGTTCTCAAGCAAGTCTGGATTTTGGGGGAGAGGATGAAGGTGGAGTTTTTGGCAGGAAGGCGAAGTTCTGAAATCAGATTGCAGTTCTACTATCTTCAAAGCAAGTCAGCTATCAAACTGCAGTATTCATGCTTTCTTAACCTCACAGATAGTCTCTTAGATGAAGAAGGATTTTGTGAATAAGCAGATTTTAGGAAGACTCAGAGTAGCAGTGTGCTCTTGCTGCTGCTGAGCAATGCCTACCTTGATGCTGCAGGTGGCTGATCAAGACATGAAGCCTTTGCAAAGGGAAGAGGCAGAGAAGCAGTGCCAGTTTCAACAAGCAGTGGGAGTAACAAGGCCAGTTCCATCTAATCAGTAACATACTGGCTATGGTCACCATTGGCACTGGGTAGGGTTTCTGGAAAGTAAGGAACACACTGCAGCTTTCTTCTGTGGAACAGAGGTGAAGCAGTAGGAGATCCCACTCACAGCTGGGGGAAGACTGGAGAAATGGGTAGGGCAGGAGGTGGGTGACAATTCTTGAGAATGGATAAGACACAGACAGAGGGACCTAGGGGAAGTAAGTATTGACATGTTTGCTTATGGTATAACAGATTGAGAATGGAAAGGACAGTTTGTTCCACAATGTGGATGAGTTTAAAAGAGTTAATTGAAGACTGGGAACTGCCACTCTGTGTCTGTTCATAGCAACATGCTCTTGAACATACAACTAGAGCTCTAAGGTGGAATATGTAGGTTTTAGAGCCTAAGTTCGGATCATTTCAGGAGTCATTTTTTGGACTTCGGCTCCTTTGAGGTAATTTGTTCCTGACTGGTTTAGGGTATGCACTAAGGAATGTACTCAAGAGCTAAAATACCAGCAGAAAGTGTACATATATTTGCATCCTGTGCTGAACTTAATATAGAGCAATGTTCTAACATCACACTGTCCTCCAGGGAAATGGCTATAGTTCAGAAATAATTCCCTGTTGACTCACCACATGGTGAGGGGTTGTGTTGAGGAATTAATTAGTGTACACACTGCTGACATGCTTCTTATTTTAACTTCTATTGTTCATTTAATTGTGGTATATGAATGGAAAGCTACATATATTTACGTTTCTAATTCTTCTAAATGTAGTAGCTACACCAGTCACTCATGCTGAGGGCTTGACAGCAGCAACTACCCTGATGTGAAAACTGTTAGTACAATGAGTGTTCAGTTGTCTCTGTTCCCTTTTTGAGCTCCTTTTATGCGCTACTCAGCATTATCTTGTGAAATTCTTCATTTCCACTATGGCAAATCCAGGCCATGTGCCATGTATCGAGACCAACATGCCAGTTACCTGACAACAAAGAAAACTTCAGTTGTTGCAATGGCAGTCCTTTGGTGACAGTGCAACAGTGTGTGGTGGGAGCTACAGTAACTCACTTGGGAGCAGTGCTGGGGAAAGAGATCATCATGAAAAGATGTCTCTTGTCTTGCAGCTCACAGATTTTGTAGTGATTCATATAGCTCTACATAACTCAAGACATATTAAAAAGATATAGGATGTTCCCTCATTCCCTTCTGTAGACATGTTCAGACATGAGGGAAAAGCAGCCAAGTATTGTTGTCCTCAGTGGAAAACTCAGGGAGCTGATGTACTCACCAGGGCTGGATCTTCCCCAGTGCTTCTTTGTTGTTCAGGCCAGGCCTCGTTAGATCATTAGACAGATGTTGAATTTTCAGGTTGGCAGAACTCATATACAACACCCTCATATCATAATGTTACAACAACTTCATTCACACAGTTTGCCGGAGGCTGAAAAATGGAGATTTATGACAAGATGAGAATGATGAGGCAGATGAGTCTTTATACACAGTAGTAAGATTTTATTCCAACACAGAATGGGATCCAACACAGCAGTGCATAAGGAGAGAGGCTGTCAGTCCTCTTCTTGGCACTGTCCTAATCCTTCACACAGCCTTTTTTTGTAGCCTCTACTGGTGCTCCCCATAATGCCAAAATTTACTTATTACTTCATGACCTGCCAAGAATTTCCCAAAAGGAAATTCCTTTTTCCAGAAGGAAAAATATTCTGAGCCTGGACTATCTCAGAAAGAACTGTTTAAAATGAGAATTAATACAAGTTTAAAGGAATATACTAAAAAAAAAAAAAAAAAAAAAAAAGAAATATATTTTAAAATTCCTTGTTTCCAAATAAAAAACAAAACAAAACAAAATGAAACCCAAAACAAACCAGCAACAAAAAGCCCTTTCTTACTAAAGATTTTATTTAGACTACTTTTGTAATATTTTTAATAGTCCTGAACTATCACATCACAGCTTTAATTAGGATAACCTTTCATCTGTTTATGATCTACCAGTGACATTTGAAGATTGGCCTTCAGTGAGAGCTTTGGGTGATGTGTACACTGAGGCTTTGGAAACTTCTTCTGGATAAGCTGCCAGCAAACTACTAACCTTCTCTAACCTTCTAAATGTCAATAAGCTAGACATCAATTGTCAGCTTGCATCATTTCTAAAAGCCTGCTCTCTCTGTAGATTAGATCAAAAGTCAGATGCATACCAAAAAAAAAATAACACTAGATTTTGATCATGTATTAAGCATTTTTATCCCTTGGGATCTGGATGAAGAATGTTATTCTCGAAAGACTCTAACTTACTCTTGCACAGTTATAAAAAACAGAATAAAGATATATAGATCAGTTTTTAGAATATTGAGCATAGGCCCTAATGGATTTTTTTAATATAAAGGTACATTAAAGAGAGTTGTCTACTTAGAGGAAAAATACAAAGCAGGAATTTTAAAGAAGTACCAGTACAAATACCAGTTTGTGTTGGGGGGGGACACAGAGTGGAAAGCAGTTGTGGCTGAAGTTGCCTATGTCTAGTGGTGAAACCATGTGTTTTACAGATTAAAAATACCTGTGTTGAAGAAAATACATTCTTTACTTTTCTCTGCCATATGGCCAGTTTCTTCCTGTCTCATGTTGGTGGGTAACCTTTTGCATAAGACCAAGGACATTACTAATTATTACCAGCAAGGTCTTGAGCAATGACTGGTAGCTATTTTTAATTCTCTTGGTGTTACAGTGTTCCTCTCTTTTGTCACATCTGCATTTGCCTGGTGTGGTAGGAGATGTATGTTCCTTTCAGTAAGTTCCATGGCTAAGGCAGCTTCTGACATAATCTCCTCCCTCTTCATTACAATGATAAACTTGAAGAAGTAGTCATCAAATATTTCCACTGATGAAAATACAAAATAGAATACAGTACGTGATATATATATGAATGAAAGAGATCTTAGGACATGGAGAAAATAATCCACACAACGATTTTACCTTTCTTCATACTTTTCCTTGTTATGGGACCTATATTTTTCAATTATTGACCCTCCTAAACAATTTAGAACCTCCAAGAGGACCGGAATCTTAAAATCATAGAATCATAGAATGGTTTAGGTTAGAAGGGACAATTAAAGATCATCTAATTCCAACCTCCCTGCCTTGGGCAGGAATGCCTTTTGCTAGATCAGGTTGTTCAAAGCCTTATCCAACATGACCTTGAACACTTTCAGGGAGGGGGCATTCACAATGAAGATGATCTGGCCCAGTTCTCTGGATCCAGATCTTAAAATCATTGTTAGCTGCTAAACCAGCTATAACAAATATCTACAAAAAACTCCATTTGCTATTCATGCTGCTGCTATTCTTACAAAAGCTCTGTTGTCTAGCTTAGTGCTTGGCTTTGCCCTCTTAGGGTTTGATGGAGAAAGCAAAGCAGACTGTAATAATCCTGGCATTACAGACCCCACCATCTCACACCTCCATGCTGAACCACTCCCTTTCCCACTCCCTCTTGATGTCCCCTGTGTACTTTAATTGATGTTAATTTCAGATCTAAGGAAAGACTTGCCCCAGGGACATATAAAGCATTAATAACTGTATTCCAAAGATTTATACTTGAATCTATATGTCTGTGACAGAAGTCCCTCATACATCACCTCTTGATCACAGCACTTTACTTTGGCATATGCCTGGCAGACAGATTGATAAGCCTTTCTATTCCAAACAAACCTCTACTGTCCCATTTTAGGCTTTCCTTCTCTTTTACTTTGGCCTTTATCATGACAGTAGAGTTGCAGGGAAATGCATTATGCCAGCTCTATCTGATAATAAAATAAGTGGCGGGAGATGGAGAGATCCATTTGGCATCGACTCCATTTGCAGAACTTGGCAGTCATTCAGTCATTAATTAGAGGCATACTATTGATGTAACATTACCAACTTGACCTATTACCAACCTTCTCTGTATTATAGAAGCTTTACCAAGTGTAATGGATGTGAGATGTACTGATGTAACTCTAGTCTACACTATATATCACCACTAGCTACCACTAGCAGTCAATAAACAGATGATCTGATGATCTTCATCCTACTAAGTAAAAAAAAACCCAACACACTTGTCTTACTACTAGTTGTTTTTCTGGTATTGACTTTTTTCTCTGCCACATCATATTGTTCCTGTTAATCTCTTGTAACTTGACTAAACCAGAGAATACAAAAATTCTTTGTCTATTTCTGCCATCTGAAGAAAAGTACTGTTACAATGACATGGCTGTGATGCTCTTGGGATTGGATTTCTACTCCACAGAAATCATCCAGCTTTAGTCATCTAAAACTCAGACAGCAAGTCAAGACAGTGATTGAGGCTTCACTATAGTCAAGGGAAGAAGAGTGGGTGACTCCTCCCACCTCTCCTAGACACTAGGTTCAGAATGAACTGAAGCACACTCTGGAGATGCATCTAGCCATTCATTACACTGGAAACATAGACATGCAGCTTATATGTGATGCTTAACTTCTAGATTTCTAAAGTTAGATGAGATGAATCCAATTCAAACATCTTACTCGTGTTTCTTTAACAACCTGAATCGGTTCATGTGAAAGTAAGTGAAAGCTTACCATTGACCTCCATGGGACTGAAACCATATTGAGGTAGCAATGCAGCTATAGTTTGTGTTAATGTCTTGTGCCAACACTGTGCTAATGATAATATTGATATATCACCACTGAAATTGCTCAAGACATAAACCTGGCTGGTGGTTATTTCTGAGGATGGGTCTATTACTGACCCATAAATTTCTATTTCTTTGGTCTTCTGTCATTATCAGGCAGTTCACCATTCAGAAGGAAATGTTTTTTCCATTTTAGATTTGGATATGCTAGATCAGATTACCTTCATTGACAAGAATTACGAAACTGTCATAGTTGCCTACTGAGTATTGAGTGAGTGTTTTTTTCTGTAAATGATTCATCTCTTCATGTGTTCCTAAGCACTTATAAGAAAAAAATATATAGACCTGAAGCAGATCAAATAGAAAAAGATAGAAAGGATTCAGAAGGATCAAAGTAAGAAAAGGTTATTCCCAAATGCTTTCTGAAATGGCAGTCTTCATTGCTGAACTGAAAGTATTCTACAACTGTCATTACCTATTTGTAATTAAAGCCTGGAATATGACAACAGGGAAATGGTCTCCACTCTGGGAGTCATTCTACATCCCAAACAAAAACTTGTTTCTTAAATTACACATATTTTACAAATTAGGAATTTTCAGCTCTCCAGCATTTCTCTCACATTTGTCTAACTTACCTTACATATCACTATGGTATGAAATAGGCTGGCACGACATTGAATTGTTACATTGCCCTAGCAACTGAGTTTATTCAATAATGTTCTAGCATAGCAAGGTATTCCTGAGCATGCATAAAGCTCCATTTAGACTTGATTTATTGTTTATGATATCTAAGTATTGTGCATTCACTGTCTATCTTTATGAATTATAGATTCCAGATGACAAGATCTTTTGAAACAGCTTTCTTCAAGAACAGAGTAACCTCTCATTGACCAACCCCCCCTAAAAATATACACCTTTTTCCTTAGATTCTGGAGATTCAAATTAAAATGTTCTATATTCATTAATGACTTTTGCAAGCTGCTACTCATCAGTTCACTTCAGACACACATTTAATTATATAATTTATTCAGAACTCTTCACATCTGTCCTTCTGGCTTGTTCTGAATCTTCTGCTGTTCTTATCCATTCCTTATGTAACTCACACATGTTGTACTGCAGTACTTGATTTTTTTTTTTTTTTTTTGTCTATTTGACTCTGGAAAGCAAAAAGTAGGGAGGAAGATGCATGGATTTTTTAAATATTTTTTTTTTATACTTGTATGTTAGCTTATGTTCAGGCTGTCAAAATGCTACTGCACTGCTACCTAACAAGCACCTTAGAGCCATGGCTCAAACTGAAACCTCAGAAGTCCAGAAGAGTTTTCTCAAAAGGGACATCCTCTTACTTATTTAATTGGTTTAAAGTTAATTATCACCCAACCTCATATATTCTCCTAGTGATAAGTTTAAGTATATCACCTTCAGAAACAGCATTTGAGCCTCAGTCCCCCATATCCCAAGAGAACTGGCTGTGCTAGGGAGGACCATATTCTCTTTAACCCACTCAACCTTTTCTACTGTCTATAGGTAATTACTACACTAGAGGCAGGACAGGAGATAGAGAGAAGGGGAGGAAGTAAGACAATGTATCTTACCAGTTAAGACATCAGTTAGGAGGTGAAAAGATTGGGGATGGGGTGTTGTGCTGCAATAAATATGTATAAGAGGAAAACTGGCTTAGCTGAGACTGACAGTTACCTGGTTTAGTATGTTAAATATTTTGTGTAGGGGACTGACCTAGAATGTGATTTCAGGTCCCTGATCTGAATCATAGATTTGATCACACAGGTTTGCCTGACCTCCAAAAGAGTTTCCTTGGGTGGGGCACTTCACTAGATTAAGCCTCAGCAGACATTTGGATGTAGATTCTGTGTTACCTTGGCTGTATTACTGCTGCAGGTGATGAGAAATATTTTACCATGTTGGCCATTGTTCTTAGGGAATTTCTATAGTAAGGACAATTAGTAAATTATGAACCTGCACAAAATAAGCATGTATGTCCTGGGATGTGTTTAATTTTCCTTTTTTCTTTTTTTTTTTAATTTTATTTTTCCCATTGAATGCCTATAAATGCTAGCAGCAGGCTACTAGCGATCCTGTTTCACCACAGGTTAGAACCTGTTGGCTATGGTCACAGGTATGGGAAACTGCTAACTGTGGAGATCCCAGTCTGCTTATTTGATAGTGGATTTATATTTGGAAAAGAAATAACATGCTGCCAGTCTTCTCAATTGTCAGGGTAATATCTACACTACATTAGGGTGACAATAATGCCATGCAATTCTCACAGTAAAATGAGAAAGGAATGTGTTCATGGGAGTATGCCCAAGTGCAAAAATGTAAGTGCAATCTTCATTTTGCATTTACATAATACACACTGGTAATATAAGTGAAGTGTAGGGACGACAACTTGTTAAATGCTTGCACTTGATAGATTACACCCCACAGGATCCTTGAGGTGTGTTGAGTGTGTTGATGATATGGTTCAGATGAGAGAAGACAGGACTGCAGCACACTTGAAGGCAATAAAAAGTAGCACAACTAATTAGTATATATGATTTTAATTCTACTAGCATTTTCACTCATACATACTGAAAGTAATAATAAAAAGTAATTCTTATATAACATTCACATGTGCATCCAACATGTTCTGAAAAGGTGCTCAGTATTATTATTTTCATTTTACAGAAAAGGACATGATAAGACAATATCTCTTAGGGACTCACTGCAAACATAGGGTCCCAGCACAGACTTCCCAGGCTGTGGCAATGAAAACAGGCTCACTAGAGGAGGGTCAGTATAGGGAGCATTTAAAATAATTGATCATGCACAAGTCCATGGGAGTGGATGGGATGCACTCACCAGTGCTGACGGAGCTGGCCCATGATATTGCTAATCTCCTCTGGATTCCCTCAATTCCATTGACTTTTTCACATCATTTTTCCTTCTCAATTGAGCTTATAAACCCTGTTACATTTCCACATGTCATATGTAGTTTCGAAAAGGAAAAAAAATAAAAAGCACAGATGTATTAGTCAGCTCACATAAATAAAACAATTAAAAAAAAAAAAAGTGGAAGGAATTAAATTGTTAGTTATATTTTCAGCTGTTTTTTTTTTTTTGAGGCAAAAGTCCTTGGGACTAATCCTACACTTAACCATACCAGCTGTGTTGCTTTATGTGGTGTAGTAACTCTTCTTTTACGGCAGAACACAAAGACAATTGGACCCTTTAGACTTCCTTAGCAAATTTTTATGGAAACAAATTGGTGTAGCTGTTTGTGAAAGATACTCTCTATGCTAATAAGAGTGTTCTTCAAAAGTTCCCAGCTTTCTGTCTCTCCCTCATTTTCATTATTTTCTTTGTTTATCTAGGTACCTTAACAATGATCCTAAACCTGGAAATTACTGGCAGACATATGGCACCCTCCTAAACAACAAAAAACACTAGGAGAGAGAGAGGCCAGGGACCATCCTAAGGTAGTAGTTCTGTCTCTTCTTTCCTTTACTTGAAGACTCATGGAAGAAGAGTCTCTTGAAACATATTATATGGTGTACAAACTGCAGATTATGTACTAAGCTATTACTATTATTGGAACTAAATCTTCATACTGGTGTTTCAAGTAGCAGAGTGTGCCTGTAGAGCACAGTGTTCAGTGAAGGCTAGGAACACCCCCAGTTGTGTGTCGTTTAACCCAAACTGAGCCTGACATACCTTTCACCATGTTTTGAAAGGAAAAGTGTATGGAAATATATAGATGTACAGGAGGAAAAAATGACTTTCTTTCTCTCCTTTTCATTAATTTAATCATGTTCTCAGAAGCTGGCTTGTTTGTGTAAAACATTATTTTTCAGTGACAATAATCCTTTCTATAAAACAGAGAATTAATTATACATAGCTTTTCTGAAAACAGACCTCTCCAATAGAGTGAACTCGTGAATCAACATCTTATAGCTGCTGTTTCTAAGTACACTCTATTTATAGAGGAGCACTTACATGACATTGCAGAGGCAATAAACCAAGGATAAAGGTAATTTAACAGAGCAGAAATCTCTACTTCAGATAAGATGGCATTAAGCATCCCTCAATTACATGAGTTTATTTAGTGTCTTTGGACACAAGCATATCAATGTTGGCAAACTGTGAGACAAAAATTTCAGACAGAGGTTGCATAGATCTGAAGTACTATGGGAAGGAAGAGGGACAGAAAATATGAGCAACAGAGAATCTATGAGGAACAGTTCGAGGGCTTTAGCCCCCTTCATTTCTGTCACCTGCAGTCAGCATGCATTACATGTCATGTGACTGGCAGCAGTCCAAACAACCTCACCTTATGAGCATAACTGCATTTATCCCCTAGGACACCTAGATAGCTGGCACACTAGTCACGGAGTATTGGCTTGGGGGAGTAAATATGTAGAGATTTAAGAGTAGGCACAATCACAGGGAAAACAGAATCTTGCCTTGTGTGTGTCATTACACTGTAAATTCAACCTTTGCCTACATGCCACCACTCTGTATTTATACATTCTTCACCTCCCATATGTTGTCACATGAAGTGACCTCACCGCAGTCTACAACCTCCTCAAGGAGGGCAGTGGAGGGGGAGGTGCTGCCCTCCCCTCTGGTGACCAGCAATAGGACATGAGGAAATGGAATGACACCGTGTCAGGGGAAGTTCAGGTTGGACATTAGGAAAAGGTTCTTCACTGAGAGGGTTGTCGGTAACTGCAACAGGCTCCCCAGGGAAGCGGTCACAGCACCAAACTTCTCAGAGTTTAAGAATCATCTGGATGACTCTCTCAGTCATATGGTTTAGTTTTAGGTAGTCCTGTGAGGAGCAGGATGTTGGACTCGATGATTCTTATGGGTCCCTTGTAACTCAAGATACTCTATGATTCTCATCTTCTAATTGTGGTTTCAATGGTAGATCTGAGTTTATCAGCAAGAATGGTGAGCAAGGCAAACTAAGCCAAATGAAAATGCTTTAGTAAAGGGTAGAGTTATCTATTATTTTCTTCAACCCAAAGCAGCCATAACTTGAGACCTAATCCCTTTTCTTTCTCTCTCAATACATTTGAATATATAGATTTTTTTCAAGATGCTGAAAGGATTTCTGAGCCTTAACCAGTCAAGAGGGCTTCTAAAAGACTTTCTTAACTTTCTTATCACTGAGCTGATCATGTTACAGAAAAGATTTCAACAACCCCTATAGTGAGAGTTTTGAATAGAATCTTCCTTCAGTGGGAAATGAAAGAGCATTTAAAGAAAGGTGAGAAGGCAGAAAAACAGCAAACAATAACTTAAACACACCCATACAGGAATAAAATCATGTGGTTTTACTCTTAAGATAAATAAAGGCAAGAAGCTAATTCATGGAATTGGAGAGACATTTTCCATGTGATAGTGGTCTGAGCCAACGCATACTTCTATACAGCTTCATTTACAGTAGTCTGAAGATAATTCATGATTTAATGAATACTACTTTTCTTGATATACATGTATTGATATGACCATTAATCAGTTATTCACTGACAATTATGAAAAGATATATAAGTAAAAAAATTACAAGCATCATCTAAAGTGTATTTCTCTTCAAAGCCTGTCAGGCTAAAGGCAAAATCTATTTCAATAGCTGGAAATAAGTTCCCTGAAAGACATACTGTATAGGGAGGGGCAGATGCTGAAATCTGCTATAATAAAGGGTGACCATATCAGAGGATGCTGGCAGCCTGTTGTGGAATCACAGTTACTTTACACACTGTAATGAAACACAATTATCACACTACTGTCGGGAGTCTATCTAACTGAGTAACTATAAGTGGAAAAGAAGATATGATAAGGAGACTGCCAAAATGTTAACTTCAGGAAAGTTTCCTGAACTACCATATAGTAGAGAAGGACACAGAGATCAGATTCCTCTACCACTGAAAACATCATCAAGTCTTGACAGGATGCAAGGTGAATGTGAGATATCTCTCTATCTCCTGCCGTGCAAAAGGGCTGAAGTAACGTGCTTTCTCAACACTCTCTATGGCACTCTGTGGCCACTTTTTGCTATTCTATCATCAGTTGTGGTTTATAGCTACAACAGAGTGCAGTAGGTGGGATACAGTCTACAGCCATTTGAGATGCTGTAGGCTTTTCAAGACATCTGCATGGGGCTGGCAGAAATGACACTGCACCTGGTACAGCAGACCAGTACCTAGTACCCTTCAGAAGATGCAAATGGAAGACAGGTGAGATACTGAGGGCATCTCAAATGACAGTATGTGCTTATGCCTGGTCAACTGAATCATACCCAGTAAGTCTATGCAGGAACACTGCAGGAGTTCACAAAACCTCAAAGAGCACTGATTCACTTCTTTTCAGTCCTTCCTTTCAGTGTTTTAAGGATATATTCTGATTTAACAGCCTCACTGTGAAATGTTTTAAATGATACATAAAATAAAAAATCCAAATCACTAGAGGCAGGGTTTTTTGCAATCATTATGTTATTCTATGCAATTAGTTTTCCTACTTGGTACAAGCAACCACCAGGTCCCACACCCTCGCTGTAATGCCCAGACTAAAAGCAATATTTTAAAGTGTTTATGAAATATATACCTTTAATTTTTCCCTCTTAATTCTTGCAGGGTGTTGACTGCCTTGACATGCAAACCTTCTATTTTCTGTATCTGGAATAAAGTGTATAAGCATATTTGCCCACACAATTTCCTTTACAACAGATTCTAGATAAAGATACAGTTAAGTGCCACTTATAGTGTAGAGAGATAAGAGTAGAAATAATCACAGTTCTGAAATGAAAAGACTGGCAGACTTTTTTTTTTTTTCTTTCGATTTTGTTAGTTCATGTAAACAGTATAAACTGGTAAAATCAGGACTTAGGTCCACTGGGCAACTACCACAGGCAAGGTACTAGAATAAATGGACCAGTGGAGCACAAAGATGGATTGGATGATCTTTAACAGTTCATCCCAGCACTATTTTCTTTAGTTGAAATAAATCACATAATTCAATGTGGCAAACTTCACATTAGTCAAATAGTATCTTTGCTTTGCAGTAATTGCAAGTATTTGCAATTTTTAGAGAAATGATGAACAGCACTGTTAATAGCTAGTGATCATTATTTGAATCTGGAAACACATTTGGGTTAAAATGCTGACTTAAAAAGATCAAGATCTCACCTCCAGTTCTTCTTTCATCTTCACTTGTCATGCATTTAGACACTGGGAGAAGTCAAATAATTATTCAAAGTTACTTTAAAAATTCATGCTAGTAGTATGTGAATATTTCTGACCTGCTTCACATCCAAATATAATTTTGCTATTCTGTCTTTAGATACTGTGTCATTTTTCTTTGTCTCTTCTGGTTGGGAATGTTCATTAGTCATTCATACCTCTAACAAGAACAGGTCATCCAGCATGATGATTAATGGCTCTCATCTGCAATAACAGCACTAAGAATGCTAAAATCCTCATTGGACTAATTAGTAAGAATGCCCTTGAGCCAGCCACAAGTACAGATCTGTCATGAGTTCACAGAACTATGTCTGATCTTTTTATTTACTTCTTCTAAGAAATATCTGGTCATTCAATGGAGATCACAGACACATGGCTTGAGAATATCAGTTTTGTCAGGATTTTTCCTCAGATAAATAATTTCAATGCACTGAGTTCATTACAAATTTCATTAATGAGACTTACTCATCTACAGCTGATTATATGGCAATGTAACAAATACTGACCACAGAAGAAAATTAGATCATTCTAAGCCAAAATGAAATGGTTTACTTAACAAATTTAACAGGAAAGCAGTGAAGATAAGATAATGATCTCCTGACAAAGACTTGTTTTTTGTTCTATAGGGAAAAATAGGTGAAGCCACAGTAGTTTATCTTTCTTACTGGTTTTAGAAGGGCCTCAAAGTTCAAATGCCATTTTGGCCCTTGTATTATGCTTTACTAACTTTTCTAAATTTTGAGGCAAGCCCTTCTTTTATTTATTTTAGTTTTGCTATCACTATTCCTCAAGTACTGACATTTCTAACTTAGATTGGTACAATTTATCAATGAATCAGTCTTATAGATCCATATAGCCTTTCATTGTGAACATTCAATAAAAGCAGTGAAAGATCTGCTTGAAGACAGAGCAAACAATCTGTATTCATTAGTGTCAGTTTACCTCCCCAGGTAAACTGGCTTCAGGGAATGTAAATGAGCAGAACTCTGCCATAAGCAGATCTAGATTTTGCTATCATGTGTTCTGTGTGTAGAATAAATTTTTTCTCCCTAATAACAAAGTTTTGTCTGGAACTGGGATACTGCTATTTCTGAGACATAGTGCAGGCTTCCTTCTTGAAAACTGTGATCTTACTCTATCATTGATTAACAATATCCCACTAAACAAAATTATATGAGATCTGTATTACTCTTCAATATTTGATGGTGTTATAGTAGCCTCAGGATCAGCACTAAGGCATGCCTTCTACTCTGAAACCTGCATCCCTCAAGTCCTCAAATCCGTATTTTTACACATCATTTTGTAGCTGTGGAAATTATCCCATGTGCCCAGCTAGCTTTATGATTCCCCAGTTGCACACTGTGGGATAGGACAATCATCTCAACTCTAAGTGAACCATTTAACTATTTTTGCCTGCCTGTACTCAGCAGGCTAGAACTTTCCTCTTCTCTTCTCTATGCCACAAACTCTTACACAATCCCTCTGTCAGTGCCCAGTCCAGCCCTTCCTGAAATCTACTGGGATATTTATATTTTAGTAGGATCTTTGTCCCTGAACCAAACTCCCTGTATTCTCCCACATCAGTTGCATAGTTTCTGCTTGCTACTTGCTACCTGGCTGTTTATTGTATCAATAAAAATTCTGACATTAATATATGAGCTCCAAGAAATGTAAAACTCAGAGAGATGGGCTTCCCTGCACACCTCCCTGCCTCTCCCCTCAAAAACAGAAGACTGAATTGCACCTGTGGACAGTGGCAGGCATTCCTGACTTGTTCATAGAAATGTATTCACAGGAAAGATGTTTTCACATTCAGTGGAGTTGCTAGAGGCAGAAAAAATACTGTGGAAAGTGATTTTGTCAGTCTCAACATCAATATGTTTTGGACACATCTGTGAAGACCTTTGTATAATACATTAAGAAGAAGTACTGTGGTGGGGTGACTTCACATTAAAATTACTTCATCATTAGTTGACAATTCCAAACACAGATGAATCTGAAGGGGAAAGCAAGAGTGACAGTTACAGGGCTGCTCCTTCCTTTGACTTGTTGGGAAGCAGATCCTTTAAGATGTTGCTCTCCTCTGAAAAGTAGCGCTGCAAATAACAGCACTGTAGGTTCTATTGTCTTTCAGGGATTTCCATAGAAAACATAGGAATTGTGTAAGTGAAAAGATGTTTCCGCCAATGCCTCATTTCAGAAGTGAAAGGCAACTTGTACAGGACATATGTGCATCACTTATGAGTACTAATAAAACCTCTGTGTTTGTAATGGATAACAAATTATTTGGCAATTCACAAGAAAAAAATATTCCCGTTCACCTTCTTAAGCATCTGTCAACTCTGAAGCATTTATTTGGGGCCGAATGTAATGTGGCCATTATGACAATATGATAAGGTACAGAACACATGAAAAAAAATTACAGTTTCATAGGTTGTATTTTCAAATAAAATTAACATTTCAAATAGACTTGAACGTATAATTTCTTTTAGAAACACAGTTTTAAAAGATGAAAATAAATGGTTATAGAGTTTTAGCACAGCTGCACTGATTTTTTTTTAACAATCTAAAACTCTGTGAGCAGCTCCTTGCAGATGTATGCTTTGTGCCTGATTAACTTTGGTTATGCGTCTGTGATTATATTTTGGGAGATCATAATCTCTTCTACCTGGTCAACTGGTTCAAAGCTAAAATATGAAAATAACATTTTAGGTCAGGACCTAAACTGTACTGTTCCATTCCAGAATTTTTTCCTGATGCTTCCATCTTGTTACTCTGACAGTAGTGTTTCAGTACTACAAATCTTGTATCCAGTTATGTTAAAGGGGTGGTTGTTCTTCTAACAAGCTTCTAAACTTGTTGCTTTGTTGTTTTTTTCTTTCTTTTTTTTTTTTTTTTAATTTTTCATCTCTAATCACCATCCTCCATAGAGGATGAACATCTCAAACTGTTAACAGTTAGTTTTACCTCAGTGCTTTTGCTTTACTATTTGTCATGCCAAAAGTCCTGGCCTAGCAGACAAGTTAGGCAAACCATCCTTTCTAATTAATCATTTATTACCAATCAAGAGCCCTAATTTTACATCAGAATTACATTTTAGTGGTAGGTATTTTTAAGTAATTGTTTTCTTGGTCAATGTTAGTTTGCTAATCATAAACATCTGCAGAATATTCAGCAGATCATTAATGTCTTTTAAGAACAAATTGCACAAAGATTCCTGACAGAATGTTTTACCCATTTTTTCCAAATTTGTGTGTAACTAAGTGCAGAATGAAAATTCTTTTTTTCAGTGAGTCTGGACTGCAGAATTTACAACTTCATACATTTACATTAGTTTTATATGACCTGCAATATTTGTTATATTTCCAAAATTAAGTACAAATAAAATATCGTTCATGGAAAAAAAAAAAAAATCTCCTCAAGCGCAAGGACAAATCAACACAATAGAAATAATCCACAATCACTGCATTACCTGAGAATGTTGGTAACCTGTTCCTTGCACAGAAGTGAGTCCAATGCTTGGGATGCATTAAGGGGTTTGCTGATAATATTCAGGAAGTGTGCATAGGAATTAATGAACCCAGATCACCAATCCCAAATTAATAGTTAAATCACTATTTAAACTGAAAGGACACTATTGCAACAAAACACATCAGCTTCTTTCCTCACTTTATAGAGAAGATACTGACACTCTTATTCTAATGTCAGTCACATCTTCATTCTCTCCACATATATAAATTGTATATTCTGTATTAGAATTCTGAAGGTGTTTTGATTTAGTCAATATTTTAATACATTACTTTATCACTCCAAGAGAAAACCGAAAGTAGAATTTTACTTTAGATCTTTTGACCAGGTTTTATTTTTTAATATTGTTTGGTTTTAGACACCAGCATTTAAAAAATCTGTATCGAGTTTCCTGATATGTGGTTGAAAGAAGACAAATAGGAAAAGAGAAAAGGAAAACAAAAGGTAATAATCAGAGTGAGTTGCACATAATTTGAACTGAAGTGATAGTGTCACAAGGAACTAATGTGCTAATTACTATTTTTCTGACCTCATCCATGTTATCCGAGTCAACTTCCATTCCAGCCAAACATACCCAGATCCATTAGATTTACTGAGTTTCCCAAAAGAGCAGACCTTGATCTTACAAGGCTTCCTGGTTACTGACACTCTTCGGAGAAGCACAGGCTATCAGTACCACATGAGCTTAGTAGTACCTGGGAGCAACTAGTGCTTGGTCTGATGATATGGATTTTCAACCTCCTCTTGCCTCCTGCCCCATTTTTTTGGAAGGGAAAAAGAAAAAAAGAAGGTAAAGAATTAAAGTATGACTAATAAATGTTGAGGTACATTTTCACAGATACTCCCTCCTTACAGAGCAGAAACTACATGGTAAGAAACTTTATCTTCTTCATTCTTGACAAGGAAGAACTCTATTAGAGGATATGAACTATTATTCTTCTCTTCTTCACTAATTGAGCACACACAGTTTTCATTTGTTTTTTCTCTTCTATAGGATGGTTCTGTGTACTTTCGCTCCTTTGGATGAAGGATCAGGCTTTTTTGCTTACAATTTCTCTGATAAGGTGGTGTAAAACAGTTTTGTTTTCTGTTTCCTCCAGACCACCAGAGAGAAAGGAATAGTCAAAAAATGAATGAGCAGGTTTTTCTTTGCTCTTATATAGAAAATATCTGGCCTTAGGTTCTGTACGTTTACCTACTAAAACAGCTAAACATATAGTCATTAAATGCTTTTCTGCATAAAACAATCATAAAACTCTGTGTGGAAAAGTACTTTGTCCTTTTTCCCAGCTTGAATCTTGTTTCTGTTGCTTCATTAGTCTACTAGTCCTTGACACTAGCAGAATTTTTCAATTACTTATGATATTGGTTTCCTCTGGTGGCTATTTGAACATCTGATCCTATTACTTTCAATGGGAGCTATAGCAATCTTGATGCATACTTTAGGTTTTGGAACCATTACAGACAAATCTTGATGAACATTTTCTGTCAATAATTTTTTTTTTTTTTTAGATCAGAAGAGTATATCTTTGTTGTCTCTATAATATTATATATATAAACAGTAAGATATGCCTACAAAGGAAATTGGTACTATTACTTGATATTGCAAAAAAAAAAATAATCTGTTTTTCCATTTATTTATTCACAAATAAAACAGCACTAATTCCACTGTTGTGACCAAAATCAGCTGATGCTGTGAAGTTGCACTGGCACATAGGTAAAAAGGAAACTGGGAAGTATTGGGCAGTCCATCATTTTCTGAATGCCAACTGTTCTGACATTTCCAACCAGTAACACGATGCACATTTCTGAGTAATGGATCTACACCCTTGTCTGGTAATGCCATTCTTAGATTATTTTTGTCTAATTTTTGTCAAGTTATTTACACTTGACAAACTGTAATTACACATTTATACACAGTAAAAATAAACTATGACTATTACTTGAACTATTAACATTTGTAATAATACATTATGTCAGGATGTCTGTTGTATTCACCAAATACATATGAAATGTGTTTGTGACAGAATACTGTAGATGAGATTGCTAAGGATTATGGAAGGAAGTTGCCATTGTTGTCTGTTCTAGATTTTCCATATCCCTCCTATGTGTATAATATATTGATTAAAAGACTGACATTTCACTTTTTACTATAGCAGCTGTCTCCTGTTCCCTTGATGACAGCCAATAAACATGATCAGTGCCCTCAAGATATTTACAGGCTTCAGTATTTCTAATGGATCATTATACATTCCCCACATACTGTGTCTGCTATGGGATCTCTAAAAATTAAAATATGGCATTATATCAGCCACTTAGAAAATCCTGTTCTGGCTCCATGAAAACCCAAAGCAAGAATATTACTATTTGTTCCTGGTTTCAGCACTCATTCCAAATGTGCTGCGAGCCTTCACGAGTAGGAGAAATGTAGCTCACTAGGTAAATCTGTCTACATCACTAAATTGCTGGGAGGCCTTATGAGTTTAAGTCTTCACATTCTGTTGACATTGTTCAGTGGAAGGTGTTCTAAAACCTCAAGTGGTAATCATATTATTTCACCAATACTGTAGAGAATCTCCTTAGCTGAACTCTAAACGTTTAACCAAGTAGGTTTCTGTATCCTTCATTAAAAAGTTCTATTTAAAAAGCTAGGAAATATTTTCCTTGTTTACATAATGCTTTTCTTAACTTTTGCTGGCCTCTTCTCACTTCAAAATGCCAGCATCACAGGAATAACATAAGAAATGGAGTTACTGAATAATTCTGGATATTCAAAATGTAATTTACACACCCACTTTCCCCCACTGACTAAAAGAAGAATGTTTTCTAAAGGAATGCATAAAGAGATATATCTCTGGCATCACAAAGCAACAAGTAATAGGTGCCCATGAAGTCCCAACTGATGTGATGTATAGACCAATGGGCACTCTACCTGGAGCTGACAATGGCTTGCAGCAGGATTGCCTCTTATCTAAGACATTTAGCACTTGCTCCCCTGCAGTGATTGCTGCAGAACTGAAGACAATTCAGTGTTCTTTTTGATAAATGGTTCTTGAAAGCCCAAAACATGCTCTGTCTGGAAGAATTCACATCCATCTGCTGAGAAGCTAATGTATTCATCTCACACATACAAATGGGTTTGTGGATGATGTCTCACTGCTTTGCACTAATATGACTTTACTGGCACTGAAATCAGTTTGCACCAATGTAAAAATGGAGTTGGAATCTGTCCCATGGATTCCATTTAATAACACAAAAACTCAATTACAGCAGCAGGAGAGCATGTGGGATGAAGGGATTCCTGTAATTTCTCCTTTTCCTTCTAGTTGTTCCCTTACTAAAATTTGCATTTATCTCACATTAGGTAAGAAACCTAGAAGAGTATGTTTCTTTTTTTTTTTTTTTTTCCCCTTCCCCCCCCCCCCCCCCCAGTATAATCCAAATCCCTTCAATATTCCTAATTTCATAAATAATTTTGTAACTGAACATGAGTAGTTTTTAAATATTTTAGGTAATGCCTCATACATTTTCATGACTGGCATCAGGATAAATGTTGACTGAGGCAATGTATTATTTTTGCTGTCATAATAGTGATGAATATGATTTTCTTCAAGATACAGAGATTGTACTCTTTCACCAGGGTCATCTGCCTCCAAGACTTGCCCTCTATACTCAAGAAAATGTATGGAAAAAGCTGAAACTGATGCCTACAATGTGGCCCTGCAAGATATACTGCTGGATATCTTTCACTCCTGGGAAAAATCTCATGTGATACTTTTCTGCTCTTACATAAGCCATCTTGAAGTCACTGGAAAGAGCTGATTGACGTCAGGGATGCTACTTTGGATTTAAAACCAGTGTCGAATCCAAATCTGTTGTTTCCAGCCTTCACTTCGAAATAATCATATCAAGTATGAAGTAAACATTTTCAAACCCAATAATGAAGAAGATCATGCACCCCTTTTCTGACATCTTGTCACATCAGATCCTTGGTTTACAGTCACAGAATTTCCACTGAACTCAATGAACCCACCTTGGCTATGGATGACACAGGTGTAATCAGATGTAACTCCATTAATTGAGTCAATGCATTTAACCACTGTAAACTCATTAACATATAGCACAACAAGGAGCACATGTTTGGTCTTGTGAGTCTGTAAACATCCATGAGCATAACTTTATTTTGCTTCACTGAAATGAATCAATGTGGAATTTGGCCCCTCTTCTAAGTTCTCCTTGCTGGTGCTGTTTGGAAATCCAATAGCTGGTGCATAATCTATTTTCAGTTTAAGTAAATACCGATTACTATCTAATTGTTGTTGTTCACACACCTTGTGGTTCTCATTAATTATAGTACAATTTTAATCTTCAGGATTTCTGGATAGTTTTCCAATTAATTCCCAGTAAGTAGGACTGAAGAATGCACTAAATAACCTTTAGCCACTACCTAATTTCTTATTGTATTCAGGTGTTCTGTAAAGAGCTCATTCCTCTTTTCCATAGCTGTCCTTCTAACAGCTTTACTCATATATCAATAAAATGTGTTTCCAAGCATAATATTCTCTTGGCATAATCATCTGTTCATTCAAAAATACCATCTGTGCCTTGCCGGAGACTTCATTCTTTTATGAAACTGGCAGTGGTGACAAAGTTCATTTGAATTCCCAGGATATGCAATCATCAAACAGTTTGAAATTCTCTTTTCAGACCCAGTTTTCCATACTGATAGAACTTCTATGTAAAGATAATTCATGATTTGTTGTTGTTGCTGTTGTTCAATGTTTCATGGAATACTGTCCACCATCCTTCCCCTCCTCCCATTACCATTTTCTCTACCATCTTCTTAGCTAAGGCAAGACGGATGAGACTCCCTGTGAATCCCATCAGCACTTGCTTTTTAATCAGCAGTACAGATTGCTGTTGACTTAAATGAAGCATATTTCCCACCCAGGGGCTGAGCACATTGCCTTCAAGTAGATCACATTTAAAAATAGCCCTAGGAAAAGATCTTAGATCATATAAGGCTTGAGAAAGAAAAAACTCAAACAAACCAGTATCTTTTGAGTGTGAAGATAAATTGCTTTTCCTGTTCATATTTATTAGAGGGACATATTCCCTTTTGCTCCCTTCTAATACTTTACAAGCACTGAATTCACTGTTAGATTCCTGCAACTTTTGAATTTAGCATCTAGAAGATCAGACAAGCTCAGATTTTCTTGTTGATTCTTTACACTAGATATTTTTTAAATTTCCAAGTTTCAGACACAGAATTCTGTAGCAGGTGACATAAAGACTTACTTTTTTCTCCCTGTTTTAAATGCATTTTACAAGGAAGTAAAACCTCTAGGCTTGGTATTCCTCAGTTAATAAACCCCTGTGCAGTACTTGAAATGTCAACTTTCAATAACAAATGGAAGAATTAAAATCCCTGGTTCTTCACTAGGAAATACAATGGCTGGAAGGTGCCTAGTTCCTTGAGATACATCTGAATCACACACCCTTTTTTAGGGCTTGCAGTGAATAATTTACAGAAAGTTATTATGTAGTATTTCCCATATATTGTGTTGGCAACCTAGAAGTCTGACTTGGAATGTGAATGGTTAGGCCTCAAAGTGCCCAGGTGATCCTTCTCCTTAAAGTGAAGCTCTTTGGTCTGTCTCAATCCCCATCCGAAGGAGTCTATCTCTCTACAGTGATTAAAATTTCTGTTCCTTTGCTCAGAAGGACTTGAATTCCAGGTCACCACAATGGAGCAGTGTGCTGTCAAGTAGTCAGGTAAAATAGTTGGTGAAGAGTTCTCTGGACCAAGGAAATAGTAAAAAATATGGGAAAAGTTTGTGTTGTGAAGCTGAAGCAGAGGTCCAGTTTCACTCCCTGCACCAGGTGAGGTGCATGTCAGGTTGCTTCACTACCATCATTCACTGTGACTTTCTTTCCAACTTATTTCAATTTGGTTGTGTGAGACATCCCTAGAAAGCTGTATTTCTTGGTGGTGTGGTTTGAATTCCAGAAAGCACCTGTATGAGCAAACACATGATCTGGATATTTCAATTTGACTCATACATAAAACAGTTTTTTATAAATACTTGTAAACAGAATTACAAACTAATGTGTAATGTATAATGTCAGAATGGGATGAGCCATCCACTGCTTCCCTAGCTCCACCAGTGCAGAGCCCTGTGCAGTGGGCTTGTTTGTGTTGAAAGGATTATTAACTAGTATCCTGCAGAATAGTCTTTTCATTACCTGAAGTTAAATAACATGTGGGATTGTTCCAAATATGTAAGTCATTTTATATCGTTAATATTTAAATTGTAGGCTTTTCACAATGCCTTCCAGAAATGTAAATTGAAATATTCCAAATAGGAAAAAAAGTCTGTGCTAAAAAAGGGCTTCAAAATGATACCTACTAAAAATCTTTTTATTGTGACAACATCTGCTAGAAAAAGAATAATCAGCAGCTTTGGATAAAAAAAGATCTATTGCACTTCAATTTAAAACTGTTTAATTCCTTTAAATGAGTTCCATATAACTCCAGGGAAAATGAATCTTATTTAAAAGATTAACATATAGTAATTAATCATTGTGTCAAGGCCTTAAATACACCAATGGGCATTATTGTCCCTGCCAAGCATCCCTGGGTGTCTCCCACCTTGCCCAGGGTCCGGGACCCCATGTCAGCCCCTCTGAGCTGCCAGCCTGTGTTTGTTTCGGCTGGGATAGAGCTAGTTTTCCTTCTTAGTAGCTAAAATAGTGCTGTGTTTTGGATTCAGTATGGGATTTTGTATGAGAAGAGTGTTGTTAATACACATGCTTTTAGCTGCTGCTAAGAAATTAAGGATTTTTCAGCTTCCTGTGTTCTGATAGTGTGCAGGTGCACAAGAAGCTGGGAGTGAGCACAGCCAACGCAATGAACCCAAATTGACCAATGGAATATTCCATATCATATAACGTTGTGCACAGTATATAGATGAGGGTTGGCTGGGAATCCCTCTCTTGCTTCCAAGATTGTAGTTTCGGGACCTTCTCTTTGGGATTGCTGGCCAGGAATAGGCTGGGCGTTGATTGGTGGGTGGTGAGAAATCGCATTGAGCATTACTTGTTTGTATAGCCTATTATTACTATTATTACTATTAGTTATTTTTATTGTATTTTATTACAATTAATAAATTGGTTTTATCTCAACCTAAGCATTTCCTTACCTTTACCCTTCTAATTCTCTTCCCTACCCTCCATACAGGGAAGGGTGAGCAAGCAGCTGCCTGGTGTTTGGCTATTGGCCCCTGGGAGCCCCCACTGCCCCCAGCCACAAGGAGCTTGTGGCCCATGAAGCTCCCTGCCACATGCCGAGTGTCCAGGGAAAAAAGGGATTTACTTACTTTCTCAGGCCAGAGAACCCTACACAAATTGTGTTACCTGACTAGTGACATCACACTGCTCCATTGTGATGACCTTGGATTTCAGGTCCTTCTGAGCAAAGCACCAGGACTTTTAACTATTGTAGAGAGATGGACTCCTTCAGAGGGATAATGAGACAGATTCCAAGACTAGGCTAGATTTTCTAACATCACCAATAAATCCAAGGGTCTATGGAATCTTAGGTAGATTTCTATATTTCACTGCTTCACCTTTAGCATGGGAACTGTAATGCTTCAACAGATCATAGAGGTATTGCAAGGACTGTGCTTCTTATCCATTTGAGTACTACTGACTGAAAGGAAGAATACATTTCAAAACCAAAAAACAATAAAAGACCCCATTTAAATGCTGACAGTCCACTGCCTTTTCTTGTAGCTTCCCAGGAAGAAAGGAACAAACCTGAGGTAGTTACAGATATATCGTTGACTGAATTTGTCCTGACTTCAAAAATTGTTGACAATAATAATTAATAATAATAATAATTAATCATTAATAATTAACCTTATAATTTCTATTATTTTATCACCTTATGTAACACTCGTACATGCTGTGTAATTACTGTACTTCAAAATATATTGTGAACCCAAAGGTGTTCAGAATAAACCCAAACCTGCCTATTAGAAACCAATCCTCTAGCCTCTACAGCTCTTTCAGACACTTAATTTGTTTAAGAAGTCATGCCATTTTTATAATGTACTTCCTGACTCCCATAAACTTAGATGGAGGCTTTCTATAGCACTGTCACCCTCTTCAGATCAGAGGAGAAGGTCAGCACCATCAGGGTGCTGTGAGGGCTGGCTGCTCCTCCCGGTAAGCTGGGAGGGAGCCCAGAGATATCATATGTCTGGCAGGAGCTCTGACCTCAGCAAGAAGGAGCTGGGATGCTCAGCTGCATGTCAGGGTCCGTTCAAGCCTGGAGAGAGTGACCAGGGCCAGGCAAAGCCCAATGATCGCCCAGCCAGTCCGCAGTGCTGGCACCGCTCCGAGGCCAAGCCAGAAAGCCCAGGCAGTGGGTCTGGATCAGAGTCAGCATTGAGGAGCTACGACAAGCCCCTCCATGGCCGTGGGCTTGGCTGGCCCCACACCTTCACCTTCCAGCTATGCCCCTGGGAGGGAAATGCACTCAGGGCCCTGGCAAAGTCTGGAGTAAAAAGAGGCTGCAAGTTTTAAGTGAAAACTTTCATTATAAGCAGCCAAAATGAGCTGAAGCATATTTAGAAAGAAATTTGTTAAGGTAGGCTGTGCTACAGGCTTTTTGTTGATCCTCTCACAGTCTCTAAATGCAGGTCATTAATTTACACCCTGAAACGTGACTTTTTACCACAATCATTACTGGGAGTATAGAAAGCGTTGAACACTCAGTAAAGCTAATGATATAATGATATAACTGTGTTAGTTGGCATGACCGTGAGGAAGAAAGTACAAGTATTTTTAAACTGGCTAGGCTAATGTCTTCTGTGATAATGGTAAAGCATCACTTTTTTCTAACACTAACAAGGAGCTTTTATTTTTTATCCCTAAAACCTCTTCACCTTGCCATAATATATGTCAGTTTAGTGATATCCTAGCTATTAATTACCTTCCAGCTATGAATTTAAGGGAATAGTGAATATGCATTTACAAGATCTACAAAGTTGAAGACAGGGTTATTTTTCTGTATGTTGGATTTCTTGAATCAACAAAAAGTGATACAATAGCTCCCAGACTTGACTAGGCCAGTGGTTTATTTAATGCAGTATCTTGTTCACATCTGCACAGAACTCAAACTACAACATCTTTCTGAATTCTAAATCTATGCATCATAGTGTTCTGCAAATGCACTTTATGCAGCATAAATAGCCCAAAGTGATCTCAACGACTTGAAAAATCTTGCCCATACTATGGTCTTTACTAGCTCTGACTATTTACTGGAACAGTTTCCAACTGCAATCATAATGGAAGAGGCTGAAAAACACTTCAGAGTTTTACTACTCTTTTCACCTGTATCTTTGTGCTAAGGTTTGGAACATGCTTTGATCCAGCCCTAAGCCTACAGCTCACATTAGCTAGGTCAAAGGTTTTATAAGGCCTTCTGACTTGACCTTACAAAACACTCTCCAGAAGCAGATCAAGAGTTCTCTGTAATGAAGGCAGAAATGAATCGTCATCCCAAGAAAATGGCCAGAGTCAGGCCCATAGCATTAGGAGAGGAATGAGGAGGTAGAGCCAGTTTTCTGCTGGGCTGAAGGGAATGTATGGCCTGAACTCCACAGGTTTGTATTTCAGGTGAAGAACCTTGGTTCAGTGGATATGAAGTTGGAAGTAAATCTTTCATCATTTAGCCTGCATGGAGGTAGGAAATGGGAACGAAATCAAGCTGCAAGCTCCAAAACTAGCAGAGAAATTTCAAAGATTAAGTTTAAAAACAACTAAAAGTGGTTCTGGGAGAAAGGCTCCATGAGAGGCACTGGTTAAGACCTGTCAAAGAGAGAGAAGAACAAGTTTGAGCTGGCAGTCCAAAGACAGCTTCCCAGAAACATGTAAGGAAAGGATCAGGTAGAACAATTGATATCTTGTCCCACAGCTTTCTTACAGACAAATTGTGGCTTTGAAGATTTAATGCATTCAGTATAATAGAATATTCCTTGGTTCCTTGACTTTTGATCTCCTTTTTTCTTTTAGTGAAGAAGAATTGCGGATACTGAGCCCATGGTGTCTTGGCTAGTATAACGTCTCTTTAGGCTCATGCTCACTGCTGCTGTCAAGTTTATCTCCAGATCTGTGGCAGTATGGAGACTGAGATGAATTAGATCTTCCATCATAGCCTGCTCCCCTTCAAAGTAAGTTGCATCAAACTCTGCAAAAGCCACAATTACTTATTTTGCTCAGGGAAATTTGTACAAAAATCTGTCAACTAAATACACCTTACCTCAATAAATTCACAGTATATGGAACTGGTAGTATAGCTATGCCTTTTTTAATGTAGGAATGATCTCAAACAAGACTGTTCTATAGAAGATACTCTTTTGATGCATAACCCTTGCTGATGTTCTACAAAAAAAAAAAAAAAAAAAAAAAAAAGGAGAAAAAGAAGCAATAACATCAAGTCTTTTGAACAGATTTCTGTGGTAATACAAGACCACACAGAGGTTACAAAATCTGCAGTCATGACAGTGACTGTTACCTTTCTCATTGCTGACAGTGGCTTTGAATTCTAGGTTTATGGTTGATGATGACAGATCCAAGATATTAACAACTTTATTGGTATTTTACAGACCTAATTATGGTAAGGGCAAAACTGACAATGTTCCCATCACCTTCTCATGTCACTTACGATACGTCATGAAAGCACGAAAAATGCAGGATCTTGCTTTTCATGTAGTGAACTGGTAGATGGCAATCGTAGCTTTGGAGCCCTTTTTCAGAAATGTAGTGTAACCGGTATGTTAAATACATGACTAAACATTTAATGAAGACTTTTTCTCATGCTTACAGAGGACACATATTCCTGATCAGTCATTGCTGTGATCTGAGCATTATACAGCCAAATATAAACAGACAAAATAGTGACATTAGAGAAATAATGTCAGCATAACCAACTGTTTGTTTGTTTGTACTTCCACCAGTCTGCCAGATACACTTGATCCAATGAATTGTACCAGACTCTCCATGCTTACTATAATTCCTTTATTCCACACAGCCTTGTTTCGTAAAATGTTCTTTTAATTTGGAGGTGGGAGAATCCCTTTCTCTTTCTCATCCATGCAGCAAGTTATATATATTTATATACATATTATACACACACACACAGAGATATATAAACACAACATGTGATGAACTGACTGCAAACCGCATTCTCCATCCACCTGCACCACTGGAGGGGAGGAGGTAGAGAAATCCGGAGTGAAGTTGAGCCCAGGAAGAAGGGAGGGGTGAGAGAAAGATGTTTTTTAAGATTTGTTTTCAATTCTCATTATCCTACTCTTATTTGATTGTTAATAAATTAAACTGATTTCCCCAAGTTGTTTGTTTTGATCACAATGTTAATTGGTGAGTGATCTCTCCCTGTCCTTGTCTCCACCCATGAGTCTTTTGTTATATTTTCTCTCCCCTGTCCAGCTGAGCAGGGGAGTGATAGAGCATCTTGGTGGGCACCTAATGTCAAGCCAGGATCAATCCACCACGCTTAGCAAATTCTACTAAGGTAACTACACTGATAGAAATATTATTTATGTGCCAGCAGGTTTTATCAATTTTGTATTTGAATTTACACACATGGCAACCTCCTTACAGTCGTGCAAACATGCATACACTCAGTAGTGCAGAAACCCTTAATTACTTTTCAGGTCAGATGAGCCTGTCTTTAAGACTGGAGATGAAATGTTGATGAAATACACAAGTCTGTCACTCATCATTGCTATCCACCATTATCATCACCTCCACGGCTAGATAAATACCTTCTGAAAGCTGTTTATTTTCAAGGATATACATAATTGCAATGGCCAGGGGTTTACAACATTCTTTATCTCTCTTGGAAGTATTTATCTATCTCCTAGCACTGTAAGCATATGATCTCCCTTCTGTCTATTTTTGTCTTCTGGCTATGCAGTGCAGTATGTGTTTCCTGATCTTTCTTTTAGATTTCTGATATCTTAATTTACTGTCATGTCCATTAGATTTGGTTTTCTACTTAATTCCCTCTCCCTGCTGTAGTTGGTGAGAACTGAGTGTTTCATTTAACTTTTGACAGACCACCTCTCCAGTGACAGAATATCAATGCTGGAGAAATTGTTAGGTTTAGACTTTCAAATCTGTGCTAAAGAGACTGATGTGCAGAACATCTGTGAATGCACTCTAAATAGATCCTATTTCTACCTTTTTGAGGTAAAAATAACATCATCTTTGTTACTGTGTAGAAGTTCAACATCAGTGACAGTTTTACAAGACTATGTTTTCTTTGCTTGCATTTTCTCACATCTTTTCTTATTTCTAGGCTGTATTTTCTGCCCCAGACTCTGGGTTCTATCATGTATATGATCTTTTAACTTCTTCAGGACCTTATTTTGACAGCCTTACTTAAAATGAGCAGTCATTTACTCCATTATTACTCATTTTCATTGAAGTAAATTGATATCTTATAGGCTATCTTTAATGCAAAGATAGTAAAAATTGTTTTTCACATATCTGCAGAAAAGTAATAATCTCTATGGCTTTTTATATGATGCATTTCAGGTTACTTATTTACCTAAATATCCATTATTGTACCCATTGAATAGCTTTCCATTCCCAGGTCCACTGATTTTCAAAAACAATCTCCAGTACCATTTTCCCTCAGGCAAGTTTTTTGATGAGATGGTGGTGTCCATTTTTTTAAAAAAGTATTTCTTCCCTCTTTCTGTCTGATTTCTCTTCATACCCATTTTCTTCCCGATTTCCCCCTTGTTCTCATTTAATTTCTTCTTTATTGTATTCAGTTAGTTGTGCAAGTTAACTTGGGAGAGTGAAACCCTGATTAATCTCACTGAATTTTAAGCATCTAGGATTCTCATTTTAGGAATTTATGATAAAGCAAGAAAAACCTTCAGTGATTCTGGCTTTCCAACTTTTCAGTAATCCCTTGAAGATGATTATTCCTCTGTACTTACTATAAAATTCCTAAATTAGGTACTTCAGTTATTGAGATAGAAGGTGGGATGAATCTAGATGCTATTTCAACATTTCTTATGTCAGATGAATGATCATGTTGCTGGAGAAGTTATGCCAATTGATAATCACTTCTGTTTCTAAACTAGATTTGTTTGACTTTAACTTCTAGCAACTGTATGTTGTTGCTCCTTTTCATATAGGTAAAGGGGAATGGAATTGGTAAGCAAATTATCCAGTCTTCAAAAAATCCTCCTATCTGTCTTGAAAACCTCTTTTACTTTTCTTATATCCTTACTGCCGTGCTGACAGCTTAACGGAAAACAGTCTTCTAGCAATGGCTTCAACAGTGGCATATGCTGCAGAAATGCAGGGTGTGTACCCTTAGCTTCTCGACTGTTTTGTCTTCATGTGTCCACCAGTTACATTAGATTTCTCAGAACTCCTAAATCCTTTGCTTTTTCTCTCACATGCTTCATCTGCTCATGCAAGGGTATGTCCAGTCTTTGCTTGTGGATGTTTGATTTTGTGTTTGGCTATTCTAACGTACGTACTGTTAGCATAGGTCCCTTAGCACAATAGGACCATAGAACTCTGCAGACCTATGCCCCTTCTGTAGATGTTTGTCAAGTTATGGCAGTTTACCATTTCTGTTGGTAGTGTATGTCCATTTTAAGAAGATGAAATATTTGAATCCCAAACTATACCTTGATTCTGCTTGGGCACATTATGTCTGTAGAAGTGAGCCCTCAGAAACAAGCCCCTCAATGGCAGTCAGTGCCTCACCTTCAGAAAGCCATTCTCTTGGAGCTCTAGTTGAGTTTACTAGCAATGGAAAAACTGACACAAAGTACCATGTACATAATGTCAAACAAATATTCTGTAATTATAGTAATCCTCATTTCAGAATTTCTTCCGATCCACAGTATAATATTCTAGGGAAAATTAATACACATATATTTCAGTATTGCTCTATATCCTTGTTTATAGCACCAGAAAGTCCATCAAATGTTCATGTCTTTTTTTGATTTCTAAATTACGTCAATCCAAATGTACCTTTCTAGCTACAGGGCTCTGATGTAGCTGGTGCTGTCTCACTTCTACCATTAAGTCTTTTTCCTGGACATTTTTGTCAGCTGAAAACCATATGTACTTTTTAAAGAATATATTTTTGTCCCTGAAGTAATTTCATCAAACCAGCATACATTCCTGTCTTCCTGGTAACTACAAGTTAACTTTTGCTGCAGTGCAGGAATGAAAAACAAGTTCATCATGTAACCCATTGTTTATACATTAAATCAATACATCTAATACAGATGTAAGCCTTGTACTACATGTTAATCTTCTATCTACCCTGTTCACTATTACAGTAGATTAGAGTTTTAGATACCTGCTTCTAACAAGCTAACCATTTTCACAGGAGTCATATCATATTTTCATTTCTGCAGATAGACATTGATCATATTATAGTTTATCACAGTTAGTAGTTTTATAGTCTTCTCTACAGCCGAAGCATGGTAGATAAACAAAAGTACACACCCAATATCCTCTAAAAATCTTATCTCTATAAAAAATCTCTATTAACACAAAACTATGCAGTATTTGTGTTAATAATTTTCATATACATGAATTCTTTGAAGCTGTTATCTAACATCAGCAGCAGAACAAACATGGATACTAACCAAAGCCTGGCTTCTCCCTTTTGCAGCTGCCAACCCAGGGTTTCAGTTACCCATGAGCAAGGCTCAGATTGGTGAAGTCCACCTAGGTGATTTTCACTCAGCATTGCCAAAGAAGAAAATGTTGTTGAACTGCAAGTGAATTCATAATCTAAAGCCATGTTAGAGAAGGAAGCAAAAAATAAAGAGACAGAAATTATTGTTGAGGTATTGGTAAGCCAGAAATGCAGGAATAAACAGAGTGAGGAAAAAACATAAAATCATGAGGAAAAAAAGAGCAGAGTTGGAGGAGTAGCTCAGGTTTTGAAGATCAGACCATTACAACGAGTGATGGAGACAACACTTCCCTGATGACTTGTTAGCTATTAGTCACTGGCAAGCATTCTTCTAGTGCCTTTTTCAGGGTGTTGGAGAAATTGATGCTTAACCTTATATTATTTTAGCCTTGCCTTTCTACTGTGTAAATAACTGCTATGTTACTTATAGTGCATGAACTTGCTTTCAGAAACTCTGCATGTAGTAAAAGACACCCAAATAAAATCATTGAAGTATTATGCTTAGGCTTTGGAGGTAGGCAACAACATATGCCTTAGCCCTATCTGTATTTTGTTTCTTAGAAGCATATACAGACACTGGGCTTTACAGGTTGTTTTTGATTAGTAATTCAATTATATGAATTGTTTCACAGTGGTAAAGATGAGGTGATGAAAAGCAGTGATACAGATATAATTTAGATGCATCTATTCCACCAAACTGATTTCCTACCTGTTTTCTCTTGTGCTTTTGAACGGGTTTCAATGCTACCAGACTCTGGGAAAATTTGTAAAAAATTAAAAATGCTCCTGTTAGAGAGGAAAGAATTCTTTGAACACAGCCTTCCCGGCACATCATGGGATACTTTTGTAGCTTAATTGATAAATTCAAAAGTATTGTTATTGTCATCTCTACTGCTAACCAGTGTAGAACCTGTGTGCCTGTGTATGTGTGTACATGTGTGTTCTTGTAAGTGTGTGTGCATGTGTAAATGTACAGGTAGCTGTGATAGAAATCCTTACACTGCTTCAGTCATTTGTTACCCACAGAATATTTTCCTGTGCACACTGAAGCATCTTAAAATTTCCAGTGGGAAAAGGGAGTCTTTCAAATAAATACTAAAAGACAAATTATAGGATTATCACTTGTCCTCTTTTTGTAATTGTAATGTAATCAACATTCTACACTATATTTACATTTCAAAGAAACAAGAAGCCCTATTCAGCAGCTGTGCAATCATTCTCCAATTACTATTCACATTTAGTCTCACATAGATACTCCTGGTGGCCCATGTTTTATATTTCACTTCTGTATTAGAATAAAACAGCTTCATTTAGAGGCCAGTAATTATGCAAGTGAATGGCATTTTTATGGGCAGATTGGAGAAAAAGTGTTTACACTTATTCCTGAAATTATTATACTCAGTTCAGTGCGGACTGTCCTATCAACAAAAGAGTCTAACAATAGAGCTACTGTCATGATTGATTTTGGTTTAGATTTAAGCCACTGCTAATAGTAGTTTAATGTATGCATCTTTCTTAATGTGGTTGTGGTCATCATATCTGTCAAAATAAACTATTAAACGTTATTATTTTTTCAGCCAAAGGAATAGACCAAACTCTTCCACTTTTATTGTGTCTACTTCTCCGAATAACAAGGAGCTTTGCCTCTGGTAATGAATAAATTGATTGTGCACTATCCAGGCAAATTTTCTCCTAAAATTGTGTGTTCTGGAGGGGAAGCAAATGATATCATCATAGTAGTCAGAAATCAAGTTATTGAGTGAGTTATAACTGTAGAAAATTGTCCAGGATTGAGTGAGTGGTGGGATTTTTTTTGTTTTTTAGTTCTATATTTAGAAAGAATATGATTTGAAGAGGGTGATTTTCATTGTGTATTGATTTGGAGAACAAATAATACAGTCTTGATGATTTACAGAGCTTAACAGAAATGATGATCCCTGCAGGCTGCAAGAGACTGTGAGAACTCCCCAGCCAGTGTATGCAATCCAGCTCACAGGCAATCACATTTCCATTAATAGGGCAGAGACTTTGTGGTCTAGAAGAATAAAGACCAATGAAGAATAGTACATATAGAATTACTGAGAGGCAGAAGTTAGACTAAGAGGTTATGATATACTTAATAAAAGCCACTGTATACCTGATTTTTTTCTAAAGAGATCCAAAATATTTATTACTACCTCAGGGTTCAGACACTGGGGGCAAAAAAAATCCCTTCTTTAACCCTGTGACTGAAGAAGAAAACAGTTTGTTCATGACCCACTCATGTTTTAATTCAAGAAGTATTCTAGAAACCTTCTAACAAAAAGCTGATTCTCTATGTCCTTTAAGTTGTACTCTTGCAATGGAATTTCTCTATGCAGTCTTCTATGTAATATAACAGTGAATTTATTTATTGTTTTTTACAGGATGGATTTAATGTTTACTTATTTATTGGTGCAATGAGATTTATTTTGTCTCCTTCATTTATGAAGATACATTAATAGAGGTACCACATTTTCATTTATCCTGGGTTTCTGACAGAAAACCCTCTCTGGGAATTGCTAGGTAATCTAATGCATTTTCAAAGCCCTGCATAACTGAAGGTGAAAATATGTGGATCAGAAAGACAAAGCAAATACTGCTTAAAATTAAATATGTCAGTAGCATACAGGCAAGGTTTTAGAGTTTCTGAGAAGTATTAGCATTCCAGGTGGCATATAAATTGTATATTTCATGTACAATTTAAGGAGTATAGGGATTTCCCAGAGAAATATCATGTCTAGGTATCAGCATTTTGCTGCTTTTAGATTTATTTTGCTTGGACAATGAATAAGTGCCTATCCATCTATTTTGAAGCTCAAATCTTAGTTTTGAACCTCTGTACAAGTAGTCTGTGATTTAGACCTATTTCCTATTATGTTCACTGGTTGTACTCTCAATAGAGCTGCCTTTCTGGAAGATCACAGATTTAATTTCCAAAGCTTGCTGTCACATGGACTGCACTCTGGAGCTCATGAAATAAGCCTTATGAGATGGGAAACTTGCTTTAGGTTCTTATTTGTGTCTTAAACCCACCAATAAAATAATGCACTTCTCTGTTCACCAGACATTTTCCTTTATAGGCCCAGGATTCTAAAATGTATGTAATTACCTTTTTTTTTTTTTTACTTCCAAGTGAAGAAGTCATCTTTTTTTTTTTTTTTTTTTTTTTTTAGCTTGAAATATCTGATAAATTTTAATTAAAATTTTTATTTTCATCTCATTCAACTCTGAGTAACAAATTGTTTCAGGGATTAATTTAATGAACATGATCTTGGAAATTTGCCGATGTAATATACTTTTCCTTCTGGTAATCAGTTTTGCATTCTCTGCCTGAAAAGGATCTGCAATGACATGTGGTCTGTAACTCTTTACCCCTGATGATGTCTAAAGCTAAGTTTACAAAACAGTCAGGGACATCTTAGGCTTTTTGGAAAATATCTTCCAGAATCAAAGAATTAATATTACAATGTATCAAGTTAGAATATGATACATCTGAAATAATGAGTATCAAATGTATAAGAGAATGGGGCCAATTTATTAACCTTAAAGTAAAATTACTCTCACCATGTGATTTTTGTAGAGTGAAACATTCAGTCTCTTTTATCACATGTACATACATTGGCTGATATAATAACAGTTCATTCTCACAATATTCTACATCACTAAGCCTGTAGATGTTTTACCTGGTGGTGTTTCTAAGAAGAGCGAACTGTTCACTGAGAAAAGATGTCACTCCTTTTAGTGAGTCATTAGGAATAAAATTGTAATCACCTAGATCCCACCTCTTGCTGCTTCAAAGAATATGTGTATCATTGCAACCAAATAAATTGTATTGTATAATTCAATTAAGTGAAATAGGGACTTTTATTAAGAAATGTAAGAAGCAGATTGAACTATTTTTAGAAAAAAAAAAAAAGAAAGAAGATAATATGAGACACAAGTAAAGTCCCTCTTTTCCTACTGCTTTTTATCCATTTAAATTGTCAGCTGGTTGGGTTGATGGAAGAAACTCTGATATCAGGTAGAATGGGTGAGTGGGTGAGAAATTGGCTTATAATACAATTTGCTTTAGCTTAGATGCAGCAGCAAAAATCTGATTTCACAGTAAATCACTAGAAGACACTCACATTCCCATTAGTCATTGTAGGGGTGGATGATAAACCTTTAAAATTGGAAAGGAGGCATAACCAAAACTTTCAAAGAGCTGTGCTAGCTCCACTGGGAAGCTCTGCCATCTTGTGTCCAATTAGAAGATAAATCTGGCTTCCCTGGAGGATGGAAAGTGTTGGGTTTTGTGAGTTCTTACTTTTTCTCAAATAAGGTAAGTGCAGGAGTAAATTAATTGGCCTGTGACAACAGTGTTTATAGTCAATGCTAAACTCTTAGATCAGGTTTTCTTTACGAGCATGGATAGTACATATATTGTCACACATGAGTTTCTGCAAGTTTATCAAACTCCAGATTGTCTGAACTGTGCAAGATTTAATGTGTTTGTGACATTTAAGATTGCTCGCCATTCGAGATTGTGTTCAGATTTACAGGACTATGTCACCATTTAAAGACTTCACTTCTGTAGATTCCCTCTAGCAAGTCAGGATAAAAAGTGCTTCTTTACTCGGTGAAATGTGGGTCATAAATTGAATCAGATCATCACTGGTCTGTGCTAACAGAATTTAATTGTGTCAGTCATTAGTGGATTAATTGAAAATACCATTAAGGTACAGACAGATATTGTGAGTGACCTCTTCTGGAGCCTCCAGCAAGAAAGCTTTAAAGTCCTGCTTCTAAAGAGTCCCTCTGAACTCCCTCTACAGAGGGAAATTACACCAAAGCACAGGAGATTATGATGCAAAAAGTGAGGGACAATAATCACTTATTAGATATATGAAGCAGAAGTGAAGCTATTAGGGAGACAATGTAAGGGTAATATTTTTTAATGGAGAAAGAACAAACAAAAGCTTTTAACCATACAAGAAGATCTGACATGGACAAAGCAAACATCAAGCTTATTAAAGTTTGAGAATAGTTGCAAATACACTATAAAATTAGAAAAAGGAGAGATGACAGGTTAAGAGAGCCTCTGATCCAAAGATAGGAACAGCATTTCTGGAACAGTACAAGATTAGTCATACAAAGGTTTGGAGAAAACCTGTAGTGGGCTATAGAAGAATATTTTTCACAGTCTAATGAAATTCAGCTGAAAAGACTGTCTTTAGAAGGCAGACTTCTGTATTCTTTGGGTTTCTCCTGAGGATCAGCACTGAGAGACTGGAGGTGGCTTGGTTACTTTTCTGAGGCTGGGGGAGTTTGCTTGCTGTGACTGTATTTATGAGAGATCATTTTGTTGCTTAAGGATTTTTTGATTTTATTTGGAGAGTTTCCATAATGGTATTTGATGCAAGAAGAAAAATTCAATTGTGGGATGCATGTGTAAGATCTATAATGTCAATGATTCTGTGTGGGTTGGTTTTACTGTGGTGTATGAGGAAATGTGTTTTCAAATTACGAGTTTGCTGCTTTGACAGTTTGCTTCCATTTAATTTATTGGTTTCAGGAAATATTATTTGTGTGAAAAGTTTTAGAGTCTGGAAATCTTTCTGAAGACTTGAAGATGACACTGGGACATTGGGTGATGTTCATTTTGAGTATAAATTGTTGGATCATTGTTTTATATATCCCTGTGTTTATTGGTATGTCACAATTTGGGCTGAGAAGGAAGACTTTTTTACTTTTTGAAATTACATAAATTCTGTGTTGAAAGATTAATCTGTTTCCCTGGAAGAATGTACTTGTTTGGGGAATACTCAGCATGTGTAAAACTAAGGAGTATTGTTCTCAAAGCAGATGCATATCTGAGCTAGAAACTTAGATAAACTAACCATGGCTAAATTAAGATTGTCTTTTTAGTGTGTTTGAGATAATTGTTGGGTTTTCGGCAGTACCTCAATGGTTTATACATATCTAGGTTGCAGTTCCTTGTTGAGTGTAGAGTCCAGGAACCAGATGTTGTGCAAGTAAGCACTAGAGAAAAACTTGACAAAAGCTACTTGATCAACCAAGTTTTCAGAGCTTCATCATCTGGTCTGTGTGTTTTAGTTGCACTCTTAGCCAATCAAACTTACTAACTTGAAAATCATTGCTAGTCTGCAATGAATACTGTGTATAGGTACAGATACTCCTCAATTCCTTGCAAGAGAAATTCCGGACATTACACTGATGCAAATGAATCACCTTCTGTAGATATCGATGAGTTACTTCTTATGAAGAGATGACGCCCTTCTCCTCTGCTCATGTGGATGCTTCTGCCCGTGAGACTTTCCATGAAGGGTGGCCTTCACCATGCAGAATCCTGAGCATGGCACTTGTAGGAGCATGGGACGTTGCACCGTGTGCCCAACAGAGTCCTGCCCTCTTTAAACTATAGTCTTGTAACTAGGAACAACAGTGGTTCTAGGTTAATGCTGATCAATAAATAAAATAATTCTGGGGCTGATTTACTTTCAGAAACACATGGTAGCAATGAACACCTCCATCTTCTAAGGCTCTTGACATAGACTACATGACAAAAACAAGCTGGAGAGTTATTCTCTGAGATTATGCACATAATTCTGTTGAACTGTGTTGAATGGAAGCCTGAAACTCAGTCTGTTGTTTAGATTTTAGATTTATTAGATATGCAAACACTATGCAGGGTTTTCTGCTGATGTAAACTAAAGAAAAATGCTACATTAAAATAATAATGAATTGAAAAACATTCAATGCATAAAAATTTAACTGTAATGGAATTTAACTTTGGCAGCAAATGTGAAATTACTTCTGATGCATGAACATCTGTTTATGTCTGCAAGGTGTTAAAAGCAAACCAGCATTTTGCATTTTTTTTACAAACTCATACATTAATTGATACAACATAGCCTTCCAGGGTGTCAAGGCAGAACCACAAATGAGTTCAGCTGTGTATCCGTTTTTGTGCATTTTACTTTTATTCTGGGCTCATTTTGAAGCCTGAGTTGAAGAAGTTTGACTCATCAGCTTAATAAGCAAAAGATGGCTAAATGTGATATTTGTCATATCACTCTTTTATGCATTTTTTCCTGTAGAAACTAGAGTGCTTTAACCTGTCTAGCCCTGTGAGCTCTTTTGATTTAAGATGTAGATTAGATTGTTTGTAGTCTCGAGTATTTCTGCTCTGATTATCTGCTCACACTGCTGCTAACTCACAGGTCTGAACACAGGTATTAGAGTTCACTTTTACATTTAAGTTTTCCTGGATATAATTATTCTCTACCACCCCTGTTACTGTTCTCTTTGAGAGGCTGAGTCTGGATTCACTGGAAATTACTAGTCTTTTGCAGTAGGATATGAACCCCTTTTCTTGATAAATAACATTCTACTTTATGCTTTTGAAATGTTAAATAATTTTGCATCAGTCAACACATTCTCAGTGTTTAAATCCTATCTAGAACATTACACAAAAATCCTGTATTCCAGCTCCAGCAGACTGTCAGTATGAAACTAAACTTTCCTTTCCTTTGATAATATTTCATATCTGGATTACCATCCTACCTGAACTAAGTAATTCAGTTTATTTCCGAAACTGATTTGTGTTCTTATGCCAGGAAGCTGGGTCTAGTCATAGTTTCCAGTTAAATAAAATTAGTAATTATTTCCTGGCACTCATATGCATTCTATACATACATGCAGGTCAATGTTTGTACAAGTGAAACAACAAAATAAAATAGATATAGCAGTGTTATCTTCATAAGGACTGAAAGAGTCTGAAATGTCATTTGTATATCATTGACAGACTGTATATGGAAATAAGGAATAGTCCAATACTGGACCACTGAAATTGGAAAAATGTTACTGGATTATGAATCTGATACTAAAACATTATACCAGTATACAAAGTGCTCTTCGTTTTCTTTACAGTGACTGAAGGCAGCAGCAATATCTACAGACTTTCAAGCAATTGTGAGAACAAATGTACTGCTTTGGAGAAGCACAGAGATGGTATAGGTTATTCATTACAATAAATGTTCAGGGAAATATACAGACATATGATCAGAATTTAAAGGCCAGTTTTCAAATCTGTTTTATGCCAGGAAGCTCCCATTGTGACACTTCTGGTCAGGCTAATTAAACAGCTCAGTAGCCAAGGTGCTAAACTCTTTTGAAAACTTGGTTGCTGTTTTAATTTTTAATGAGAGGTGAGCTTCTGAAAATCTAGACCACATAATGAGATCCTTTAGCTCCTTGAATCTGGGTGTAATCCAAAACCAATAAAAATCACTGAACTCAGTAATCTCTGGGTCAAGAACATTCACTTTTAATTTCCAGCTGGGTAGAAATTATTCTGAAACACAGGACTATGTGAACTTATTAAAAAAAGAAATAAAGATGGAAAAAAAGTTCAGTACCCTGGTCCATAGGAAAGCTTTATTCAGTGATGTGGTTTCCAGAGAAGAACAACAGTATGGAAGGCCAAGATTTAGGGTTTTGTTGGAAAGAAGCTTTTTTGTTCTAACAGCATGGGCTCAGCAACAGCTGCATTTCATGGAAACATGTAGGACAATAAATGTATGAGTTATGGGAAACATGCTCTACTTATGCCCTTGTGATTATTTCTTCTATTGTGTACCATTCACTATATACAGATTTAATGCAAAGCCAGTGACAAGCAGCCACTTGTTTTTCTTTAATATTAATTCCATAATGATGCAGAGAAGGAGTTACTGGTAGTGAATACATTTTAATGACATCACAAGTTGAGCTCACCTAGTGTGATCAAACATACAGTATCATGCTCCAAGAAACAAAGCAGAGTAACTCCAGCCACAGATATCTTCCCAAGCATCCGTTACCTGGCACTCTGAGGTATTTCGTGGTGTTTATATATTTTCAAGGATGCAAGAGAGGCCTTCAGTCTGACATTCTTCACAGACTCTAAATTAATTACTGTAGCAAAGGAAATTGTTTCTACATAAATTACCTTAAAGAAATGTGGTTGGAATGATGAAGTTTCTTAGACCTTTTATGAGGTCTTAGATTTGGTATTATATGGCACTAGTAATTACAGACTTGACTACTAATGTACATATGCATTGTTACTATCATAACATGTAACTCATTAGCCTTTTAAGGGAAATCTCTATGACTTCTCTCAAATTTATTCAGCTTAACAACATTCATTGGAAGGTTGGCTCTGTTACTCCCTTTTGAAAGATAAATATGTGCAGTAGTAGGACTGCAGTGGTAGTAACCTGATTCTTAAAAAACTTAACACAATGTTTTGTGATTATATGTTTGTTGGATTGTGGTAGGTCACTGTAATTTTTGGAAATGTTATCTGTGTGATTTAGAGGAAGGATAAAGCAGGTAACTTTGTCGTTTAAAAACAAAATTATTGTCACTGGAGAAAAGGAGAAAAGTTTCTTGGAGGCTTGCATGGCTGCATCATATGAGAATCTATGTTTTGCAAATACTGTGTTTTGATAAGCCTGCTTTCCAAAGCTGAGATGAAGTATTTATACACATGAGAAAAACAAGTTCTTGGCATTAAGCATCAATTACTAGCTGTTTTAAAATAATAATTTTTCAACTTTATTTTTTTTTCCTGCCTAGTCTTCTTCGAGAAGTTAAAATTTAGACTCTTTGGCTGATATTTTTTTTCCAGAACCGTGCCAAAGTTCTACTGATATCACACAAATACCTATTTATATGACTTGCAAAATTGCCTGAAGTGCTCGGTAATTTTTCTATTATAGATAAATCCTCTTCATTTTAGAACAAGATAAAGCAGTTTCCAGCTAATTATTTTTTTTGGTACATGAACAAGAATGTGAGCTTCCTGCTTCCAAGATCAAAAGCTTCTCAGTCCCTGTGAATACTTACCACTACAGGGACCTTTGTTGGCAGAAATGGAGGACACCCCTGTATAAAGCAAGGAGTCATGGTCCAAGAAATACCACGTTCTAGTGCCTGCTCTGAATCTAGCAAAGAGGAATTTGAAACATACTTTCCATATCACAGCTGAAAGGGGTGACATAAAGGGGAGTAGGTGGAAATGTAAGTCTTGATTTACACCTTTCTTCTGTTTTTATATAAACTTCCATTAATAAATTATTTGAGTTTTCCCAGGAGGAAAAGAAAGGTTATCCTCAGTTGAAACAACTCTTGTCTATAATTCAAATATGTAAACATTTCTTTATAATGCATTTTTCAACTGCAGTCAAAGAAAAATCCCCAGCCTATTTATGTATCTCAGCTCAAGATACACTTCAGATTTAAGTGATTATATTTTTGGCTACTTCCGATAGAAGTAACCAAATTTACCTAATTTTCAAATGTAAATGTATTTTGGAGAACTTTTATTCTTATAATCTGTTAAAACTAAACTAAATTATATAAAACACGCAGCTGACTTCAGTGTAATGTTGACTGTAATAGATGAGACATGCTACACAGAAGAAATTTAATCAGAAGTGTGTTACCAATCTACTCCTGTATCTATTACTCTAAGTGTTTCTAGAGGAGGGAATGTGATTTCTCACAGACACTGGAGACTGCTGCTTAATTATTCATCCTGAAATTTAATTTCAAAGCTTGTAATCATTTAACTGTTTAAAATGGAATTTGTCACTGAAACAAGCCAAGAGGAACTAGAGCATTATTTAACACACACTCATTTTAGTTTCAGCATAGCTTGATAACGGGCTCATTTCATGCACAGTTCCAGCAGGCCCCTGGAACAAGGCACCTATGATAGTGATTATTTTGGTTTACCTACAGTAGGGAAATTTCCATTTATGTATGGAAAAGTTTTTTCCTGAGATATGCCATCTCTATTTTGCTTATTTTATTTTTTTATTTATCAAGATGACTCTTGTAAGTGAAAATAAGATACATCTTGCTTCTCTGCCACTAGCTCCAGCTTACCAAGGTGGCTGAAATACATGCTTTGCAATATCCCTGGTTTGCATGGTCCTACTAACACAAAACAAAAGGTCTGTGATTTGAAACACATGTGCATGGTAAATGAAGAAACCCCCTTTTTATGATGTCAGATACACTTCGGGAATTAGTACTTAGCATGTTACAGCAAGTGGTTTCCCTATGTCCAATATTACTGCTTCAGCATAGTCAGAGAAGTAGGAGCTAAAGCAGTATGCTTTGTCCCTGCACATCAAATATGCCACTACTTGGTGTCAGCATAAAACAGTGGCAAGTAGCTGTCCTTTGAAGCATCTGTATTGTCTTCTCAGATGGCTTACCGTAGACCATAGCTCTTTGATGTAATCTACTTTCCTTTTTTACAGAGATCTGTCAGGAAGCATGAGAGGACATGATCGGACAAGTATTGTGATTCTGCTAGAGAAGAGCATTTGAACTTTGCTTGCACTAAGACTTGCGTTAGCTGATCTTTTCTCCCTCCTCCATCTGAGACTGAGTGCAGCAAAAGTGAAGGCCTACATCACCACAGCTGCTTTGGTCATTGTCATTACTGTTGCTGTTGGTTGGGTTGGTGCAGTGCATCCCATGGTAAGGCAGAGCGAGCCCAAAGCAGGCATTACTTTCTTCATGGTGGATGAAGCTTTAGTCCTTCAGGGAGGATTGGCCCACTGGGAGCAACCCAGGCTGGGGCTTTCCACCCACGCCCACTGTGTGAGCAGCCAAGGAAGCTGAACTGCCTTGGTGCCATGTGCACCCTCAGATATCCTACCCGTCTTTGCAACTCCCCAGCAAGTACTTGTAAGGCAGCCATTCCCCCACACGCCTGTCCTGTTCACATGCCTGCATGGCCCTGCAAGACCCCAGAGCTTTGGTACCAGAGAGTCTTTTTCTCCCAGGGGTTGTACGAGCTAAATCTGGGAACCAGGGATCTCCCAAAAGATAAGAATCAAAGACATGATTTGTGTGTTCTTCCTCTGGCTTTGCTTCAGTGCCCTTCTTTCAGACTTTCTTACACATATACCTGCAAGAACACAAGGAATAATCACCGGTTGTTCACAGACCCCTTCTCAGAGTATCTGAGAATTTCCCAGGATGCTGGAGCAGCACAACATAGGTGCAGCCTCTGTATCCACCATAATTAAGTCATTTTATCATATTAAAGCTAACCCAACCTTATTTGAAACTTTGTTCAAAATTATCACCATAGAAAGCAGGAAATACACCATAAATTATCCTCATTAAAGAAGTCTATGTGAAGTACTCCTCCAAAATGAAAATATTAAGAAATTTAAATATGTCTTGACTTGAATAATCACATTTCTTTTAAATTTACGCTGATCTTAAACAAGAGGAAATTGATTAAAAGTTAAGATTCAGATCTTAACTCCTACTTTTTTCTAGTTCCTGGCATGAATACAAAAGCAAGTCTTGGTGATATGTTAAGATCCCTTTTGTGAACTCACCAGTGATATGTAAAAACATTCTATAATGACTAAAACAGACCCTGACCTTCTGTTTTTTTTGCTCTTATGGCTAATTCCTTCTCTTCCTTTTCTAAATAAAAATTGCAATACGATGACTTCAATTAAATGTTTAAAGAACACCTGCCAGACCTCTAAATCAGAGTGGTAAATATACTCTTTAATGTAGATATCCTGACAAAAGAATTGAACTCTTCAATGTTTCTGAGTGTGGAAAGTACAACAAAAAAAGTGTAAAATACAAAATCTTTTTTAGGCCAATTGCTGTGCATCTGTTTTCTGAAAAAAGGGATAAATCTGACAATTTAGATAAAACAAATCTTTTGAGAACAAATTTGTTGAAGTAGTCATATCCTGTAACATAAATACTTCTTCAGTTTTAGGAAAAGTAAACAGGAATAATTATTTTCATACTATATGCTGAAGCTAATGATTGTATAGACGTAAGTCATTTTGCTTTGACACAAATATTTAAGAAAAAAATGAAATATAACTGAAACTTCTTGCTCACCTTATTTTAGTAGTTGTTATTTATTACTTTACGTTGAAGTTTCCTTAATAAGCCATTGAAGTTCAACATGAAAAACAGCAGCAATAAATAGTAAGAAAAGAAAACCAACATTACATTATTACTTGTGCAATTTAGTTATGAACAGATTTCTGTATCCTTTATTGCTATTCATATACACTGTCATGAATTTTCTGTATTTCCCATGTCAATGTAAAGTTCACTGACTCATAGATCAATTAGACCAAATGAATTCCTGCTGCGAAAAAACAGTGTATCGCAATTTAGAAACTTATTTGAGAGAATTTTAGGATAACAACCTACCATCTTTTATTTTAAAATACAATAGTAGAGACAGAAAAACAAAGTAAAGGTAAGTTACTAAATTCTGACTGCACTTTGGTTTAGGAGATTGTCCAATTGCATTTGTGCAATTACTTCCCTCTGGACATACACACACATACACTTGTTACAGAATTACTATTTTTGATTCAGTCACATTTTATATTACACAGATTCATCTATTATTTTCAGACTTATTTCATGCTAGGAACAGACAGTTTTTAATGGAGACACAAGTTTTTGCACTGTTTTGGAAACAGTCTATTTTTATCTTTTTGGTGGTATCCATATCCATAATAGCTGAAAGAATATCAGAGATAGTTTAGTAAATAAAATAACATGCAAATCTATAGTTTGGTCAAAGATCTTCCTATGAGTACTTAAGTATTATGGAATTATTTTTGGCTTTAACTTAAGTGTTTGGACAGAAATAAGCATAAACTTACTGTCTGCTTAAACAGAGTAGCTTTCACACAAAATATTTTTATGGCATTTCATCGCACATAGCTCATGATCATTTGTTCTCCTGGATCCCAGGTAATAGTTTCTCATTTCTATATTCCAAACTGAAACAGGAGGAACACCACTGAAATTAATACACTGTCACCTCTGCAAAACTATTAGGAAAATTAGAATCTGAGATACAAATTTTAATTGTCACCTGGGGAGGTGATTAATTTTGTGTCTTTTGTATCCATGGAGTGAAGATGGATTGTTTCTGAAAAGGAAATAGATGTCAGTAGTATTTCCACTATGAAAATCCAAGACAGACATATAACGCAGTGCTATGTCACAATTGCTAATTTATTTTATAGAATTAGTAAGCTATAGTCTCTCTATGGTTACAGGTCTACTGAAAGAGCGGCACCATAATGGATGAGACAGTTCCACCAGTTGTGTTAGCTGGACAGGTTAGCTCTTCCAGTGCTGTAAACCACCAGCAAAGTGGAGAAATAAAACTTTACACCCACCAACCTTTCTTCTACAAGCATTTTAGCTACACATTGGCTCAGGACCTGGGGGGAAGTTGGCTGAATTCTTAGGTTTATGTGTGAGACTACCAAAATAACACTGCTTTTGAGAAACCTCATCTCTCTAAGGCCACAAATGATTACAGATTTTCTCTGCATCCGTGGTTACATATAGAAGAACATGTAAGATCAGAGACCTATGCTCAAAGAAAAACTTCTCTTCTTTTGGCTTATCAAGTGAACAACTTGATTCTTTCTAATTTTTGCATGAAAAGTCTGCTAAGACATTTGCAGTTCTCATTTTTAGGTAAATTCTCTCCATTTGATCAGTGTACCTAGACAATGCAAAAAGGGTGGTTTTGAATTGGATCAGTAAATTCTGCAAAGTGGAAGTAGCAATAATTGGTGATTAAGATATTGCAAAATTTTCACCCAAAAATGGTAGTTAGGAAAAGTTCCCCAAGTGTGGACACTATGCTAGCAGTATGAAATTACATGAAAACAGTGACATATCAACTTTGCAACAGCTCTGGTTTGAACCTAATTGGTTTCTTAGGATATTCTACACAAAATTAATATTTGCCATTAAATATTTTGTTAAATTCCCAATCTGGTAGTTGTTTGGATAGCAAAGGGACCGATATTCAAGAAAAAATGTCAGAAAGCAAAATATAGTGCAAAAAACCCACATTCAATACAATGTTAATTCAACAGTGATATTTATCTTTTATAATATAGAAACAAAGGATTACAAAGACAACATTTATTAGATTGTATATAAATACTGCAGACATTCATATATACACAATTAGCCTGAGAAACTCATTCACACAAAACAAAGACTTTGATAAGCTTTTTTAAAGGAGTAAAACAATATCCATACTAAATAATTATATTAGTTCTTAATTACATTCAAATATCTCAGTGATTGTAATGTTATACCCACTGGTCAAACTCACCTTTACAGAAAGTATCCTTAAGCTTCTGAAAAAAATTACTTTTCTAGTACAAGGAAGACATTTCTCCTTATGCACAACATTCTAGAGGTTTATCTCTGAAATAGCTGACAACAACTGCTGTCATTGAGACTGACAAATTAAATAAATATTTAGATCACTTGATATGGCAAATTCTTCACTGCCAAAATAGTTATCTGTCAGAATAGTTACACTTCTTCATTTGATCCTTCATATTTAAAAAAAAAAAAAATGAGAGCAAATTACAGTGACAAATATAAACTTTTTAAAGATGTGGCCTATCATAAAATTTATATAAATTGCAGTATGCTCAGCCATCTAAAGAGATGTTGTCTATACAGTGCTTTAAGCACAGGCCCAGAGTGGAACTTGAATTCCTGCTTGGTTAGTGTTGTACTGCCTGGGCACAAATCTGTGCTCAGGCTCAAGAATCTGGAGGAGCAGAAGCCCTCATCACTGCTCAGCCTGAGTCAAGCCTCAGATGCCCTTTATGCTGGGTGGTAATATTATGGGACTAGTGCCAGGGAAACAAGCAAGCCATCAGCTTCTCAGAAAACCTAGTACCTTCTACAACAAGGAGAAGCTGCTGCAAGGGAAATGTAGCAAAGCAAATACACAGGGCATCCACAGACCATACCAATCAATGAACAACTGCTGGGAGTGTCCAAGAATACACAGAAATAAACAGAATCAGTGCAACCTCTCAGTGGTTTTAATAAAATTTTCATAACAGAAAATACCAGTAGTAAAGAAATTCTAGAAAAATTATATAGAAAGGATGGTCATAAGAGAATAACATGAGAAAAAAAAAAAACAACAAACTTTTGTTTTTTGCTTTTCCACTGCAGACTATTTGCATACTGTATGCTATGTTTTCACTACATCTCTCATTAACTTTGAAGAATACCCCCAGAATGTCATCATACAGCAAAACATCCTGTATAAAGCTCCAGTTTCAGCTATTGCTAGACATATATAATGTACTAGCACGTTTACCACTTTTTTTTGGGGGGGGCAGAATAAATTATAAGAAAAGAGAATTAAAGAAAAAAGATGAAAATAAGAAAAGATTTACTGAATCTTTTTGTTTTGGAGTTATACTTCTCCTTGAACGAAGCCTCTTCTAAAAGTCTGTCAGGTACTGCAAGCCTTCAGGCTTTCATTCTCTATAACACCTGGGGGCATTTCTGCCCACATAACTACAGCTGCTGAATTGAAGATGGCTGCATTTCCCACCATGTAAGTGCAATGCTTAGTTTGCTGAAAAATTCAGCCTACTTGATAGTTTTATTTAATCCTCAGATCTGAAGTGCTGAATCTTTAAGATTCAGATTTCATTTTGTAAAGACTGTTTTTCTAATCTGTCTTGTGAAGAGCTGAACATTTCAAGCTGAATTGCAGGAAACTGAGGCAACATTTCCTTCCTGAGCTTGGAAGGAAAGAAAATCAGATAGTACATTTATTCTTTTTCAAAAATGGGCAGTACTTCTGCTAAAGGCAGTGACAATTGCTAGAGGCAATTCTGATAATTTTCTCCAGAGAGGTTTCTTCCTAATATGGTTTACAGTATGACCTACAAAATGTACCTTGGTATTGAAAAGGATGGCAAGGAAATAGATTTTCCAAGGGTACTTACAGCACAGTCTATGTTAAGCTTGCTGCTTCCCATTTGCTTTCATGTTTATAATAAAATCTGAAATGTTCTCAGTGCTTCCAGTAGTTTAGTGTTTAATATAATTAGATGTAGTAGTTAAGCTCTTTGATATTATATAATGTAGCAGTTTTTCTTTAAGCTATATCTTTATGCAGGCAAAATAAACTCAGAGATTTTATCCAAATAAGCAGAATTCCCACAAGACAATTCAATTTATACTCAAATTAGAGATATGCTAGAGGCAATTTTATACTGTCTTTCATTAAAGTCTTTTTGTGGTTTTGGATGCTTGGCATAAACATTACTTGTAATGTAAAGTACATATCCTGAGGTGTTAGATACATATGGCAGGATTTTCTCCATATAAGGTGAATTAGAGTCAACATAGTTGAACACAAATCCTCCTGATAAGTGTTTTCCTACCCAGTGGTCTGAATATTTCTATTTGTCATTTTGGATGGGCATTGCTATGATGGCAGTATGAAGAAACTATGGCATGAGAACAGGACAAAAGGAATGTCATAATAAGGAGTAATATTACTGAAAACTAAACACATAGAACAATACATTTATAGGTATATTCTTAGTAGATGATGAGAAATTAGCTGAATCAACATCAGCATTTCTTATTCTAAGAGAGTGTTCAAGTGCTGTAAGAATTGCTCTTCTGGATTGAATGATAGCTCTGGTTTTAATCTCTGGTTTGGCTGGATGAGATTCTTTCCTTCAGATATCCTCTATAGAAGTATCCAAAGAAGAAAGTGGAAGGGCCTCTCAGACTTCATCTTACTGCTTCTGCATGAGGAAATAAGATCTGTCTCTTTTAAAAAGTTCTTTTGCTGCTGATGTCACGCTTAGCACTGCCCTTAGCCTTTTTGTGCAAAGTTTACAATGTTGTATTGTCAGTGGCTGGATACCAGCAGGGGTTTAAATGACCGTGGGTTTCCATCACTTGGAGATCATTGTGGCTGCTACTGTTCTGATTGTTGTGATTAATACGCTCCTTCAGATGTCCTTCAGAAGGTAGATTTTGTAGGCTCTAATGTAACTGAACCATTCATCTCAGCTGTTTCATGCCTAATTGCATGGAGGGTTTTGTGTTTTGTTAGATTGCTTTATTTTAAGATTATTTCAATTTCAAGGCAACAATATTTGCAAATAGCTGTTATAACACAGCGCTACTAAGTCTTCAAGTATAAGGTTGATTTGTCTAACTGGACATTGCCCATTGACTAGCACTCAATGCTGCTTGTCTTTAAAACTTAGTAGTTTAGGGCTTGTGAAGGCTGAGGACAGGACAGATATTTCAGCTACAGTCCTCCCTCGACAAGACAACAGAAGAAAAGATTTACTCTCATTGCTCCTTCAGTGGGTCTCAAATTTTGGAGAAAGAATTATCGTAGCTCCATCTGCATTCACCTTCTTGCTCTTCTGGAGCTCTACTCTTACTGAAACATGAAATGCTAAATAAAAACTACAAAAATTGACTAGGAAAATGAAACTTCTGCAACAAATTTATGTTTGTTCTCTTAAGAGAGTGTCCATTCTCCAACAGTTAGAAGTAAGATAATATTAGAAACAGAGCATGTATGTAATTTAATTTCCTGCAATTAATTACAAAGCAAGTAAGTATTCAGGTCAATGTAATGACAGTGAGACTTCACACTTTTCCTGACAACACAATGAAATGTCATAACATAGTGATACATTGCCAGGGTGTGAAGACTTGCTCATGTGCTCCTACCACAGGGATGTTTTTGCTGCCACTTCCAAGGACTTCAATATACTCCATAGGAAGTCTTCCATGTGATAATGAAGAACAAATAACATTTTTGTAATTACTAATACATAGAGCTATACAAGACATGGAAGAGGATGGGCTTGATCTGTTTTCAGTAACATGAAAGTTGTGATCCATGAAAGTCACAAAAATGCCTGTGGGTTTGCTTATGAAATGTGGAAGGAGATAAAATTAATAATTAAAATAAAACCTTCCATCACTTTAAAATATCCCTTACTTTCTTCATAAGCAGTCATTCTTTTGAGAGAAGACAATTTCTGAAGTTATTCTTACCAGTAGCTTTAGTTAGATTTTTACTAGTAAATTTAGTCAGGTTTTTATTTAAAGTCCCAGGTTCCTGCACAGAAAAATTCTTGCTACTTACATTGTGAATTCTGCAAAAGCAGAGCCCTTGTTATAGAGTTTTCATATTTCCTTTGAAGTTTTTTTTTTTACAAATATTGAATTTTTACATTTCTTTCAATCCATCTTGTGCAGCTACTATAAATAATTCCTTAGCCTTTAAATATGTTGTCTATGCTTTGAACCAAAGTTAGTGTTTTCTCTTGCATTTTTTTTTTCTTGTGAAAAAGCTTCTAAAATAGCTTTAATGATTTAAATTGGTAGTTCCCCTCTGGACTTCTACTTCCAAATAGAGTTTAGCTAACTAGGGAATCAGACATAGTTAGAATAATAAAGGAAGCAAATGCGTGTTACTATCTTTAAGAAGAACATCTTAATGAGGTAGAGAGACAGAAACTTATTTTCTACTACCTGAAGATCCACTTGAAGACTCCTGCTGTTGTATCCATATCTCCGCAGGGTGCAACTTCAACCTTGGTCCTGTGAGAAAGTAACTTGTTTTGGTCACACCAGTGCTGCACCTAAGAGTGTACCTTGTCATTCCTCAAGTGTAGATGTAAAACAAATCTGTCCACCAAAGAAACCTCTGAAGTATACTAACTAATACAGACAGACTGTATGTGACCCACACCATATCAGGTACAGCCTCAGCCTGGTTAAAAGAGCAGGGAAAAGTTCCTTTAGGTAGGTATAGACCTCTTTTTAGCTGATTTTCTCCTTGCAAACATGCTTTGACCCACGTACAGCATGTGTCTTCCTCTAGTGACCTGGATAATTTAATAGATTGCATTTTCCTGCGACAGATGCAGCAATTCTGAATTATCAGCTCATGTAATAAAAGCTTACATTTCAGACCAAGAGGTTCCAGTCTTAAACTCTGCAAATAAATTGCTTGGAAGTGTTATTATTCAGAGTGGAATAAGATGGAGTTAGAAATAAGGGGGTTGAGTTCTACCACAGATAGGAACTGTAGATTTAATGTCAATCTGCATCTACCATTTCACTTAGGTCTGCCTATGATTTCAGTTCTACTGATTTAATAATGCATCCTTTTAAAAAGGGAAAATGCCATTGACTTCAAAGGACCTTTGGCTCAGATTCTATGTGAGAAACATTCTGAAAATGTAAGTGCTATTATCTCAGCTGAAATGTGCTGCATTCCACAGACTAATGTAGTATCAATTCACAGGAGAGTATATGCCTTCAGTCAGACCATGTTTCTTGAAAAGTTATTTTTCCTTAAAATTGCATATAAGACTTTCATTGCACTAAGGTTAAACCATCTTATTTCTAATATTTTAGCATCCCTAGAGCTATTTTCAGATAATAAAAGTTTGCTTCAATTGTCCTTGTGGAATCACTTCTGAGCTGTAAATCCTTATGAGTGTTCTCTGATCTCTGTCCCCCATCTAGACGCAGAAGTACTTCTTGCAATAACCCCTGAATTTTCAGGGACTCGGTTCAGAAGAAAATCTGACTACTCAGGCTCTGCAGCAAATACACGGGAGATACTTCAAGTACCAGAAGCAAAACGGACATGCAAGAGTGAAAATCAACCTGGGCAAAATTGTTACATGGTTATAGTGCTCTGGTACCCAAAGTAGTTTAGGCAACGCTGGGTCTATGTCCTCTCATTGCAGCCTAAATCCTGGGTCATCAGTCTGTGAGACCTGGCAAATGGAGAAGGTTCCTGACAAGACCTATAGAAGGACTGCCAGGAAAGCACCAGGGAGTTGCAGGTAATACTGCAGTAGACACAATCACTGTTAACACTACAAACACTAAACTCAGACAAAAAATAGCAAGACTATTATGTTTCTTGTGACATCCTAGTGTCAATGGGACCAGTCATAATCAGAGCTTTATTACAAACCATGTAATTTTCACACTCACGGCAAGAAACTGCTTCTGTTCTTTAGAGCTTATAATTATCATGGGTATAAGAAGAAAATAGAGAAAGGCAGTAGTCAGCCATGCTGTTTCAGATGAAGTATTCAATACAGGGACAGTAACTAATTCTAAAGTTCAGCTCCAGTCTCCCAAGTTACAGTTTGATGGGTTAATCACAAGACTGGCTTTCTATCTTCCTGTGATTTTAAAAACTAAACAATAACATGAGCAACCTCTTAACTATTTCGTAACATTTTTATAGAGTATTAAACTCCAATATCTTAAGCAAATCTCATCATAAATTTTTGCCCTACTTCTAATACAGTGTTAGCTCAATGCAGATCTTTTTACAAAAAAAAATAGCTCTTGTATTCTTAAAAAAATATTCCTAACATGACCTGTACTTCCCAAGGTTGTGTAATATTTAATATTACAGGTATTTCTTAGAATTAGATATTGTTTATCATAGTATCTTAGAATGAGAGCAAGGTCTAGGACTTAGTGACCACTTCTATTTGAAAGGTTTCTGCTGTCTTCTGTCATGATTTCATCATGATCAATTTATTGCAGTTAAGTAACCATCTTCCCTTTGCAAAGCTATGAGTGGTAAGATTAACCAACAACCTTTGCTTAAAACAGAGTCTGCTTACCTAACTGTAATGGTACTGGTCAGGTAAGAAGGATTTTAGAACAATGAACAGCTCATTCAGATAGGGCATAATTTAGAAGTTCATGGTGGTCCTGGGTAGCAGGACCACAAGGAAAGTTTTTTCCTAATGTTGAATGCAGCCAAAAGATTCCTGTGGACTGCAGAAGAAAGCAGGTTTCACATTTTATTTTTGTGAGGCCTTCATATATATAGCAAAAAATGTCAGTCTATAATAAATGTTCCATGGTGTTCCTTGGCACAGACATCAAGTACATTTGTGTAAATACCCTTGTGCAGGTACCTACACTGATTTGAAGGTAGAGGCAATTTACTGCTTTAATCTTTGCAATTAATACAATTTATAATCTATATAATTGTACATGATTCAAATAGATACATTTGGACTAACCACAAGAATATTAAGCAATTTTTTACATTTACTCACCTGCCATTATCTAGATGGAAAAATTAAATCTCATGAATTAGGGATAGAATATGGGACACAAAACTAAAGTAAAGGGAAAAACCCCCTAATGAATCTCCTTTAAACTATGGACTGTATTATGTACAAATATGTTTAAAGGATGCTACAGTATCCAAGTTATATACTAAGAAGTGTAGAAATGTCAGAATTAACAGATAAAACTAGCTATATCCCCCTCATTTGTATGTTGTGATATAGGCATGCCCACCTCCACAGAAAAGCACAAACAGAATCCAGGTTTCCAAGGTCATAATCCAAGAGTTGCCAAAACAAAATGCTTTTGCTCTAGAGTACAATGGATAGCAAATGAAACAGGAATGCTGCAGAACAAAGAACAAGAAGTCTTATCTTTAGACACTATGACAATGGCAGCCAAAATAAAGTTGTGAAGACAAACTCTGGATTTTCTCATTTTGAGAACTGAACTCACTCTTCCACACCTCAACCTCATGTTCTTCCACCATATTTAGTGAGTTCTGGAAATTGATGGGTAGAGACTAAGAGACCCTAACCTTCACTTGGGAACCAAATAATCTCACTTCCCCTGAGTAACAGTCTCTAAACTGGTAGCTGTTTTTAAGATGGCTTTGTTTGGTCTTATGAATCCAAGCTGCTCAGTGAGAGGAGGTGTCCAAGATGTTTTCACTCAGACTGTCCCTGGGTCAGTGACTTAGGGCAAGCTCCTGCAACATGCACACCAAACCTCTCCACTCAGCAGCATCAGCACCTCAGCCTTCATTTTCTACTGTGAAGTTCTCTGGCCTCCAGGGTACTATACCAAAGGTAGGTCTCAGTGGTTGCTGCCGAAGGGATCACTCCCACTCCTCACTAAAACTATTCATGCAGGAGCTAGCAAGTGCTCCATCTATAACTGGATCACTGCAAAGCTTTAGGGGAAAAAAGTGTATGAGAGAAATGCCTGAAAGTTTTAGATCCCAAGAAAGTAGGGCAGTACTAGATGACAGTCTGCATTACTGTTTGCAACTGAGATAGACTTAATCCTGGATTTTAATATACAGTCTTAAAGATACAGCAAAGAAATTAAACTAAAATCCTTCTTAATTTCTGTTCACATTCACATATTTCACTATATTTTAACACTATGTTTTCTCATTATTACATATACCTTTCATATATGTATAGTGTGGGGAGTGAAGGGCATCGGAGAGTGTTGTTTGTGTGTATAAAATGTGAAAGAAAGCCAGAGATGCAAATATACAAACATATGTAGCATATATAATATCCACATCACATACATTTCTCTGAGTTTCATTAAAGTTTAGAAGTAAGATCTCCTGAAGCACTCTTGAAGCACAGTAATTCCATTTAAAGGCTTTTACTGGAAGTCAAAATGTTACAGGCTTATGTATGACTCAGTTGCCATGACTCCAGTTACAGCAAGAGGAAGAGAATATTAATTTACTCTTGACAGTGTGTAAGTTCCTGGGAACCTTTTTAATCCTGTACAAATATCCTGCAATAAAATGTTCCTGTTAACTTTATTACCAAAGGACAAAGCAATTAAGGAGAAGGTCAGTGGAAAAGATCTGCAAATCTTTGATGTTAAAATATGTATCACGATTCCTCTGGATTGTGTTTTGTGTAGTTTAATTATATAAATATAATTTTAAAACATTATTTCCTAAAAATTTGGACCTATTTCTCTAGAGTGGATGAGCATCTCCAGAACATATGTTATTTAGATAAAAGAAGAGCAGTATACACTAGGCTTTTAATTTAAGGAACACATTTTATGGAATTGTCTATAAAATAGTGCAAATTATATACTTTACCCTTGCCAAAAAGGAAAAAAAAAAAAAGTTCCTCTGCACTTCCAGGGGTTTCAGTTGTCACCTTGTGCTGGTTTAAATCACAACACACCTTCAGAACTACTGTAATTCCCAGATAAGACTAAGTGTAGGAAGAGAACAAGTTGTTTATATTTCCCACTTAACTTTGGCTACAAACTTCATCACTTCCCTGGGACCATTTCTCAGCTCTTTCTTCATTAGCTTAGGTCACCCAATGGGGGCCACATTTTTAATGTGAGTAAAGAGGAAAGTGGAAAGACAGTGATTTGTGCAAGCCCAAACAGTGCATCTACAGCAGCAGCTGGAACTAAAGCTCAAAAAAAAAACCAGTGGAGCAAACTGCATTGCCCAGTATAGTAGGGAAAAACAACCAAAGCACCTTTATCATTGAACAAGGATTATTGTGCATATCAGTTTGTCTTCATTAGTTTAAAATTACATTTTATTACTAGCATTATGCAATGCAGGAAAATGACTGCAAACATCTCAGGTAAGTTTGTTGGTAAGCTGCCTCTTGAAAAATTGCTTTTTCCTCTGGGAAAAAAAAATAAAAAAAAAAAATAAAAAGATCAAATTGTTACTAACATGGGATGTGGCTGATATGAGGTGAAGGAATTGCATTTTCATTTAGATATGGCTACCACAAATTGCATTTTCTCTGACTTTGACACTTTAGCAACAAACCCGAACTATGTTATACCCAAAACTTGTGAATCTACGTATCTCTTTGAGTCAACCATGAGGTAGGCTGTTCCAATATCTTATAATTCCAGTTAAAATTAAAGAATAATCATAGAATCATAGAATGGCTTGGGTTGGAAGGGACCTTAAAGATCATCTAGTTCCAACCCCTGTGCCATGGGCAGGGACACCTTCCATTAGATTGCTTAAATCCCCGTTCAACCTGGCCTTAAACACTTCCAGGGAGGGGGCAGCCACAGCTTCTCTAGGCAACTTGTTCCAATGTCTCATCACTCTCACAGTAAAGAATTTCTTCCTTATATCTAACCTAAATCTACCTTCTTTCAGTTGAAAACCATTACCCCTTGTCCTATCACTACACTTCTGACAAAGGGTTCCTACGCATCTTTCTTGTAGGACTTCCTTTAAGCACTGGAAGGCCACTCTAAGGTCTCCCCAGAGCCTTCTCTTCTCTAGGCTGAACAACCTCAACTCTCTCAGCCTGTCCTCATAAGGGAGGTGCTCCGCCTCCCCGATCATCTTTGTGGCCTCCTCTCGACCCACTTGAGCAGGTCCATGTCCTTCTTATATTGGGGGCCTCAGGTCTGGGCACAGGACTCCAAGTGGGATCTCACAAGAGCAAAGTAGAGGGGCAGAATCACCTCCCTCGATCTGTTGGCCACATTTCTCTTGATGCAGCCCAGGTTACAGTTGGCTTTCTGGGTGTTGTGATTTGAGATCAGAGGGAAACTGAGATCCACACGACCACTCACTCCTCCCTTCCCTCCCAGCGATGAAAAGGGAAATATAAGCCAGACTTGGGATTTGAGATAGGACTTGGAGGGGAAAATCACCCATTTTGGTCACGGGCAAAAGGCAGACTCATTAGGGGAAGAAAATAGAACATATATTTATCACAGACACTAACAACACCTAACAGAGTAGGACAGTGAGAAGCATTGCCACATCTTGAGAACACCTTCCCCCCACCCCTCCCTTCTTCCCGGGCTCAGTTCTGCTCCTGATATCTCTACCTCCTCCCCCCAGCGGCGCAGGGGCAGGGAATGGGGGGTGCAGTCAGTGCTGCTGCTTCTTTCATCTTTGGTGGGGGAGCTCCTGGAACTTCTCTCCCTGGTCCATCATGGTCCCTCTCTCACAGCAGACAGTTCTCCACAAATCCTCTCCGACGTGAATCCCTTTCATGGGCTGCAGCATTTCCCTACAGTGTTCCAGCATGGGTCACTAACTTTCTCCAACTGGAGTCCCTCCCATGGGCTGAAACCCTTCCTGAGATGCTCCAGCATGGGACACCATTGCATGCTTCAATCCTCTCAGTTCCAAACTACAACAGCGGGGCTACTTTTTCCCACAAGATCCCAGCCTTCTTTGGACACAATCACCTTGATCATCCATGTGAAAACCCTCACAGTCCATATATCAGTGTCTGCTCCACCGTAGATCTTCATGGGTGGCAGGGGGTGGTCGCCCTGCCGTCTCACCACAGGATACAGGGGGGTCTCTGCTTCAGTACACCTTCCCCTTCCTTTCTTCCTCCGTTCCTCCACTGACCTTGGTGTTCACACAGCTACTGCAACTCCTCCTCACAAGTCCAACTCCTCCTCCCAGGTCCCTTCTTAATTATGTTATTGCAGAGGCACAGCTGATTGGCTTGGCCTTGGTGCAGATGTGGGGTCGACTTGGAGCTGGGGTAGCTTCGAGAAGCTTCTCTCAGAGAGCCACCCCTGTATCACCCTCCGCTGCTACCAAAAAAGAAAAAACCCACAACCCACTCAAACCCAGGACACTGGGCTGTGAGTGTACGTTGCTGGCTCATCGTCTGTTTTCCATCCATTGATATCCCCAAGTCCTTCACAGGGCTGCTTTCAATCCACTCATCACACAGCCTGTAGTTGTGCTTGAGATTGCCTCGACCAATATACAAGACCCTTTGAGTGTGCCCATCCAGCCAATTCCTTATCCACTGAGTGGTCCATTCATCAAATCCATGTCTCTCCAATTTAGAGACAAGTTCGTCATGTGGGACAGTGTCAGATGCTTTGCACAAGTCCAGGTAGACAATGCTAGTCTCTCTTTCTTTATCCTTTAGTACTGTAACCCTGTCATAGAAGGCCACCAAATTTGTCAGGAACAATTTTCCCTTAGTGAAGCCATGTTGGCTGTCACAAATCACCTCCTTATTTTCCACGTATCCTAACATAGTTCCCAGGGGGATCCACTCCATGATCTTGTGGGCACAGAGATGAGACTGACTGGCTTGTAGTTCCCAGGTCTTCTTTATTTTCCTTTTTGAAAATGGAGGTTATTTTACCCCTTTTCCAGTCAGCGGGAACTTCACTGTCCTTCCATGACTTCTTACATATGATGTATAGTGGCTTAGCCACTTCATCTGCTGGTTTCTTCAGGACCTGCAGATGCATCTCATCAGGTCCCATGGACTTGTACACCTTCAGGTTTCTTAGATGGTCTTGAACCTAATCTTCTCCTACAGTGTATGGTTCTTCATTAACCCAGTTCCTACCTTTGCCTTCATATAAAACTAGTATCCCATAGAACAGAGGAAAACAAGGCGTAAAACCAAGAAACATGTTCATGCTGGGAAGTAGGGACATGTTCATGTTCCCAAAAGATGAGAGAATCCTAAAGCTCCTGTTGGTTTTGTGTGAGAAAAGAAACACTGATAACTCACAAATAAAAACCAAAAAAGTAAATCCTAGTTTTTGGAATAAGACTGTAGGCAAATATGAAAACAAACAAAAAAATATAACAGATAAAAATGAGAGTTGCGAAAGCAGAAAGACTTCTAGATGCAGTTATGAAAACAAAGTGTTAGATATGTAATATCTTTTTTTTTAACAGTGTGCTGTCTCAGTTTGGGTCTCAAGTCTGGAATTTTATGCCTCAAAATAAAAGACCTCACTGCACAGAACAAGGTAGTTGTTCTTTACTGATATCATTCATATATGTAATAGAACTCTTATGTGTAATATAATGGTCTTTATTTTTTTCCTGTAGAAAAGAAGTGCATGCTAAAATATTTTTTGTTTTTAATATAAACATTTCTAAGGATTTATTAGGTACAAACTTTCTGTTCTTTAGAAGGTTTCATTCAGTCAGGTAAGATTTTTTATCTGACCTTTGTGCTTTAGCTGACCTTTTAAATACTTTAAGCCTCGTGTCTTGATGCTAAAGGCTTAGACTAAGTGTGTATTTTGTTTAATATTTTATGTTTAGCTATTGTAAAAACTTTAGGAAGATTCATTATGTTTGGAATAGCTGCAATATTCCATCTTAGCTAGAATTTCCTAAATTCTGAGGGTTTCATGCTCATCTCGTTGATGATATCCTTCTGAGAAGTGAAGACCCCAGTAACTGGTATCAACTCACTACAGCCACAAGCAGTCTTAACTATTGTTCACTGGCTGATCATACAGATCTGGTTTCCTTTTATATAAGCTCAGGCAGCAAAATCAGAGAGAGATGACTAAAAGCACACAAAAATTTGATACCAACCTATTTGCAAAGAAATATATTGTGAAGGAGCAACACTTTCAGTCACTCCAGTGGTACTGGACATTGTATATCCCGGACACCTTATATGCTCAATGATCTGTGCTTCCTGTCAGTCTAAAGTACATTAGACATTTATTATCTTTGCCAACAGGTGTCTCGTTGAAACATGTGAAGACAATAGTATTTCTCTTTTTTACAGAACAGAAATAAATATTTGATGTTTAATGCAGTACTACTCTAAACTGGGAAATGTCTGTCCACTGAGTACAAAGAATGACTTCATGTCAGCAGGCCTTTTAAGCCTATGTTTTTGCTATCTCTCTAAGGCTGTTTTATATTAAAGCAGTGGGACTAAATATCTAATGAGGAATATTTTGCCAAGCTTAACTAGACTGAGGCAAGCACCCTTTTTAAATGTATAACTGGCTTCATATTCCATAATTTCTAAGTTAGGAGTCATGGCAACTAATTTTAGCTATCTGAAAATGAAGTGTCTAGTCTACATTAGATAAAGTTAATCAACAGAGAGAGGCAAATCCAAGGGCATTTAATTTAATTTTAAAATAGTTGGAATGAGTGACTGGCTCATCAAAGAGTTTCTGTAGGATGTCTCACCTTTGATTATGGAGAGAACCTGAATGCCTATCTTGGACTGGAAACTTAACTTTGATAGTTAAAGTCAGCTGGCTAAGCATCACCTTTTAGCCTTTAATAACCCCTTTTGCCTTAACATTTCTGATCAGTGAGTGAAAGTCTTTATGTCCTATAACTATAATGTCCAGTTGTTCAATGCCTTTATTTACAATATATCTGCTTTTATTGAATACGTTGAAAGACAAAAAGAAAAATTGATCACAGTTAGAGTCAAATTCGTTTTAACAAAAGCTTGAAATTCTCATGATCAGAGACATCTTAAACTTACATATATGATTCTCTCAGCTGCAAACAGTAGGAGAAGGAGGAGAAAAATCACATATTCATATTTTCATCCTTGCAATATCTATGTGCAGCAGTATGTGGCACCCGACACATCTTGTTATGTAAGAGAACTAAACTAGGAACAAGGATCCTGCTGATTTTTTTCTGTGAAAGAATACTTCAAATAACATGCAGCTTTGAAGCAGTTGGTTGCTCAAGTCATGACTCAGTGGTGCCTGAGCATCTGCAAGGAGTCACATATATCTGTAGCGACTGACTCATTTCCAGTTTCATACAGTGATACGTGCGTCACATCTTTGATTAATGGTACTGGTGGTGAGAAAGATAGTACCCAGGAGAAACTCTGAGGAGGTCACTGCAGACATACTGATTTGTCAGGCAGTCTCTGGTGACGTACATAATTGTTATAATTGCTTTAAATCTTCCTGACTTGAAATACCTTACTTGGGAGGCAAATTGTACAGAGTACTCAGATGCAAAGGGTCTTCCAAGAATCTGAGATTTCAGGCTAAATTGAGGATTTTTCAGTATTTGATAAAATTTATATTGTTCCAGTTCTGTAGAAATGTCAAGCACAACATTTCCTAACAGAGAAGCACAGTGTCAAGGATCAGTTCAGCAAGTGAGCTTCTTCCTGCCCAAAGTAAGCTCCTTGCGGATGCTCTTACACAAGCAGCAAGACTGTGTTTAACAAAGAAGAGATTCTGCATTTTCTGTTTTGGAAAAGTATCTGTATAACATCAAGTAGATTTTCCAGTATTATTCTCATCTCAACTCAATTTCCACTATCTAGCATCACCAGGGTTTTTTCTTCTGGATATCTGTACAATACTGAATACCTGCTCAGTATTTTCCATTCAGCAGCTTTTAGCTGGGAAATACAAAAAGGCTTCTCAATCTTCCCCTACTCTGGAGTGAGAGGGATGGGCAGAGGCATCCTGGCAGTAGGACCGCATGTGGATTTTCAGTTATTACGAAGGTGAGTCCATGGCCAAATGCCAGAAGATTCCTGCTGTTTGAAATATGAGAGAGCCCCTTCCAGGCAGCTGCCTGCATGCTTCTGTGCCTGCTGACAGCAGGTGCACATCAGTGATGGATGGAAGGCATTGAATGGGTTCCTCTGTCTCTTCCTTAATCAAATTTGTGTATCTACATGCTGAACAACATTATTTAGAAAATACTTTTTCTTAATTCAGTTATTTAAAAATATATCAAATTACCTCATGGCAGGATATAGTTCTCAAAACAAATATTAAAGCTGAAACGAGGGCTAGCAAATCTTATTAGTCTCTTTTGTTCAGAAGTCTAGACATGGAAATGAAGAAAAAATCTGTCAGAACATCCTATAGGCTTTGATTGCTGGCATCTACTAGCTTATGGAGCAAAATTGCACTGATTTTGTACTATTGTAATTGCACTAATTTTAATGGCAAATTATTGTTTCACGTTAATGTCATCCAGATCCTATGATTCAAAGTATTAGATGGGCAAATTGCATATTGCCTCGAAAAAATTTGGTTGCAGTAAATAGAGATAGATTAATCTCTGTAAAATTTTGCATATTCAGCACTGGTCACATAATTACAAGAGCAATCAAAGCACAAGAAAAAAAAACAGCGTTACTTGTAGTATTTCCTCTAGGGATATATTTTAAACAGCACTTTAATACTGAATAGACAACATCATCTGTGCTGGTTCATTGACTTAAAAGTTAGTGCTTCTTCTCATGTGCAATGGAGCAGGAAATCAGACAGTAAACACTGTAAGAATTATCAACAATCTTAGGCAGTGCCTAATGCTAACTGAATAAGCAAGGATTTTGTAACTATAATATGCTCTTCAGAAATGCACTCAGGGAAAATGAGGGGAGCAGCCTGAAGGAGGAGAAACAGGATGACAGCGGAATGGCAGATGCTGTGTTTGCCGGGACAGTCTTGTTTGTTTGCAAATGAGAAATGAATGAAAGGTATTGTTTTTTAAGAAACATCATTGCTAGATTATGTGCAAACCCAACATTTTGGTAGTTTTCAATGAAAGACTTTCAGATTAACTCTTCTGGCACAAAAAAAAAAAGAACCCAAACCTTTAAAACAGATTACGTTCTTTTGTTTCTGATCTTGATATATAGTTTTAATAATAATTCTTCAGCAATTTGATCTATCACCTCTAAACGCTAGTGCTTTTTCTGCTCTCCTGTTGTTTAGCAAGAGTGCATGAAAGAAATTGGAAGAATAACAATTGATTGCTATCGCAGGTATTTTATTTTATTGATATTCAGAACACTACATGATATGCATGCAAATACTTAAATGGAAAAAGTCTGCAATAGAGAGTAAACTATCCCCCCTGCTACTTCCTTACCTTGTCTGTGCAGAGCCAAAGTCTATTTTAAGTGCAACCTGTCTCACTACGTTTTTAGAATAAATATATTCAGTATTTAAGGTGAAAACTATCTCATCTACATTTATAAGAAGAAAATTTTCAATGTGTTTGTATCTTTAATGAATATATATTAAAATATACATCCTATTGAGTATGCCAACATAAAATAAACTGGTTATAATCCACATTAGTTTGTAGAGTAAAAACTCAGAAAAACATCAAGACTTTTTGAAAAAGCAAAGCAATTCAAAATTGATTCTTCGGAGGTATGTGATTAAACTTCTCCCTATATTCTTTCCATTCCCAAGATGAAGATCTTGTTCTCACAGATCTTACGACTTGAAAAATCACATTCTTGAGTTAATGCCTGAGTCCACCAATGCTAAAATGTAATAAAATAATGAGGTCCCTAGAGCAATTAAATTTTATGTAGCTCAGACATGGTCAGGGGGCTCATATATTAAAAGGGAAAGGTCAGTGACATTCTCTGTTTTAGAAAGTTGAGTAGCTACTAAATTGCCTTAAAATTGGAAGAATACTATTTATTCAATGTAAACCTCCGGTAATCCACAGGCATTTTTATTTTTCCCTTGTAGTGGAGAGGCCATTTTTGTTCATCTTCTGTTGGACTATGCAGGTGAGCAGCATAGGGACACACTGACTAGACCATCCAGTGTCCCGGCTGCAGCCCGGGCTAACCCTGGTGCCTGTCAGAGGGTATCCAAACGGTGCAACATGCAGTGCTTCTTCTGCACAGCATTCTTCTTATGCCAAATTACTTGCAGCTGAGGGACTGCTTAATCTGGAAGTGCTGTCTCCACAACACAGCAGCAAACCATGCACGAATACTGCAGGCTACTGAGAGGCAGACAGCTTCTCAGGGTTTATTTATTTTCAGACTCTTCAGCTGTAGCATGTGTAGTTAGCCTGTTACATGTGATATGAATACTTGCAGCGAAAATCTCTATAGAGCAGGTGGTATACCCTAAGCACCCTAATGGTCTAGTTGGACTCATTGTGTGCTGCCCATATGCATGGCCACACATGCCATGACTTTGCATGGGAACCAGTCAGTCTTCTAAGCTAAATCGCTCTGGATTTTACACATTTGTCTCATCAGAACAAACTTGGGCCTTTTTCCTTCCAGTGTCCTTCATAATCTTGTTCTCTCATTTCTCTTTCACCATATTTCTAAACACTATGCAAAGGAGGAGGTACTAATTAGACCATCAGCTGTATTACTGTTACTCTCTTTAATATATATCTTTAATACAGTTCTTTTTAGAGATTAATGATTTTTGAGATTAGAATGTAAATATGCATTCTCAAGATTTCAGAAAAACAATTGTCTGCGTTAAAATCATGGTACAGACTATGAAATGAGTTTACAGTTTTTAGATTTGCTTAAGGAATTGAGTTGCTACAAGCAGAAGGAATGCTAAAAATGTGCTGTATGGAAGATGACAGAGGGACAGCTCTGTTATTATATACTTAAAGCATCAAAAGGGTAGTGAGATGCACAAGCTGATCATGTTAATAGGCAGATAATAACATTTTATGAACAAGCAGAAAACTATCAAGTTTGTTTGAACTAACAGGAATTGTATTATCTGGAACAAAAAACAATCCGGAAGGAAGGCATAAAGAGAAAGACAGGATTTTTTCAACTACTATGACTGATTTAGGCACCTAAATATCACCTAAATTAACAAACCTGAACCTAGAGGGGCTACTTCTATTGTCAGGGTTGAGAAAGAAGCTTGTTTAAAGGGCATTTCAAAAAACAGCTTTTGGTGCTTTGAATGTACCTCTGGAGAACTTTTTTCCTCTATTTTTCCAGATATGGAAAACGGAGTCCTACTGTTGCTGTTGCATGATATATTTTAAAGTGAAAATGAATTTCACTAAAATTTTTAAGTCTGTGATTAATCAGTTGAGTGAATGTAAAATATCTTACCTAGTGTTACGTAACAAGACAACTCTCTAAAATAACTGGAAGCTATTACAACTAGAATGTTGTAAGGATCACCTATGTCAGTTAAGGTCATATTGTTCAAATAACATAATTATACTTAAAAGTTACTGCAGTTACAGTACTCAATACACAGAATGAAGCAGTGTTCCTGGTTAGTGTTACTGCCTTTTCATACAATGGTAGTACAATACATACAAAGTCTGACTATTAAACTGAAAGAAATTTAACATTTTTTTATTTGCCTCTGGTATTTAAAAATGATGCCTTGTTCATTCATTTGTTGATAAAATATTTAAGGAAGGAAAGCTGGAAAGTTTAATTTATACCTTAAAATAAAATCAAAGAGAAAAATCTAAATATCCATTCTGAAGAACTGGGTTACTAACTGGGTTATCTGTAGGTACAGGCAGTAGTGTATACAGACTTATTCTGATAGCTGTGCTAGGTTTCTGTAGCAGGGTTTTTGATAGCTGGGGAGAGGGCTACAGCAGTGGCCCCTGTGAGAAGCTTCTTGAAAGCTCCCCCAGCTCCAGGTCAGACCCACCTGTGGCCAGGGCCGAGCCAATTGGCGATGGTGGCTGCACCTCTGCGATAATGTATTTAAGAAGGGGAACCTGAGAGGGGGTTGGAACTTGTGAGGAGGAGTTGGGAGAAGGACACCTATGCGAACTCTGAGGTCAGTGGAAGGAAGGAGGAGGAAGTGTGGGGAGGTGTGCTGGAGCAGAGAGCCCCCCTCTCTCCTGTGATGAGACATTAGGGCTGCCCCCCTGCCACCCATGGAGGCCCATGGTGGAACAGAGGCTGACCTACAGCCTGTGGACAAGACCACACCAGGACAGGCAGCTGCACTTAAAGGAGGTCAGGACTCTGAGGAAAGAAGCAGCCCCTGTTGTTGCAGTTCAGCACTGGGAGAACTGCAACACGCGGGGGTGACCCATGCCGAGGCAGCATGGGAACAGCTGCAGCCCATGGATAGGACTCATGCTGGAGAAGGTTCATGGAGAACTGTCTGTAGTGAGAGGGGAGCCACATGGAGCAGGGGAGGAATGTGCAGCATTCACCCCACCTCCCGAGCAGGAAGGAGCCATGAACTGACTGTAACCCCCATCCCCTACCCCCTGCACCACTGGGGGAGGAGGTAGAGAGATTGGGAGAAGAGCTGAGCCCAGGGAGAAGGGAGGGGTGGGAGGAAATATTTTTGGATGTGGTGGTGTTGCTCACTGTCCCACCTTGTCTGTTAAGTGTTGCCTTTGTTAGCATTTGATTTAAAGTGATGTTCTTTTTTTTCTTCCCCTAACAAGTCTGTCTTTTGCCCATGACCATCATGGGTGAGTACCCCTCCTTGTCCTTATCTGAATTCCTGAGCCTTTCTCCTTCATTTTCTCCTTCCCATTCCTGAGAGGTGAAGGGGTGAGTGAATGGCCGCATAGTGCTCAGTTGCCCTCTGGGCTCAAACCACAACAGTAGCTTATCTGGGCTACTGGTGGAACGCAAACTAAAAGTAACTTTTTGTTTTGTTTTGTTTTTGCATCTGTATAATGTATGAACACCTTATTAGTGTGCCTCCAGTTTTCTAGATTTTTCCTTAAAATTACCAGGCTTTCAAATCTGGTAGACTCCCTGACAAAGATCTGAGTTCATAAGGCAAAAAACAAGCCACAGAAGCCCTCAGAAGTATTTCAGACTTTTCCAGTGTACCATGAAAAAGAGGATGCTCAATTTTTATTTTCCAAGTCAGGTTTAAAGAAGGCTTCTGTCATTATTCTCAGTGGGAGTAAACTCTAACTGGCAGCTGCAGGCTGGAGGTCCCTGGCTGAAGGTTTACAGAATAGTGAAATAAACCTTTCTTTTACCAGTCTCTGTTAAATGTGAGTTGTTTCTTATGTCAGAAACACAGGACTGTACTTACGGTGGATACCAGTGGTGGTGTTATTTAATAACAAATGGCAGCTTGTGAGAGGAAATTAGAAAGAAGGACTAATTTTGGCAGAGGTAAGAGGGACAAATTGTAGGAGAGAATCACTGACTACCATAAGGAAAATCATTCCTTAACTGGAGTGGTTGTAAAACATGGTAAGGGAAGCAAGAGGAAAATGACTTCAAACATCAAAGATAAAAATGACACTTCTTTCATTAGATAGCTCCATCTGCATGATGTTGAAGCCCAGATCACTAACTACTCCACGGATTCAAATCAACTAGCTAACTCAAATCAGTCAGTCAGGGTGATTTACTCAAGCTGAGGCACTATCCCAGAATTTCTTTCTGGAAGGCAAAGATAAGCAGACATAATATTAAACATGTTATCAAGTGCAGTGCTTCCCAGTATGATTAAGGCCTTATTAAAGAAGTTAGAAAGGAAACTGTATTGCCGAAACAAGAGATTTGCCCTATTTACACTTACCTAAGTATTTCAATCAGTCATTCTTCTATAAAGATAAAACTACAAGACTTCAAGATAAACTTAGAATATAGCTGCCAGAAGAAGAGGACCTGTGATTACTGTTAACATCAATATATAAAAATGTCATGTATAAGTACTCAGAGAAAGGACAGAGTTGGTACCAGAGTTCCAGTGCATGCAATTAGTCATAAATATAATCTTGAGGATTATTGTAAACACTCAACCACAAGCCCATCAACAGTTCCTCTAAAAAGCTAACCAAGATGATTGTCACACTTGGGTCGGTATTCATTTTCAATGAGCAACATCATGAAATTAGCTAAGATGTATTCTTTAACAAGTTTCCAAGGTTTAAAAAGGAAAATAAGATAAATAAAAAGTAATGAAAATGCTACTGGTAACAGAAGGAAAAGGAGGGATTTTATCTTTCTTAACTCAAAAGAAGGTCCTTCTCATCCAATATAAAGTCCAGTATTCTCAACATTTCCTGAAATAGAGTGCACTCTACTGATAGTAGAATGAAAGGATGATGAAACATAAGACTAAGTATAAAGCCATCAAAACTATGTCCGTGAATGCTACAAAATTGGGCTTGCTAAAAAATTAAAAGGGGGAATTTAAAGAACGCTAAGGTATAAAAAAATAAATAAGTAGAAAAAAAAAAAAGTAGAAAAACTTAAATAACTGAATTGGAATAGGGGAATGTGGTGTTATGGGACCTGAATCATATGTATTGTAGGGTTCACAATGTGCCCCCCTTCCTACTCCAGCCTCTCCAGAAGATGGCACCCAGAGCTCTTGGCCTATTTCCCCCCTAACCCAGTCTGAAGTTCATTAGTAGTTCACACAGTCTCAGAATAAGCACACACAGACAGAGGATAGTTAGATACAGCATTTAGTAAGAATATAGGATTGACAGCAATGATCGTGCCCAGGGCTCAGCGAGACAAGTGTATTGAGCAGCAGGTGGCTTACATGCCACTGGGCTATTTTATACCCTTCCTCCATTTTCACATATCTGGTCCTCCCTGATCCAGCTCGATCCCTTTTTTCCCCTGCCTTTGATCCATTCCTTAAACATCCCATAATAAGTTTTGCATCATCCAGAAATGCTCTCTGCTCCAACACAAAAGTATCATTCCACTTATTATGTATCCCATAGTAAATCCTGTACCTTTTTGCACAAAAATCCCCCTTAGTCTGCATAGCATTCTGGAAAGATGGTTTCTTGCTTTGACCTAATTTTTTTTTCCTTTTTTAATATATTTTTTTTTAAAAAACAGGGACCATGGCCTGATTTTTTTATTTTGGTACTGATTTGGTATGCTGCTTGCTCAGGTTACTGAGCTTCTTGGCCTGTCACTGTTCCTCTGGTCATCACCTAGTCTCTGTAGTTGATCTTATATTAGCTTTTAATAAAATACCCTGCTGCATAGGTGTCCTGGTTTGAGCCCAAAGGGCAACTGAGCACTGTGCAGCTGCTTGCTCACTCCTTCCCCCTCAGGAATGGAAAGGACAAAAATACAACAAAAGCTTCAGGAATCGGGACAATGAGAGGGAAGGATGACTCACCCATTATGGTTATGGACAAAAGACGGACTAGTTAGGTGAAGAAAAAGAACATCAATTTAATGCAAACACTACCATCAAAAACACTTATCAGTGTAGGACAGTGAGAAGTATTAGCACATATTAAAAAGAACTTTACCCCGCACCTGTCTTCCCAGTCTCAGCTTTGCTCCTGATTTCTCTACCTCCTCCCCTTCAGTGGTGCAGGAGGGCAGGGTATGGGGTTTGCAGTCAGTCCTGCCACTCCTTCCTCCTCAGAGGGAGAACTCTGCACACTCTTCGCCTGCTGCAGTGTGGGGTCCCTCTCACAGGAGACAGTCCTCCATGAACTTTCTCTGACATGAGTCCTTAGCACAGGCTGCAGCCCTTCCCGAGCTGCTCCAGTGGGTCCCTCCCACATGCTCCAGTCCTCCCAGTGCTGAACTACAACAGCAGGGGCTTCCCACAGAGTTCCAGCCTTTGGGTGCAGCCACCTGCTCCAGTGTGGGGTCCTCCACAGGCTGCAGGTTGGCATCTGCTCCTCTGTGGACCTCCATGGGATGACAGCCTCTTCTCTCACCATGGCTGAGGGGAGTCTCTGCTTTGGTGCACCTCCACAACTCCTCCTCCTCCTCCTTTCTTCCACTGACCTCAGTGTTTGCATAGGTGTCTCCCTCACAACTCCTCCTCACAACCCCAAATCCTCTGCCCAGGTTTCCCTTCTTAAATATGTTATCGTAAAGGCATAGCCACCACTGCTAATTGTCTCAGCCTTGGTGCAGAGGTAGGTCTGACTTGGAGCTGGAGGAGCTCTAAGAAGCTTCTTGGAGGGCTCACCACTATAGCCCCCTCCCCTACTACTAAAAAATCCCTGACACACACACAGCTCAACACAATAGGACTGGGAAAACATCCCCAAGGCCACAAGTCTACTCTTCTTCCATCACTAGTGACAGCATCAGAAATTTTTCTCCAAACACTTCAAGCTCCATCTTAGAAGTAAGGCTTTTTCAGTTATTGCAGTGATTGGAAAGTTATTTCAAACCCCTGATGCTTTGACTTTAGAAATTTTCTTATGACTTCTATTTTAGCTGTAATAACGGCCTGTCTACACCCATTTGTTTCTCTGCCAACACTGTCCATTAGATTAAATTGTTTGTTTTTCCTAGTCTGCACTTCCCTCATAGAAAGTGACGATACCCCATTGCAGCCTTCTATTTACTGTCACAAATAATCCAAGTTCTATTAGCCTCTCCTCATATAAAACACTTTCTATTCTCCTGATCAGATTTTAGGGCTTTATGTTTAAACAAAAGGAATAGAAATTACTCTGATTCCCCCCAAAACACACAATTAGACTGAAAGAGCCTAATGATAGTGTCTCCATTATAATGAAATAATAACATAGATCTTCTTCAGTGTTTTGATTTTATAAGATATTTGGATTTACAATGTCTTAGCTATTTTGTAGACAGTTATAAATAATAATGTTTCTGTAATATAATTTGGCAACTTTAATGAAAAAGGAGATGATGGGTTCATAGGGATCTCTGTTAAGCAGCTTTTGTATAATTAACAGAGAAATTAGTAATTTTTGAGCATTGCCTTATTGATAAGTTGGAACTTAATACAGTTCTGTAATTAATAGTAATGAAATAAATTTTGTAAGATACTTTATCTCTAATTAAATAATCAAGATGTTATGGAAGCCTGACTTAAATGGACACTTCACAAATAAGTCTTGACCTATAAAAACATCTACTACATTTTGATTGCTATCCCAGCATCAGTTTGAAAAATTACAGTCAACTGTAAGTCAGATTTTAATGGAAATCTGAAATTAAGGAAACATGAATTAGTCTAGAAATTGGAGGAAACAATCTAGTTGACAGAAGGAGGTGCAATAATAACCTTTGAATATCAGGTATCAGGCAAACACTAGCCAGTTTTAACCTGGAGTTTGGCACTTTATTGCTAACAAGCTATGGTATGTCTGCATACAACACCAGAGGACTTGATGCTATCACATCAGCTGGACTCCACATCTCAGAGTAAATAGTCAGCTTTCATCCCCACCTGGGTGAGAGACCAGCTGCTGTCTGCCGTGGTGGGAGGGAGAGCGTGCTGGAAGCCTGTGTGGCAGCAGAGGCTGAGGGATGAGCGATGCCTGTCCTCTCTTGGCTATTTCAGGGTATGATGCCTTCTTATTCAAATGCACATGTTCTGGATAGGTGAGAACATAGTGCCAACCTATAAAATACTGACACATTGGCCCTCTCCTGCTTCAGTTCTGTGCTGGGTGGAGGTATTCAAGGTTACTCATTTCAGAAACCGAAATACCATTTTTTACTAGATCAAGTAACAAATTATTACAATTCAAGTGACAGCTTGCATCCTGTCCAAAGTGAAATCTACAGGAGGAGACACTGTGCACATAAATGTAGTGTATCCATAGAATAGGCAAAGCTTGAGAGCATCACACTTCTACAGGCCCCTAGGAGAGAAGTATGTCTTACCATTGGCATTCTTCATTTCTGGACAGAGCCAGGGCTCCAATATGTAAATAAGACAAGAGGGGCAATGCAGGAAAGGAGTAGAATGGCCTTTTTTTTTAATACCAATGCTATTTAAATACCTGGCCCAGGCTCAAATAGCAAAATTAATCCCAGTGTATAGATTTTCCTCATTCCCCTCTCCTTCAACACAATCCTATCAGAGAACCGATAAAAGGAACATCCAAGCAAATGTGAAGTTGTATAGATTTCATGGGCTCTGTGAGTTGTTCACAGCTGGGAAACCTCTGTAGTCTTTCAACTTCATTAAAACTTTACTATTTACTACGTACTATTTTTTGATGCAGAGAATGTAAACGTTTAAAAAAGCATGCTAGCATGTGTCCATGTAAAATAGGTGGTACACATGCAAGAGTCCTTTTATAAGATCAGCTGACACTTTTCAGGACTGACAAATTGACTTTACAAGGTAAGTTATCTTTAAATCTGGTTTTATTCTAACATTCAAACAACTCATTACATAGAAAGGCTCATTTGATCAGGAAGTTAAATATGCATAACTCCCACTTTCCCTCGGGGCATGGGATCTGACAATCAGAAATAACTGCTCTTGGTGGGAGTCATTTCTCAAGTGACTGTTCTGCTCTGTGAACAGTCTGATTTCTGAAAATTCTGATTTGAGAGATGATTAAAAAGTTACAGTTCTATGCAGGTGGGGAGGTAAGAGTCCATGAGGGCCAAAAATCAACATAATCTGAATAGGTACTGTAGTTCTTCACAAATTGTAAGGTTGCTGAGATTTGGTAATTTAGAATGGTATTTGTCTTCTAGAAGCTACCGAATGCCAATGCTGCAACTGGATGACACAGAGCCAGCCCTCTGAAGATCTGAAGAGCTTTCCAGCCTCATACTTCCACTTGGGTTTCCCATTGTGACCGAAATCGGGAATAAAACTCCTTAACTCCAGGTTTAGCAATAAAAAGCAGGCATTACGTTATTCAGCTGGGGACATGTCTACCATACGTTACCTTAACCAAAGCTTATATTACTCTGTTACATATATATGTATCAAATTTCCCAGAACTAATTATCAACTTTACATAGTTATTATGCATGAGGTTTGGGTCTCTGAGAGGCTTCCATGGGGGTTGTTGTTGGTCTCTAGCATTTTCTGGTGGCTTCTAGGAGAGGAACCTTTCTTGAGCTTGTCTGAATCTTTGTATTCTTCTTCCTTATATGGTAAGGACTTGGCTGTTCTTTGATGCATGTTTTCACTTTCTTATCCCTTGCCTAGTTTCAGCTAGTTCATCATTCTTTAGAGGGTCTTAATCTTCCAGGACAGGAGCTTCTGATTAAGAGCCTTTCAATTTATTCATTCTCCAGGGTGTGGTTATCACTGCTTGCCTAGCTCAAGGACCTTGGCTGATTGTTTAAGTTCTTATTTAACCCTTAACAATTCTCTTCAATTTTTACTACCCATTTTCCAACACTATGACCTTTTACCCAACTGGTCTACTACTAGCTATGAACTAAGCAGAGAGATACAAACACCTACACACACTGAGTGAATTAAATTCTAGCCATATTTAAGTAAAAGCATTTTCCCCACTGCCTACCTTACAATCCCATTATTTTTTTTTTTTTAATACTGTATCATCCAGGTCTTTTTCAGGTATGTTTGTCTAGGTACATATCAGGCAAACCATTTCTCACCAAAATCAAATGTCAGCAAGGTCTCCAGCTAACACAATTCTTTTCTTATGGTGATTCTTAGTGAGAAATGGGATTTCTGCCACCTGACTGGCTCTTCTCCTGCATGTTCTAAGGTGAGAGCATGAGCAACTCTTGTTTTCTTCCCCACTTCTATGCTTTTCAGGGCAACATAAAGTTAGTACAATCAGCACTTTATTGTTGTAATCAGGTGGGTGTTTGTCTTTTCTCCCAAGTAACAAGTGATAGGATGAGAGGAAACAGCCTCAAGTTGTTCCAGGGAAGGTTTGATTAGATATTAGGAAAAAATTCTTCACCAAGAGGGTTGTCAAGCATTAGAATAGGCTGCCCAGGGAAGTGGTTGAGTCACCATCTCTGGAGGTGTTTAAAAGACTTGTAGATGTGGCACTTAGGGAGATGGTTTAGTGGTGGACTTGGTAGTGTTAGGTTAATGGTTGGACTCAATGATCTTAAGGGTCTTTTCCAACCAAAATGATTCTATGATTTGTGTGAAATTTTTCTTGTCCATACAGTACCATAGTGTTCCAGAAATACTGCTAGGGGCATAGGAAAATTGAGAAGCCTGGAAGAGACTCATAAAATGAACGCTCTACAGACAAAATAAACAGTCTCCAAAACATCATGTAGGTCCTGGTAGAAAATGAATCTGAAAATCTGACTTGTCTAACAGAAATGAGAAAAAAAATGCTGAATCATCAGACATTTAGGGCAGAGTTTGAACCAAGTTTCTGGGTGCTGGGACTGGGATAGGAGTCCAAATTTTGGCATTCTGGATAGTTAGATATGCATTTAGGTTCAGGGATGAGTCTGTAGATAACTTTGTTAAAATAGTTGTTCTTCGAGATGGTCTGTGCTGCTTACACAGAGAAGCTGAAAAAGCTGCAGGTACTTTCCTCCATTAGTTATTTTTGTATTTTCCTAGAGAGTTGTAAACCAAAGCAGAAGTGATTCTGAAGAGTCACTTAATATTGTTGCAATTGTTTAGCTTCCGTTTCCCTCAGTCATAATAAAAACCAAACTCAGCTGAGATAGACACGGTTCTTAGATATTCTTTTTTCATGGATTTTACTGTTTAGTTTTTAAAAGGCTTCTTTCCCAAATGGCATTGCTGGTAGTTCATTTGTGATTTTATTGGATTGTGTTGGATAATTTGGAGAGCATTTGGAAGTAAAGTATTTCTTAGCTTTAAAACTTTAAGATTTGTTTTCTGTAGGTGTCTGAAATATACTGGTCTGTCAGCTACTAGCCGTTGTCACTTAGCAAATAGCCCAGAAAGCAGCAGATTCTAGTTTGATAAAACAATCAATTCCCTGGATCCAAATATGACAACAAGTAATTATGAGTAGTATCCTTTCAGTTGTATTGAGACCTCTTACTTTCAGTGGAGAATAGCTTTGATTTATTTGTAATGGGGAGCCTTGATGAAACTCAGTCTGGCAGAAAGAAGTAGCAATACTTCTACAGTACTATAACTCTTGTTCTGTGTACTCTTAAAGAGAGATCAGCCAACTGACTATTTAAGACAGTAATCTCAATTCCTGAGTGCTGCATGAATTCCTGCCTAGGTTTTGGCAAGGTTGTAACACAGAAGTTCCACAGCTGCTTGCTGTGGGGTTTTCTCTATTGTAATTTGTATTACATTTCAAGTAGTTATGGTCAAGTTTATTTGAGTATAATGTTAGTCTGGTACAGCTGTCAGTTCAAAGAATAAACCCACTATGGACAATGTGCAGTAAGCAAGGTCAATGACAAGGAGCTCTGCTATTGGCTGAAGTACACACAGAGGAAATGAATGAAGAACTAGGGAAGACAGTGAGTTTTAAACTGATTCATATGGGAAAAACAGCTCTGCACACCGTAGAGAGATTCATAGTTAATGTACAGTGATATAAATCCATTTAGATTAGTGGATTTAGAGAAATTTCCATAATTGCAAAATTTTGAGCCAGTTTGACTAGGCCATCATAAGCTTTATGTTCAGGATTGAGTGAATAGCTTCAGAATAATTCATCTTAATGTCAGTGCCTTCCTAGCCCCTCTAAAGAATATACAGTGGAGTAAAGAAATAAGAATTTTATTCATTCCCTTCAATTATCATCTGATAGTAACCTAAAATGTGTGGACTAAATACATTAACATATCTGCTTTTCATGGAGAGGAGTGTTTCCTTTTCAGTGTGCACTGACAGGGAAATTAAAAATAAACACAACAGACTGAAGGGAAAATTCTTATTGGTGGACAACAAATAAAACACTTCAACTCAATCAAGACCCATTGCTTGCATGTATAAGACCAACTCATAGAGTATGGGGCACTTTCCATAGCATAATCACAACTGTGATGAAAGGCCAGGTTTCCTCATCTTTATCACTTACTAAATTCAGTGGAAAGCTAGTTCATCATCCTTCTCAAGACCTCTGGAAAAGTCAGTACAAATGCTGTGCAGCCATCCTTGTGGTGACATTGTAAATGCATCTACCACTTTTGCACTTGAGGCAAATGTTCTGTGAGACAAAACACAAGCAATTGACAGATGAGGTAATTTCATTCCTTTTGGGCAGCAAGTCACCTAATGTTGAAGAGGTTTTTCACATAATGTGCATTAAAGAATGAGAAACATGTCTTGGCCATCTTTCCAGATCCGTGATTCAAAGACACCAGCCAAGCAAACAGTCTCACAAATAGTTCTGACGGCCACAAGTTAGGAATGATTAGTGAAAAACAGGGTAACTTTGCCCACTTATATTAGGGGACAGGAAAAGGAGAATGTAAGGAAAAAGCTACTATTTTATTAAGATTTGAGGCAGGAGTTGATGCTGCTCACCAGCAAAGTTATGATAATCACAATTTCTTGTATTTTGCCCAGGAATATGGTGGTGTCCCACAGAACCGGGACACCTATTTATGTCTCTAAAAGAACGTCACTCAGTCTGACAGGACAGGGTACTGACAAGGAAGTTAGGTATGCCTTCACTTCAAAATGATGAACATATAGGTGAAAATACAAGGACATTTCATGGAAAAAAATTTGATTGGTACAAATACAGGCAAAGAAGGAGCTGGACCGGAATGTAGTTCTTTCAGTCTCACCTACTTTTCATGCATTTCTTCCAAGAATCTCCAGGGAAAGAGGAGTCTTGCCCTTGTGATGGGAGCTTCACTTCATAAAAAGCCTGGCCAGTATCTTTGTGAAGTATGCAGTGAGCCCTCCTGTGCATGATTATGTCTTCATGCAAATCAGAACGTGAAATTTCAAGAACTGATATTGAATAAAGTGAAAATTTCCCCACTATATGATAATTCTTCTCAAGTACTATGAAGTGAGTACTTACCTGTACAAATTTATAGATTACTAGAAGAGGACCTAATAGATGAACTTCTCCAGGTACTGCCTGAAGACAAACACCTTACCCAGAGGGTTAATATTCTTATAAAAGTTCTTCCTTTCAGACTTCAGTTTATTAGTCTCCCTACCTTTTAGTAGGATAAGGGACTTGACCTCATAGATATCTTCTCTGCCTTCCATTCTTTTGAAAAGTAGGAAAGGCTAGGAAAGTACTTTGAACTTGGGGAAAACATTATTAAGGTTCAGACTGTTATATAGGTATTTGTGTTCTGCTTTACCACAGACATTGATTCTTCTCAGGTTATAGCATGGTCAATAATATCTAGTAATACATCAAATTCTACCACTTCTATATGTCAGTATTTAAGTTGGTAAATAATCAAGAACCAACAATACAGAACAAAGCTATGAATACGCCAAACACAAGTGCTGCACTGAGAACCTCCTACATGTAAGCTCTTATATGTTAAATAAGTTTTTGCAGATCTTTTTCCAAAAAGATAGTAGTGTATGTCGCTCATGATGAGTCAAGCATACTGACCTCTCAACTTCTGTACACGGGCACAGTGGATAATAGACGAAGGTACAATTTCTTCTGTATATAGAATTAAAATGGTGAAAAGAAGGATGCTTTACCTGCCCTGGATTAATAATTATCTCCAGGGCTCATTTATGTAGACAAGAGAAAGCACAAAGGTTATAAATGTTGCTTTATACCTTTTTAAGAGTACAGAGAATAAATTGATTTAGCTATATGGTTTAGTGATGTGTTTTCCTCAGTTGCCACAATGAATATGAATGTCACTATCAAGTATACATCAACTTAGAGTTTCTGAATGACACAGCCAAAATAAGCAGCACCCAGAGATTGATGGGAGACTGAGAAGATTTGAAAATGTCTCTTTCTGGGACAAGAACACAATAAGAAAGCAATCATTTTAATAGGAAAAGCAGAGCTACATTCTCCTTGATGCAAGTACTGAAGGGAATTAAGGAGTTCACCCCATGTCTAAACTAGGTTTAAATATTTACCATATTACTTTAAAGCATGTTAAATCAGGATCTCTATAGGTTTTGTTGTTGGGTTTTGTTTTGTTTTGCTTTATTTTTTAATAGAAAGTTTAAGTGAAGAGATGCTGCAGCTGCAATAAAGCAGTGCTTTACGTGCTGACAGTGCCAGGTATGGGGGTGGATGGAATGGAAGATTCAGAAATTAGAAAAGAAGTATGCCAGGAAGACTAGCTCTTCTTTAACCTCAGTGTGACTTTATATTTCCAAGTTGCTTATGGTCTTGAAAACCAGACTCTGAAATGGAAGCCATCTAATTCTTAACATCTAGCAACATCACTGCTACAGGACTGAGCATAAAGACAACCCTGCGTTTTATCCATGCTTTTCCATAGGGATGTTTCAAGTATAAAGGACTGTCTGAGCTCCTGAAAGAAGTAACTGACTGATTTCAAATAACCTTCCACCTGTACTTAGAGAAAGGTCTCTGAGTTAAAAATATTATTATCAATAATGTATTTTCTTCAGCTTTATGTTGTCTCTTCTATTAATATCCTCCGGTATGTAGCTTGCCTCTTCTGTGAGAGAAATTTAGTGTAGCCAGACCTACAGCCAGTTTCTGATCCACTGCTAGCTCCACATCATTTCCTGATATGCTAATGGCTAGCCAGTTAGTCTCCATTTTGTATTCATTAATTTTCTTTCTCTTTGTTAAATGTAGAGCTTTTCCCATGCCCCTCTCTCTCCTCCCTCTCTCTGCCCCAGTGCATCAAGATCATTTTGAATTCTGATTCTGTCCCACATATGGCTTGTCATCCGTCCTGGCTTGGAGTTGTCAGCAAATTTCATAAGTGTACTTTCTCTTCCATCATCCAGGTGGCTAATGGAAATATCAGATAGAACCAGCTCTGGACATATTCCACTGGGACTCCACTTGAGACACCTTTTTGACATCAAAACTATGAGAGCAGCTTTCCAGTTGACTCTATGTCCCGCCTGGTTGTGCCTCCATCCAGACCATGTGTCTCTGGCTTGGGGCAGGATTGTCAAGTGGGACAGTGTTGGAAGTTTTTTTGAAGTAAAATTCCTCTCCCCTCTAACCTGTTAGAGCAGTCCTTGTCACATAATGAAATATATCTGTTTTAACATTGCTTTTTCTTGACTGCTTTTCCCATTTTATCTTTTAAGAGCTTATAAATAGATTGTGTAATATTTTATTCTAGAACTAAAAGGTAGCTCTGCTGGCTAGTAGATAACCAGTTTGTGTAGATTTTTATCATTTACCCATTTGTTCATTTATCATGGACAAAACCCAGCAGATTACATAAATGTTCTCCCCATGTTCTTCACCCTATAAGATCTACTAAAGTCTAGTCACAGTAACTATCAGTTTTGCACACCAGAAAGATCTGTTTCAGCACAGTTGACCTTTACTGTGAATCAGTACTTTTCTTTTTCACATGTAAATCAATACATGTTAACATGGTTCACGAATGGAATACAGAGGAAGCGTATGATTAAAACTAAAATCAGAATCAAACACTGTCAATATTTTTAGAGCTTGAATATGACTCAGCTCATAAATTGGACTTTCTCTGTAATTCAGTCTTTTCAATTAAATTTTCATCAAGAAAAATCTCAACTGTAGGATGGAATTTATACTCGGGACAAAAATGAGAATGAGAGAAATGTCTACGTCAGCTCTGAGATTTAAAAAAAAAAAAAAGTTTAATTTTCAGTAGAGGATATTGTCATAATTTTTTGTTCTATACAAAATCAGATTTTGGATTTTTTTTTCACTTAGTTTGAAATTAAGACTTCCAGGCCACAGATACAATACAAGCCTAATCCTGACAAAGTATAAAAGCTATCATGAACTGAAAATAAGGAAAACTATGAGAATTAAGTATATTCAATAATATCTGTACTTTTTCATTCAGCTCAAGATAAAATCACCTTGACCACAAAAATTGCTATCAAATCGAATCTATCTGGATCAGAACCAACAAGATCAGAAAAGTCTGGTGCATTCCTTATGCAGAAAATTAATAAAACCCTGAGCTACCTGCTACTTTTGCAGCTAAACAGTGACAGGGCATGTAAGACAAAGCACTGTCAAGTATGTCTCTTTCTTGTGGAAGAACTCACAAAGCTGTAATCACATCACCTCTGAACTTTGCATTTTGATTGAGCCTGTGCTTTAATTAGTACTGTGTTGGGGTATTCAGTGCAGATATGTCTGCAGGTGTATACTGACTTTGTACTGCCCTGTGCTGTCTCACCATTCAGCTAGCAAAAGGCATGTAATGTGTTCCACCTCCGTGTCAGTTCCAAGTTAGGCAGTGTCCCTTAAATCACTGATAAATATACCTTACAGGGTGGTTTCTGTGTTTGTGTTTGGAAGAAACTAGACTTCAAGAAAGTCAGTAAAGCTTCCTGTCTTTTAAAATGTAGATGCTTAGATGTTTACACTGGTGCTTGCTGGTGAGTCAGGAGGTGTAGAATCTCCTACATTTCACCTGCTGATTACCATTTTGAGAGTTTTACATATATTTCAAAAGGACGCTATGTCTTCCAGATGCTGCATCAACAGCACCGACTTCAAAATTGTGTACTGTCTTCAGAGGATTTGTCTTGTTGAGGGGAAAGAGGGGGACAAATTATGTCATTCATCCCTTAGCTTTCTCTCTGAAATGGACAACACTCAGCAGGCACCATTGCTCATAAGGGGAGCACAGCCTCCTTTACCCCTGAGCACCAAACATGAGCAAAATCTCTTTACCTATCCTGGGCCTCTCTGTTCCTTGGAGACACTCTTGATTTATCTGGATGCACAGAGCTGCATGGAGAAAGAAAGAATCCAGAATGCTTAGTAGGAATGGCTCCTTTGAGAAACTGTGAAAAATAGTATTCACAGCAGTAAGACTCTTTTGTGATTTAGTCAGAAGGCCACAGGCTCTGTTTTAATCCATTTCCAATAGAGAAGAGCTTATATGGCACTTCACTTTTTCATTCAAGTAATGCAGTTTGCTGTCTGCTTACTGCTGAGCTCTTATGAGAAGATGCTGCTTGCTGCAGACTGATAAATCTTGCTTTAGCTGGGGGTCTTAAATAAAGTAATAAAATTTTAGAACTTTTAAACTGCAGTCAAAATACTTGCTGCACCTATTTTTATCTGGTAGTCTTCTTGGAGAAGTTGTCCTTTAGGGCTTTAGGATATTTAGCAGCTCTGTAATTGGAAAATGTTTTGACAGTTAGCGCAAAATGGGAGCTCAACATTACAGATTTTGAGAACAGTCTCTGTGATTTTGTGTGGCACCATGCTGTTCTGGTCGAAACCAGCAGCCAACACTAGCTCCCTGAAAAGAACAAAGAGCTCATCAATCAGATTATCCTCCACAATGACATTTCTTCAGTGTACATCCAGTTTGGAATGTGAAACTTTAATTTACCCAGGACAAGCTAATCCCTAGTGCCTTATACCTGGTCTCTGTCAAAACACAGCTCCCACTCAAGGAATATGCATCTATCTTGGTTAAAAGCACATTGCTGAAGCTGCTGGAGCCTCAACATTGCAAACAGGCATTCACCTGTGAAGGAAGATAATGTGGCAATAGTGTGGCATCAGTGGAGAGAGACATCCAGACTTTATTACAGCTCTTCAGACTACTATCTGTGAAGTAAAAACCTCCTTTTCTTCCATTGCTGACATAAGCAGGCTTGAGGCTATTTCATTGGATCTGTTATAGAAGAATGGAGATAACAGATCAGACCAGATCCAATCCAAAGTCCTTTCTCTGGCAATACAGAAATGTGGAATAATCTGTACTAAGGCGTGAGGACTTCTCAACCTCCACATTAAGGATGTCACCCTAATGCACAATGACTATTATTTCTTTCACATTTTATTAGCCTTTACTGCAGCCAGCACAGTGTGATTAGCCAGGTCATAATCTAGCCCTTTTTGAACCTTTATGATCACCTTGTCATTTCACTGTCTGTCCCTATGATTAGCTGTGAAGAGGTGGGAACATTTGGACCACGTACATGCAAGAGGTCTGAGAAGAATGTGTTAGCAACAAGGTGACTGTTGTCCTGTCCAATCCAAAAACAAGGGGGCATAAAGTGCATGTCAGGTATTTCCATCTCAGAACAGAGCACACGAATATGCAGTGAGCCTATTCCAGCCCATCTCAGTTGTTGGACTGACCTAGAACTTTCCCACATGCAAAGACTTCTTCACAGATGAAAGCTACAGGTCCAGGTTATAACACAGACTGAATACTGGGTTTAACTGACCAGTTTCCATAGCAAAAATTTGAAAATTTCATAGAATTGTCCTGCATGGTGAATTTCCACTGAGGCCCTCACAGTGGATCCTGTGGCCTTTGCATCTGAAAACATCGTCTTGTTTACAAGAGGACCATAGCAAAACCTGTATCCCATCGACCCTAGAGAATATTTTAAATACAATTTACAGGCAAATTATGTTCTTCTGTGGCAACATGGATCATAAAGCACAGAACAAAGTGAATATGCATGTGCATTATCACTTAAAACTAGAACAGTGTGTTCACAGAGAGAATGTAAAATGTAGTATTTCCCTCTATCAGAAAGACACTAATGTTCCAAACTGCAACAGGAAACTGAAAAGGCATAAGGGCCACATGAACTGTCAAAAGATATGCAACATAGATTGTGAATAAAGGTTGAGAGTAAAGCTAACTGAAAGGCAATTATCAACAGACAGATGAATCAAAATATTCACCATTACCTCAGAGCCTCTCAGAGAAGTACAGCTTTTCCTTTCCACTGAGTTAATCCTTTCCAGGCTAGTTTTCTTTAGGTTGTATTAGTTTACATCCCCACCTCCGAAACAAGATTTCATGTTAGACATCAACTGGCATGAGCTTCAGTCATGTTCTTCAGAACTGTGATGCCCAGAGGCCAGTTCTTTTACAACTGTTTCACCTGATTCTTGTCAGCCTGCCTCCACCATTCTGCTTTCAAAGGTAACCAAATCAAGGACTATACACAGAGATAAACTTTTTTCTTCTGTTTTGAAATTATGCCTCTTCAAAGACAATTCAAGATTACTTATTCATATTTTGCAGCATATGATATTTACATTATCAGGCGTAGTTTTGAGGAGTTGCCTTCCAGTTTCCCCTCTTACAGAAAACTGCATTTCTTCATGTTTTCCTATTCCTAGCCAGCTACATTCCTCCTAGATTAATACATTTTTTCTGTAATTTATGATAAATCAGTCTAAGATCCATAGATTTCCGTACATACATTTGCTTTATAGCACTTCCCGGTTAGTTCATATCTGAACTTGATTCATACATAATTCTGTGCTCCATGTATTCAGTTTGTTCACCTGTCAAGAAGAGAGCGAAATATGGGACTTGCACTGAAAGTTATAGTCTCACTGTATGCAGCAGTCCTGCCTTATAACTACAGTCCTTAATTTAAGTGTACCAGGGAGACAAAAACTACACTAAAAAACAAAAAAAAACTCAACAACAAAACCTACATAATAAGCATGTTGATAAACTTAACATGCAACATCACAGATCAACAGAACAACTTTTAATTAAAGCTAATTACATTTCAGTTGCTGTCAGAGGTTATTTTAATGTTGTATTTCAAAAAGGCTGGGGACTATTATCTAATTCAGTGAGTTGGATTTTTCCTGTAGCCTAGTGCATTAGAGAATTAGCATTTTCTCTTCCATCCTTTATTACTACATCACCTAGTGTATGACTAATAATGATTTTTTCATTTCTCATAATAATGAAAAAAGTATTGTCATTTTGCCAGTTAAGTATTACAAAATGTTACCTAGCTACTGAATTTTAGTATAGGATCCTTCCACTGTTTTACTAAAGAAATATTACATCTTTTCAGAAAGCCAAGACCATCATCGGTTAATATCTCAGCTGTAAGAAGCCTGGCATTAGAAGCCAAAACCTATACACTTGTAGAATAGGCTAGTGACACATCTCACTGAAATTACCTGCTTTGCTACTTTTATTAGAATATTCTCTTTATCAGAAAGAGGCTCCTTGGGCCAGATCAAGGGAATGAAAAAATGCTGGTCTCGCTGTGATGATCCTTATTAGTATAATTCTCTGTATTCTGTGTAGAAGTGGAATTGCAAAAAAAAAAAAAAAAAAAAAAAAAAAGGCCTAGTTTCAATTTTTGTGAAACCAGGAACTTCAGAGGGATTTAAATACCTAAAGAAGAATTTAAGTGGACTTCAGGAGCCAAAAGCTAGAATTGAAACACAACTATATCCCTGTTATAACTCCCCAAAATCACTACTGCACACTTGCCTGTTTGCAGTGATCTCTGGCCATTTCTGCACACGCCTGGGACTGCACACTTCATCCTCTGTAGTGCTGTTACCAACATCTGCATGAAGATAGCTTTCAGTTAACATAGATTTAACTTAGTCAACTTATTTTTAAAATAAACATGCTTGAAATAAGTTGTTGAGGTTATTTAAATTTTGTGCAATGATGAACATGGCATAAGGTTTACTAATAATTAATCTCACTTGCTTTAGAAATAGGACTTCTAACATACGGCTTCTTAGTGTGATTAGTTTTCACTGCATCTTACCTTTTTTTCAGATATTCATCTGTATTTCTAAAATATTGCTCATTTTGACACATCTGACTGCGTAGGGCCAAGAATTACATAGAAATGAAAATGAAAAAGAAGCACTAAAATATTCTGGGGATACGATATAATTTATCATTTTAGCCTAAAATTTTATTAATTCTTTTTAGGCCTATGCTACCTTAGGCACAAAATATATTATCTCTTAGACCCAGCAACTTATCCAATTTCCTTGCCATCCTAAAGGATCACAGAATTTATAGTAGAAAACCATATTATATTTTCAGGCCCTAGCTGGTTGAAGGTACATTTTGACAATACAGAAAACCTTAAATATATACTGATACTTACTTGAGTTTAGCCAAAGAAATGCATTTTATTTACAAGTGCAAGTAACACAAGATTAAAACAAAGTCAGCTGTTAAACTTACTAAAATATGGCTACAGCAGCAACAGGTTTTCATATGTTTTAACTCTACCTCTTGATGGCCTGTGATGAATTATATATATATATAAAATCATCAAATTCTGAAAAATAAATTATTCAACACAAAATATGGCATTATATTCTTTTTCAGTACTTCAGTTTTGTCCTTCTGTTTTGTCCTTTTTGTCTGTCTCTACTCAATGTAGGAGATGACTCAGAGAAGAGAAATGATAATGAACTTAAGACTCTAATTAAAAAGTTATCATCTGGGTCTGTTTTGTCTCCCCTAAGATGTAGTGACCCAGATATAGCTATAACTCCTGAGCTTCCCAGCACTTCCGAAATTTGTTGAATGCAAGAGATTGTATGCAGGTTCTGCAAAGGACAGCTAACCTACCTACTATGCTTTGTTACTTTGATTGTTCTGTTCCTGCAGTGAAGTTAATACTGATGGAAAAATGTCAGCCCTGGAAAGCAGCACCTCCTGGGAACATGCATAGCCTGGGGAGCTCCAGCTTGGGATCCTGTACTTTGAACTTGACCATAGGTTGTCTGTGGTTTGGGAGGAGCGCTCACAACAGCCAGTTTGAAACACAGTATTTTTGTCCCCAAAATACAATTTATGAACTTGCAGCATATCACAGAGCCAGTTTCACATGCTGGGATGCCATTTGTCTATGCATTAGGTTGGCAAATACGTGATGTCCCAGACAGAAGAAAGCCAATGAGGCTGCATTTGCAGCTTGAGTGTTAAAGGTAATCCTGTGCCATGGAAACACATGATGTCCCTCACATCCTTCCCTGGCATGGCACAGGCATGTCTGACTCATTGTAGGTGGGCATCCTTCATCTATAATCCATCCTGCTGCTAACAGTGGCCCAACAAACAAGAATTGGATATCCAGCAGTTCAAGAAGCTGTGGAAGGGTGAGACTGATTCATATATACCTGGTGGTCCCTAGCTTCACGGGCTAAAACTCCTATCCACTTACAAAGGGACTGAAATCCCAAATTCATTTCATGCAAACTAATAAACATCAATTAGCCACTAAGAGAAGATTTCATTCTATCCTTGTGCAGTCCGGATCTTGGGCTATGGGGCTAAACACTGCAAACTGAGGACCACAGATTTCATCAGAGTAATCCCTTTACATTTCTACCGACTTTGACATGCTATTTATTTCTCTTCCACCATCCTACCTTTTGGTTACCATATATTTGACTGCTACCATATTGTACAACAGCCTATAAAAGTCCCAACTGACATCAATTTTTTTCACTGTCCAACAAACAGCTTATTCATGGCAAATATTAGCATTATAGTTAAAAACTTAAAACTCAGCCTTCTTATTATTATGATGTGCAAAACTTTTCTTATGTGGTTATACGGTATGTTTCATCCAATTACTTTAATTATCTTCCTTCTTGGTGGCAACAATTGGTGTAAACAAAAGAAAAAAACAGCACTGAAAGTCATCAGAAAGGGTAAGTATCAGTTTTGTAAACATCATTATATGTACTTTGATAATGGCAAGCTGAAGACTGATTGTATTATTCTCAGTGAAAATCTCATCCTTGAGCAGGCAGTTACACAGAATCTGATACATGACAAACTCTATGTAAACACAGGAAAAACTCCACTGAAATCAGTGAGTTCACACCGGCCTCTGAATCTCAGCAGCACAGAATAGTGTTCACAAAGACCATGTGTGTAGTAATTTGGTAATATCAATAGGAGCAAAGCAGGAATTCTTTCATTATGAAGAACTAGAAGTTTTAAATTCTTGTCCTCATTTCTGTGGGGAAAGAAAAAAATCTGTGATAAAACTCAAAGTATGTTTAAGCTGGTATCCGTATTTAGGCTCTCATAAGAATTCTCCTGGGAAAATACAGGTTGAGTTTCCTGAATAATTTCCAGAAATCATAATTTGTTTTCAATCCATCACAGAACAACACTGAGGCATTTCAATATTGTTAGCAAGCAAATAAACAAAAGAAAGACAAAAGAGTATGAGTCATGCTCCTGCTTAGCTAACACTGCAGTGATTAGAAAACACTTCTGGAAGGAAGAAATTCTAGTGGAAGCCCACACCTTGCACGATTCAGAGCTGGGAGCAGTCCCCAGGACTCCTATGTCCCAAGATGTGCTCAGCTGGCTCCGGAACAATGGCATCTCTGAGGAAAGACTTAATACTTGTATGCTGACAGGTTTAGGCACCTTTACCTCTCCAGTTGAGGTTAGGATACAGCTACGTGTCTCTGCAGAAGGCCCTGATGGTGCTGTACTTTCACTTTGTAGAAGCTGCCTGCAGAAGAAATCCCACAGCCACCAGTGAATCTTCATCACTGTGAGGGAAATGGTGTACTAGGTGGGTTGTAGGCTGAGAAGTGATCCAGGAGCACAGTGAGCTCACTGAGGACCCGCTAAGCACCACAGATGTATTGACAAAAGACCCTTCCCTGAACTCATCTCAGAATCTGAATTTGTGGGATTTGTCCTGCCTTCAGAGAAATTGATTCTTTGTAAATAAATCTTCACAGTGAAGTGATGAAGTGCACTGACTAGCACAGACCAGGAATGAGTTGTCAGAGTGCTATGGATGCATCCCTTTCTTGGTCTCCTAAGAGATGAGATATTTAAGAATAGTCTGGAAACTGTATCAGTTTTGAGGCCATGGTGAATGAATTATGTACAGAATAAGTAAGACACCCTGTGCTCACAGACATATTCTTTACCAGCTTCAAGTTCAGCAGCATCAGACATGAATGGTGTCTCTAGAGAGTGGTCTCTGGAATATCTCTGTGTTAGTATATATCACGTTGGCATGTATGTCATTAGCCTGCTATTAAGATCTTAGTTCTGACCAAAATAATCCATAGAGGCAGGAACTGAGCTATGGTACAGACTGATGAAGTGTGTTTCATAAACCAGTGTTACTACAGACTCCCATGGTCATTAATCTCTTCCAGATGTGACTTGGTGTCGGCTGATATTTGCAGACAAATAAGATGTGTCAGAAACAGGATTTGTGATCTCAGATTTCTTTGCCAGCAATCTATAACCTTAAAGTACACTATGTTCTTTAATGGCTCTGCAGTGTCCTGGCAAGAAAATAACTGAATGCAGAAGATGTCCATGTTACTGTCATTGTTACAGACTCTCATTTGGGTATAGCTACACAAAGCAATGTAGTGCTATGCAAAGATACTCATGGTAGTCCTGAATACACAAGCACAAGGTAGAATGACTGAAAACTACCGCACTCAGATTGGCTAATTGGTGTTACTTAGAGAAAAGTTTCTTAACTTTGGTAATATACTGTGATAATAAGGCTATTCCACTAAAACTGTCTGAGATAGCTTGGAAGGTTCTCCTGGTGCCACCTTGCCTTTTGTAGAGTATCCCAAAGGGTTAAATTATCTAGATGAGTGCAACTTTGTGGAGAAAGCAAAACAAACAGAAAAATGTTTACTTCAGTAATGGCTACCTCAAATTCAAACTGCATCCTAAAACAAAGATAAATGTTCTGTAAGTTGTCTTTAAGTTCATCCAAGATACACACTTAGAGATAATGTATTATTTAAAAAGTTTCCAAATACCAAAACATATCTGAAACTCTGCAAACTATGGAAAACTGATGTCAAGAGAAGTTTTGTGTAACCTTTTACAGACTTGCTTCTTCTGAATGTGCAATTTCAAAGTGTATACAGTTTAAAAGACTACTGCTTTCAGTAAAACAAAATTAGCACACTGAGATGAACCCTATTTAATACAGATTCTCTTGCTAAACTCTGGAGTTTGCTACTCTAAGGTACTGATTGAAGATTTACCAAGACCAGTAGGCTGGGGATGCGCAAGAAGTTAGGAGGGGACCAAGCCAGAACAACTGACTCAAGATGGCCAAAGAGATATTCCCTGTCATCATATTCTGTAATAAAAGCTAAGAGAAAGGAGGAGAGGGAAGGGGAGCATTCATCATCAAGGTGTTTGTCTTCTGAAGCAACCACTTGGCGCACTGAGGCCGTACTGCCCAGGAAAAGTGGCTGGACATAACCTGTGAATGGGAAGTAAAGAATAAATCTTTCTGTTTTCCTTTGCTTCCATGCATGAACATTGCTTTTTATGTATTTAACTGCCTTTATCTTGACCTGGGTATTATTTGGCAGTTCGTTAGCTGTATAATAAGCTAGGTAATGTCAGTGTTCTGCTTATATCCAGTAGCCCAGGTCAGGAAGTGGCTTGACCATGACTGAAAAAATGCTTTACAGTACAACATACAACCCTATCTGTTGATGCAGGCAGCTACCCACTGTCAGGTGTGTGCTGAGTTTGTGTGGCAGGGCTTTTGGTAGTGGGGGAGGGGGCTACAGCAGTGGCCCTTGTGAGAAGCTTCTCCAAAGCTTCCCCGGCTCCAAGTCAGACCCATCTTCGGCCAGGGCTGAGCCAATTAAAAACAATGGTTGCACCTCTGTGATAACGTATTTAATATGGGGAACCTGAGAGGGAGTTGGGAGTTGTGAGAAGGATACTTATGCAAACACTTGAGGTCAGTGGAAGGAAGGAGGAGGAAGGGAAGGACCTGTGCTGGAGGAGACACCCCCCCTGTATCTTGTAGTGAGACGGCAGGGCCACCCTCCTGCCACCCATGGAGGTCCACAGTGGAGCAGAGATCTGCCTGCAGCCTGTGGAGGAGCCCACACCAGGACAGGCGGCTGTGCTTAAAGGAGGCCAGGAGTCTGAGGGAAGAAGAAGCTCCCGCTGTTGTAGTGCAGTGCTGGGACGACTGCAACACGCAGGGTGACCCATGCCAGGGCAGCATGGGAACAGCTGCAGCCCGTGGGGAGGACGCATGCCAGAGAAAGTTCATGAAGGACTGTCTCCTGTGAGAGAGGAGCCACGTGGAGCAGGGGAAGAATGTGCAGCGTTCACTCCCTGCTGCCAAGAAGGAAGGAGCCGCGAACTGACTAGAATCCCAATCCCCTGCTCCCTGTGATGCTGCTGGGGGAGGAGATAGAGAGACTGGGAGCAGAGCTGAGCCTGGGAAGAAGGGAGGGGTGAGGAGAAGGTGTTTTGGGGATGTGGTGGTGCTTCTCATTGTCCCACCTTGTCTGTTAAGTGTTAGTTTTGCCAGTGTTTGAATTAAAGTGATGTTTTCTTCACCTAAGGAGTTGGTCTTTTGGCCATGACCATAATGTGTGAGTCATCCCTCCCTGTCCCTATCTCTATTCTTGAGCCTTTTGCTTCATTTTCTCCTTCACAGCACTGGGGGGGAAGGGGGAAGTGAACAGCTGCATGGTGCTCAGTTGCCCTCTGGGCTCAAATCATGTCAAGATGGAAGCTACATGGAGTGTCTTTTCTGGCAGTGAAATCATTGCCATGTGGTGGGGTTCAGACTGAAGACTCTGACAGAAGGGGGCATCCGTGATGGGTAAATCCAGCACACTGGAGACTCTGGGTTCACCCTCCTTCCAGGGAATGTGGACCTCCATGAGGTGGCTAGATAGGAAGGCTTGCCCTCAGTCCAAGTGCAATGGACAATATACATTATGAGTTTATGCATGCTGCTGGAGTTTTCTATGCACCAAGGAATGAGGCTGGAGTCTCTAATGCTTTGCAAAATTGGGATAGGAAGTCTAAATTCCACTGGGGCATCTTTGGTAATGTTGGCTGTGGCCAATATGGCTGCATGGATAGCAACAATCATTTTCTCCCATGCCATGTAGCTCTCTTGTGCCTCTTGTCACCCTTTACTCCCAAATATAGTGAGTAGGGTTATGGGATCGCTAGGTTGGCACTGTTACAGACCGAAGCAAAAATTGTAGTCAGAAATGCCAACATGGAGACTAAAAGGGAGACCAGAGTGGATAGGACCCAGGGCTTGAAATTGTTCCACTCAGTAAAGAAGTATTTGCAGGGCCTTCTCATGCACTTCATCCCAGTGCCAGATCAGCCTCTTTTTTAGGGGATTGTACAAAGGACTGGCTACTAACATAAACACGGGGACGTGGTGATGGCAGAACCTGAGAACTCTTAACAGGGCCCTGAAATCCTTTACCCCCTTAGAGGAGGATAGACCTTTGAGTTCAGATAAAGTTTCAGTAGGTACTGACTCCCTGCCACCAATCCAGCAAATTCCCAGAAATGTAACTTCCTGAGCAGGCTCTTGCCACTTAACCTCAGTCATGACACTATCAAGAGACTGCAAAATCATGGTCATGGTGTCCATGATGATTTGCACACAACTTCAGTCTGGACCACTGATAAGGATGTCATCAATATATCATTATGTGTGCAAGAAGTGTTACATGAACTAGTTCCTTAGCTAACGGCACGTGCAATTTTAGAGGAATCGCTACAGAAGGTGAGTAAATTTATATTGAATGCATTTCCAGGTGAACACAAAGTGCTCACAGTCCTTGGGCTGCAGGGGAATCCTGAAAGAAATACCTTTAACATCAAGGGCCCCCAGCCAAGGATGGGCAGCCCACTCAATGTCAAAATTCACGTTCAAGATAGATGGGACTGCTGCATGAAGGGTTTGTTGATAATCTGTTGACAGCATGGTAATCCACCATCAGCTGCCAGTCTCCATTTGGTTTCTGAATGGGCCAAAAGGGTGAGTTAAAAAAGGGGTTGGTGGTGATGATGCCTCTTGCCTGAAGGTCCTTGAGGAGGGCAGTTACTGCCTTGGTGGCCCTGGGATCTATGTGGTACAGTTTTGTATGCTCTAATGAAGTGGATGGCAGAGGTGGTTCAGTCTGAAGGAGTTTCACCAAAGCATTTAGAGCAGCCATGATCCATTGGCCCCACTGGCCTCCTATAGCATGGCTTTGGAGAATGTACACACCTAAAAAATTGATAGGTCCCAATGCCATGGTTGCATAGACATTAAGGGCAGAGAGAATAGAGAGTTTGACCTTACTAATGGAGTATTGCATGGGAGCTCAGGAGATTTCCACCATGTTAGCGTGGTGGCTACCCTCAGGGCAGACTGAAGGGGCAAGACACAAATCCAATATGAAGATCTGGGCCCCAGTGTCTACAACAAACTGGGTGCTGGACATTCATGACAACTTATAATCAGGGCTAGGATATGGGGTAAGCAAAAGCATCTGCTGGAAAATAGAGATAGGAGGCAGATCTCCACATGGCAGTGGACACCCACCCCTTAGTTCTGCAGCGGCGCTTTCAAGAGAGAAGGATTGGCAGAAAGGGTTAGCACCAGGGTACAAGGAGGTACTATGTGGCTCATGGGGGCCACCCGCCAATGGCCATTCTAAAACTATAATAAAACATTATTCTGCAATCTATCAATTTGTTAAGGGGGGATAAAGTCCTTTTCTAGTAGGAGCTCCCAGAGGCACCCTGTCCTCTGCCTGGGTGAGGGTTCCTCTACATCCGACCTTTGGGCACAGAGGCCATAGCCATGGATGTACTCAGAAAGTGGGGGCGTCTTTTCAAAAACTGACCAGCCATGCCCTCTCTGTCTGATGATTTCTGTCCATGTGGGGGATCTGACATTAGCAGCCTGTAGCTGCCATAGTGCTACAGCCAAGGGTGTCAGCTGGGGGGGGCTTTACCCCATCGGATGACCAGAGGTCCAGGGGATTCCCTTCAATGTCAGCTTGCTTGAGTAAATCACAAATGGCCATTGTAGTTTCATACTGCTCAACTGTGGTGCTGTGCTAGTTTTGGCTGGGATAGCGTTAATTGTCTTCACAGTAGCTACTATGGGACTATGTTTTGGATTTGTGCTGACAACAGCATCGATAATACAGGAATGCTTTAGTTACTGCTGAGCAGTGCTTACTGAGTCGAAGCCTTTTCTGCCTCTCACCCCACTCCACCAGCAAGTAGGCTGGAGGTGCACAAGAAATTGGGAGGGGACATAGCTGGGACAGCTGACTCAAACTGATCAAAGGGATATCCCTACCATATGATGTCATGCTCAACATATAAATCTGGGAGAAGGAGAAGGGGAGGACATTCAGGGTGATGGCATTTGTCTTCCCAAGTAACCACTACACGTGATGGAGCCCTGCTTTCCTGGAGATGACTGAGTACCTGCCAGCTGATGGGAAGCAGTGAATGAATTCTTTGGTTTGTTTTGCTTGCATGCGTGGATTTTGCTTCACCTATTAAACTGATTTCATCTCAACCCACAAGATTTCTCATTTTTACCCTTTTGATTTTCTCCCTCATCCCACTAAGTGGGAGTGAGCGAGCGACTGTGGTGCTTAGTTGCTGACTGAGCTTTAATCACGACAGGTGCATAATGTGGGTTTGCCGTCTCACTCATCAAGGGCAGAGCCCACTCCATGGCCAGGGTGGCATCCCACAGGGTGAAATCATTACTTGCCCCTGGGACCAGTTGTAACGGCACCTCAGGCCCAAGGGTCAGGCTGGCCACTTCTCCCTCACTGAGGTAGATTAGAGCTGGACCAGTGCACTAGAGCCTCCTGAGCCACTCCACTGTTTTTAGGAAACTGGTCACCCAGGAAACATAACTTGAGCAAGTGCTCAAGGCAGGTAGGGGAGGACCTTCTGTTCCTGGGCTATGACCATGCCAAGGCCAGGGTGTGTGGTCATCAATTTCCTCCTAAACCATATGATATAAGATGAGAGGGGGGCAATATGGAGGGGCAGGTGTGTCTTCCTCTGTAGGGTTGGGAGGAGTCAAGGTCTGGTCCAGGGCCAAAAATGTCCCCATCCCAATTATCATCTTTATTATCATCTTGGTAGTTGGTGGCCCTAACTTGGGTTGTTGCAGTGGGATAATGGTGCTCTGCCTTGAGAATCTGCTAGGAGAAGGGGGATAACTCATACTCCAACACCGATACCTGGGTTTAAGAGGCTGGGCAGCTGGATTGCTATGCTGCTGCATACTTCTCACCGCCTTCATTAGCTGCTTCTGCCTGTCTGAGGGAGTCATGATACCCTGTGATTTCAGCCCAGGCTGCATCTAGAGTACAAGTCAGAAGGCTGATCAAGACACCTTTGCTCTTAGCCCATTTGTAATGGCTGGCCTTATGCCACCATTTAAATTAATCTCTGATAGCTTGCAGGTTTGTCCAATTATCTCAGACCCAATCCACTGCACATTGGGGTGATTTCCAACCTTGCTTCTTTCCTAAAGCCTCCATGAGGTGTTGGAAACACTCCATCCTGTCTGTGGCACCAATTAATGTGGTCCAAACAGTAATGGAGTCTGACAACACGTTATAAATCAAACTTTACTAAGACAGTAAGAAACATGAGCAACAACATGACCACATGGCGACTCATCCTATCACTGATAGTAAACATGGGATCATATGTGATGCCATGGCTCTTATAGACTGCCAGAGACACCGAATGCCTGGGTCATCTGGCAACAACAGCTGATTGCACAGATGACTTTTGAATGCAGGTAAGTCATGCTGCCTCTTGGCTCCACCAACAGTAGTGTGATCTGGGAGAATCACGCTTTACAAGGCAGAAGTGTGCTATCTGGGACGATGCGTGCGGCATCCAGCTTACACACTGATGTTGGTCAAGGGGCACTACTCACCTCATCTGAATTTAATGAACAACCAGGTAGTACATGGATCATAAGCCACTGGCGTGTCTAATAATTCCCTTTATCTCTATGTGCTGAAAGAAAAAAACAACTACTATACAACTTATGTGAATATTGCAGGAAAAATTACAAGGCAGATATGGTAAGCAGGTGCTCCTGTCCATTTATTTATTACAGAATGTCCTTTTCTGCTTTTTACACAGTGACTGACATGGGATATGTATGCATTTCCTAGCATGGTGGCCCCAGCCCAGCAGTTATAAATTCAGCTGCCTCACTAAACAGAGAAAATTGATGTGTTGTTTAGATTGTTGCAGTTTATGTCATTGTTGGCTTTTAGTTCCCATACACATTTAAATAATAAAGACAATTCTCACCATAAGAATGAGAGAAACATCCCCATTCTGTTCCTTTTCATTGTAGCTGAGGTCCTCAGTCTTCTCTATATTGGGATCAATCATCCCACCAAAACTCTCCTGTCTTGATGAGTCTGGGAAGGGCAGGATGACGACTGTCCCTTGCTTAAGGCACAAGCTCATTTCTCCCACTTTTGAGAGCTTCCACTTTGCAGTTAATGTGGAGTTACTAGCTCTGATGTTACTACCTGCTCTGCTCCTTAGGACAGAGGCACAACTTGCTGACCTGTGCCAACTGCCAGCACGACCAGACTCTGAGCAAGAGATTGACACAGGAGTGCAGGAGCTGGCAGGCTTCAACATTGCTCCTGGATATTAAAGCACAAACACGACATTTCCCACATATCTCTTGCCCAGGTTACTTTCTTCAAATGTTTACTACTGGATTAAATTTGTACTTCAGCTTTTTCTTTTTTTTTTTCTTTTTTTTTTTTTTTCCTGCATTACAGGAATAGTAGTACACTGACCTCATGACCTCAAAGCTGCACATATGGAAGACAAAATGGGACTGTTTTAACTTTTTATCTGCTTGAACACCAATGGTTCATTAGTTTCTATATAAAGGACAGGAGCAAGCAACTCTGATCTTTCTGATCCTTAACAAGAAACAAAAAAAGTTGTATCTTCTCATCTTAACAGTAGTGTTTATTGCAGTAGCTTTATTTCAGGGTCCACAATGGAGAGCTTTAATCTAGATGAGATTTGGTTAGAAAGGAATCTTTTGTTATAAACTGAAAGGTTGAATTTGATATTTAAAAATCGCTGTTAGGCTTCCCCTTGCAGATATGTGAGATACTGATGGTTGTCTATTGTAGTTTACTGTCCTCTACTGAGATATTTTTATGAAGGCTTTGTTCACTGCAATGAAGCTCCATCTATACTTGTCAAATAAATACGTCAACTGTGCAATGTGAATATAAGCAGCACCTCTCACATCCCGGACTCAAGCTCTCGGCTACTTTTTCCTTGGCATCTTTCCAGCCCCGCTGCAAGGTTCAACCAAAGCATAGCAGCACCATCTCGTGGAGACCTGAAATAATTGCAGTAAAAAGCCTAGCATGCGGATTTCTCATTTTGAGCACTGGCCGGCATTGCCTGCTCAGGGCAGAGATCCCACCGCAGAGCTCAGCTGGGCAAAGTTGCCTGCAGAAGTGAGGCTTTGTGAGATGGATTCCTTTACAAAGTATCTTAAACCCAACACAGTAATTCAAGAACTCAGGGACTAGAGACAAGAACACCCCTCCATATAACTAAACTAAAATTGGCTTAACATCAGCCATAACAATATAATTCTGGGCTATGAGGGAACATCTGGATGCCAGCCAGGAATGGAAAAGATACCGTGGGGTTAAAAACATAAAGAATGACTGTTTTTACTGCAGGACACATGCTTCAAACACTTGCTTCATTAAAGTTTGTCTTCACCTCTAAATCCTCACTGAAAAAGCTGCTTCTCACATATTTTTATTTTTTATTTAATTAAAAATAAATTAATTTAATTACAATTAAGTTTGTAATGAAGTCATGTATCTTTTAATTTTCATCATTTGTTGATGAAGACTTTAATCACTTTATTGTTTTAATGATTTCTGTTATTTATTTCAGTAAGATTTGTAATACAGTATAGAGTAAGGAAACAAATATTTAAACATAGATATAAATTGTCACATATCAAAGACTTTGTTTAAATCACTTTATTGTTTTAATACCAAATACCGAATAACCAAAAAACCACAGGAATCATTGAATTAAATTAATGGCATTACTAGAAGTACACTGACAAAGTATTCTCATAGTATTGCATATGTGCCTGCTACATGTGATTTGTTCCAAGAAGGGAAGAAACAAATGTTTTGAGGTTCCTGTAAATCTATATATAACTTGAGAAATATATATAAAAAATAGTTTATCTGCAACTTGTGTAAGAATGATGTTATGCTACCCCTGGAGCACCCCATCACAGTAACTAACATGGCAGAAGAGGAGGAAATAAGGCCAGGTATTTCGGCTGGTATTTGTCGATCTATCTCTTTCTTTCTGTTGTTTTTCTCGCGTTTTACACCACCTGAGGCTGAAGTTTCAGCGCAGTGCGTTGAACTGCTGCCCTCCTGTGGCTGAAGGTTCAGTTTAGCTGAAGCTGAGCCTTGCCAAGAGCATTTTATTTGTCAGAGGAGCCGACAGAGAGCTCACCCATCTACAGGTATTTTAGGAATTTAAAAAGAATGCATGAATTAAGCACAAAACAGCAAAAAAACCTGCGTTTCCACAGTCACTTCAGAGGATGTGCAGAAGATGCTAGGCGCTTGCTTGACCAGGTGAGCCTGACATGCTTCACTTGAGAGCAGGAGACAGCACTTGTTTGGTGTTTGTTGTTCACAGTGTAACAGACTTCACCAAGAAACTGTTTATTCAAAACCCAAAGGGATAGCTCATATTCAGTGAAAGAGATACTCATTCAGGCAGGGGAGTGGAAACAGATGCTGCATGGTACAAGTCGTGTAGTGTTCAGAAATCTTCTACCAGCCAGCAGTTGGGTCTGGGGTCTTTAGACAATGAACGACAGTGGTGGGGACCCTGCTGTATAAATCCCAAAGGTGTGACAACACCGTCCATTTCAAAATGGAGCACACAGCAGAAATTCAAATATAATCAGCCCGACTTTTGCTTCTAGCTCCTTTGGGCAGATGTTTATTTTGTAATTCCTTCTTGCTTGGTATTTGGGGCTGAGCTTCCCTGGTTTTAACAACTGGGGCATTTAGCCCCTTTCCTCTATGAGCCAACTCTGTGCATGGCTCAGCTGACCTTTCTCAGCAATGTCTGTGGACTGGCAGGATTTTGAATCCCTTGTCCCATTCCCAAAGCCACCCATATTCAGCGGAGGACACTAACAACACAGGTCTAAGGCTCTGCAAGCTGAGCCCCTGCCCAGCCTAGCAAATGTCAGGGGAGCCTTCCTGTGGCAGGAATCCCACAGCTCTCCTGCTCCTTTCCCCCCACAGACCAACTCATAAGCAAGACACTGTGTTTCACTGAGGTGTTACCAAAAAATCAGAATTTTTTAAAAAGCTACAAGATGGAAAAATACAAATAAAGATTTAAAATAGTCCACCCATCTTATGAACACGATTTTATTATATTAAAATAAGTACAATGTCAAAAAGGGGTCAGGAGGATAAAGAACATGCCCCTAATTTTTAAACATGAATTTTAATATTTGCTTTGAAAATAGTTAAGTATCATAAATGCATCAGAATAGCAAATAAGATTTTTCCCACTAGAAGAATCTAAAAAAATGTATTTTAAAATGCTTATGGACATACTCTAACTTTAACTTTTGTAATTCAAAAAATCTGAAAAATCCTTACAGAAATTTTATTTTTTTCCATTAACGTTTTTGTCTCAAAGAAAAATTCTATAACTGTTGAACAAAATTTAGACTGGCTCTTCTAGCAGGAGTCTCATATTCAGGAAATAGGAACAGACATGAAAGACAACCTGAATATACCTATTAATTGTCCACTTTTCAAATGCAAATAGAAGGAAATGGTTTTTATTATAGTTTTCATATGAAAAGCAGATAGCAGCAGGTCTAACAAGAGCCTTGAGCTGCAAACCTGGCTGAGAAGTACTGGTTGTGCACACTGCAAAGTGCAGATTTCCTCCAGAACAGCATCCCCTACACATTGTTACCACTCAATGTGTCACTGGAGCTCTTATCACGTAATCCTGGAGAACCAGCCTTTAGGAGTTAGTGAATGGTACCACAGGTAGGCACAACTGTTCATCTACACAAACACAAGGTAGAAATGACTGGTTCCATGGTAATTCATAAAAAGGTTTGTCTTACAATGGATCAAAATGTAGCTCAACAATGCCATGCTGTTGTAGAAAAGGTAACCTGTAAACCTTGCATGTACAAATAGGAGCATGGACTACAAGGTGCACGGGGTCAGTCTTTTTGATCTTCCCAACACTGGTATGACCTCAGTTGGATTATTCTGTATACAATGCAGGACTTTAAAAAAGGTTAGAGAAAAATGAGGTAATCCAAAGGAAAACAAAAGGAACAACAAGAAATCAGAAATTTAGAAAAGATTACTTAACATCAAGTATTGAATACACTGGGTTTACTTAGTTTGAAGAAAAGAAGACTGATAGGAACAGGTTAACAGGTACACAGAGGTTACTTCAGTATGGAAGGGAATAAAGCCGTCCTTCATGAATGATGAATACGAGGGAAAGAAATTGGCATGAATTACAGAAAAAATTGGTAAGTAACAAGAAAATCTTTCAAATGGTGAAGATATTTGAATAGATTGGCAAGAAAGGTCAGTGTTTTTAGCACTGATATACTAAAAGATCTTTCAGATAAGCTTCTCTTAGTGATAACATGGAAAGTAGGTTTGTTCTGAGACAGTGGGATGGATGAGACAGTCTCTGGTGAGGCCAGCTAGCCCTGTGGTTCTGCACTTCAATGGCAAAGTTGCTGCTGGGGCTGGAGCCTGCTCCCATTCCGTCTGGGGCTGCACCTTCCACATATGCTGCAAATTGTCCCTCCCCAGGCAGGCCACCAGGAACCTCATAGCATGCTGAATCTCGATGCAAAAAAAAGGGAACAGTTATGTTTAAAATCAGTGCTTCAGACAAAATATAACTTGTAGGAATTCTCTGTCAGCTTTCTCCTAGAAAAGCCAAAGCCAAAGTTATGAAGTCAGGCTGGAAAGCCACATCAAAGGCCATTGGTAACTTTGAAAAAACCTGCCAAAGAACACATTTGTGCAATTTTCAAACCACATCTATGCCACTGAAACTGGAAAGACGAGAATCAGGAAAACAGTTCTTCCAGATGATGAAAGACCTATATTGGCACAACCTCTTTTAACACAAAAGTGAGACGACACAGAGAATACAACCAAGCAGTAGATTTTTCTCTTCAGAAAACTACTCACAATGTCTCACGTAGAAGTTATCTGCAAAACTCCAGTAAGGGATATTAGCACAGTGATATAGCGTTTGAATTTTGGCAGGATTTGACAGGCATGAGGTCAATCTTCAAGTTCATACTGTACTGGGAAGACAGCCCATGCAGGGTTCATGGCAGTGATCATAAAACTCTTCTGCCCTCACCTCCACCATATTCAGTTCCCAGCTCCAAAGGCATTTATAATATTTTCATCAGCAGAAAACATTCAAAAGAAGGGTTTTTCTTTCTTTCTTTGATAATAAAAAAATCTAATCTCAAATGAAATCCACTTCTCCCTAACACCTTTCCACTTACCAAACAAATACATCTTCCTTTTCTACACGTAACTGGAAAAAACCCCAACCCTCATTGTTGTAAGGATATACAAATCCAGTCCTGGATTTCCTATATGAACATGATAACAAGAAAAAGAGAAATAAGAAGTGAAAAAACAATGTAGTATTCACACAGATTATTCTATAATCAATATTCCATCAGGTCAACATTTTTCTCCCAGGAACAAGTACTCTCTATTTCTTATTCTCTCATTTGCCAAGTCACTTTGGCAGGCAAGTAATTACAAAACAGACCTAATAAGCTAATACACATACTAGCCCCATGAAGACTCCTTTTCCTTCTCAGCATTTCCCACTTATTCTAGTCTTCTCAAGTTTCCCAAAAACCACTCACAACTTGATTTCCTGGGTCTTCAACTGTCACAAGTGTGAGAACGATTAACAATTTCTTTAATCTTTCTAGGCATGCATGTGAAAAGTAATTAAAACAGTACATATCATACCTACATTTCTCAGAATGTCAAATGTGCACCATCCTATCTAATAAGGCATTTCAAACTTAGCTTATTTGGAGTAAAATAGGTTAGGGAGCACTCACACAATCAGTTCCACTACCAGGTCTGAAGAGAAGATAGCTTCAGTCCTATGGCTGATAATGAACAACAAGGGGAGTTGGGCTGGTAACTAGTTCCATCAGTTAAATCTGCAAGAAGATACCTTTTTACAGTCTGAAATATTAGATAAATTAACAGAAAACTATTTTTTAGATTTATCTTGAATTAACACCGTTTAGAGAAAACATAAATGCTTATTAGAGAAAATTCTAATCCAAGAAAATATTAAATTATTTTGACAGGTGTTCAAAATACTTCCTCCTCCATTATACCTCCTTCTTCATAACACGTAAATGGAGAGGAGGTATTAATATTAAATTTCCTGAGAGACTTCTTTAGACTGTGAACTGTAGCTGCCTTCTTTATGTACTTGCATTGAATTAAATAACTTCTCAAGCAGTCAGTAAACTGCCTGCTGATCACATTGCTGGCTTACCAAGTCTGTTTCTTAAACACACAAATGAAGTATTCCATACAATGTAGTAATAAATCACCATTACTATTCCCCTGAAAGGACATGAAGAAACTTGGACAAAAATTTGTCATAGGATCCCTATAATAAAAAAGCTTGGTATTGTTAAGTGTAATGAAGATGATAAGGCTGATTGTTGTCAAGTCATAGTGAACATGCTGCCCAAAGAAGCACCTGTGTAAGTTGTCTTCATCCTAATGAAAATATTTGCAACGGCTTTTGCTCATGAGCTGTCTGTAGTAAATGAGCAACAAATGTATTTCTTGTAGAGTAATAGCATGTTGCTATGCTATGGACTTTAACAATAGATCCTTCCCATTAAGTCTGATTATTCTTCATCTGATTTGGGTCAAAAATATTTCTCAGTGATAGAGTCCTACTGTGGACTAATCTTTTAATTCCTCTATCAAACCTTGTATTTCCCAAAACGTACATTATACCATCAAATGTCTACTGTGTGGATATATATCACATACACATATAGGGAAAATACCTCAGTCTTTTCTTAATTTTCTGGTTTTAAACAATTAAATGAATTTACATTCAAATAGTTTCAAAGCTTCAACAGTGCATGCACAGAAGACAGAACAGGCAAAGTTAAGATCCTGAAGGAAGGATTTGAAGGGAGGACTTGCAAGGAGAAACTGTCTAGAAGTTTGGTTTGTACACTCAGTGTTCTAAATGGAGGGAAATGTATTCTGCATTAAGTGTTTGAAAGGAGTGGGGGTGAGAAAAAAGAGGCAAAGTGTGCCTGTGAATGCCTGTAGTAAAAGTTTATTGGTAAGGTCTGCTCAACCCAAATGTTTTGAAACCTGTATTGCACTACAAACTTCTACTTGACTCTCCTCTATCTGGAGACTAATTCATGATTCCAAAAAAGTTCTTTGTATTTTCTTACTTTGTTATCTGTACTCATTCCATACTTTTGTTTCTGTGCTGATTAAAAAAAAAATGAAAATAAGTGATTCATTCAGGTTTACTAGGCATTTTTGCTGTTGTGTTTTTTCTTTCTCAGGGTGTATTTCAAAATTTACAATGCCTCATATAGAAGTGAAGAAAGATATCTAGCTAGGTGGCTGAGATATATTAAAAGAATAGCAATCACAGTGTGATTGAGAAGCAGAAAGCTTTGTTTCTTATGAAGCTTCCATCCCAACATGTGCTTTTTCTGGTATGTTCTTATTTCAGTCACAGTGGGGGATCTGTTCAAAATCCCTTTCTCAGGGGTTTACAACTTGGATTGAAAACTCATTTTTTTCCCAAAAGTGGGTAAAAATTTTCCCAGCATCACAGCAAGTAAATTTAAAAGGAGTCTGTTGATAATATGCTCTCAATAGAAGCAAGCAGGTGAATATAGTGCACTTTAATCCAAGCAGTTGTGTTAATACAATTTTTCCATGTCTTAGTCCTCTTGCTGAAGCCACATTAGAGTAAAGCTCTGAGGCATGTGCTTAACTTAAGCATATGGGCAGTGATTATTTTCCTGGACTCACTTAAGTACTCTCCAACCTATATTTTATTTTTGAGTGGTGGAAGATGCTTAAAATTTGTACTGATTAGACTGAGCTGTTGTAAAAATGTGCAGCTCTCACAGTACTGGTCCTGGCAGGCCGAGAGACTGGGAGTTTTGTGCTGACCCTCAGCCTTTTCCACGCAGGGGAAAACACTGCTTTCCCCTGGTTACACTGCTGGGGATTTCATTGCAAGAGCCTCCCAGGCTATGTGTGTATTAGCAAGCCTGAGATAGCTTCCCAATTCCCAGGACTGTTCTCACAGCCTGCATACATATTGCTGCATGTATTCACACACACACTGCATCTCCCAGCAGAGAGTTAAGGCTTATCCCAAGCAGATAGCAGTCTGGACTAGCCGGGCTAGAAGACACGGATCGTCCTATTGGGCACCTCAAAAGGCAAGTTTACCTGCAACTATAAGGATTTCTTTTCCATTGGCATTTTTCCATTACTTTTTTCTCAAAAAAGTGATGACTGTATACACTTACGCTGTAGAGATAGCAAACCTACATGAGTTGCATTTAAAAGAAATCTTACAAATCTTACAAACTACTTATCTAGTTTCTGCGGTTCCCAAAGGAAAAAGCTGTTCTTGAAGGGAGGTACTTTAGTCATCTTTACATCCCTTCTGTATATAGGAATAGTGTGAAGGAAATAGAGTCAAAAAGCAAAATTAATAATAATGGCAGTTGCAGACTAGAAATGAGCCTAGACTGGATCTTCAGGCTTCACCGAGTCCTCCTGTTGGACATACACATACAAATATGTCCAACAAGATACAGGTTTTGCCATATTCTGCCACTGATCTTCGCACTTCCCTGTGCTTTCAGGCAGCATGGTGGGTTGGCATATCAGCCCATGGCAGTGCGAGGGCCCATCACCCCGGCGCTCCCAGGGGTGTCTGCAGCAGCCAGGCAGGACCCTTGAGCCCAATCCTGAACCCTGGTCTCCCACAGAAGCTCAGGGTGTGCTGCCAGCAGGCTGCGAGGCCAGCTACAGTTAGATTTTTCATTTAAATTTTGGCACCATCTGAAGTCATTCCTGTTACTTCCAAGGACTGTTGCCATTATATTAAAAAGAGTAAATTTGCTGCTGAGTTACTTACTGCCCAGAAAATCCAGCTGAGGCCTGCTACTGCCAAATCTGAGGATTCGATATTGGGCCAGGGACTTTAAATAGCTTCTGTTACTGAGGATTTTCTGCTGTCTACGCTGTCTAGAAAAAAAAAAAAAAAAAAGGATTGATAAAGCCTCAGTTTGAGGGATTGGACATGGACTGTTGGAAACTGAAAATTGCCACTTCTGGTGTGGTTACTACCTAACCTTTTTTTTTTTTTTTTTTTTTTTTTTTAATTGAATCATCTGTTTTTTTAAGCCTAGGTTTGGTTGCCCAGGATGTAAAATAAAAAGCACAAAACCAAACTAAACCCCTAATGTTGATCTCTTAAACAAAGCAGAGGAAAGCCCTGCTTATATAGGTTGGCTGCCTTCTGTAGACACACCACCTTACTGAGGGTGTTCATCATCACTGCCAGCAGCCCTTCCCCAGCCCTACTCACTAATATCTTTTGCACTCCTATGGGATGCAGTTACACTTACTCCCCTCCTACATCTAAGTATCACCTTTAATTGAAGTCTGAAGTCTTTTAAACTAGAGGATACAATTCTGGAATGCTACATTTACCATAGGACAACTGAATACACACCCACCTATCTAAAGGAAAGCCTATCACTATCCCGCTACCTCATATCTTTCTTCTGTGTCTGTCCCACACACCTATATAAAGAGGTAGGGCAAGAGGTCCCCAAGGCAAAAGGTTGCCTTTTATTTTTCCTGTGTTCTTTTTTTTTAAATCTCATCCGTCGTGTAGATAGGCACATTGACCGCAACAGTGCATTGGAATCTGTGAGCCAGCCAGGAAACTGCTCGCTGTGATCGGGCTCAAACACTGCGGATGCACTGGCAGATACTCAACAGGAATACTCCTGCATGCTACAGTCTATGAATTTATTATGCACTCTGCTGTGTAGATATAACCTTAGCAACAGCAACCACTGTACAACGAGCACGAGTTGGATTGCTGCTGACTGTTTAAAGGAGCCCTCCCTTATGAGCAATTTGTGTAGAAAATGATAAGAATTGTAATGATTTTGCCTGAAACCATAGCAGAGGCTGCAATATTTTCTCGTCAAACTCGGTGATCCTAGAGATGCAATGAACTGGCAACACAAGCTCTACTTAGCTTTATAATCAGATGCTGCTTAGAAACTCTTTTCTCTTTTTCCTCCTTTTCTCCCAAGAGAACTTTATTTTATTGGATCTTTCTGGATCAGCGTAATCTCTTTCACATGCCACTTTATTTCTTCAGGGATAAACTGGGGGTCTATTTCTAGCTCATAGCACTGAACATCTGGACGTTGTGGTTTCCCAGGAATGCACCAGAGAAGAAATGGGAGCTGGAAACAGTTGCTGCATCCCCTGGGTGCATTGGGCCTCTTTCCCCTTGGTACAGGGCCACAGGAGAAGACATCATCTTGGGACAGCACTTATGAACTTTTATACATTGGAGGTTGTTTCTGGAAAGGAGTAAATTAATGAACAGATTGAAACAGCTTTTGTGAGCTGCTACCGGAATGAAAGCTCTCTTCCTTCATGATATTGAACACCTTTTTTATTAATTCAACACTAGCATCTATGTTAGAAAACATTTGGTTTGCAAAGAGGTTCAAGGCAAGTGTTGTGTATATTAATGAAAATACCTAATCGCATAAGTAGTCATGCTGGGAATTTCCTTGAAGACACACTGAAAGCTCCTTCTTTTAGCAGGTCACTATTGTCGTTGTAGTATTTGCAAATCAGAAAATATTAAATCTGGAAAGGGTTCAGTAGATATTTGCTTTAAATATTACGTGTGCTGAAACAGTAAAATCTAAAATACTAAAATCTAAAAGGAATGTTTATATATTCGATGGGGAGGCTAACAAATGATAAGTGATTGAAATAAGTAATGGAAGATAATTAGTCTTCATGATATACTATATTAGAAAGATATGGCTGTCAGTGTAGAAAGATAGGAGGTTATCATGGCCCCATTGACTTTGACTAGAAGTTAAATTACGTCATGCAAATTACATTCAGAGAAAAACACATGCACACATCATGCATATTGACAATATTTGTAATCATTCATTTTAGTTTTGATTGGCTACTGTCTGATCAATTTTACTCTTTAAAAAAAAAAAAACTGCCTTAAAAAGAAATAACAGTGTTAAAGAAAAAAAATAGTTATCTCATTTTTTCCATAAGGTTTTATCACTATCTGTAATGGCCAAAAAATCCTTTTATCTGCTGTTTATAGATGTTATTGGGTTGTTTTTGAAACTGCATGCATCACCATCATCCTATGTCCCAATGGCATTACTTAAAAACAGTGCAAACTTTGCATTTTAATTACTATGTGTATCCTATTGACCTCCTATATACTTTATGCCAGCTTCATTAATAACTTATGCCCAAGTTGCTCATCAAATTCAGCAACGAGCTGTTTTAGAGTTTCTGAAATGAAATTAGGTGTGGGTTTGGTTTTTTTTTTTTCTATTTTTTGGTGCAAAAGATATGATGCCTTCCTAATTTCAAAGGCATAAGAGAAAGCAAATGTGGAAAAATGTACCTTCATGAATGAGAAATCTATTTGTCAGGTGTGACTATGTATAAATTGGGCCACTGTAGTCTACATTTGTCATATAAACTTTGACTGTTCTACCCATGTTGACTTTTACATTTTGTATGATGTGTTACTGGAGGTGAAACTTCATACTGGAGTCTAAGCCTAATGGTTGGCTAGTGCCAGAGCCCAGAAGAAAGAACCGCTTGTGTATCTGTCAGACTGTTCTCTCTTTCTCCTATATAAAGCTGTCATTAATTTGAAGAACTCCTTTTAAGATCCCACATGCTGGATTTCAGATGTGTATCTGGCAGGTTGCTCCTGGAGTCACCTGAACTCAGGGTGCCCCTTGGCACACAATACAAGTGCTTCTGGGAGGTGACCCCCTTTGCTTTGTCTATCTGATGTTGCCTTTGAAAGGGATTGTGGGATATCCAAAGGCTCTGCAGACAGTCAGGATAATCCTGAGACCAGAGGGAAAGTCTGGAGCAAAGATTTGCTTTGGTGTTCTTTGATGTCTTTTGGTGGACAAGGATCAAGTCAGGGAACACTGAAACAAACTGTACATACATAGGTCCATGGGACCTAACAGGATGCACCCATGTCTGCTGAGGGAACTGGCTGGTGACATTGTGAGTCCACTCCTGATTATCTGTGAGAGGCTATGGTGACTGATGGAGGCTCCTGAGGATGAAGAGAAAGCATATGTCACTCATCCCTTAAGGAAAAGCAAGACGGGTATCCAGCAAACTATAGGCTGATCAGCTTCCCCTCAATTCCTTGGAAGGTAATGCAACAAATAATCCCGAGAACCATTTCTAAACATATGAAGGATAAGAAGAGTAATGTGAGTAGTCACCATGGATTTGCAAAAGGGAAATAAACAGTCTGAAAGCCTTTTACAATGAGGTGACTTCTTCGGTGCATAAGGGAAGAGGGGCAGATACTGTTTGTCTTGATGTTAGCAAGGCTTTCAACAATGTCTCCCTTATCATCCTCATAGACATACTGATGGAGTATGGGCTAGATAAGTGGACAGGGAATTGGACCGAAAACTGGCTGATCTGCTGGGCTGAAAGGGTTGTGATCAGCAGCATGAAGCCCATCTGCAAGCCAGCCACTAATGGTGTACTCAATACTGGAGCCAGTCCTGTTTACCATCTTCATTAGTGACCTGGATGCTGGGACGGCAAGCACCTTTGAGAAGTTTGCAGATGATACAAAACTGAGAGGGGTGGTTGACAGAGCAGATGGCTATGCTGCCATTCAGAGTGATGTGAACAGGCTGGAGAAATGGATCAAGATGACTGTCACAGAGTTCAACAAAGCAACACAAAGTCCTGCCTCTGGGGGAAAATAACCCCTTGCATCAGTACCTGCTGGAGGCTGACCAGCTGGAAATCAGATTGGCAGAGAAGGACCTGGGTGTTCTGATGGACAAGCTGACAGCAGTAAGCCCTTGCAGCTGAGAAGGCTGATCCTTCTCCTCTGCTCTGCCCTGGTAAGACACATCTGGGTACTGTGTCTAATGTTGGTCTCCCCAGGACAAGAGAGACATGGACATACTGGAGTGACTTCAGCAAAGGGCCACAAAGACTTTTAGGGGACTGGACCATTAGACATACAAAGAGAGGCTGAGAACTTGGGCTGTTCAGAGAAGGCTCAGATACATATACAGATGTATCAATCTGTATAAATACCTGATGGGGGGGAGTAAAGGAGACAGAGGCACACTCTTCTCACTTGCACCCAGTGACAGGACCAGAGGAAATGGGCATAAACTGAAACAGAGGAAATTCCATCCAAACACACAAAACCACTTTTACTGTGAGGGTTATGGAGCACTGGAACAGCTTCCCCAGAGACAATGTGGACTTTCCATCCTTGGAGATACTAAAAAAACAACTGGACATGGCCCTGAGCAACCTACTCTGGCTTACCCTGTTTGAGCGGGGGCTGGACTGGACAAGCTCCAGAGATGCCCACCAGCCTCAGCCATGATGGGACTCCATGAAGCTGCAAGGTAAGTACTGTCCTGCAGGTTCTCTGACACTGAGAGAGCACCTGAACTTCTCCCAAAACATTACAGGATCACTCCAAACCCAGTGGTGCAAATGAAGCCTAGGGACTTTGGCAAATCAGCTTGCATGAGATGTCAATGTTTTAAGAAGAATGTGAAGAGTAAGGACTCTCTATAAAGTAAATTTAATATCAGAGAACTAACAAAGTTTACTTACATATTTTATAAACTTCTAAAACTTAAGTATATATGTTTGCTGGAGTTTTAATTTTAATTGTGTTAATTACTGTTTAATATTTTCTCTTTAATTTCTGGTTTCATGTAGACATATAATTCTTCATTAATCTATCTAGCTAGTAAAAAAAAATGCATTTTGTTTATGTACCACTGAACTTCTGAGACAAGAGGTATTAACATTATTAAGAACATAGGAGAAAAATGTATGAGTTGATAGGTACCCGGAGTTAAAAAAACATCCCCCAGCCAGGTAATCAGTTCACTTTTGGCGACAGGCTGGAAACCAGTTGTATCAAGGTGTCTCAGGATACAAAAGCGCTTATTGCAACAGACGGGGGGGGGTGTGTGTGTGTGTCATTACAGACCTAACTCATAAGGGATGTTATCATTAAATATGCAACCACCTAGAGATGTATACCATTCCAGACCAGCCAGAACTGAAGAAATAAAAACTGTTTCCTTCTATCATGATACTTATGTATCATGCTGTCATAATCAGGCATAGATATTTTATTTGTCTGCAACTTAAGAAAGATTAGTGTGCCATCAGCATAAGGATTTGAATATCAAATTCTGTGTGCTTTATATTTTTTCTGATGGGAGAAACTCTCTCAAAACAAACATGCAACTCTTCCTCCCCATTCTTTTGCAACACAAAAACACAGAAGTGAGGATTTAGATCTCTGTCTCAGAAAATTTCTATGAATGTTTTTATTTGGATTTCTAGTCTTATTATTTTAGGATCCATTAAGGTGCTGCACTTTGCAGGAGGCTGAGCATTCTAGTTGCTCTGTAAATGCCATTAAGACCAAATTATGCTCAGGTTTGCCTGTGAGAAAGCTAGTTAACATGGGATATCATTGCCAGGAAACATGCTGGTAGCTGAACAGAATGGACAGTCATGGGACATGGCTTGACCTTAAGCTGGTTCTGATTAGTTTAGAAGTAAAGCTGTGGCTGTGGGGTACTTTTTGCATATATTTGAAAAGATTAATGCTTGATGTGGCATTTATATTTATTATATAAATTATTTTGGTAATATAGTATGTACAGACCTACTTAAAAGGCTCTATAGAAAAAAAAAACACATAGAAACACACAATTTGACTTTATTAAATACATATGTATAAAAACTAATACATAAATAGTACTTAACACCCCTTTTAATGACTGTCGCTAACAATAAATGAAATAAAAATGCATCTGGAACTTGTAAATATCAATAGTATATGATAAATATTTCTCTAGAGATTTAAAGTGCATTTAATCTTTTCAGTCTGTAACCTCAACTATCAGAGTTTCTGCTTTGCTGATGTGTTAATGCTTAGTTGTACCATAAACATTCAAGCTTTTCAATTCAGCTCTGAACTCAGCCTTGACAGAACAATTTATCAGTACAGTAAATATCCACTAATACGTATAATATTAATGGACATCCCTTTTTAATATTTTTAAACGTGTTATAGCAGTTCAAGCCTTTATTTGCCTTTCTGCAACATTTTATTGATAACTTGGTTGCCTTTAAATGAAAGTTGGGGATGGCTAATGGGAAGAAGAAAAGAGTTTGCATCTTGTTATGCAATTCTGATACAAATGAGACACAAAAGTGCTAGAAAGTTGAATTTCCTTTAGCTTAATGTCCTGGTTCGGGCTGGAACAGAGTTCCTGTTTGTTTTAGTGGCGGGAGGAGTGCTGCTGCACACTGAGACCCCAGGGGCTCCCCAGGTCCCAGTGCCCTCACCTGTGCGTGGGGGCGGGGGGAGCACAGCTGGAGGGCTGGGCCCGGATTGGCCGATAGTCCATGTCATGTGACATTGTGCTCACTATATAAAGGCAGGAGTGGCGTGGGAGAGGCTCTCACTTCTGGGAGTGTTGCTGTGGGGCCTTTGTGTTTGGGATCTCCGGCCAGGAGCAGGTGGGTGTTGGTCGGTGGGTGGTGAGCAGCTGTATGGTACATTACCTGTTGATACTGCTGTCAGCGTGTTATTCTGTCACTGTTATTGAACTGTTTTTATCTCAACCTGTGAGTATCCCTTTGCCCCTCCAATTTCCTCCCCATTCCCAAGTGGGGGGAGGGTGGGTGAGCAACTGCGGGGTGTTTAGCTGCTGAGTAGGCTCAAACCATGACACTTAATTCCATGTAACTCATGGAGTTAATAAAAATATATAAAACACCAATGGTATGATTTTATTGTTATTGTTCTATGTAGCTCGAGTGCCTTCATGTTTTCCTTATTGAGACCAATCATTTGAATGTATCAAAATCTTTCAGTAGGTAATCTATAGGCTTTATACTTAACAGGAGAGGTGAAATAGTCAGAAACAGTTGGGGGACATATTTTAGTTTTTATGCTGTTTTTGAGGTGTTTAGATTCCCTTGATGATAATTTCTGGGAAGATAAAAATGTTTTCCAATGGCAGCAGAAAAGTCACTATCGACTACAGAGTCTGTACTTTGCTTTCCCGATCCTATCAGATGTACTGTACTTTCAGCAATCATGTAGAAGATATTACAGCAGTAGTAATAGGTTAGGTGTGATTCTAGTTACAATGCCTGCAAAGGATAAGAATTTTTAAAGCTTCAATTTGAGACAGCAAGAGGCTGACATGAAAACTGAAGACATGAAGATGATGATCGATAGACATGATACCATTTTAAATGACAAGAGCAGAAAAACTCGTAAGGCAACAAGAAAGGAATGGATGACCTTGTAAAAAGGCACAGATAATAATCTATAATCTATAAAGTCAGCTGCAACTGTGAATGTGGGTCTGCAATGTGTAGGCGCAAGTATCGTATATTTTCTGTGTAAGGGAGTAAGAAAGTGATTTGAACCGTAATTTTGAATTTCACACACAGTGAATTATTGCAAAATATTCTAGGGCCCAATTCTTGAATGAACTTGAAAAAGTTCAGGTTAAAATAGTTTTGAAAGGTGAGGAATAAGGCAGTCCTAAAAGTAATCGAGGATCTTTTCACTCTTATCAACACATCCTGCTACCTTGAAAAATGTAAAAAAGATGTACAAATTACCTGACAATCCAGATAGGAAAGATTTTGATCTAGTTTACATTTTTGATGTCTTTTCATCAGTGAGACAGAAAAGAGTACCCAAAATACTGTGGTTCAACTGATGCTAAATTTTGACCAGAATATAATGTTGTCAAAAATTCGTTAGAAGATGATACTTGCATTTCTCCATTGTTCTTCCTTTGTGCAATTCTGCATGTGACAGTTTAGGACCTTCCTTTTTCACTTGAATGTACATTGCCCTTTCCCCCACATTACAAAAGATGTGTTTGAGTCTCTTTCCCTGTCAAAAATATTGTTCAAATAGCTAGGGCTAAAGTAATGCTGTGTATTAGTAACCAAGTTAAGTGGAGGCAGTCAACATCTATTTTAGAAGCCAGCCAACTTCTGTGAACTCTTCTAAGAAGGGCTTGATATTTTTTTAGTGACAAAAGTAGTTGCAATAGACTAGGAGTTGCTTGTAATAATATTATGAATACCAATTCTTGAGTGTGTTATCATCTCACTGTTCTCTTGAGCTAGGTCAATAGCAACGCTGTCAGGAAATATATCCCAAAGAGGGAAAAGTATCTTCATTTGCTCCTTAGAAAACACAGGGAAAATGGTACAGTTCACTCCAAGACTCTTTCCTGGCTCCTTGCTGGGACTGGCATGCTAGATTTTTTCAAGAGTACCTGAATGAGATAATGTGGTAAAGAGGATTTTGGATGACAAGATCTTTATTAGAAATCACTGGGAGAAAAGTCTAGCATGTAAATCCACAGTTTGGGTGTGGCTGGGATTAGGAAGATCCTAAAACAAAACACAGTTGCATGATGCCTGGTTTTAAAAATTTCTCGTCATTAGCCTGACTTTTTCAGGTTAGAGGTGTGCATTGGCCACATGTCTCACTTCATGGATGAAATCCTTTGTTAGGATAAGCACAGAAGTTTCCAACTAAATCTTGGCTTTTAGCCTCAGAAGGGCTGCACCCCAGGGAGAGAAAACCCAGGCCATAAATATGCAGGGAGGTATTAGGGACCTCAGCAGGGAAGTCAAAGGCACATTTAACGCTGACTCAGGCCAGAAGTCTATTGGCACTTAAACACGTTGGGTTTGAGAAGGCAAAATGTTTCCTCTCTGCATGCTTGAAATTCAAATTGATATTTGAGTTGGAGAGGTTCATGAGCAGACTCAGCTGGCTAGCACAGTTAGAGGTACAGACCTGTTATAAAAATGTCATGCCTCTCTGGTTTTATATGAACAATAAATAATATATAATAATGACTAATTAACTGAGTGTTCTGTCCAATGGCAAAATATATGCCTTTTATTTGAACTATATGAATGTTTTCTAGAATGCACTATTTTCTCATATGACCTTGTGACACATTAATACTCCAGCCCTTTAATTTTGTAGCTCAGCTGCTGAACTGTAACAGCAAAGGTTTTCAAAGTGAACTAGTATGTTGTTTATGTTTGATTACAAAACACAAACAGGATCCGGAGCTGCCCTCTGCCAAAGCATGGCATTGCCACCTGAATATTGGCTATGCATGATTAACAGGCAAATGTGGACACTGGAAGTCATAAAAGGAGAGCAGCAAATACCAGGAAATAATATTTGCTGCATAAACCCTCATGAAAATCTGCCTTTGTAAAAGACTGAATGCAAACTGCTGTTATCCTGTCAAAATCGTCTCCACAGCCCAGCCATGAAAGTACCTAAAAATGTGAAGGTATTTTGCCTCTGCTTTAGCTGTTTGCACAAAATAAGGACTTTGCTTCCATCTATTGGGAAGCGCATATTAATCAGATTGAATCTCTTATGCAAAGTAAAGTCCATGTGGGACATCACAGTGCAGCCTTTCACAAGCAAGTCCATGGCAGATTGCAATCACACAATGGGTAAATTCTCAAAATGTACTGGTTGTCCAATTTGGATTTAACCCTAAAGAAATATGTCAAAATTCTCAGAAATACTGGGCACCTGTTTATCCACCCTGGGTATCCCTGCTGCTGCTCACAAAGCTCAGAATCCTTGCCTTGCTTTACTGTATTGCATCAGTAAATTAGAGACAGACTTGTCCATGGATAGCAAAACACGGGCTGAACCCTGCCAGGCTCCTAATGGAAAGACACTCAATTCCATTTTGGCCATAAACATAAATCATGGAGAAGAATTCATTAAAAAAAAAAAAATAGTAACTGCCAAACAACTCTTGGAAGCTACTAGATGGCCCTTGCTTTTACAGCAAACACATTCCCATATATCACTTATAACTGTCAAACCATGACTCATTTTAGCATTCATCCCACTGTTTTGCAGGCTTTTTCTGGGGGAACAAAGTGTGTCTTTTCCAACTATGTGAGAATTATTGAGAGCACTTTGAAATGTCTGAGCAGTAACAACATTTTCACAGCACTTTTTGGAGACACAGCGGTTGGTGCGTGACCAGGCTCACTCTGCACATCTGGTTTTATCATGCTGAAGCAAATCAGAACCAATTCCCGTAACAAGAGCCTACAAACCCAGCAGCACTCCTACTGCAGTTGAAACCAGAGGAGCACCTGTTTTAAGATGTTCATGTAGCAAATTGCACTCTTGGTTTTGGTCATAAAATCTGTAGCTTTTCATGGTTTTCCTCTAAAGAGACCTACTTAGATAAGTTCTCTAAAATAGTGGCAATACTATACAAAGGAAAAAAAAAAAGGAATCTTTTCTACATAACCCATGTGAAAGTAAAAGAAAAGTTACAGCTACTCTTTAAATATAAGTTGATATGTCTAAACCTATTTTTAAAACTTTAAGGATTTTCATTTATATATTTGCTTAAGAATATGAGTCCAGTCCTTGTTTTCCCATGGCAACAAAAATGAAATAATGAAATCCAGGCCTAATGGCACTATAGATATTCACTCCAGTAAACCTGAAGCTGCACGATTTGTCACTCATGCATTTATCTATATATGGTAAAGTGGGTAAACACTGCATAAAATTTATTTTGTGCTTCCTCGGTCTTGGACAGATTAGCACAAATTAAATTTCACACTAATCTGCCCATGGTCAGGAGTGCTACATTAGGAGTGAAGGGGGATTCAGCTAATTGTAAAGAATGTTTTGCTCTATTACAATGATCTATGAATATAGCAAGTATATCCTGGTAAGCTACCTTTACCAATACACTTTATCAATACTGAATCAATAAAAGATGATGAATAATACCTGTATGCAAGAATACATCATGTTTCCCAACATCATTTTACCTTGTTCACCAAATTTTAAGTACATTTTATTTTTCTTTTTACTTCACATTTTTGTATTGAGTGTTCAATAGTCATCATTCAGGTTACACTGCTTAGTTATGTTTGACCACCCAAGTCACATGGCGTTTGAGTCATATAAGTCAAGACTGAAGAATATACTGAACTGCCAGAAGAGGGAAGTCCAGGATCAGAAGTTTGTTTCTCAGAGCGAATGTGAAATATGACATCAGGAACATGAAAGCCCTACAAAATACTACCCTTTTTAAGCAAAGTTTGCTGAAGCAGGGCCATGCTAAGCATTTAGGACAAAGTAGCATGGATATAATACTTAAAAGACAGCTTACTCCAACTCCAATGTTCATACTGATCTTTTAAAAAATCTGGGTAATTGCTTAAGGAAAACATTTTATCTCTTCAAAATAACCAATAAATTTCTACTTAGCTCTGTATTTGGCTGAAGGACAAATAAAAATGCACATGCAATAGCACTGGCCATGCAGGTGGCAGTGCTCTTCATTTTAACTGAGTTAAGGTCCACAGGCAGCAACATTGTACATGGCCAGGAGAATTGCAATGCCCAGTTACCCTGTTCTGGGAAAGACCCATGGATACCTCAAGGGTGGCAGCAGCTAGACTGCCTGCCACTGGGAAGTAATGGAGAAAAAAATATCATGCCTCTCACCACAGGGCTGAAGTTCTGACTGATTTAAAAAACAGTATTTAAAATGCCCCAAATATATTTATTTTTACTTGAAACTAAATACTTGGAAATATTTGTGCTACACAGTAGGGGAACTGAGATAATATTATACTTTGTTTTGTAGACCAAAATTTCCTGCAACAAAACTTAACTCTGTGTTCAATTATAAGCCAGGCTTTTTTATAACTTTTGAGAAAGTATTACACAGTTAAAAATCAGGAATGGTGGTATGTAAAACTGATAAATGAATGTTAACAACTCTCTATCCTCTTCAAAGAGAGAATTCTATGCAGTTTATGAGTAAGTAAATACTACGTACCCACAGAAAACATTGTAAACAACACAAAACATTATGAAATGTATTTACAATACTCTGAATAGCTTTAAACAAAAGCTGTTAGATTTTAAATATCCAGGATTTCCTCATACAGACTCCCCTGCATTTATAGCTGTTGAATATTTAAATTTAAATGCAAGGCTTCAGCATAACATTTACACTTCTTCTTTAACACATTTATAGAAACACATTCTCCTCTCATCTTAGCTCAGAGATGATTTTTCCATCTTTCCAGAGCAATGGTAAGACGTAGCTGGCGAGTTCTCTCCAAGCCCTGTGGAAGGCAGGGGCTGTGAGCCTGGGACCACCACGCCGGCACGGAGCCCTCCCAGCACCGGGCAAGAAATGTCTGTGCATCCACCGCAGGATGCAGGGAGGCCAGGAAAGGTGCTGGGGTGTGACGCCTTGCTCTCCCAGCCGAGTTTCAGCCAGACAGGGGATGCACAGGCCTCTAACACCTACATTTGTAACTTCTGCAACAGTCTGGCTCGTCTTACAGAGGATGACTGGAAGTGACTTGTGAGCAAACAGCACACTGGGATTCATATCTCTGCACCTTCGGGAACAGCTACTGGTTAGCACAACTATTACCAGCCATAGAGCATCCAGTTAGGTTTGGTGCTTGGGTCCATCTACATGATTTCCTCTGCTCCATATTTTGTATGGAAATATGGGGTCTTAGCACCAAAACCCATGTCTCCTCCTCACTGATTTTGATACTTCTTTTGCATCCAAGAAAGTCAGAACAGTAACTCCACACTCATTTTCCTTTTCAGGCTATGGAGTGCTCCTTCCACCATTTCAGTAAGCATTCCAGGTTTGTCCCAGGAAAGAAAAGCAGCTCTAAAGTGGCAGAAACTCAGCTTAACCTATTATCAGAACATTTGCAGAAATCTGATTGCCATCCAATTGAATGGATGATACCATAAATCTCCTTGGGGAATGCCCCCTTTCAACTAGCAACAGATAACTATGTTATTGCTCACATTCTGGTCAATAGAAGTACAGCGTGAGTTTCCAAGCCAAGATCCATTCACTGCAGTTTTCTCTCACTCCTCATGAATGTACACCATTGCTTGCCAATGTCCAGTATTTATCCTCTAAAACTTTGTCCCTTCCCTTTTATGGACCAGTACAGCATTATGCTGATGTGTTAGACGAACAGACTGCATGAGTTGGTCACATTTTTCAGCAACAAGTCCTACTGAATTCACTAGATCGTGGCGAGATGTAGCCTGGAATGCACATTAAGGTATTAATGGAGTGTGTATGCTTGATATCAAGTTTTCATGCTGAGCCGCACTGGTGTTAATCTAGTTTGATTCCAAAGCCTAATGTAAATTCTTAGACAGATATTATATTTTAGCTGAGAAACGAATGCTGACAGTTTACTGCGAGATGACAAATGAATGCTGACATTTTATTCTTACATGTTTATAAATCAGTTTAAAGGTTAAGAGTTGTTAATGCGGGCAATCTGAAGAATCCATATACATAAACAAAATATTCATTTTGGATAACTATATATGTCCAATGTCATTCACAGAAGATAAAAGTCAGATTAGAGAATGAGGGGAAAAATGCAAATTTATCAGTATTAGTTTATCTTTTAACTGGGAACTGAATTACCTGATTGATAGGCCTTCTGATCAAATCCACAATATACAACGTGGGGTGTTTTATTTTGTCATTTACTTTAAAAATAAAATATCTACATGATGATTTGTGAAGAATAAAGATTAACCCCTCCCTTCCCATATGACCCACACTGATTAGAATCATTTGTCTGTAACTGAACCAATCTTGCAGTCACTCTGGAAAACAGCTAATCAGTATGGTCTGTGCTAGGACACATCATGGGAATAATTTACATTCTTTTTTTTATTCCAAATGTTCCTGTTATTACCAGAGCTAAGAAATAGTCATGGGTTCCTCATATATTTCCAAGAAAAGGTCTAAACAGTGCTTGGAGAAGACCACAAATTCCAGTAGCAGTTTTTAATGGCTGATGAGGGCTACCTCCAGTTCAGAAAGGGACCATGGAAAGGAAAAATTATTTATGGATTTTACTGAAACTCTGGTGGAGACAGACAGTCTGTATGAGCATAACTTATGCACTACGTTAGAAACAACTACAGAGGATACAACCATATTCCTCGTCATATTCTGACATTGCTTAAGTAATGTAAAGGGGTTTCTCTGCAAAGGGGAATTGCGGCCAAGATCGACTATTAAAAATGTTAAGTGAAATTGGCTTTATGAAATACAAGGCCAAAATCCTGGAATGATTTCTGGACATGAAAATACAATGTCCATCAATGCACTTGCCTTAGCACAGCTTTTCCTAGGTAGATTACCTACACAGCATGCTTTGCTACATACAGTCTAAGATCCCAATTGTTTGCCACACGTTTATGAGATTTTCCTGACACAAATATGGTATTTCATACCTTTTGTTACCCATTAGCTAATGAATGAGATTTACAGAGCTAAAATACGTAGTGAGAACAATTTGACATGAACAATTCTTATGCTCTGTTTTTAACTTTTGAATAAGGAACTGCAGCACACAATTACTTGCAAGTTACAGTTGAATTTCCTAAATTATTAAACTGTATTTCAAGCACACACAGAGAACCCAGAAAATAGCTATAGTCAAGGAAAGCTGAGGGCAAAACTTTGGGTATTGTTTGAATGACTCATTCAATTAATTTTGCCTTTATTTCTCAACATTCTTGGATCACCTTCTTAATTAAAAATTACTCAAAATTTGTTTTATGAACACACTTTCTGCTCTTTAATTGTTTTATAAATAACTGACTAGGGAAATAAATACCCTTCAAACCCAGAAATCTGTTTTATGTTAAGTAGGTCACAGGTTGCTTGGTGGCTTGGTGTTGGCCAGCAAAATATCTCTGGAGCTCACTAATGGAAGACCAGCTTCCCTCCTTCAAAGAGAAATTAGAAAACAGAGTCTGCTGCTCAGGTCTAGAAAGTGTTAAAAATTAATACCACTGTTACACAAAAACTGTACATTCCACTGTAAAACATTCAGAGGTCTGAGAACAACAACAAAAAATCCAGAGCACTGCTAAATTGAAATACACTTTCAAATTCAAGACAGTCCTCACTGCTTTCTTCACAGCTCATTTATACTTCTGTTCAAGATGCCAGCTGGCATTCAGACTGTTGTTAGGAAAAGTTTAGGGGATGAGCTATTGAGAGACAGTCAATCTTGCTAAGTAAGGCCTTTCGTTTCACCTCTACAAGAACACATCGCTTTTTCTTAAGCAATCACATGCAAGCAATTCAAATGTAATCCTTTTCCTGAACCCCAACAATAAAGCATATATCCTACTTTATGCAGAGCTGTTCTTTGCCTGACCACTACATAAGCACCTGCCAAACATAATAAACACTTGCAGTGCAGGTATATCATTACAGTTGTCTGCCACGATGGCTTGATTAAATTGACCTCTTGTTATTCAAAAGGCTGAACAGACATACAGAATACCATGGTGGTATGGCACACTTGTGCTTTTTATATTGAAAATATTTCAACCTTCTGAAAATTGTTACATAGAAGATAGAACTGTCATCATTACATGTTTGAAGTTTGTGTGCTGGTTTTTAATGATTATCTTTAAATACTCTGCACAGAAATAAAACTAAAATATCATTCACCAAAGATAAATAACTTTTATACTTCATGTTTAAACTAGATTATTTGCTTAGGAAGAAAACATTCACCGTCACTAAATTTGTAAAATACCAATACTTTACATTCTCATAATACTTTATGCCTGAGGAATAACCTTTTTTTTTAAACATGCCCACTGCTCAGAATCTGAACTGCTCATGGCTGAACCAGTGAGATCTCATCAGTGGGTCAGTGATTATACCCCCTAAAGCCAAACTTCTCTATTTTCTATGTCCCATATCTACATCTGCACAGCACATCACACAGTTATACTGCCCTGTTGAATCTGAACTTAAATTTCCTAAATGAACAGCTTTTGTGAGGAGACACTGGATGGGTCTTACAAAACCTTTGTTATGTCTCAGAGTAGTGCAGAAAGGGACCATTTTTCTTACAAGTTCCCACAACTTACAGGGATATCACCTAGAAATTTTCAAATTGTGCATTACTTCTTAGGCCACCTTCTAAATAGAGGCCAGGATGTTTCACATCTCACTTTTACCTCAACAAGAAGCATCACTGATGCTTCTGAAAAGAGATAGCTCTTAAGAGGCAAAAGAATGTTTCCAGTGGTGCCAACAGAGAACTGGAGAGCGGCAGCTGACCAAAATTGCATATGAATGTTCACATCCCTGTTAGCAGTTCCATACTTTCCTAGAGCACAATGTTTACTGAGATGAGCACAATTATGAATGTATAAAAAACAGTTCACCCACCCTTCAGATTGGGAAGGCAATGGTCTTGAAACCTGAGGAAACCTTTATTGTATCTTAGGAGCTGAGGCATCATTTGCTGTCAGACAACATATGAAGGGGCACACCTTATATGGTCTGAGTGGGAGTTAAACTGTTGGAGTCACAGACTGTGTTGATGCAGTGATGGGAGATGTCACTTTTCCATGTCTGCTCTCTGCTTAGCTGAGAGTTCATTAGATGGAGAGGACATAACCAGCTGGGGAAACAGGCCTGAACAGACACTAAGTTTCTGTACATGCACATTGCTTCTCAAACAGTGAATTTTTAAGATGTCCCATGAAAAGTGTTCTCATGTATATCGGTACAAGTGTCAAGTCCCACAGGCACACACACTGTCCCCTTGCTGTGGATTACCCTGCACCTCCACTGACAACTTCCCAGAGAAAAAAATAAATCTTATGTAGATCAAACACTGGCCATGGTCTTCTTACACTCAATTCAACAAAGTCATCTTCTTGGTAGAAGGCATGAACTGTTGTCTGGATGCGAGTTTCAGCTAGAATATACATTTCAGAGAAGAAAGGAATCGGAGAATTATGTGACTCCTTTAATGATAGTAATTCTGTAAGCAATTGGTCTTTCAACATGTTGCAGATTATTTATTCCAAAAATTATATGTATATATCATGGTAGCTGGGCTTGACCCAAAATGCATGTAAAACCAAGCTCTTTAATTGCTTTAAAATTATCTTAATAATTAAAATCATAAGAAGACGGTGATAAGAGGTAAGATTTAGACAAGCTAACTGCACTTTCTGGGACACATTCTGTTCTCAGTGACACTGGAAAAAAATGTGGAGTAACCCAAGTTATAATTTAGCATAAATTACTTGCTTTGTTCTGGTCGAATTGAAAGGAGAATCTAGTCTGATTAATGATAAATGAAGAACAACATGATTATTTACTGCACCTATTTTCATTGAAAAATTACTAGATCAGTATTAATTCATCTGTAATATAAATGTGGACGGACAGATCTTCACTGTATTCCTAGTGATTTGTGTAGTGGCTAGGCTGGTTTTGTTTTTGCTGTATTAATATTAGGTGAATACAACTCTGGAATAACTGTTCCAGAGTAAATTTATATATGTTAAAAATAGAATTTCCTTTTTGATGAGCAGGTGGTACAAAAAAAGGCAAACCAAATCATTGATAAGGGTCTGAATGAATATCAACAACGCACTTGGAGAAAAATCACTTCATCCTCACTGAACATTCAGAGACAAAACTGCCCTTCTCCCAGAAAGCACTTCTGTATTTTGTCAGATGGGGCTTGGGATATGGTGACAAAGATAGGCTGAGGTCCTAGTCTGAATTTAAATTAAAACTTTTCCAAGTTTAGCAATGTTCAAATCTGAAAGTTTTGCTCACCTCACTGCAAATTACTTTGTACTTTTCTTACATACACATTTTCAGCCAATCTGAAAATGGGCACTGGAGGGATATAGTGCAGAGATGACCATCCGATTGAGAATATGGGATTAAAACCTCTTTCACTGGACTTCTCCCATTTGTTACAGTTAACACAGGAATTTAATTCAAGTGAGGCTGGACGTGACCTTAGAGCCCAGGTCCATGATGATCAGGGTAACACCTGGTGAATCTTGCTTTTACTTTTCTAGGTATTTGTTATTGTTCTCTTTGTTTCCTCGGGGGTTGGGTGTAATAGGATACAAGGTCTGACTGAAGGCAAGTGGGAGATTAAAAATAAAGTGAAAAGGAGAAAGAGCGAAAGAAAAAACTGGGAGAAAAAGGTGGTGTTATCAAGAATATTGGAGGAGGGAGAGTGAAAATGGACTTGACAGCTTACTGGGAGACAGGGTGTGATAGACTCTATAAGAAACTATAGACTTTAGCTCTGGATCCCACTATTTTTAAACACTGACATTTTTTCATTCCTTAGCAATTTTGAAGGCTCTGAAACAATTACTACACACACATAGCCTGTAGGCTTGCTGGTGCTTTCAGTTATGCTGTTGATAGTCCAGAAAGTCTCACTGATCCCTGACAAAACTGTTCTGGATTTCCATTACTGTAACTGAGAACATAGTTGGGGTGAACAATGTACAGACAGCCTATGAAGATGCCCAAGAGCAGGAAGATATGCAAAATAAAAGTGAAATATAGGTCATTTGATAAGAGGACAGACAAAGTCCAACTGAAGTTCATAGAAACATAGAATGGTTTGGGTTGTGAGGGACCTTTGAAGATCATCTAGTCCAACCTCCCTGTCATGAGCAGGAATACCTTCCACTAGACCAGGTTGCTCAAAGCCCCATCCTACCTGGCCTTGAACACTTCCAGGGTTAGGGCATTCACAACTTCTCTAGGCAACCTGCTCCACTGTCTTACCACCCTCATGGTAAAAAATTACCTTCCTTATGTCCTATCTAAATCTACCCTTTTTCAATTTAAAACCTTTTTCCTCTGTCTTGTCACTAGTGGCCTTAGTAAAAAGTCTCTCTCTTTCTTATAAGCCCTCTTTAAGTATCAAAAGGCTGCAATAAGGTCTCTCCAGAGCCTTCTCTTTTTCAGGCTGAACAACCCCAACTCTCTCAGGCTGTCTTCACAGGTGAGGTGTTCCAGTCCTCCGACCATTTTTGTGTGCCTCCTCTAGACCCATTCTAAGAGGTCCATGCCTTGTATTGGGGGAAGTGGATGTAGTACTCCAGGTAGGGGTCTCATGAGAGCAGATGGGGAGAATCACTTCCCTTGACCTTCTGGCCATGCTCCTTTTTATGCAGCCCAGGATATGATTGGCTTTCTGGGCTACAGGCGCACATTGCCAGATCATTGTGTTGAATGTGGTGAGGGCTGTGAAGGGCAACAAGCAGGATTTCGACAGGTCTATCAGCAGCAAAGACTAGGAAAAATGTGTGCCAGCTACTAAGTAGGGCAGGTGACAATGAACCTGGTGATGAAGGATGTGAAAAGGGCAGAAGTACTCAACTCCTTCTTTGTCTCCATCTTTACTGGTAAGCCAGGAATCAGAGGCCCCTGAAACCAGAGGGAAAGTCTGACGCAAGGAAGACTTACCTTTGGTGGACAAGGATCAGATCGAGGAATGCTGAAATAAACTGGATGTATGTAAGTCCATGTGACCTAACAGGATGCACCCACAGGTGCTGAAGGAGTTGGCTGGTATCACTGTGAGTTCACTCGTGATTAACTATGAAAGGTCATAGTGATCAGGGGAGATTCCTGAGAGAAATCAAGTGTCATTACCATCTTCAAGAAGGCATGAAGGAAGATCTGGGGAACTACAGGTCAGAGAGCCTCACCTCAATCCCTGGGGAAGGTGATGTAGCAAATAGGGTCCTGAGAACCATTTCCAAACAAATAAAGGACAAGAAGGTAACTGGGAGTAGTCAGCACGGATTTGCGAAGATGAAATCATGCCTGACCTGATAGGCTTCTGCAATGGAATGAATAGGGGAAAGCAGTGAGTGCTGCTTACCTTGTCTTTAGGCATGGCTTTCAACATTGTCTCCCTTAACATCCTCCTACTGATGGAGTATGGGCTAGATAAATGGACAGGGACGTGGATTAAAAACTGGCTGATCTGCTGGGCTGAAAAGGCTGTGATCAGCAGCATGAAGCCCAGTTGCAGGCCAGTCACTAGTGGTGTACTCCAGGGGTACATACCATAGCCAATACTATTTACCATCTTCATTAGTGACCTGGATGCTGGGATGGCAAGCAACTTTAAGAAGTTTGCAGATGATACAAAACTGGGAGGGGTGGTTGACAGAGCAGATGATTGTTCTGCCTTTCAGAGTGATGTGGACAGGCTGGAGAAATGGACCAAGACGAATCTCACGGAGTTCAGCAACAGGAAGTGCAAAATCCTGCTCCTAGGGAAGAACAACCCCAGGCACTGGAACAAGTTGCCCAGAGAGTCTGTGGAGTCTCTATTCTGGGAGATATTCAAAACCCACCTGGACACAGCCCTGAGAAAGCTGTCATAGCTGCCCCTGCCTGAGCAGGGGTGAAGTTGGACTGGGTGATTTCCAGCGGTGCCCGCCAACCTTAGCTCTTCTGTTACATTACCTTTGCTGGGACATGGCTCTACCCTTCTATAACTTTGAGGAGCTAATGGCTCCTACTCTACAGCCAGTGGTATCACATGCAAAAGAAGCTGTTTGTATAGTATATAAATGCAACAGAACCCATATAAAGGTCACAAAGACATATTCTCTTTTATCTACTAGTAGATACTGCAACTGGAGTGAGCGATTCCATAATTCATTTCAATGGGAGTTTTGTTAGCATTAGATGTAGGTTCCAAATGCCTGACCTGCATTTTTATGGGCAATTTGTTAGCAGCAGTGGATAATCCTGCAGACAGAAGAGGTTTTGATACTCAGCAGAGTACTAACTTTACCTCATCTCCATTTCTAAGAGAACTTTAGATAGCAAGGTAATTCATGTTTTCAGAATGCTGCATTTTGCATCACACTGTTTACTGTAATGAAACAAGTAATTTATTTTTATCTGAGCCTGCATCACATCTCTCACTTCACTGCTGGTTCTGAACATTGGTAGAAGGTGCTTGAACTCTGCTTCTCCACACCAGCAATGCATCCACAACGGGATCTTCCACATCCCAGAGTAATGGTTCATAAATGTCAATGGACAAAGTTGTACAACATTTCATTTTTCCTTTTTAATCTTATCTGTTGATAAGAAAGGTTTGGAATTCATTGCTAGGAAAGAAAACTGGCATTTTTATCACCTAAGAATTAATCCTACTTTAATCTTGCTGGTTATTGGTACTAATCGTGTTTGTCACTACCTTAAAGCAAATGCAAAACCTAAGATTATCACTTAACCATGCTACATGGTTGGCAAGTATACACAGCAGTTTTGTATCATGAAGGTATAATGGATATCTGCATGCTGAATACTTTATCTAAATATTATTTTTATATTGTGAATGTTATTAGCAAATCTTATATAATAGACATAAACTACAATAGATTCTGGTGTTGAAAGAAAAACGAACACAGAATGTTACTGGTGAGGAAGGTTCCTGCAGAGCAGAGACAGTTTCTTCTGTTAAGTGGCTGTCACAAAGTGACACTGGATCCTTCTAACACAGTAACTCTCAAATAAGTGAAATCAAGTCAGCATCTCTTACATAATTATAACATTTAGTTCCATAACTTACATGAAAATTTTGAATTTATTTTAGTGATACTATAGATTTCAGTAACATTATAGTATGTTAACATATTAAAACTCCTACAAACATTGCCAACTTTTTTTTTTTAACCTAATATAAAAATTACCTACCAAGGAAAGACACTTCTCATAGAAGGAAAAGGATTTCTGAAACAATTTACAAAAGGATACTGCATGTCAAGTTTTCTAACAATGATGATAAGCTTCATCTGCTGACAGACCAACATTTTCCCAATATCTGCTTAATATAAAAAGACAGAAACCACCATGAGGACTGAATCCCCAAACCCCTTCCCCAGGTTATAACCCTTAAGAGTCTCTCTTGTCCCTTACTCTCTTTGTAGTCCAATGACTGTCTCTCTGTTTTGTAGATTAACACAGGTAGAAGGAGAGAAGCAGTAAATGTCGACTTTGCTCCATCCCTGTAGCTGCCCTCACATAAGGCTTGGGATTGTCCTGTCAGCTCGAAGAGCTAGCTAGACCTCAGCTGCTGAGGGGCACAATGAATCCAGCCCCTATGTCATAGATGAATACTAGGCTATTATATAAGCAGTGAGGATTAAAATGATCAATAGTGTAATTCAAAGTGCATGTCCAACTCATTCTTTCATGGAGTTCTCCCATGAGGAAATCTTTCTAAGCAAAAGCAGACAAGAGACCAATGCTCTGGGTATGGTGCCTACTACTTGGAGAGGAACAAGTTTCAAGATGCAGGGAGGGATACAAAAGCCCTAACAAAGGTATTTAACTGGAGGAGATGAGGACCAACGGAGTGCATGTAAATCTCTTTTTTGAGAGGAGAGTGTCTCTGTGTCTCTAGTGGCAATAAACTGCATACTCTGGTACCTTTTAGAGCATGGACAGATGTTCAGGCTGACGGGAAGAGGTCTGGAAGAGGAAGAGCCAGGAGAGGGGACAAGTCATTGGTATATCCAATTTCCCTCAGTAGATCTTGTGCTAAGCTATACTTCTTCCCTTGCAGGTATCCCTTCTCCTTCAACAAGACCCAGACACCAAGAACCAAACTGTGCTTATACCATAACAAAAAGAAATCTCTCACTGATAATTTTCTATATGTATTTGAGGCATAATTTGAAAAGCAACAAGGAAACCAACTATTTTGAAAACCTCTTAAAAATATAAATACTGCTCTTACTTTTGCACCTTCCAATGGGTAGCCCTTTGCCTTGAAGATGCTTAATCCTTTAAAATCAATATTGTTTTTTCTTATAAAACAAATAAGCAAGTTAGCTCGGGGGACCAAGCTGTGCAGTGTCAGCTGGCCAGCAATACATGTTCATATACTTGTGGATATAATTGGAAAGCTTGTGCCTCTTCCACCCAGTGCTGCTCCGATAGAGAACAACCTGGTTTCTGCTGTCAGCTGAGTGGCAATGCACAGCTGCCCGAGTAGCCCAGGCCCTTGGCACCGTGGGGCACCTTATTCTCCTGGCTGAGCTGCGAGATACCTGCCAGACTAGGAAACGAGGTGTGGCAAGTGCATGCAGGGTAACCCTCGTCACATGTGGCCACACCCTGGCACCCTGCACCTCGCTTCTGCTGTGTACGCTGCTCTGTTTTGACTTGTGCTTTTGGTTTAAAGGGAGTGGAAGGGGAAGGAGTTTTAGATTAATATTCCCTAAATTACATCTGCAGAGTTTCCTGCCTTTGGTCTAGAAACACATTCAAATATTATCTATCTAAACAGATTTTTTTTTTTTTTCAAATTCTTCTTACTTGCTCTTTTTTATTGAAAGACATCATTTGAGGGGGTTCCTTTTCTATTCTGCTTTGAAAACCAGTGGCAATACACCAAAATGTTCCCTTCCCTTTGCATATTTACCCTAATATAGAAACTTCAATCACAGGTTGAGATGGCTTCTCTCTAAAACAATTTTCTTCCTTGATCAGTCTTTGAACCTACAGGTCTTTTATTAGATTCCATAAACTTATCTCTTGGGGGTGGTTTCATCAGAATTAGCACGAGATCAAAAATGTCAGAGCATCAAAGCAGCAGTCTGTTCTCCCTCAAGCCAAACACCAACATAATCAACCCACTGGTATTTTCCCCGTATCTCCCTAAGACTCAAGTTGCAAGGGGTTTAACAAGGCTTCCTCAAAAAAGGGAAAGCAAATGAATTGAAGGTGAATCCTCCCAAGTGACTGAACAAACCAGACATGCAGGGACACTATTTTAGGTCTACAAAGACTTGAACCCGTACTACCATTTCACATTTCAGCTTCTCCATTTACCACCCTTGATGTTAATGCTTCAAACAGGACTGGGAGTGGCAGGGATGCATTTGGCATCATGTAGATTGAGGACTGGTTTCTACAGTCCGCTCTGTATCAGCCAGTCACAACTACACGACAGAACTTCCAGCATGCAGAATTTTCTCTTCTTAAAGCAAGGAAATCATTACTGAATGTGAAAACTTGAGCAGAAAACTTTTTTGATAACAGATGGGCTTTCAAAACAGTAGCAATGCCGGTGGTCCTGAAAAGTGATTACATTTACATATAGCCATCACTACGAGACCATATGAACTTGGCTTCACAGTTTCAGTAAGAACATCGAGAACTGGGAAAGCTGAGATGAAAGCTAATTCTGAAGGTGTTTCCAGCTTTATTCAGTTCTATTAATCACACTTGTGGCTTTTCCTATTCAGCATCCTATCCAAAAGTTTGAAAGGAACAACTGTTATTCATAGCCTTATGCAACTGCAGACAAATCTGAAAGGTCTGTGAACTATTGTCTTTATTATTAATTGTGCTGTGAAAGGTTCCTGCCAGGCTGAGGTGTTTAAGGGAGTTGTGTGAACACTGCAGGACTGGTGCTCTCCACAAGCTCACTCCTGTACTGCCTCACAGCTGAGCTGGCAGCAGCTGCCTCTCATCACCTCGCTGGTGCAGATTACTACCCTCCCCAATATACCAGCTCAGGTGGCTCCTTCCACCTGCCTCCACCCTGAATTAGGCACCTTGATTCAAGATGGATTAAACAGTTTAACAACAACAAAAAGAAAGAAAACAAACCAGAAAACAAGACAATTACAAAAACAACTAAACTGGCAGGTGGAATAAATGAGTGTATGGGCAATTGAGTTGGTAGGTAGGAATAAATACCTTGGCCTGAGACCTGCGTAAAGTAGCTGAGAGCAGAAAGAGGAGAAAGCAATTTTGCCAGGAGCACATTTAAATTTGGAAGTGAATGAATGTATTGTCACCCTCCATGCACCAAAAGGTGCTAGTTACCTATGCAATGAGGATTAAAGGGTCTGGATATTACTTCTGCAACAAAGAATTTGTCTAATCACCTCGTTCAGCTGCTTGACTAATTTCTTAATCTAGTTTAGGTTCTTTCCCTCTTTTGGACATGCTCATCTCTCTGTGTATGTTTCGTACATAACATACATGTGTGCTTGTGTATATAGTAAGAAAAACATGCATTTAGAAGTTGAAACTGTCAGAATTATGGCTGATATTTATTCATCTTGTGCCTCCATATTACAGTGAAGCCTTAATTATGTGAGAGCAGAATTCCTGCCCGCTTATATGCCTCATGCTCTGTTTCACTGCACACAAGTGCCACCAGTATTATTTTAGTTCATTTGGCTGTGGCTCTAAGGGGTCTCAAAGGGACCTGGATTCAAAGCACTGTCAGTGACCTACGTGGAAGACTTCAGACAAGAGGACCAGGCATGCCTGCAGGCTAACACAGCTGAAGCTTGGGAATCTGACTTATCTCTAATTTACACTAGGGTCACACACATCTGTTCTGTGCTGCGTCTGTCCTGACAGTTCCTGGCAGTGCAGTGCCCCAGCCATGAGGGTGACCTGGAAGGTGGGAACAGCTGTAGTTCTCTTCCTTGTTGTCAGCCTTGGGGAAAAGGAGACCACCAGGAGCCAGAATCTTTGCACTGGCAATATTCAGTATTTGAGAGTGATCTTCCGAAGATTTTGTCTCCTTATTTTAGCCTGTCTCAACAGGCCTCCTGGGATGTACAGTGTTTTTGCAGTCCTGATGCCTTGTAACTGCTGCCTTCTGCAGCCATCAGCGTATCCATACTACACCCTCCAAATTAACAAAGTGCTGATTCCCTTTTTCCTTATGTTCTTTGCCCCTCAATGAGGTTATTCCACACCACCCTTCCTTCTCTGTACTCACCATCTTTAAGCCAGGTTTTCCAGGCTGACCAGAGCTCCACCTCAGCTTCACCTTTTTAGAGTGGATTCTGATTCATAGTTTATGTACATTAAGAGAAAAGAATTATCCCACCTCCCCTTGATGGTGGTTCTGGCTTTGATTTCATTTTTTAATTTCTACATCAGTTTTTTTGTAATTGTTATTTTTTTCCTTCTGCATTTCTCAGTGGTGTACAATGCAGCAATCACCTTATACATCTTCTCAGATTGTGTTTGGGATGTCTCTACTATGTTCCTGCAGACAGTGTCAGACAATGAATGTAGTCAATAGTTATCTGGTAGAAATGAGAGACTAGGAAAGTTAGCAGTGTGGATCCACAGCAACTACCAATGATCTAGTTTTATGATTATTTGTAGCAATGCGAAAATGTCACCAGAACCCTAACATTATTACAGATTATTCAAGACAGACATCAGCTTGTAGCAATACCCTTTATTGCGTGCACTAGGTATGTCCACCTGATTTATGGTTATAACGAAAATAACACCTTTGTGTAAAAAATTCAGATGGCAAGATGAGAGACCACATGACAATTGTGTGAAAATTGTGATATGAATGGGGGCTCACAACAGCCTTTTAAATTCTGAGTTTTAAGATACAAACAAATAAATGAGGCAGACGGGTAGGTGGTCACATTAGTTCTGAGAACTTCATGTGGATGGGATATTTTGTGAATAAGGAAATCTTCCTTAAAAAAACCAAAAAGTTAAACGCAAAACCTGACAGACAATCAATACACACGGAGGCAAGCAGGAATCTAGATCTAAGGATTCTTCTAAATATTAGGCCTTCATGTGGAGTATTTTTTTTTTTTTATCCTACAACCAGGAAATATTTTAATGCCTTTTGTTGAGCTATTCATCTCCACTTAATAGCCCCAAAGATTTATTCACTGACTCCAGCTGACAGGGATTAGTGGATCCATTTAACCAAGGTGCTCTGCTTCCTACTGAGTTCCAGGTGTCAAAAACACTAAGGATGGACTCCCTTTGCATAGGTGATTTGATAAATAAATAATAAACCTACAAAAACCTATAAGAAGAACTCGGAAGAGTCTATATTCAACAGAAGTTTTCAGCAATAGGCCATTTACCTGTTCTATTATCACCTTGAATAAATGCATAGATATAATCTGAAGAGAATACAAATACTTACTTGGTCAGAAAACAGGCTTGCATAGTTTATTGCTGTGAATAATACTTATGACTTAAACATAGATGTGCTTAAAGCCCCCAGTTGGGATTGGGACAGTATTGTGTAAACTGGTTTAAGAGACAGGAGACAGATTTCTGGCTGGACAAAGAGGTTATGTTCTTATCTCAAATGAGCAAATTAAAAAAAGGGTGCAATGAACAAAATGGAAAAAATTGAAAAGAGTGTGTAAAATTATGTAAAAATATGGGTCCTGTGCCCAGATATGTGAGCAACTATCTTTATTAAATGCTTTCTATTTTTAACAAATTCATATGAAATGAAATGTCGGCAATCTATATTTGCTACCCACCTAGCTAGTGCAAAGTTTTACTTTCAGAGGAGTGTGATGTATAACTTTGGGGTTTAGCACGTGTCAGAGTTGATAGGTTCTCCAGTGAAGTGATTAAAATGTGTATAAAATTGAGTAACACTGTACCCACAAATGAACAGGTTGTGCTTGTTCTGAACTTGTAAAAATGGGACCGGTCAACCAAACAGGTGATTTATAAGGAGAAAACGCTACCAGGTATATTCTGTCGTGTGAAAGCAATTGGACTAGCCACTGGGAAGAATATAATGCAGCATGGCAGCCTTTAATTTACCTCTGGAATATATCAGGTACCCTCAGCATTTCCAGATCAGAAACATTTTGTGATAAGGCTTTTCCCTATTGGCACCACTTTTCAGCTAGGCTTTCCCTTTAACCCCGATATTCTCCTTTACTTTCTCATGGTCTAAACGCACCCTTAGAGCTCAGCAATTGTAAATTACACTACCCATGGCTTTCTGACCAACTTCACCTAAAAGTTTTCATCTATACTTATAGATCTTTCCGAACTAGCTTATTTCAATCCAGATGTAATCACTTAGTTCTTTAAACCAATATTTGTATAACGGATAATCTTCAAAACAGTGTTTGCCACCAAAAAGGTCAAAGTGTACCATCTGTCTCAAATATTGTGCAGTCTTAGATATATTGGTTTGATATTTTCTAGTAAGTGTTTAATTGATAATCCTGAATGATTTGCCTCTTTTATTCACCCTGTGTTTGTAATGCTTTTTCTCCTTCACAAGTCTTATTACCCAAAGTATTTGCTATAGGACCAATTCTAGCTTTACTGAAATTAATGTATACACCTGTTGCCTTTGTTGAGAGAGAGAATTAGCTCAAGTTTAAGCACTCTTGTTCTGTATTTAAAGACCAGCTAACCACCAGAGCTGTTAATAATAGTTTTTGAAGTGGTTATTATTTTTGCTATTGGATCACATGTACCTACACTTTTAAATAAAAAAAGAATTAATTCAGTTCCAAAGTACACAGAGATGGGGTTGCTGAAAGTCAGTGGTGTTGTGTACCCTTACACTAGACTCCAACTGGCTTCTTAGCTGAAATACCATCCTTTTATGTATTTTGTTCTGGGTGCTTTGGCTGATGTAGAAACTAAATTAAATACAATCGTTTATGTGACTATTGAGGTTGTGGTTTTACTTTCAATGATTAAAAATGCATCAATAGGTCACTTTTATAATATACATTTTTGTATGAAAACAGTGTACAGGAGACTGAGCAACTGCAAGTGAAGGGTATTAATTGTGTATTATTTCAGATTTTAATATAATAGAAATTACTGAATAGTATTTCAATATTGAATTAGTGGAACACACTGCTTTTCTATTTAAATGAATGTTACTCTTTTTCATTTAAGACCACTGAACACACAGAGAATCATATCAGAGGTGTTATGAAACAGACTGTTACACTGATTTTGACATATGGAGGTACTGTCAGGGAAGTATGTCCTCCTCAGCTCCAATAAAGAGAACAGCCTTCCTGGTTTCAGACCTTCACATTTTAAGTTTTAAACAACCAGGTTGTCTCAGACTTTGTTGTACTAGTGACCTGTCAGCAAAGACTCCCTCGAAGTAGAGGCACCCTTTGCACTAATTTTCTCTTTGAACCCTTTGCTTCCATTGAAGAGGGGGCAATGTTAACCTGTTCCTAAGAGATTCTTTACAATTTGTGAGCTCTAAATCCTCCTCGAAAACCAAAATAAAACAAATTTAAAGAAATTACTGCCAAACTTCTCCAATGATCTGGAATTTTATTCCATCCATATACATGCATAGTAACAACATTTGTTGAGAAATTATTTCTATCAGAAGTAGAACATTATCTTTGTGATCACCAGTTGCAGTATTGCTACTCTTATATTTAAATATATTTTATATATGAATTAGATTCATAGTTGCAGCATTGAGTTTAGGGTTTTGTTTTAGACTGTGCCTTTCAAAAGATAAAACTGATTGATATGACCTCATTACTTACAATACTGCTTCCAGTAATTTTGTTCATTCTTTATAAAGTATTGCATTTAACAGCAAAGGTTTAAAAATTGAGACAGAGATGCATCAGCGAAAGAAAATACAAGTACTATACAAGAAAAAAATTGCCATCTTCAGTTAACGTACGTTTCAGATTAAGAAAGTGGACAGAAACATACTGCTACATACAAATGCAAAGCCTAATGACTAAGGTACTGTATCTGCTAAAATATAAAGTGCAAACCGAGCCCAAATGTTCAAAAAATTGAAATTTTAAGGCGAACTTTACAGCATAGTTGAAACTTCTTTGCAAGTTATATTTTAGCATATACGTATATCTGCAACAGCATATAAGAAAAAAAAAATCAGGATACACAAGTGCTTTTGAAGCTATTTCTAAAATGCTTTTCTGTATTGTTTGCGACTATTTTCTTTAAAATCTACTATACAGTGCAAACCATATGTGCTACACAATAACTATACAATAACATTACAAATGACTTTAATATAAAGTTTTTAAATAAAAAATAACATAACTACAGCTATGAATACTGCTGGTAAAATAAATTAATATTTTTGAAAATGGCACCAATAATACACTTTACTAATGGACTGTAATGAAATTACACCTTTAAGTCTTCAACTCAGCAATAGTGAAATCTCCTGATTGTCCAGATGTAATTCAAACAGCTTTCTTTAGACTGTATGGAACAATATACTAAACACAGGTACCAAAGGTGACCGACTGTTTCATTTGACATGTTCTGCTGCATGTGACGAGCAATAAAACTTCTTATGAGTTATAAAGTTTGAAAGATTGTTGAACTGGATGTCACACAGTCGGCAATACTTTCCACTGGTTGGGGCCTGGGTAGAACCATTCACGCCTTTAGCTATACTAGACAACTGTTCCTCTGCTGTAGGAATTGCTGGAGAGACATTTTCATTTGCAGTTAAGGGATTCTCGGAGATCCAAGAAGGAGACTTGTGCCCATCTTCATGCGAAGGATTCTGGGAAATGTTCTCTTGCTGTGGGTTTGCGGCAGGTCTTTCCTCCTGTTTTAGTCCCCCATTAACTATTACCATGCCTCGGTTTTTCGGCAATAGCGGAAGAGACTCTTTCTTCTGCACAGCACATCCATTTGAAGGCGCCTGACCTTTAGGAGATTCACTTTCTGTATTTGTGCTTTGATCTAAATCAGTATTATGAATGACGAGAGAACCAGAAATGTAATCACTTGGCTTTATTCCATAATATGGAGAAAGCTGATCTGCTCCTTTAGCTTTCTTTATTGCTCCAGGGTAAAGGCATTGTGGAAGAAACAAATGTTTGTTTTCTTCTTTTGTGGCAATAAGCTGGGCAGCTTCACTAAAGACTTTTAGTCCTTGAAGTGTTGCTAAGTGTGTGGAAAATAAGTTTCCATTAGGAGAGGACTGTTTCAAGTTTCCATTTTTCTCACATTTGATTATGCTTCTTTCATAACTGACATCTGGGCTGTTTCTTTCACTTTCTGGGTTTTGAAACACCTTACTGTCAAGTTGTCCCAGGTCGTTACGCTGATGTGCAGTGACAGGGCAAAAATTCTGCTTGTGAGCCAGGTAGTTCTCTACCTTGTTAAAACTGATCTTACATACCGTGCACTCATGGTAGTCCAGCAGCCTTTTGGGAGAAGTGGATGTTCTCTCTGATGGGGGTAAGCATTTTTTACTGAGATCTATGGGCACATCCATCTCCAAGCAAGACATAGTGGAGTGGGGAGTATCACACTTTGAAACTGGAACACACTTGTTAATAGACAGTGATGTTTCCAGATGCTTTGAGACTATTCCTGGAAAGATATCACATCGTGGGTGGTAACATTCTCCAAGCCCCTCTGTTGGCTCTTGAGTTGATGTACAAGGATTGCCAAGATTAGCCACTTCTAGAAATCGCTGTTGAACTAGTGGTGGCCTTTGTTCTTGCTCTGGTAGGCACATCTCATACATCTTCCTTCGCTTCCGGGTACGCATCGTTCTCTGCATGGCAGGCACTTTGCTGGAAGCGGACCTCTTTAGTGGGGGATCATGGCGAGTCGCACAGTAATACTGCTTGTGCACCATGTACGTTTCATGTCTGCTGAAAGTAATATTACAAGCTTCACACGTGGTCTTGTTAGGATCACTCTCCCCTTCTACTAAAGGAGCACTGGGATTCTTCACATCAGAAGGTTTTCCGTTTATCTTCTCATCGCCGTTGCTTGCAGCTGACAACTTCTTAGACTGTGCTGTAAAGTCTTTTTCATGACTTTTATTGTTTGGCCCAATTAAATCTAAAACATTGGAAGAGTTTATGCAAGATGTCTGCAGAAGCTGATTCTCTGGATCTGATGTGTGAGGAGTCGCATTCAGGATGTTTAGAGAGCTTTGACCGTTACTGGGACTTACAGCTTCTGGCATTTTTTCTGGAACACTGGAAAAATCTGGTGACTTTGCCATTTGTTGCCATCGGCTGCTGCAGTAATGCTTTTTGTGTACCAAGTAGTTGTCCAGATTATTGAATGTTATGTTACACTCAAAACATGTAGCCCCTTTGGGCATCAAAGGACTGTAAATTACAGGAGGATAATTGCTACTTCCATGCCTCAGTCTTCGATGGACCAGTTCAGACATTTTGGCTAATATCTCTGAAGCCTGAGGAACCACAGTGATGTCCTGGGGAAAAGCGAACTGGGAAAGAAAAGGTCCCATTGGGAAAGAAGGACCAATATTAGGCTGAACTGGCGATGAAGCAAGTCTTGGACTGGATGGTTCAGATTTTATTTTAGTGTATGAAAAACTCTGCTTATTTGTGGAAGGCTGGGTTTCTGGCCTCTGGTTTGGAAGGAAAAGTGGAGCCTTTTTTTCACATTTATCAAGCTCTGTATCAGAACTCGCATCTTTAGTTTGCATGGTCTTTTGGCTCTGGGGAACATCATTTCTGCTCAATAGGTCCGTTGCTGGCTGTAAACCTTCTTCGTTTCCACTTGGAGAGTGTTCAATATCACTTTCTCTCTGAATTTTGTTGCCAGAGACATGTAACTCTTGGTGCTGCAGTAGCTCCCTCTGAGTCTGGAAGCCAAAATGGCAGTGATTGCATCTAAAGGCAGCTTGAGTAAGATGTGAGAACAGGTGCTGATGAAAGTTAATCACCGAGTCTGCAGTGTAAGTACAAACTGTGCATTTCAGACTAGCACCAGGCGGGAGAAATTCTTCCATTTTCACTCCTATAGAAAAGACAAGTAAAATATAAAATAAAGTGACCATTACACCCTTCAGGAAGTATACTGGAAAATCACTTGCACAAAAGGTACAAACACACTAAGAACAACTAATTTTCTTCTGATGGGATGGTATCAGTTACCCTGAAAATACTTGAACTGGTTCAGAACTTCTTTCCTTGAACTGTTAGAGAATATTCTCAGACTTCTGCTCTGTTTTGGAGAGCCACAGTATCTTCATGCATTCAGGAGAGATGAAGGGCAAGGAAGAACAAGGGAAAGGATAAAAATAGACTGGTCTTATTCTAAATGAAAAGGTCTTAGAAATTACAGTTTTAACTAAAGGAGACATAATGTTCCCCATACACAATCACTGGAAATTTTGAATGGACAGAAAGCACATCAAGGTCAAGAGGCTCAAGGCTGTAATGTGGCCTGAGGTACAGCCCTCAAAGACAGAGTGCCTGAAAGCCACAAAGAGTAGCATTTTGAGCATTACTGATGTTCAGCTCTTTGCCTGCATGAGTTGGCTGTAATGTGGGAACAGGATACAGATTGTCAGAAAGGACTGGTAAGTTGCATTCATCGTGAAGGGAGGAGGAAGAGTAAGGAATGGCTTCACCATTTTGTCTTCCACATATAATGGCCATAGGCAACTACTGCCATAATACAACACCTTTTCCTCATGAAGTCACTACAGCTTTCCCTATCAAGAACAGTACATTCAAAGCCAGCTTACAATCACTGATGAAACAAACAAACAAACAAAAAAAACATTTTATGGTATTTTGAAAATTAAAATGCTTGAAAAAGAGATAAGACCAAATTTCTCTATGGCAACAACACAGATTCTGATTACCCGTTAAACAATAAAAACTGAAAAAATATTGGTAGGGATATTTGGAATCTAAAATGGGTATTTGTTCTGTCTACACAGGCAGACACACACATATACCATGCCTTGGTCAGGCAAACCAGGTTCATGGTAGTTGAACAACACAAAACTGTAAGAATATTGTGGCTCAATCTATGGAAAGTCATTCTGTTGTACCTGGAGGTTCTCACTTCTCCCCTAGCATCAGTGACTACCACAGTTGTGAGCGACATTTGGATTTAACCTACTCTCAGCCTCGGAGGTCAGAAGGGAGCACTTTAATCAGCGCTTCTTCCTTGTCAGCCACTTTTTCACCTGGAGGCTATATGAAGCTTTAGCTCCTCCACTGCCCTGAGATGATGTTGCATACGCTTCCACATCATGTGACAGAGTCACAGTGGAGCATCTCTATGGTCTTTGCCTTTCAGTTGGGGGTCCATGCTCCAGTGGTGTGGATCTGACACAGTCCCCAGCAGGAACAGTAACAGAAGTCGAAGCAAACACAGCATTAGTTTACAGGGCATTTGGAAGAGGAATGTTTTGTTCCTACTGCAGAATCTGTTGCAATTTGTGACAATCTGGATAGAAAAATAAAGATTGACAGGATCTGAAAGAGAGCAAGAACTGACTGGTTTATGACTAGGAAGAAGGGGAAGGCCTGAGTTTTAGCCTCTGATCTAAGATACTTAAAGATTCTTACTGGAAATTCAGCAGGATTTCAGACCTATCTCTTTCAAGGAACACAGACACTTATCTCTAGATTTCAGTAAGACATGGTCACTCAGAGCTCATGGCTGAAAACCCTCTTGACACTTTAGCCAATGGTATGTCACTAAATGCAAAGAGCTGAAGCAACCCTTTTATACAATGGCTAAGACTTCAGAATTTCCCTCTGCTTGGGGATAAATTAATTTTTTATCTTTCAAGAATACCTGTTTTTAATTACTAGGCTGTAAGACACGCTGAGCTGCATTTACCTGCTCTTGTTGAAGCTGTTCCTACTGTTCCGCTGGTTCACTGAACAGGGAAATATTTGCTAGGCAAGAGACATAAAATGGCAATAGCCCGACATCCAAAGTTAAGATCTGGAAACACAAAAAGATCTAACCTCTAAATGAAGGGCTAAGTGTTGTCTACATAAGGAAGTTTCTCACTCAGCACTCTTCTAGTCCTGTTGTGTGAGGTACCAAACTCCTCCAAGGCAACTTGATGCCTTCTAGATTTGTAATTGCTGACCAAGTATCAGAGGAACATTTTTCACTTCACCAAGTCTACAGAGTAGACTCCCACTCCCCCAGCAGCTTTTACACTGCAGCTGAATAAGGATTTCTTCTGTGAATAAAGCACACATTAGTGTCCTTTAGACTCTATCCATTTAACAGGAAGATCAGGAACTCCTGTAGGGCCCTTTCTTCTGTCCAGACACAGCTCTGTACACTAGACAGCAGACACACTCATAACCTGACACTGAAGTCTTTCTTATTTGTAGGTTTTCTCTGCTACTGAAAGCTCCAATTGCAGAATGTTCTGTAAACTCCTAACTTGTGTTTCTAGCCCTAATTCAAAACAATTTCAAATAGCAGACTCAAAGGACCTTCTGGGAGGGAGGTAAAATTCCTGCTGAATTCCCAATTTTGAATCTCAGGAATTTTGTAATCCCACTTTCCATATATCTGGTATTACAACTTTAGCAACATAGTTGAAGAAAATACTATCCCCATTTTGTATTTATAAAGAGGGAAAATAATGTTTTTATGAAACAAGAAGTTTTTATGAAACAAGTGTCCTGGGAAAAGCACAGAGTTCTGGACCCTGGTCCTTAAGGCCTCCTGCCTAAGAAGCTTACTCTTGAGTCCCAAGATCCTATTTCAGAAGGACTTGCTCTCTGATGGTGTGTATTTCTCCGCTGAGCAGGGTAGGTAGAGATTGTAGTCTGGAAGGCTCACGTTTGGCAGATGGAATCCTGAAGTAACTGAATCTCTCAGAAACTAAGTATCAGCAGCTTAACTGTGTCTGGATTCCTGAGCACACCTTCACCAGTAAAGAAATGCTGCCCGATGTGTGTATACACACATTAAGAGAGAGACAGCATTCAAATGTAGATTAGTAGATAAGAGAAATGACACTGGTTACCTGGGAGAGGTGCTTGGTGTAGAACACAGGTCAGAAACTGTTGACATTTTGATAGTATCTACACCCAATGCTTGTATATATTTGGAGAGACACTGATCCACTGAATGTCTACAGAGGATAATTCTTCAAATAGCTAAATCTAGAAGATGATACAGGAACATACATGGTACTCACCACTGTGAGAATTTAGGTGCATTTCCAGAGCTCTTGCATTAGAAAAACTTTTGGTGCACTGTGGAAAGGGACAGACACTGGATATCTGCTGAGCACTATCGTCGTTCTCCTCTGACAGCTGAGGCCCTTCTCTTTGCCTCCCACTGCAGTAATACATGAGATGGGCCTGCAGGTTCCGCTCGCTTCGATACCAAATGCCACAGGATTTGCAAGGGAATATGTCCTCTACAAGCAAATATAACCAGGTGCAGGTTAGCCAGGGTGCACTCAGTGCCAACCAATTAACACAGCTGGATTAATTCCCCTCACTTCCCCATTAAATGCATGCTTATTTAATAAAATATTGAAAACAGAGTCACAGGTTTATTAAAATGTCACCTGCAGATGAGAGACTGAATGTGGGAGACAGTTGTTTCTTTCAAAAGGAGATTTTAAAAATAGTTACTAAAAAAAAAAAAAAGCTAGAAGTTTTTGGCATGTAATTATTTAAAAAATGAAATTAAATTAATCATTTGTTGTGAATATGCAGTACTAATTCAAGAACTAAGCTGTATTTCCAATACACCACTACTCAATATGTGACATCTTTCAACTGCTTTTTCTTCTGTGTGCACAAGTTTTTCTAGCATTGAGCCTTGGCATTTTTGAGGGGCAACTGCAGATCATTCTGAAGAATGTATATTTTCAGAATGCTTATGCAGTTATTACTGTAAAATCCTGTTTCTCTGATATCCAGGAGGCCAGACTAGATTACATTTCCTTAAGATTATACGGTGTTGAATGTAATATCCTAAGCATCATGTTTATTTCCTGGGTTCCTGTTATTATTAATATTAGAAGTTAAATTTCTAATGTACATTTGCCCTCTTGTTTTGTTAAGTTACCACTGTTCCACTTTTCACTATGCAAAAGGGATATTTGCTAAGAATAATGCAATTTTTCATTGTCTTGTATCCCAAAGTGTCAGCACCCTCTCTGAGGGGAAGGCAATGCAGAGGTTGAACAGAGTGCTTCCCAGCAGCAGAAGGAGTATATATTTTGATCATGTACAGAAGGCTACATACTTTACTCATGTGAAGAGTAACAATGAATACTGTGTATTTACACAGAGCAGACAGATATTTGGTTGTTAATAAATATCCTGTCAGAAGGATACATACGCAGTACATGTTCTGTATTTGTTTCGGACAAAAGACCTGTTTGATCTTTCTGAAAGCTGAACTTGTCATCCTATCAGTAAGAACAAGAAATCCCAGTCCGTTACGGTACATCTACACTAGTAAATTAAACAGCAATACAGTCCAGACTAGAGCAGTGGAACTTCTTGTTTGTATTGTGAAATCATGAGAAAGGTCCCTTCCACACTTTTGGCTTAAGTCAACTAATACCTTCCCCATTCCTGCATACAGTTCAGGAGTTACCACGCGCCTAGGATCATTCCCTGCAACTAGTCTGGACACTTCTCACCTGTTATTGAGACTAAGAGAGGATAAAACTGTAAGTGCAGCCAGACTGTCCCAGCTGACCTCAGGATCAGAGAATGGGCAATTGCAGTCAACATCTTGGTCAACATCAAAACTCCCACTGACTTCAGAATGCAAAAAATTGCTAGCAACTGTAATTAACTTAGTCTTGAAGAATGGCTGGCTGCTCTGAAAATACAGCATGTGTAGCTGATGATGTGATTCATTATCATTCCTGACAATTTATGTTTAATTCCAAATATTGATGTGTATAGGACAACTGCTCTATTCCAATTCCTTTGGGTGAACAAAGTTGAAGACTCCAACCCACTGAAATGGATGAGTCTTTTATTTGTTAAGTATCTACAAACACGGCCAAAATTTACACTGATTAGTTTGCTTCTCTAACAGCATTGCTAATGCTTGTCTATTTTTCTGCTCATGAACTTGCAGAAAATATTTTCACCACTACCAGTTTCTATTTTTCCTTTTGCCACTGAATAATTGTGCATGAGTTAAAGACAGAAACATTTAATGGAACAGTTAGTATTCTAGTATATAACACTATTTAAACATTACTGATACAGCTTGCATCATTTGAAATGTCCATCTCATATGAAAGCTAGTATTTCAGCATTTGGGTTTGGCTTCAAACAGTTTAAAAAAGTTGAACTGTAGATGTTTCCACAGAAGAGAAAGTCCAGAAGTAGTAATAGGAAATTCTGATATAGGCAACATGTCCTATTTGAATTAATTTGACTGCATTCCATCACAGAATTGAATTTTCTGATTATCTTAATGAATTTGACTTCCAGCAATCTTTATTTCCTATGGGCTAGATGGCCTGGAAACTCTGTAGCAACAGTTATGAACAGTGAATATGTGACTCCTGTCACGTGCCCTGCAGAGGAAATGCATTTGAGGAGTTTTGCATGGTGAGAAGATGGAATTTCAGGGAGAACAATGTATAGGGATGGGATCTGAAACTATTACTCCCCTAAAGAGATGCAAAATAGATATAGGCTACTTGAAGTTAATGTTTTAATTCTTTAAAAGCAGAATATTTTAATTTGTTTCAATGGATAGTTCCCAAATATTTCAATGGATCAATTCAGGAAATGCAACATTCAAGTTCAAGCTGAATGAGCCAAAGGTGATACTCTAATTTTGATTTATTTCCAATAGAAAATGTTAGAAAACATTAACACCCACAGCAATACAATGGAAAAAAAAAAAAAAAAAAAAAGGAAAACATGGAATGAAATGTGTTACCACAGATATTTTAACTGGTTCTATCTGAAGAGCTTGGAGCTGAAGAGCTTGGAGACGGTGCGACTGTTCAAGACACAGTGTTATTTGGTGTGATCCTGAGTGGCTGATCATGTGCTTGCATGTACATTCATACCTGAAATACTGTATCCATACTGTATTCAGTACTTTGCTATATCTAATTACAGTACTTACAAACCACAGGAAGCACAGGGAAGTGCTCCAACATGGGGTCTAAATGGACAGGATTACAAAGTGCTGAATGCTAAGGATATGCAAAAGGTCTAAGTGTTGCAAAAGGTCTAAGTGATGACTGGTGAGGGTCATGGTAACAGCTAACGTATCTGAAAAGTACTTAGAAAGGAGGACGAGGAATAAGGCTGTATAAAGGTAAAAAGCGGCAATAAGAAAAGAAATTTAATTCAAGCTGAATTGTCCCACTTCAGGAACTGACTTACCACATACTCATATTCCTCCTCTCTAGGGACAGCACTTAATTATATGTTGTATTTTGTCCATGATAGGGTTTACTGATGTCCAGAGGATGTAAAAATATTCTTGAGTAGCCACATTGAGTGGAGATACTACAATGAATCAGGGCTGCCACAGGGAATGATCTCCGTTGCATTCTGAAACAGTCACTGAAGAGATGAGTTCTTTCCTTCCACGGAGTATCATGAATTATTACCAGAAGCTGCAGATGTAAGCAACAAGCTTACCTGAGCAGCAGAGAGGCTGGACTTTGTGAGCTAACAGGCCTACCTTATCTACTTTTTAAACAGTTTCTGATCCTACTGCCTCTGGAGCAGATCACAGAACCTCCATGTGAAGGCAGGTCAGATACTCTTGGGTGAGGCTCTTTCAGAGCCCAGACACCAAACTGCTTTTCTTCCTCCTTTTATGTCTGCGAGTTCATCTGAGATGATGGGGGAACAAAAGCAGGCTTTGAGCTGTGGGTTTTAAATTGTGTGGTTTCTGTGGTCTTGAATTCACTATCACTGTATTAGCTCTTCATATGTGCCTTAAAGTACTGCTGTTTTAAAAAAACACCAGAGAATAGTATTCATCACTTACTGTTCACAATAGCCGTAGGCAAAATAGATGCCATTGCAGCTTGTTGAGGGAGCAATTGTATTGAGTCCAGCAGGCGTGCAGGATACATCCCTTCTGTGAGAGTCATCTGACTAGCCGCTTGCAGCCTTGAGTCAAAATCTACAACAAAGGCAATCAGCTCTTCACCCTCTGAGATGGCCTTGGTCGTGGTACACCAAAGTTGCCCTCCTACAGGAAACATAAAAGCAGAAAGATTTAATTAACTATATCAGATTCCAGAACTTAAAACAGCTGTGCCGTATCTTCACACTATCTTTTTTTAAATTTCAATGCCTTGTTCAAGGTAAAGAGGCAAATAATTTTTACTTTTACTGTCTTCCTTCTATCAATACAGGAATTGTCAATGTATAACAATTTGGGAATACTTTTTCTAACTATTTGCAGCATGAATATTCATTTTAATTTTTCATTTTGTTTCCTAAAAAGGCAGCTTTATGAAAATTAAGATATAGGTGAAAATGTTTTATATGGCACTTTTCTCATCATTACTTTTCACCAAACTACCTATATATTTTTTTCATAACTCCAAGCTTGTTTTATTCTGAATACCAAATCACAGCACAGTAACACCAAACAGCTGCAAGAAAGAAATCAGATTTCCTCTTAAGGGCGTTCTTCTCCTCCCTTATGTTTGCCACCCTCTTTCTCTAAAAAATCTTCCCTTATGTAATATTCTTTGTAACATGACTGCTTTATCTCTGCTTACACTGACTGAACTTCCTGAAAAGAAGATATGCCAAAGATCTGTTTCATAAAGGCTTATTCAAATAAAGGTTTGTTTAAAGGGGGGGGAGGTGGAAGAACTTTCATCAAACAGTAAGATACACTATAGCTCTGTGCTGCAAATGTCACGTGTAGTGCATTAAAAAGAAAATTAACTATGCGAGTACATCTACTAATGTATTTGAATGCGATAGTGAATGCTCATTTATTTAACATGTTTAGACAGGCAAAGCACTTATATTGTGTTATCTACACTCTCAGGCCTAGATACATATCCAATACAGTTATGCCTGAAATAATGTTGCATACTTTACGTTATAAAGCTTTTTTTTCCTCAGGTTTTGTATATATAGAAAAAGCTATATGTTGTATTCATTAGGCAAGCAAAAACTGTACTCGTTTTGATAAGTAATATTGCTGTGTTTATCTTTCGGCATAACTGCCTTTTCAACTGCACTTCATTTTTTTCCCCTCAAAGAGATTATAGTTTTAAAACAACTTGTTGCAAAAATCTGGTAGAAGAGATAACAACAGTGTATGATATGCCACAGCTAAATGGAAGAATTAGGACATTGTTTTAGAGAAATCTTGGACAATTAATTAAACCAGTCTATTAGCTTTCAAAGATGAGCAAACAAAACAGCATCAGTGACAATGTGTTTCACTGGAAAAATAAAGCTAAGCTTCCAGACCTCAAAGTGGTGTAAAAGTTTCAAAGCAGGAAAGTGTCTTTGTATTTACCCTTCAGTAATACATCACTTGAAGGTGGCTCCAAAGTTTACAAACAACTTACTGTGATGGGACCAAAGCATACTAAGGTTTACTACCCTCCAAAATTACAGCATTAAATGGTGCTAATCTGAGTAATTTCCTCTGGAGAATAAGGAGATGAAATGTGAAGACAGTGCCATACATGTCTACAAATGCAGAATCCTAATGCCCAAACCAAGCAGGAATTCAAATGTTTGAAGAGCACAGTCTGACTTATTGTCTGATACAAGTCAGGAGTAAATATTCAGTAGTCTTCAAAGTTAAACTGGTATAAAACCTGTTCAAGAGAAAACCAGGCTAAATTTGTAAATTCTACTTAATTAGTCTCGTAGATAAAAATACATGATATACACACTGCAATCTGAGAATCTGAAACTGGGTACTCTCACCGCAAACACCACACAGTTCATTTTCTAGCTGGAACGGGGCTTCTACTATTAACATACATTTCTACTTTATTTATATACAGAAGGTGTAATAATCAACCAACATGTTCTAGTATATTTTAATACAGAATAAGAGCTCTTCTTAGACTGTATTATTCCCTGGATTTCTTAATAAAATGAGTCACTGCAGAAGAACCAACTGAGACTTTCTCTATCCCAGCAAACATCTTGACATGCTATACCCTTGGGGGAAAAAAAAAAAAAAAAAAAAAAAAAAGAAAGTGTAGTTGATTACTGGGTCTCCAGCTGCAATCAGTCTGGATCAGCTAAAAGGCTGACTCAGTCTCCTGGTGTTAGAGCTCCTCAGGGTGTTGACTCATGTCCAGCAGCAGATTAAACTCGGACAGCTGAAGCGAGCAGTGACCTCGGCCGCCTGCTCCACCCAGCTCCTGGCTGGCTGTCACACCTACGGCAGGCACCGCCAAGCGGGGTATGTGACAGCTCTGGAAGCACAACAATCTCTGCCTTAGTTTATTAAAGGAAATCAGAACTACATAAATTTGATCCACTCCCCTATTTGAATACAAACCTTCAGCCCAGCAGGATTCAGATCGAAGAACTACACTGTTATTTTGTTTTCTTTCATCCCACTCTATAGAAAATGAGGTGTTTAATTGTTCATGACATATATGTCCATGTTTTCATCAGTACCTGATATTGTGTCAAGTTAGATACCCAGATGAATTCCCAAATGATGCATTCTCCCAGCTACTTGTAATGCAGCATCCCACCTCTACAGCAAGTCACCCACAGGGACAGGACACCGTACAGTCCCCTCTTGTCCCCTTTGATGCTTGGTTGCACAGGGTAAGGTAATAGCTGCTGTTTTGAAAGATCCAAACAACTTTATTCCCCTAAATGCAGTGAATGCAGATATGCTGGCCTTCATGCACAGTGGGGAAACAGTGGAACAGAAGTCTTGTTGAGCCTTCTACTGCGCAGCCAGGGAAATGGCATGCAGAGAACCTGGCTGTGGCTTCCAAATTTAATAGGAAGTTACAATCATGGCTACCATATGAATTATTATGCTGTCTAGACACGCTTGTCAAGAATAAGGGCTTCCTTACAGGTGGTGGTTACAAAACAGGAAAAAAGTTCTTGCTTCCCACAAACATTTATACAAGCTAAGACACAACTGACATATGCACAGTAATTTCTCAGGAGCACAACATCTTTTCATAAAGCAAAGTGCAGTGTTAACAACCAGTTTTAAAAAGCATAATAAGGATGTCTTTGCCAAGTTCTGGTGACAATGGAGAAGGAGATAGGAAGATGTTTGCCTGAAATATTTGCAAAGACATGACAATTTCATAAGGAAACATACAGGCCTGTTACTTATATGCGATGAAGTTCTGACTAAGCTGGCTAGAAATTTTTTAACCAACTGTTCCTTTTGTCAGAAAAAGCTTGCAGGGATGAAATGGTTCTGACAAAGCTTTACCAGGCCAAGTTTCTCAATCCTATGACAGACACAGTTATCAGAAGAAAATAAAGAAGAACGTCCACATGAGCTCTAACAGAGATGAGTGACTGACAGTGCCTCAGAAATGAAGTCCTGGTTATATTACTCAGTCAGAAGACAAGACAATGGTAGACTGGTGATTTTGGCCCTCTTCTCGCCCATAATGAGTACGCTGGTCATCCATTTATATTGAAAAGGGTCTTACTGGTTTTACATGGTGGGGTAAGAAAAGTCTTACTCTTGTTCTAGCACAGAAGGGAAGTTTTTGAAATACCAGAAGGTTTTGTAACATTGGAAAGCTGTTTTTTCTACAAGTCTAGTTCTGGCTCTCTGAAATAAAAAATAAGCTTCTTGACCCTGCAATACGTTGTTTTATATCTATGGTTAAACCAAAGAAATTTATGTGAAGTATAGAATACATACATGTCAAGCAGAAGAAGATAATGACAATATCTGTAAACACTATGTACTTATTTGAACTATTTTTTCTAGTTCACATTGCAAGGAATTAGAAATGCTCATTTAATCATTGAAAGTTGGGAAAGTTAAAGAATATCATGTTGTGCAAAATTACATTCCAACTGCATTGGCATGAGTTCTTTATCAAATGACATCAGGCACTGAAGCAGCTATATGATAGCTTTGGAGTTTCCACCAAACGGAAAGGTTATTTCAGGATATTCTTCTTTGTCTGCATCTTTCACTGCAAATATTTCTGCTGCTTGAAAAAAACCCAACACCCTTAAATAAATGAAAAAAAAAAACCAAACAACCAACAAACCAACTTTCTACGCAAAGGAAAAAGTAAGGTCCTGATGTCCCTGAAAAACTGTGGACTTACTGTTCTTTGTAATGTTTATGATCAAGATTCTTGTGCAAACAGATCTGGTTCCTAACAGGAAGCTTATAAATCATACTCATAATTGCTGTCAAAACTGCAGTGGAGTGTACTGCAAGTTTTGATAATAAAGAATAGAGTCACAGTTCAAACTTGATTACATTTTGGAAATTCATGCTGCTCTTACAAGAATCAGTGGTCTTAAATATCTTCTTCTCCTGCCAAATTTTTCACTTGCACTTTTTATTATTTATGAAATCAGTGCCTGCACAATGTCATTCAGACCTCTGCTGATAAACTCTAATTAAGATTAAGACAAGCCTTTTGGAAAGGATCCCATCATTAGCAAACATGATAAACACAAAAATACTCCCTACTTGTCAACCAGGAGCAATTCAGTAACCTAACAGTATTATCTGTTGCTAGGCTACAGAGCTGACAAAGCTTCAATTATATTGTATGGCCATACCTATAGAATACTGTATAAGCAAAATGTATCTAATATAAAAGCATTTAACTTCATCCATGCTATCTGTAATTCATGGCTTCTTTCAATGGAAAAAATCAGGTTAATAATTACATAGCACGCTGGAAAAATCTTAGCGATGTGTCATGTTTGCGCAATTTTTTCTAATTTATCTCTATGATTGATAGACATTTGCTTTGCAAAAATAATAAAATGCAAGCAATGGAATGCTGTAAACCACAAGCGCAACTACATCTGGGCTCATCAAGATATGGAACAACACTTAGTATAAAAAATATATAGTAAATTGAACCAATTAAATCATATTTAGATGCAGTAATACTCTATCTTCTGTATTCAGAATAAGGAGCACTGCAGTGATAGATATGCATGTTCATGCAAAAGTTTATTTTATGTAGGACAGACAACTAAAATACAAGGGAAACTTGCTTTTTTTTGTTGTTGTTGTTGTTTTAAAACAGCCCTTCATTTTTTCCCTTTACATTTGGAATTTATTTTAAAACAAGCAACCTCTATTATCCTATTTGGAATCAGCAATTTGCTCTGAAGATTTAACCAAAGTGATGGCCCTTTATATCTTTCGACTCTCAGAATCCTACTACACTTGCAGGGAAGACAGACCCCAGCACAGTGAGCCTTCTGATGGTGGGTTTTCTCTTTTTTTCCACTTATTTTTTATAGACCTTAAGAAGTGATCATTTGGGATCTGTGGGTCACAGTCTGAAAAAAAATTTATTTAAGGACAGACTCCCCTATTAACTCCACTGGGAGAAAAGAGCTTCAAAATGGACAGAACCATAAAGCCTCAATTCATACCACTTCTCTTAGGAAGAGTGACTTAAGAAAGCAAGTAGCTAAAAACAATGTTTTCATTGAGTACAGCTGTTTCACGGAAGGAAGTGCAGCTATTTTTTTTCACAGATGAAGAAGCATAATGACAATATAAACACATACTCAAAGGCAACCCCAGTTTTCCTGTCTTTAGTATCAGTTGCTTTTCCTTGCTGAACCATTTGAGTATAACTTTTTGACACAGAAATGGCATACACCTTTCATAGAAGTTTCATAAATCAATGGCAATTTCTATTAAAAACACTTTTCAATGCTAGTTAATTCAGAAGTACTACGTTCATGTAGTAAAATTTGCACTTACTGGATTCGATTGTGTTGCTGCAACAACATAATAGCCCATTTCCTGTACACACATCTTTTTGCAAGAAGGGTCAAAAGACTATCAGAATTTATTTAAACAACAGACTGTTATGCTTAGCAACTTCCAGGCACCATCAACTGAATTAAACCTTCCTCTCCCAATTGGAGAAGTATTACGATTTGTAAAAAATTATGCTTTTTAGTAATGGTAATGGGGGTTGGAGTTTATTTATTATCTTCCCTTCTTTGTTCCACAGGTTAAGCATTTAAGGAGAATTTGTGCATCACAATAGGATGGGATCTTCATATTTGGGTTCCTCCTGCTTCTCACCCATGGGGTTGTGACGACTCAGCATAATGAATGCCATTTCAGTGCGGCACAAGTTACTGGGCAGATCTCTAATTTTTGACATGAACAAAGTACATATATCTATATGTAGACACATTGTTTAATAAAAAATTATAATTAATTCAAATCCAATACTGTTGAAATTTTTGACAGTAGAGTGGTACAAGGAACAGAACTTATAAATTATGTGTGCCCCTTCTTTGAAAAATGCTTTGGAGGTTTCTTTGTGCATTGGCAAATACAGTAGGAATATGAGGTATTGTGTGGATCCTCCTGCACAGCACCTGATAAAAGAATAAAGAGCTGTGACATATTCTTAAAACAATAGAGGAATTAAAGAGAAACAATGGGCCAGCTGCTTCATTAATACAATCAAAAGAGAGCCCAGCACAGAGGAGTCCAGATAATTAAGCACTACTCTTTTAGACCTTTTTTCTATAATAAAATTGCTAAAAATGTATTAACTACTTCATAGTTGTTAGATAGATCTATGTACTTGTTTATTTAGGTTGATTAATGCCTTTTCAGTATTCTACAACATGCCAACTCATGGTTCATACAAGTTTTTGAATAAAATAATGTAAAAATAAGTGATACGGATCTGTGGTATATACAGCAATAAATCAAAAGCATTTTGTGAACAGTCTTTCCAGTTGCTAAGTAATTCTCTGCATTTTTCACATGCGTACACAAAATACATACTTTGCACAGCATTTGTGCTATTCACGTATTTTAATGACAGGGTTCCAACCACCTCTCTGTGAAGTGTCTCAGAAATCACCCCTGCAAAATCACACTTCTCAAACTCTCACAAAAAAATAGTTTTAGTGCTACATTAAGATTAATGAGATGATTTCCTAGCATCTTCTATCATTTTTCCTTGTTTACTGATCAAACGAGATTGCCAAAAGAAGCTTGACCTTTAATTTTACCTAAACCACTGCATATTATAAGCCTCCAGTGTATTGACTGCAAAAAATGTAAAGTCTATTGCACTCTGTAAAATTAGGCCAATAGAGCGGTCAAACCAGTTCTGTTGCCACTATTACCTTTATATTCAACGTAAAATATGGAGCCTGCTTAGTTTTTAACTCACTCAATAAACTGCAAAATAAAAGAATAGCAATGATATTTTTCAGAACAGAACAACAGAAGAATACTCAGCTTAAAGGCACTAGCCAAACTGAAAAAGGCGGCTTTAAAATCCCTACATTTTGAGATATAAAATGTCTGACCAGAAACAGGGAATCAAAATACTCCTGCAGAATATAGCTCTTGTGCACCTGAGTCAGCTGGAGATCTGGGTCTGTCTTCAGCTTAGTCATACACTGACAGCTGACAGTGTTTTGTCTGAATAGATGATTTTATAGTTAAAACTGTCAGGCATTATATACCTGATAAAAAGAAAAATATTAAAGGAACTTGCTAGTCCTAGAGGAGTGACCCCCAAACCTGGCATCTCTGTGTCAGTGTAAGGGGTAGGTTTTTCCCTTGCTGCACTACAACTACTGATAACATCACAACGTGTACTGAAGCAGCCCTTGAATTAATACTGCAAAAATCTTGATCAGATGAACCCCAAATGAAGCACACCGTTTTGGAAAAGCAAGGAGTATAACAAACACTTAGATTTGATGTCTTATTTTTTCCACTGTTGTATGCCTGCTTTTTGTTAGTTCGAGGATTTCTACGTGCTTCCTCCAATTAAATGTCCACATGTAACACTCAACAGAGTTCTACTAGGTAAAGAGGCAAAATAGATTAGTGCTCTGAAAATATTCACAGAAAAATAATGTGGTAATTTTATTTGCCATTTTCCCCCTGATAGAGCTGTCACAGCTTATTTACCACAGGGGGAGACAGTTAAACCCATATCCTTAGAAGTTCTATGCATTTAAGAGGCTTATATATCTCTTCTGGGACCCTCGTTCAAATCCTGGGCTAATCAGAGTGAATACATATCTTTCTATTAGATGGCTCTAAAAAGTCTTAGGTGATATCAGTTCCTGGTGGACGACAGTCCACAGCGTAAAACTATTAAATGTTTGGCACAAATGGCAATACTTATAGAATGAAGCTGAAAACTGTAATATCCTCCCACATCACAAGAAGTTAAGTCTACTGCTCAGAGGTTGAAACTAAAGCCTGCCATAAATGCTAAAACTGTTATATTTCCTTAATTCAGCATAAACTCAAACAAAGAAGTCAAAGGAGTTCTTTCTTTAGTTTGTCAATTTCTTTTTTTTTTTTTTCTTTCCAAATTCGTTTTGAATTGAGTGGTACACCTTTTCTACATTTGATTTGGGCCTCACTTGAGTGTTATTTCAGAATTTACTAATCCTTCAGAAAGGAAATAATAAACAGCTTGAAAAAAAATGAGAAACCCTTGCTGACATTGCTCACGTTGCACTCCCATCACCACTGCAAAAGAGCTAGGACTTACTGCCGCAGCAAACTCATCTCTCCTTTTACTTTTTACAGGATCAGTGAATGGGCATTATCCAAAGAGCTTCCCAGGAGACATTCCCAGGTGACCTCCACCGCCTCCCTCAGCTTTTGTGGATGCACCAGGTTTCAGAGAGAGAGAGAGAATGGACGGCTGAAACGAACTACTCTGAAGCAGGGCTTTGGATATACACATTCCTACAATCCCTGCTTCCCCAACAGCACAGCTGTCAGGTGACCTTTTTGTAGCCTTACAAACACAATCCTGACGGTGGATTGTCTTTTCAGAGTTATTTTGTGAGACTGGAGTGCATGAAAAAAGGAGGTGATTAAATGAGACAATAGCTATGCTTTAATGGCACCTCTTTCTTACAGAGAAAGCAGAGTATGCTACATCTTATCAATGGATTTTCTGCTGTCTTGCATCTGCTGCTGTAGGGCACATTTCTTGCCCCTAGGCAAATGGAGAGTGAATGGCAAAGGTACCTGAGCAGGAGGAAGGATTATATAGTGGGAGCTGGACTGATAGTTTGTATTTGTAAAGGAAATAAACACATTAAATAGAAGGACAAATTAGAAGTTATAGAATGGCAAAACCAAAGTAAGAAATAAATATTAGCTATGAGATCAGATTGCTTATTCAACACAGGGACCATGCTCCAGAAGAAGCTCAGGGCTGTGCGTGAAACAAAAGTCACCTTTAATAATGAACAGGAGCTGGAGCATTTAGTTGTGTGCACTGTAACTCCAAGAAAACAGTTGCTATTGTTGTTAGTTATCTTGGCCTTTCCTCATGTTAATGTTCAGCTCATGGGTTGAAGTTCAGGAACTTGTTCACCTCTGCTCTAACAACCATGGAAGCAAAGTAGCACTTCTTGATTCAAAAAAATCTTGCTCCCACTTAAGCCATTATAACATTTTACATTGGCTTTGGTGGAAACAAGACTGTGACAAATCAGTGGCTCTCTTACTAAACAACCAACCAAGTGAAAGTCATAAAAAGTAGATTTGTATGTTTAATATGTTCTAAAATGTAAATGTCATAGAATCCACAATACGCATCTAACCCAGCCTTTTCTATTTAAAAAACTAACTCATTTAAAAAAAAAAGCCACACACCAAAACCTACACCAAAACCCCAGATTTCCTCCAGATATGTCATAACCCAGGTATTATCATTCTGCCTTTCGAAGTAGAAGCTAGAAGTAAAAAGGACTGAAAACTTGAGATGACAAAAGCATTTCCACCTCCCAAGCTATATACAGTGTCCAAAGTAAACAAGCATTGTAAACCACTGCCGGTCTACCATTTAGTCCATCTAGTCAGAGAGACTGTTAACAGCAGAAAGCAAATCCTGTGATGGCAACAGCAAGACTAAGCTACCTGCGGTCACGACTGAAATAAAAAAAAAAAAAAAAGATTATGAATGAGGAAATAGTTAAAACTTGCTGTATACACTAACATGGATTAGCAATTAAAGAGGATTCTGTACTTGACGATTTCCTCCTGAACAGGCTTAATAAGCAATACAAGTTTACTGAGCTTTATACAGGTGCATAGGAGCTGCCATTCTGCCTGCCTGGTCAGCATGATTTCTAAATAGCCAGGAAAGAAGTGACTGTATACCCAAAGGCAAGCTGTCAAAATTCAGGCTGCAGCTGATAAACTGATTACAAAGCTGCTTAAGACTTTGCTTGTAAACAAAAGCATTTATCAACTAATAATTTGCAATAAACTGATGTAACTCCCAGCTGAGCCCCAAACTGTAATTGTCTTTACCATCTGCCTATTAAAATACCATTCTTCATCACCAAGCAGGAACAGAAGGGAGAGAATCTCCAACAACTACATAACTTGCATGCTTATAAATAATCAGTGAGCATTTCACACGTTCATTAGGATTGCCAGGTTTTGTATACTTCATTTTCTCTTTTTGAGAGGCAAAGAGGTGCTGTAAAGTGGCAGAAAAGAAATTAATAAATACCGCCTGGTGCAAGAAAAAATTATGTAAGTTCATCATACTCTGCAGTTTCTTAATTTTTTTCTCTTTCTGTTACTCCATAGGAATATCATGATGGAAGCCCCCTCAAGCACAACTTTGCAGATTAAACTCTCAATTTCTTTTCAACTTGTCAGTTTTCATTACCTTTCTTTCTTATGCATTCACTTCTTACAGCTGCTTCAATGGGAAGCCAGTTAAAGCATGCTGGCTCCCCAGGGGGGAGTCTGCCAGGGTCTGAGGGATTCTGAAGACTCCGTGGACCTCTACAGGGTCACCCTTAAGAGCATTTTGCCTATCTTGTTGAGAGGCTTTCTGAAAATTAAGTGAATGTACATGCTTTTATTTTCTAGCTATTGACAGACTTAGTCCTGAGAAAGGCGGTAGAGTTTAGACAAAGTTCAAAATCAACCAATTCAGAAGCTCTAAAGCTGGTACACCCTGAAGGAAGAATCACTTTGTTAAACGCCTAAAATATTCAAGTATGAGAGGAAGAAAACAGCAGAATTGATACCGTGCAGAGAACGGCAGCCCCTCAAGATGTGTCTACATTAAAAATTGAATTTAACAGAATATTGCACTATGATTTAGTCCAATGCACTCAACCAAGTATTTCTGCAATCCGTACTCTCAGCCACCCACTGTTAATGCAAGGCTATGGCCAGAGAGTCACAATTAGTTTACCTCTTCAGAAATACCTGTACAAAATGCAGAAATGTTTTAAATGTAACTTGATTTCTGATTTTCTACATTCAGATTAAAATGATCTATGTAGCTGAAGTGAGGCTTTTCATGTGTACAGAAAACATTTTGCGTCATCACTGGGAGAAAAAGAGGAAGGTTCCTTCTGTTAATAGATTGTTGACCTGTTAATTGTATTGAAATGCAAGAAATGAAAGGATGATCCTGTCACCCGTGCTTAGAGAAGCAGTCTCGTTTCCTTCGGCGATAATCTTGCTACCTCCTAGTGCCTTTGTCTGACCTCTTGTTACTACCAGCATTGCTGGCAGCACACCACCCCACTCCCAAGAAATGAAAAAAGAAATCAAACCTCAACACAATTTGGGACCTATAGACTTAATTGTTTAAGATACACTATAAGTGCAGTTAATTATGTGTGTAAACTAAGGGAGTTTTGTATGTATGTAATTACGTATACTCATGAATATGCTGGCTGAACTGTGTTTCCATACCCCAGTTTGTATCCACAGTACTGGGCCTGGATCCAAAAGGGGGTGAACTAGAGGGAAAAATGAACAACAGCAGGCATGAATACAGAAAACACATGTATAAAAACTTAACTTTGTTTTTCTAAAATGTTGTAAAGAAAACTTGTTAAATACTAAGACATGGTGATGAAAAGCACCTTTCAACCCTCTGTAGTTAAAACTCATCATATAAATTATTTAAGAAGTACAAACTTTATATAATTTGGTAGGGTGAGATCCTTAGCGTGATAATGCTGAGTTATGTTATAAATTTAGAAGAGTCACAGTTTCAGAAAGTTGTATAACAATTTTTTTTTAAATGGCTATAAAAAAATAAAAACCAGAAAATACTGAAAGACACTAAGCTGGAATTTGTAATTTGTCGTTGCCACACAAAAGGCAATGGAATAGAAATTTACCACTTAACTATTACTTGTAATATCCAGAACCTGATTTCCTACGTTTCAACTTCCTTAAAAATCACAATGTTATTTATGCAAATAAATCCGAACACGTGACTGATACAGTAAGACTTTAATGAGAGTTGTGCAGTTTTACATACCACAGAAGCACCTTCCAAATGTACAGATCACACGACCCATCACATCCCTTCGCACGCACGACACACGAACAGCCCCAGCGACCACGTGGCATTAACTGGTGACTCAACCGCGTGCCGCTTTTAGCGTTTTCTGTCACGCCCCGCCAGCCAAGCTGGAAACAGCACCCACGGCAAGGCTCCCGCTCCGGTTCAGCGCCGAAACCGGGGCGGGTTGGTGGGAAGGCAGCCGGCAGCAGAGCCCCGGCCACCCGCGGGGCCTCCCCTCGGCCCTCGCCGCCCTTCTAGAGCCTTCCCCGCCCCGCGCCCCGCCCCGCAGCGCCCCCTGGCGGCCGCGTCACGGGAGAGCCCGCGGCGCCGCCAGCACCGCCCCCGCCGCCAGCAGATGGCGCTGCCGCCCCGCCGCGCGCCGCCGGGACACACACACACACACACCGGCCGCGTTATTTATTTAATTTTACACAACGCTGCACATCGCACCGGCGGGGCTGATAAAGCCGGGAGGTGTCAGGAAGTTTGATTAAACCCTTTCCACGCGCCCCCATCGTGCCTGCTGCTTTCCCGACAGTCGCCCCGTGCTTTTTTCCTGTCACGACAGAGCGAGACGCCTTCGCTCTCACGACGGAGGGCGGGGGGTGGGGGGGTGGGTGTGACGGTGTCGAAGCACGGCACTGACCTGGACACGCAGGGGAGGTGTGTCCCCTCACGGGGGACGCCGACCCATGCGTCCGTTGATGGTAACGCTGGAGATTTAAATAAACTGCCGAGTTGATGTGCAAAGCAAACAATACGTTTTGAAATTTTGTCATCTCAGTTAAGGAGATATTTGGGGAGGATTTACCTTCTCCTGAATGTCATACCTCTGGGCTCTTAAAATCGTGCAAAAGCCTAAAAGGGCATTACTCTGCTTGCTGATCCGCAGATGAGCACCCCTGACAAACCACGCACCCCCCTGGGCTGTTTGGTCCGCTCTAGTTAGACAAAAACTTTCAGAGAAAATGAAACCATACTGTAAACAGCACATCTGCACGAATGCATTTGTTGCTGCAACTGCTGCTGGGCAAGACTATGGGGGATGCTGAAGCCCTCAGAAAAGTGAATTTTGGAGCGCACCTGGGCTGTGACACGCAGATATTAGGCTGTGTGTCGGTATAACCCCCCTCCTCTGGCCTGTCTCCCCAGATCCACAACCAAAGTGCAACTTGAGCCAGACAGCAAAGTCAACGCAGGGTGACCCTTCTCCACCCCTGCCTATCAGATTTTCATCAAAATCACCTTTGCTTACCCACAACCAGGCAGGTGCTTATTCCTGCTTAAATCATTCTCCTGCAAAACTGGATAGTGCAAAGATGCAGCTAAAACTGGGAATTATCCAACACCAGTCACTTCATAATATTTCTGTTGCTGAGCAAAACCAGCATTCCAGGGCCCATGACTCCCACTGAAACACGTGGGAATCGTGATGTTAAAAGTTTGTGGAAACCTTTGAACACTTATCTCTGTCTCGTGAGAGTAATGAAGAAATTTGATGTCAAGCATGCACTGATCCCAGAAGAACTATCTGGCTTTTGGAGGAGCAGGGATTACACACCGAGGTGAAATTCTGCTAGCCCCGCAGTGCTGGCATGAACCCTTGTGTCCCGGCTGGCCCCTTCTTAGAACTGCACAAAATCTTAAAAGGAATGGTATGAGGCTACTCTAAGTAAAGGGGTCACAGAGATTAAAAAAGAGTTCTATTAAATGTTTGGGATGCTCCTGGGAATAGAAGATTTTTACGAAGCAGAATGGAAGAACTGGCAGCAATTACCTATCAAGCCTCCCCATCCGCTTGGAAATCTACCCTGCTGTTAAGGCTGTTCTCATGATCCCTCCCCACTGATGGACCCATCTCCCCCCTACACTGACCAGTCCTATCGGACACTAAATGTTATCTACTATCTCCCTTCTTTTTTAACCAGGACAAAGCATAATGAACAACTCAGAATCTCTCTGGGGTATGGAAATGAAGTGCAGTCTGGCACCATGGAAAAACGCAGTTCATCATTGCCTAACCTATGTATAACTCAGACCAAAACAGAGTCTCTTGAACACTAGCCAGTTTACAAGCAGTGAACCTCACAGTATCCACAACCTGCTGGAGATGCTTCACTGTCTTATATCTTTTTGTTCTGCTAAAAGTTAGCACTCACGTGGACAACCATCTGCATCTACAACTCAGAATCACTAAAATGATACATTACTCTTTCCCTTAACATGTGCCTTCTTGGTCCTGAGAAGATGATCCTATACTATGCTATCTCAAAAAATGTGTCATACTTCTTTATTAAGACACCGGAAAAATCAGTGCTGCCTGTGCCCTGGAAGTGGAAATGGTATTTAGTGTCTATCTTCATAATGGAGAATATTGCCCATGTGTAGGAGAGACAGTTTAGACCCATTTCCCCAGTTCTGGGAGATATTGCTTGACGTAATAGTATAAAATGCCTTTCAGTATTGCTTCTTATTGTATGCTTAAGTCTTTTTAGCTAGGGGGTTCTCATTTGGTATCTTCTTCCTGATTAATTCTCTTTTCTCATTTTCTTTCCTCTCTGCCTTCAGCCCTGTACTCCACTCCACATTCTCAGTTTTCATTAAATACAAACTGATAAAATATTAACTGATTATTGTTAATCTATATGCCAGTCAGGTAGCACATACACTGTAGCATATGTATACACGTGCAAGTATCTGACTTACTGGCCATTACAGGAATTCTCTCAAGTCTTCACTGTGATCAGTCTGCTGGGATGATATTCAGCTAAACAGATAGTTATTTTTAAAGTTCAAGAGTTCATTGCACAGGTACAATGCATTTGGTCTGGATACATTACTTAATGGCACTACCAGAGACACACAAACTATGTATGAGATACTGTGCCTTGCATCCTTCAGTTATCAATTCAGGGAAGTTCTACACAAGTCATCTCTCTGAATCTGAATTAACATTTTATCTCATTGCTCATTTACCTATGCATGGTATTATTAACTGAATTAACTGCACAGACAGCTGAAGAGTGAATAATGCTTTAGAAATGGAAATAGCAACCCGTAGTTGTAACTTTTTTTAAAAAAAGCTTTATTTGGCTGGTTTTGACAGGTCATTGAAAACTATTCAGTTTCTTGACCTAAAGTCCTCTATGTATAATTGCATGTCTTTTAAATGTTCGTTCAGATACCTATATAATCTATATCTAATAGATACATCCAGTTCTCTGGAGATGAAAGTGTACCAAGATAATATGATATTTGACTAGGAATTTGAAGAAAAGAGCTGGCAATACCAGAAGGAAGTTCTAGCATGAACAACCTTTTGAGAAATGCATAAGTCATTGCAGGAGAAAAAGATATAAAATGGACAAACAACCACTTTTTGTGGAAACCAAACACAGCATTTTCAAGGGAAGACAAAAGAGACTAGAAAAGAGAAGTATGAAGGATTTAACAGGTAAGAATGAGAGGCTTAAATTTACTATGCGGTGATAAAAGGATCAAGTGAGGATTTAAGAGAGCATAGCTGGGCATATTTTAACTGAGCTAAACAATCTTCTCAATAGACTTCTGAAGATGCTAGAAAGGTTTGAGGAGAATTTTGGACAGCAGTCACTGGGCAAAAAAATATGAAAGCTACTCCTGATCTTGCTCTGACTTCTGATGTGTTCTTATTTGCTTATCTGGAGGAATTTCAGATGGGTCCACTGGTGGGCATACTTGCACCTGCAGAGCAGTTCTCTACCCTTCTGCTATGGGCAATGGCAAAGAGCCACTCAGAGCTGGCTCTCAAAGCACATTTGCAAAAGTTAATTAATATAAGGTATATGAAAGCTATTACCTGAAAAAAAAAAAAAAAGTTGCTTTCTGATTATTTCATTATTAATTACTATTAATAATTAAATATCCTTGGTTTACGTATTCAAGACACCTCCAGACAGGTTCCTACCCCAAGGAGTTTGCCATGGAAAGGTCAGATTTCAAAAACCTTTATTTATAATAACAAGTGCTTAATCTCCAAGTAGCCATCAACTATTTACATGAATAGCACCGTTTTGTGTCAGTCTTATGTGTAGACTTTGGCCTCCAAACTGACAGGAGATGACAAAGAAAGAACAGGAGACAAATGACAGAAATGACCTGGGTAATGGCAATAAAAATGTATAAACAGCAGTGTGTGGGGTAGATTAAACAATATGCCTGCTAGTGGGTGCAGATCCCATTAATTCCTTTGTGAATGCATGTAGAGTCCTTAACTACAGCACTTTTCATTTTGAATTGACTGATCTATATATCTCAGAGTGATGTCAAGGAAGAGGCTAGGGGTAGTGGATAATTCTTGAAGGCCAGCTGAAAGGTACGAGTTTTGATGAGGGATTTGAAGGAGAAGTTGCAAATACTCTCATCTGTATAGATTGTCTACTTTTTCCCCAATGTAAATCATTATATTTCTTGCCCCAATTTTTTATCAAAATCGTTTCCAACTTATTTCAGTCTGTCACAATAATATTTTCATATGAGGAGTGTTGTAACCTAATTCCTTCATTTGAATAATACATTCATTTTTAATTACTGCAACTTGATCTCAGATTATTCAAATAACTGTTTCATTTTTTATGCTTACCCTGACCCCAGTGTATTTATAGGCTTTTATCCTTACCTGATACCAGTGTAATGTAATTATAGATTGTATTTTAATCATCTACTATATCCTAGTGAGTTTGTTTAAATCACTCCAATCCGGAGTCTTTTATTTCTGTGCCTTTTAAAATTCTACAATGGCATTCTCATTGCATAAAAGCAATATTTTTGTGGTTTACTACAATGAATGAACATTTTGCATGCATTGCTGGCCATGTTTCTAATTTAAATTTTAAAAAGTCGCTATAGAGAACTCTATGTAAAATGAAATCCTGACTTGTAAACAGGCATGGGACAGCTCATCACTTTAAATCTTTGTTCGTAGCTCCTGTTTGCTCTCTAACATAACTTTACAAGAAACACAGCAGAAAAAGAAATCAAATTCTTTTTTATCCTACCAAAAATAAAAGTATTCCTTGTACTAAGAATTGACAAAATATTTATCTTTTCTGCTCACAGGTGGCAAATGTTTGCAAGTTACTTTAGCTGTACTAGAAAAAATTTCACATTGTATCCAGAGGAGAAATAGTTTAGGTGGCCATTACCATTAAGTATGGCCACATTTTGATTGCCAGGGCTACCAATTCTCTTTAAGAAGGATGTAACTCTTGGAAGCATTGCATATTCTGAGATGGTTGAGTTTTGCTTAATGATAATTTTAAAAGCAATAAATGTTATGTTTTTTCCATCCCTTAGTGCTGATTCAGGAGTTCCCCTTTCCCTATCTTTTGCATTGCTTCAGGATTCAGATGTAGAATGGGGTCAGAAATCATATAGGTAAAACTCCTCATGTTTGCACATTTGCTGAAGTACCCGGATCTTTCTGATCATCAAATTGATTTGTATGGAGATAATTGCCGTTGCTGTAGTCAAACTACAGTCTCTTTTTGAGAAGCTCTTTTTTTTGTGCGTGATGACATCTATCAGCAAACAGTAACAGACCTTAGAATGTCCTTACAACATGCCCTCAGTTGCAGCATATGCATTTTTCTACAGAATGATGTAATGCCTAAAGATACTTCCAAATTAAACCTTCAACCCAGCAGTGTGGTGCAACCAGTGATAGTGTTCCCACAGTTGAGTCTGTGTCTACATTAGATAGCATGAGTGAAAAAATAATCAAGAGAACAACAAAATTATCAAATCTATTAATAAATCTGCTGGTTTGTGGCCACTTACTGCTGTGTCAAATTAGGGTAAGGGGACTGTATGTGTGCTGCTAAAATTCATGCCACTTGCATGCTCCGCAGCTCTCCTTCCTCAAATGTTTAACTCATTTTTAACTTCAAGTACCTTTATCTTCTGTTCCTTTCTATTCTCCATGTGTGCCTATTTCCCCTCTGTTTCCTCTCTGAAATGTCACTTTCAAACCAGATTCTAGGAAATAAGGGTCCAAAAGGCACAGAAACATGATCCAGACTGATGTCTGTTGAGAGGCCAGGTAGGAAATGGGAATTAGCTGCTTAAAAGTATAAATAAAGTGCCCTTTTTTTACTCCTATCTCCTTTACTTGATGATCTTTTCTCAGTAACACTTAAGAATTGCCCAACGTGTCACCAGTGACAGAGGAATTCTGACTAGTACCTTGAATCTCATGAACAGAAATACTGTCCCGTAATAGTAAAAAAAAAAAAAAAAAAAAAAAAAAGAAGTAAATAAGAACAGAGACTATGGCTTTATTGAATATAATCACTGTTAAAATGAATTATTCTGCTTTTCCAAGATCCAGACAGAGGAGCATGTTTCCCTCTGGGATTTCTACTACCACTCGGTCTAATATTCATTTTGCCTATAATAATACAAGCTTCATTAAAGGAGTAAAACAGCAATTGTCTCCTCGAGATCAAAGGACAATCTCTTAAATAAGAGCAGCCAGATCTCTAGAATGAAATAGTAGGAAAAGTTTGAACTGAATTTTATGGTGAATCAAAATGTAAATTGCAATTTCACAAGGAAGACACAGGGCACAAAATTAACTTTGTGAAGACATGGCAAGTGGATGTGTTGATCTTAAAATTGTGCACAGATACTGAATACTTATCTATCAGCATTTCTAACTATAACAATTCCAAGAGATGAAAAACAATGCCTGACTAAAAGCATTGGTCTTAAGGAATTACGATTAAACAAGGAAAATTGCTTATCAGATAAATTATCTGATTGACCTAGCTTTTATTTAACTGATCTTGTATTTGCAAATTAAATATAGTGAAAAAATCCATCTGTCATCAACAATCATTCTGCAAATCTTGTGGCAGAACAGTACCTTTTCAAAAATCTGCTACATAACACCTAGTATTCCTAAAGCTGTTTAAGAATTGTTACTGGAAAATGGAATAGCATCTCTCTTACCTAGATTCAGCATTAGTTTCTCTGGATGTTATAACAAAGTCAGTGTACCTACAATTAACTATCGAGCATTACAGAGGTTATTACTGAAGAAAATACTTAAGAGAAACAGACTTAAAATCTAAGCTTCTCTAAAAAAACACAAAAAAGCTCCTAAAAAAAAAGAAGGGTCTTGGCCAAGCCACAAGAGAATTAGGGATGCAGACTCCTCTCTAGTGAAGCATTCCCACAGGACACGGGGCAGCCCCAAAAGCGGACAGTGCCAGCCAGCAGACCAGGCCAGCTGTAGGCAGCGAATGAGCCCTTCATGCACATCTGTGTGTTCTAACATCGCCTGCAGTTTCCTTAGAGAAAAGTGGTGGTAAAAGTAGCAATGGGAACCATTATTCCTGCAGGTTTTATTTCCCTTTGCAAAAGGCACAGGCTAGAGCAGTGAAGTTCAATTTCAGTCTGCCACTGACAGAGTAACCCAATCTCTAAGTTATTTCAATCCTCTTATTGAACTGTGTCCCTATTACTAATCAAGGAAAAAAAAATTAATAGAAATTATTCTGAGGAAGAAAAACTCAAAAGAAATAAAATCCCCCTGAACATATCTAAATTCTAAAGACTTCTGAAAGGATTGTGTTTATAATAATTAGAAAAAAGATTTTGGAACCATTCTTTGCTCAACATTTTTTACACAATTCGCAAATGACACTTCTTAAATCTGTTCAACAGTCACAGATCAGGGGTCTGAACTACTAGTTTAGAAAGGACAGTAGTGGTCAGGTTACCTGGTGCCTTTATATACCTGCCAGTGAGGGAAAACTTAGGGGAACAATCTGCTAACTTCAATCAACATAGCATATAGACTCCACAAGTGTAATTTATAGCTTAATGCATCCACAAAGCATTGTGAAGTGCACTGATGACTTTGAATGAGACTGGTTAAATCATTATTATCTCATAAAACCCCCTGCATTTATATCTGCACTATACCAGTCAAATAAATGTCTGGTTTTGCTATACCACTGTAATCCCTGATAAACCAGTGGAAATAATGGATGGACATCTGTAGGCAAGCTTGCAAGTTTTGATTTCAAATGGAAAATAACTGACAAACTCCCACTTTACAAACTCTGAAATCCACCTAGTTGGAGCCTTCAATACCCTTCCTTCTGTATTTAAAAGGCAAAACACAACTACAAAAAAGTAAAGTGTGAAAGAAATCAATACTGATGCCTCAGCAGTACTTTGGTAAAAAGGTATGTCAAATAAAAAAATTTAAAATCTTATTCATCACCAACTAAAAAGCAAATATAATGCCACTAAATATAAGTAAGTATTTAACAGAAACTCTAGTTTAACAAGGTTTCACATTCTAGGATTTTCTTTGTACATTACAGTTATTTCTTTCAGAGAGAGAACGTGAATAGTAGATGCCTTTTTTGACACCTGTGATTCATATTTGCCTCTGGCACAAATAAAAGTGGGGAACTTCATAATATAATTTTTTCACAACATACTAATTTCAGTTTAAACCAGCTAAAATATTTCTGCTGTCATTAAATTGCCTTCTATTTTAAAATGAGTTATTTCTTATGAAAAATATGACAGTTTTGCACTGTGGTAAAAAACAGGTACAGCACAACATACCTTGTGACAACAGGAGTCACTGCTAGGAGACAGGCAATTCAGCTTTCATAAACCTTTGCATATTGCTCCAACTTTCTACTGATTCAGCTCTCCTTTCAGCAGATTTTTGTACTGTCTGTGGTGCAGTAGGATCTATGCTGGCCAGCTACAATGTCATTTGAAAAAGAACAACTATTTACTAGGAAATATACCAGAAATACTAAATTATGCCATTAGATAGCCAGTAGAAATTAATGATTTTGCTTAATGAGTGATTCTTGTTAAAGTAGAGTGAGTGATGCAGAGGCAGTGGTCCTTATTTCCATTTTACCAAGACCTTAAATTACATAGAATTCATCTCCTTATTTTGTAGTTAACACATCCCTTGACTTTAGCAAAACAGCATTTGTTTCAACCCATACCAATAGGTTCAGATGATCGGTACAGAATGCCACTCAAACGTTCTTGGATAGGAATATCATCCCTAATAATCAAACTTGATACACATACTGGTTCTTTGGCATGTCTATCATCACGGCCATCTGTTAGGGTGGAATTGTGCCTGCTAAAAAGGAGATATGCCAGTTTTAACATGATATAGGTGCCATCAAAATGCAAGTGATGAAGGAAAGGCTCTAGAATATGGCAGTGATCAGTCTTCTGTAGAAAGATCCTCTGGGTAGCAACCTAACCGTTATGAGTACTATATTGATAGCTATGATAATTAGAACCATTGGTTGGCTTTTCTGTCTCTGTCCACCCTGTCTGGGTGCCTGTCTTCACACTACAGCATTAGTGCTTGATGTTCTGCACTTGCTGAAGGAAACATACATCTTTCTCATTTACCATCAAAGCCTAATCACATTAAATAGCCTAATTTGAAGGTCAGATGACAATAAGATGAAAATTGTCTTTACACCTTTTAAAATGTGAAGTGATACTGATATTTTTAAGAATAAATACTTTTCAGAATGAAACAAAAGCCTACTTATTTTCCTTACTTACAAATGTCTTTAAAGGGTCTCCTTTACTACTGGTTCTGGTAAAAAACATGACTCAGAAGTGCTGTCTGATATTTTTGATAGGAGGATGACTTCTCTTATGGTCTTTGTGCTACTGCATCATCTTTAGGAACATAAAAAATACCCTGTTGGAACAGAGGGTGGTCTATTGACTTCAGACTCTGCCTCTAGAATGTCAACAGGTGATGTCATTTACTAAGAATATGAGAACTTGGTTTCCTTCTGCAGTTCATTCCCTAAGAGTTCCCAAGCATGCACATGGATTACATCCTCTTAGTACTATTTACAGATCTGTTGTCCATGACTTTGTCCAATCTCTCTCTGAACCTGCTGATACTGTCTGCTTTCACAGGCTCCTGTGGCATCAAGTTCACCGTTAACTCCCTGCCGTGATAATCTGTTTTAAATTGTTCTTCTCCCAGTTTCCTGCAGCACCACAGGATTTGAGGAATAACAGGTCTTCATTCACTTTATCCACTAGTTTCAAGATTTTGTAAGCCTGTATCATATTTCACCCTCATCATTCTCTTCGCCAAATGGAGGAGTTCTCGGATTTTTTTGTATATTGTCATAAGATAGCTGCTCCCTCGATCACTCCAGTTGCCCTTCTTCAGTTGTGATCAGAGCTGCAGACAGTACTCAAGATCTGGGTGCACTGAGCTTTCATATATGATGAATTGACAGCCTCTGTCTTGTTCTAAAAACTGTACAGGATTTTGTGATCTGTATCAACGTGTAGTAATGTAGATGTGTTTAAATTAGAAATCTAGTTTCATACAATTGAATGGTTGCCTTTGGGGCTCAGATAAAGGTGTATATTGTCACTGGAACAGAGCTCCTTGATACTTTTGACTTTCACAGTGTACAAAGGGACATAATGTGTCACACCTGGCATAATGTAGCTATGCATTAAGCCATATGATCATACTAATGGTGAATGGCTCCACAATATGAGCATACACATAACTTATAATATTAGATGGCTATGATATATACAGCTTCAGACATACTAAGAAATTTTCAGTTAACCATATATACAACGCACATTTTCTGTACTTGAGAAGATACTTGAAAATGCTCAGCAATTTTCTAGGTAACCATAGAAGACTGGGGAACGAATGTTCAATACTGTTTTGCTCACCAAAGTTTTCTGCAATAAATTCTGCACACAATTTCCATTTGAACAACCTGCTACTCTACTAGCAGAATTTCTGTGTCAGTCAAATAAACCTCTGAGAATGCTTCTGACTGCATAAAGTGTCAGCCCTTCTATAGGCCTGAACTTGTAGCTAACAGAGTAGTAAGAAACCTCTGGTCCTGATTTGTTTCTTAATCTGGTGCCAGCTCCTGCTGACACATCTGCTCACTCTTTTTCGGCTCCTGAAGTTACTGGATAGACAATCTCTTTGCAACAGGTGAGCCCCTTTCAGCCAGTGTAGCAGCTGGGGCACATGCGTGTGGATTAATGGCACCTGAAACGTGCCAGACTCTCAATATCACAGATGATTGTTCTTCTCCCAGCTTGGCTTTCCAAGATTATACCACCGTGCCAGTGCTCAGAGGAGAAGACCTGCTGTCTCTTCTATTTTGCTTGGCTACAACTTCGTAGAAGGGAAGAATATATTACCAATAAAATTATGTTCTCTTTTAAGTATTACACCATCCTTGGTAAGATATTTGAATTTCAAGGTTAATAGCTTATTTTCTTTTTCCAAGGCGCTCATGAATCTTAACACTTCTGTCTCCACTACAGGCTTGACCATCTGATTTGCCAAACATCATGGTAATTCATGACCTCTCTCTGTTAGACAGAGTAAGTAATAAATGCATCAAAGTTTACTAAATGCAGTCTTAGTGTATTAGATAAACCTGAATCAAGTACAGATGTTTATATTAGACTTTTTGGAGGTAACTGTTTTGCCAGAGTTTTCATCAGTACTCTGGATTGGTAATAAATACTCCCTCAAACTTGTTTCACAGAAACAATTAATCAAACTATAAAAACTGTAGGACACATTTTAAGTATTTGTCACTTGTGGCAAATATTACAAATTCTGAACATAGCTATTTACTTTTCCTTGTCATACCTGTAAAATTCCAACTGTCCATACCATATCTAGTGTAGGAAAAGTAGGATGAAGAAAAATATGATTTCCTTTTCTGACTAAATGAATCTATTTGAGGCCCTGAATTTGCAAGGAAAGACAGTATTTATTGGTGCACAAACCAGCTTTTGCAAAGAATTGAATTCCTATGGAGAAAAAAAGATATATACTGTCTGTAGGCATGGGAAAAGCAACAAATTCATGTTGCCAAAAGGCACTTCAAAGAATGGGAAAATGTATTGTTTTACTAATAGACATACATATCAACAGTCTACAAAGCTGTTTTTGTCAAATTAATCTGTCATTATCCAGGGGATTATTGATGGAAACTTTAGCTATTCTCTATGTAACCATATTAAAGACTGACCGTTGCACAGCTTCAGGAAGAAAAATTACATCAAAAGGTCTTCTCTCACCTAGGTGTGAATATCATGACATCAAGTCAAAATGACTGTCCACTGGAACTAACACACCATAGAAATGAGTGTGATAGATAGCTGGGTAGATTGTCAGAGGCCTGAAGGAAAGGCATTGGTGTTCATAATGGTGATTTTCTGTGTTTACTGTGTCTAAACTAAGTTCAGACTTTACCCGAAAAATCAAGTGACATCAGCATTAGGAGATATTTACCTTTATGTGTGAAAAACATATCAAGCTGAGCAGTAGTAAGTAGCAGAAAAAAGAAGAGCAAGAGGTTTGTTTTTTTTGCTTTTTTTTTTTTTTTCTGGTTCAGAGTTTGGCTTGCTGAATGCCATATCACAGGCTGTTAAAGGAAGACCTTTCGCTCCTAAAACTGATGAAAATCAAGTCTGCAGAATAGGGCCTAACTGCTCTTTTATTATAAAAATGTCCATTTCTTTTGTCCCATAAATAGAAAACATCAGATTGCACAATAAAAGATTTGACTACTACATTACATTTTCAGTCACAAATACAACTTTCACAACCTGTGTTTTTTATAGGATGGGAGCCCTGTTTTTATTAGACTTGACATCAGAGTAAACCTGGAAAGTACAATGGGAGAGTGTGTGATTCATTTTGAATATAATATAATTCTCTATGTATGTATTTATATGTGTGTGTGCATGTATTTTCCATTTATATATACACATGCATACATAGTTCACGAGACTCAGCAAAGCCAGAAAAGGAAATAAAAGTGATTTTAACCTTTAACTTAAAGGGTATAACCCTAAGCTACCAATCATTCTACTCTGAATTATATCAGCATAAAATAGAACACAATGAGCTGCCAAGTGCATTAACTATGGATTTTAGATTGGAATTTGGAGAGGGGGAGAAAAGAAATTTCATTGTGCACTCTCCATGATCTTAATTAATAAAAAGAATGAAATAGATGACAAACTCAGTCTCCAAATAACAATGGCCATTCAACGCTTATTTATGTGGCTGTGGTGGATCTCTACTTTATATTCATATAAACAGGTAATAATGTCTTTGTTTTCTTGTTAGAGGTCTGCTACACAATCTGAGTATCAGATGGACTCATTTCAAAGTTGAAAATACAATCCTGTTTCATATACTTGGTGCTTACTTGAAATTTGATGTTACTACCTTTGTTTAAAAATCAATTGTACAAGTTGCAATGTAACAAAATATATATAGCTAGTGCCTAGTCTTCATAGCAGCTCCTATTGTTTTGCATGAAAAATGCATTGACTATAGTATTACGAGGGTAAATGTGCTGTATGCTGAAAAATTCTGTCACTTTCTATTAGCTGTAAATTATCGACTAGTATAAACCCTAATTTCATTTGTCACATTCTGTTGCATTGCTGCTCTTCCTTGTTCCCATTCTGTCATTCTGGCAGGCCCACTCTGCCCCAGGTATCACGGCATCGCCATCTGCACCCGACATCTGTCTCTCTATTGATCACACGGGTTTAGCACTTGATCAAACAGAGCACGACAGAATACATCTCTTTTTGCAGTACTGCCAATGCCAACTGCTGCATGAAATATATTACAAAAGCATTCTTTTACCTAGTTTCTGAAACTGCAAAGAGGTTTCTCTTCTTTTAAAAGATTCTTATGTTGTTTTTTTCTTTAACTTTCCATCATTTCTTTCAGAGAAAAAGAAAAAAACAATAGCCTGCCAAAAATTAGAGATGAAACATTTCTACCGCAGAGTGTGCAAACTAAGAAACTAGCCTACTCAAACTGAAATTATTTATTGAAATAAATTATTACATGAATTCACAGTTTGTTAGTAAACGTGCATCCTTCATTTTTCTGGGAAACGATGGTACGAAACAGACTACACCAGAAGGTACTAAACAAGCACCTCAGATATTCAAAGGTGGTGTCTGAAGAACCTTCGCTGTCTCTAGTGTAGATGGTTGATGTTAGCAAGTGACTCAGGAACCTAAGAAAGGTACATAACAACTCATTGCTCAACCAGTGAGAAAAAAATTAGTGCATGTGAGGACTGATCTGGCATGCTGACCTGGAGGATAGACACCAGGAAATTCTTGGCACTGGAGTATGCCTGAAATCACATCTCCTTCTGTAAATGCAATACACACATAACCAGGTCTGGGCACCAGGTGCCTCCATTCTTTTGTGAGCAGGAGCAAGGAATTATTTTCTGACCGTAAGCACTTAAATAAGCAGTATCAATGCTTTAAAACACTAAGAAGGTGTGCACTACATTTTGCATTGGTATTCTGTTAGAGTGATATGAGAACGTTGGATAACCCAAGATGGTCACCATATAGGCTTTAACACAACTACGCCACTTACATAAGCTGAGTATTTGACTTCCTTCAGGGGATGAACTGCAAAAAACACCCCTTGCAGTATCAGGCTCACAGTATTCTTTCACAAAACAGTCTGTGACCAGTTCAGATACCAAAAGGAAATAAGATTACTTTGAACTTCATGAAATTAAGTTTTACATCAGCAAAATCACCAACATTGGCACAGGTGATAATATGGATTGACTGTCTTGGAGAAATCTCTATTCAGGTATCGTGCAGTTAACAAGCTGCAATGCAACTTTGCATTCTTGCAGAATAATTAGAAATTATTTTTAAGAAAAATGGTGACATTCCTAAACTATATTTGGTTTCCAATGCCTAAGATATATCTATGGCAAACAAGGTGTTCTCAGTACTTAATGATTTTAACTATGTTATTCCTACTGATTTTACGAGAAGTTCTCTTATAAAAATACTTGAGAGGGTACTAGTAGCCGTAAGAAATGAGACATATAAGGCTAAGAAACTAAATTATGGGGCAGCAGGAGTTACAAGGACAATGTATCTGCTTCTCAGACACAGCATTATGGATTAACAGCACCTAGGTATTTTATGATAATATCTTCATGTTTTCCACAGGTAGGTACCATATTTCGATCAGTTGTAATGTATTTTTAAATTCATTGAGTAAACAAAAAAGACATGAACTTTCTGAAAACAAATGCTGACTTTCTATTTACAAACTATTCAATAATCCAATAGCCACATGCTCTTTTCCTTATTTATGGTACCTTTTCAAATTATGCTGAAAAAAATTTGTTACGAGCAATCAGATTACACCAACCCACCCCATCCCACCCCACCCCCCCCCAACCAAAATCCTGAACATTAAAAGACTATTTTCCTTGTTTCAACTGACAGTACTAGTTACAACACAGGAATTAGACTGGGATCTAGCAATGTATTATTCATTAGATTTTTTTGGAGCCAAATACATTAGAGTATATAGTTATACCAACAAATTAATATTTTAGAGCTAATTGAAATTGTTCTTCCTATAAAGATTAAGCTTCTTCCCACCCTACACACTTCAGTCATTAAAATAACACTTTTAATGCCTTGTCTAAATGATGTCTCACATTAATGCAAAGCTATATTAAAGCACTCAAATGACCAGCTCTTTTGTAATGCATTCTATATGATCAGACACTGGGTCAAATCTGGGCAGTGTGTATGAAGTGGTATCAAGTGGAAGCTAATTAAAATATATTCTCTATAGAACTTTACAGAAAAAAGAGAACAGTAATCATCAGAAGGTAGAGTCTGAAAATGGCATTTCTGAAAGGCTTGCAATGTGATTTATTCTATTTGCATGAGGATACTTTTTGGAATAAAGGCTTAAGAAGATGGCATGAATACTTCAATTACAAAGTACCTTACTTCATTCCTGACAATCTCAGTGATAACTTGTTAATAGTTTGTTTAAAACCTAATTTTAGAGCATTTAGGTTTGTTTACATATTCAGACACCTTTCTCACAATCAATTTTAAAAACTCCAACAAAATATTAATGAAATAAATCAAGCCAAATCTTTTAAACTTTTCAGTATTATAATATTTTTAACTCACAAAATTATGTACAGAGCAGAATAACTGGTAATTGAATCTGAATACAGACAAATCCCATTTCCTTTATGAAAGTTAGTTCATCTCCCACAATCAGATCGATATCTTTCCATACCCAAATCCATTAAATACAGTACATTTAAATTTTTTATTAATTTTTTAATCCAAATTTTACAACACGGAAGTTGAATCTTCTTAAGATAACTTAACCAGTGTTTTCTCTATTGTACTTTTACTGATTCAGGGAAGGGGAAATAAATATGGCAAAGGATGAGATCCTCTTGATACCTCCACATTACCCCAGAGGAAAGATTTTCATGAGATGATGCCATTTCGTGCTCAAATGTAGGTAGATGCGGGGGAGGGTGGCTGTAGTCAAGCTTGCAGAGTTAGCAAGGGGCAGTCAGACTGCATTTGTTCAAGCTTTGGTCATTTTGTCAGATAAGGCATCAATCCCCCTTATCCACTGACTTATCTCTTTAAAAAAAAAAAAAATATGAATTTCAGGGATGTGGGTGTTAAGAAGATGGATGAAGCATTTTCTAGGGATAAGATGTGGAGGGTTAGAAAGATCTTTTGTCTGATTTACTGCAGTAATTCTTATGGAATAAAAAAAAAAAAAAAACCCAAAAAACAGGTGAACTTTTTAGTCCCATCCAGTGTGCTGAATTTACTATCTCTATATAGATATAGTGATGTAAGCGTAAACATTGATTTTATTTTTTTTTCCCTCAAAATAGCTTCATTATACTAACTGCTAATCTATAAAATAATCTTTTCTTTCTCATAAGTCTGGTTGTGATAGACCTCTCCATTCACAGTACGTAGCATGGTAATGGTAAGCACGCATTTTTTAGAATGTGAGACACCTTTTTTTCCCTTAGCTCTCCTCTTTATTTTTTATTATTTGTGGAACTATTTTGATGTGGGCCAAATTATAAATCTTCCAAAAATGGGACTTTTTGTTTGTGCTCACACTCCTGTGCTACCACTGTGCTGTTTCTTGCAGATGTGTTTGCATTGAAGTAAAACACTTCACTGCAACTTAAGCAAACATACTCATGTTCATTTTAGTTTTAATAGGTGACAGTTTAACTACTGTAACAAAGAAAATGGCACCTGTGTTTTAGTGGGAGCCCTGGCAGGCTGAAGCCACTGGGACCAGCCTCCAGCCCACTGCAGCCGTGCTGGAAGAGAGCAAAGTTTCACTCTTCTGTCCCTACATCTATGTCAGCTTCAGTGACTGCGCTGTAGACTTATGTCAAGAAGGAAAAGGTAAAACTTAGTTTTTCTGGATTTCCTTTTACCTGGAAAAAAATTTCCTGAAACAATGCCATTTGGCTATATTAATAATTGATAATAGGTAAACGAAGTTGTAGTTCACAGTGCCCTTCACTGCAACTCTGGCCCTTTGCCTTACAACTCTGAGGGGAGGTTTCCTCCTCGCTTTCTCCTCAGCAGCACCAACCAGGCCCTTACACACCAGGTAACATGCCGCGGTAGCCACCCGGCTGCACAGTCCCACAGCTAGGAAAGGTTTGTGCAAATCCCCGAGTTGGCCTACCCCACCACTGAGGTCATAAATTATGTCATAGCCTTTGTTGGCTTAGAGAAGAGTCCTACCATCATAGACCAGAATCCGATCTTAACATCTATTTGGAAAAAAAAAGCAAATCAAAATGAAACAAAAAGACCAACCCACAATGTAGAGGTTCATCAATCCTCTTTAACAGATATACAGCTCAAAGGATGTCTGCAACATAGTTTCTTTGATAACCTGGCAAACTATACCCTTCCCTTAGGAATCTCAGGTGTCATTAGTGTATAAAGTTCAAGTGCTAGGAATCAGGTGAGGAGGCAAGGAGGAGTTTTACGCTATCTCTGCTCACAGTGCAATCATGCTGTATCGTCTCCCACAAGAATCCTACTCGGCTTGTAATACACCAATAAGTGAGTCCTTCTCACCTAAGATCTAAAGGCATGGCAAGAAGCACCAAAAACATGGGGGCAAGTAACAGGAGAAGTGAGAAGAGAGTAACAAAACAATGCAAAGGCATTTCCATTGATTCTGATGCCTGAAGGAAGTGTTTTGGTTATCAGGTCTGGCATCCTGCCTGCTGCCTATCTTATAATTTGCCCAGTAATTCTGGGAACTGCTTGTGCTTTACAAGTTGTGGTCAAATTTTTCTTTTTGAAAAGTATGCTGTCTCCATTAAAAGAAACAAAGCGATAGACAATATATCACAATTAAACTGTTCCAAGGAGTAATTAATCTCAGTGTTTAAAAAGTGCATTTATTTTCAGTTTGAGCTCTTTCTGCTATCCAGCCGTTGGATACTGCTCTATTATTACTGCTAGGATAGAGAACCATTAGGAAAAGAGGAGGAAAAGGTAGCAGTAGATACAGGGAAATACTAATATAATAAAATATTTGGAAAATACTAATATAAACTGATGACTTTTGAAATTCAAATAAAAAAGCTAGATTTTTACGTGTTCTCCAGTAAAAATTTTAAACAATATTATTGTTTTCATTTCACAATGATCCAGTACAGCCCTCGGGAGGATCTTGTTTACATTGAAGGAACAACTTAAATCCCGTAAGAAAACTTTAGATTAGTAGGAGCAACAGAGACACACTTTGCCTGTCTCTCTGGCCCAGTGACAGGTAAAAAATTTCACATGGAGCCAGAACTGCAAAGATGCATTTATTTCTTGCAGTTCTGGAAAGTATGTTTGGGAATTATGCATGTTGTGAGTTTTCATTTTCCGCTGAACTTTCAATCGAAAATACCATTTTACAATAAATTATCTAAAATCATCAGCAACACCTGTTAAATTAGTCAGATGCTTAAGGTACAAAATGTAGATGACCTTGTGAGATTGTGAAAATAAAGGAAATGTGAAGGATCACAAATGCTAACCATGTTTATGGTGAACTTTTGTGAAAATACATGTTTATATAAATCTATCTATCTATCTATTTATCTATCTATAAAGCCAGCAACAAACACATAATTTCTATGTAGATACCTTTGCTGTTATTCAGATACTGTTCTAGTCCTTCCAAATATCAAAAGTAGCAAGAAGTGAAAGGAGACAGTCAGTAACAGCATACAATTTAAAATTGAAAACTATGCTACGGAAAATGCTGGGATTTGAGCTACTAATCTTCAGATTAACCCCTATGGCTCACTCGGGAGATGGTTGTATGAAATACAAACAGCTATTACATCAGCTTTTACAAGTGCAGATGAAGCTCATGGTGGTCAAACTAAAAGCAACACACTTCAGAAACATGTAGGGTTTTTTTCCTGAGGATGCAGGACAGCAGATAAAATATCAACGTTCTGTTCACAGCTTTAAAGATTAACAAATCATCTATTTTTTTTACATGCAGCTTCAGATCATGACATACCAGACAAGCTCCTTATTTTTTGAGTACATCCTTCAACACTAAAAGAAGTATGTATCTCTTTGGATTGCAATTATATATAACAAATGAAAATTAACAAAAGAAATATATGACTAACGTGTATTACTTACACAAATTTGTTATGATCATTGTAGTTACTGGTGCATATAATTTATTATATTTTATGAAAATATTAGCTGACCGTTGGTTAACAAGTTCTACAAGAAATAGGCTAGCTGATATTATGATTTATAATTATTATAAGAACAGGAATTAGGTACTGTAATTTTTCTTTTTTTTGAAATTCACTGCTTTTTAATTCCAAAATTCCAAGGTAGACTAGGTAATAAATAAATCAGCTGATTATCAATAAATTACAAGTATTCTATCAATTTTAATGTATACATTTTACAGTCATTGGGTTTTATTATGGAATTAATATAGTATAAAAATTCCATAAATGCAATTACTTGTTGCTTCATTTATGGATTAGATCATCATTGGAGAGATAAAATTACAGACCAAATTCTATTTTCAAGTGCTCTGGAATAAATCTGGAGTAACTGAATAGCCTGAGTATGTCCAAGCATAGAAAATCAAAGTAGTGTATTGGTTCTGAATATGTGCAAAATTAAGGATATAACTATGCAGATCCCCTAAGTAGTACCTTGTAGCAACAGTGACAAACATGAGTACTTTTCATTACTAATCAGTCTATTTGCCACCCCTTACAGTATGCACGTACTGTTTGGCACACTCTCTCCAAAGTGGTGTTTTTCATGACTGTGAGCACCCCATCAGCACGTCTATAAAGCAAACATCAAAAATAGGTGCAGAAATGTGAATATGCAAAGATTGCTTCTGTAAAGCACGAGATAAAAAGTGAGTGGAATATGTAGGAGTAAAATTCATACCCAAGAAAGAAAGCATCATCTATCCTGTGTTATTCAGAACAGCAGAAAGATGGCATGGAAAATATCTTAAATGAAATAAGGGTATACAACTGGGGCAAACTGTATTTTTGACAAGATAAAAATGCACTTTCCTGTATTTATTCAATCTGGATATCATCTGGATAACTTTAGTAACTTAATTAGTGATTTGTTTAAAAATCCCCTGTATTTTAGAAACCTTTTTTTTTTAGAGACACTTTACATACAACAATGTAATTATTAGTTGGCATTAAGAACAGAGATTCCCCAAAGGATTAACTCAGAATTATTGATGTGGAGGTGAAGTGGGAAAGGTGATTCTTGGGAACAATATTTCTACATATGACATTAGATTAAAAAAAAAAAAAAAAGGTAATTTCTCGAAAACAACTCTTATGTAGCAATTTGGGGAGAAATGTAGGAGATAGATGAGTAACACCCTACTTTCAGAAGTCAGCTCTCCTTGGCCCTCAGCCTATTACCAGGAATTGAATCCCACAACCTCTGACATGAGTGATTTAAGCATCCATATTTTCTTGAATGGCATGGAGTAATGTAAGTCTAAGTAACTTGTTAAAATGGAAATTAAGGTTTATGCCATGCAGTCTTGCACAGTGGTCTTTGTTTGCTTTTCTAATGAATACCTATTAGATCAGAACATGCCCTTTTTGGCTGACCTTGCCCTGTTGAGTTACACAGGTGTGTAAAAGATAGCCACTAGCACACCCAGGATTAGGGATGCTTACTGAAACTCCTGATTACTTGATTGAATCACATGGAAAAGCAGTCTGTATTTTTTCTGATTAAAGCATCAGGAAATTCCACTTCAGTGGTGTGTAAAATTTTTATAAACTCTGCTCTGAAACAACATTATCATTATGGTAGTCAGACTGTAAAAGATTGGCTTAAATGTGCTCATCTGTATTTCTCATCCTTTTTTCTTCCCTTCTAAATATCTTCATATAATTGTCTTTCTCGTTCTATTTTTTTTTAACTGGCTTTATGCATTACAAATACGCCTTTGTATACACATGTAAACACCCTCCAACCCCCACAGATTCCTTTCTATGTGCACAAAGTACAGATTATTAATTAATATGCCCACTAGGATTTTGGCAAAATGAGCATCACTGGATTTAAAATTGTTCCTTTAAATCATACTATTAAGGTTAACATTACAGCATTAAATGAAGGAGCAAAGTTATTATGTTTTTCAGAGCAAGTTTTAAAAGTATTCAATATACTGCATGTTTACAAGGGAACAGAAAAAGGCAGCCTGGCTTTGGAATATGAATGTAATCTCTACACAGACCCAACTGTTTCTTGTTTATGACAAAGGAGTAAATAATCCATTGATCTGGCAGCAGGGCACCTGCCTTACCAACCGACTCTGTATCAGTGGTCCCTGAACCCTCATTATTTTTCCTCAATTAAAGTTCATAGTCTCCTAAAGTCTGTGCTGAGCAGATGTACAACTGTTCTTGACTGCTGAACACAGAAGAATCACAAATTTAGAAAACTACTGCCATTTCATAAACCCTAGAAGTGCATCATTTGTTGTGGTGAAGAAACATTATAAACAATATGTCTCTTTTATAGGCTGCTAAGCCAGCACACTACAGAAAAGAATATTAAAGTTCAAAAACTGTCACATAAGCAGTGCATTATGAATACTGTAATGTGTTTTTTTATGATTCAAATAATGGTTACTGAAATGAAAAAATAAAGCCCTCTGAGGGGTATAATGTAAAAAATGTGACTTATATTTACCTAGAATTAGACAAAATTGATGTATGAACAAAATCAAACTGGAATCAATGATCTGCAGAGAAATTCAAAATATAATAACTGATAAATCACCGAAAGCAGAATTAAAGTTATGTTTGCTGTATTATCGCTTTGGTTCTTTGTAATTGCTTCTTTTGCAGAAACAGGGAAGTCAGGAGAAATAATCAGAAGGGCAATACTACTTGCAATTATAATGCAGCAAGACCCTATCTGCAAAAATTAACCGAAGGACACATTTCACAAGAAGCAGCCTTTTAACTGTGGGTGTATGCTCAAATATTGTAACATATGAAAAGAGGCCGCATTAGATACATATTCCTTACAGTGTGTTGTGTTGTACGCTAGAAAGAAAATCATCTCTCAGTAAGGCATAGGGAGATGCTCATTTCCAGCACCAATCAGTTTAAGAAGCAAATGAAACCCACATTTTGGAGGGACAAAGTTAAAGTTCATACACAGCATTTGTCAGTCTGTCTCCAGCACGATTCCAGCACAGCTCTGCTGCCACAGTATGTGCTGGATTGAGTGCAGCTGATTGCGAGTCTTTAGGTCAGAGTATGTGCTTGAAGCATCAATAGCTACACCTGTCATTTTAGGTTTTTTCTGTGAAGAATATGTTATTGTTAACATTGCAACATGCATTAGCCACAGTCTGACTTTGAGGCTGGGCACTGAATTTGGAAATAGAGACAGTTAAAATATTACCATTGATGATGAGGTGAGGGCGTTTCCTGTAATGCCTGATGGAGATACTGCCATTAAAATGATGTATATCAGCCCATTCATACTTGGTGCTGTGCTTACTGGCTTGGGTTCTCCTGTGAGATTGAAACCCAGTGTTTGTAAAGCAAAAAATGCAGCAAAAGGAATTGAGGAGGGAATTATTAAGGAACTCATCATCCAGACAAAATAACAGAAGAGATTACTGGCTGCGATTTTATGTTATTACTAGGGATCTTTTTCTCCTTTCGGCTTTCACAACTGTTTACTTCTGGCTTATTTTCACAAATATTTTGCAGAATTCTACTTAATCTAATGAAATCTTTACTCTGTAGCTCACTTAAAACTGCTCATGCTGAACCAATGATTCAATCATTATAGTGTTTGATGAGGACGTAAGCACCTTTGAACAAAAGGTAATGTTGACATTTTAAGGGATGCAGAAATCAACAATGGTAACTACTGCTGTATACTGGGGGATCAATTCTCTGTGAAAAGCACTTTTTTTTTCATTTAATGCCAACTGGACATCACACATTTGGATGCAAAGCTTCACATGTTTTGTTTGTTTGTTTGTTTTTTTTTCACAGAATAAATGGCAAAATTGACAGGCACTTTCAGTCTTGCACTAGAAAGAATACAAGTATCTGTATAATATGAAATTTTTGTTTATACAGTACAGGATGTGCTTCTGCATACTAGAAAATGGGATATTTAGTGGGTGATAGCGTAAGTTGCTAACAAATATGTGTTAATAAATTACTTGTGAAACATAAAAGACCATGCTAAAACATAAGTACTTTCTTGCCACAAATAGATGATCTGTGTACACACAGGAACTATACAGACTATTTCCCTCCAGAAGTACAGACGCAGAATTATGAAGTTTAGGAGACAGCTAGTCTGTATTAGATACGAGAGGCTGAAGGCTTTCTTGATGCATTGATATCAAGTACGATTCTAATGGGAAACGGGATCAAACGCTACCAAGATTACTAAACTCTGACGCTGGTGCAATGTTACAGTATCTTCAAGATAAGTCCTGTGACTGACCCTGCCTGTTTCTCTAAGAGCTTCTTGGTCCCACTACATTTCTCCGCCCTCACTCATCTCCTGCAGGAAAGGTGATGACACCCACACAGACTCTTAGCTGGAAGCCAGCCACGCTTCCCTCGCCTCTGCAAAACTGCTGGTGGCAGCTCCTTGGTGGTGCCCGTGCAAGCAGGGCAGCTGGGTCCTGGGAGGCAACGGGGACCAGCAAGCAGCTGTGCTGGAGCCAGACCTGGTATCACCCACTCGTGTGAGAGGAGGGGGTCTGCCTCCCTGGTATCACCGACTTGTGTGCTCTAGAGGAGGTGGTCTCCCTGGTATCACCAGAGAGAACTGGGGGTCTCAGTACTGCAAGCTCCACTCGGCTGTGGAGCCTTCACCAGATGGTGAAATCCACAGGGACAGGTTTCAGCTTTCCACCAAAATTGGAGAAGCTCAAAAGCAATAAACTTGTCAGAGGAAAAATAAAATCCAGTGCAGTCCTTTCAAAAAAAAAAACCCAAACCTTTTGCTGACTTCCTGTCTGAAAACATTACTGATATCGTATGCTGTGGTACCCAGACAATTTTGGAGGCACAGGGCTGGCAGAGGATCAAAAGTTGGACGTATCCACACGGCTGTTGGGCTCTGCAGGAGCAGGCACTGCCACACCCGCGGTTTTGCTGAATTATTCATCTCTCTGTGCTAGCAGAAAGGCAAAAGATGACACTTCCTCAACTTAGGGAGTAGAGACAATGAATGAAAAATAAATTTTATGGCTTTTCTGCAGCCTTTTCTACCTTTCCCCAGGAAGTGTACAAAAGAATCAATTCTTCTGCGTATCAGTTCTTACACCTGCAGATGCGGAAAGAGGCCATCACTCTTGCAGAGCGGCACTTAGCTGTTCCTGGAAAGCAGCAAGCCCTAACAATGTGCTCCAAAAAACTCTCAGACACTTAAGTATTAATACAGGCTTTCTCTCCTCTGTCTTCCGGCTCCAAGTATAAACTATATTTGATGTGCCAGTCCTTTGTGGAACGGGCCTAAGATCTCCATGCTAACGGAGTCCTCCTTTAAACATGGTGAATTATTAACACATGAAATACTACACCCAGTTCTTTCAGAGCAATGCCTTTAAAACCAGCTTCCACTGTTTCAGGTTTTCTCATCAACTGCAGTACCCTTTACTTTGAAATGTACTGCAGTATCTGTGGGCTGGAAACATGTTGCATTTTAAACTATCCCAAAATGTCACTGTAGTGACCAGAAATACCCTCTTTTGAAGCTTCATTGTTTCACAAACCTTTGGGCTGAATTTTCTCTGCACATGTAATAAGGCAGCAATGTCTGTTGTAAAAAGAAATATACTTATTTCTAAGTCTATTTAATCATAGCTGTCATTTTTAATAGTCTATTTCTTTTAGTATGTCCAAAAATTTAGTACAGTGGTATATCGGTTTAAATTTATCAAATGGCTTTGACATTGAAAAGACTCGGTTTTGCAATGTTCTAACTTTCAGACTGAAATTTAACTTTACCTGACACAAACTATTATTAAAGTTAATAATTTAAAAAAATATTTATATGCAAGTTCTCAAGGATTTCCCCTCATTTTGGTGTAAAGTGGAAGAAACTAAGGCAAGGTCCTACCCTGAAAATTACAGAAATTGTGAGGAATACTAACTCATAGGCATCATATAATTCCTACACTGGTCTGGCACTGGAAAACTTGCTTTCAAATCCTGTCCTAAATTTGAGCGATGGCAGGTCAGGTATGGTTCTTGATGAGGTGCAGAGTTTGCTCTGATTACCTCAGTAATTACATTCTAATATTATTAAACTTTTTACATGAAGTAATTTCTCTTCTGATTGATCCACAAAGATCAAGTCAAAGGCCATCTAATTATAAAAAGTTCCAGATCCATCTTCTTCATTTGAAAATACCTCTTGGTCAAGAGCTGAAGCAAAGTTCATAATCACATTTGCAGCTCAGACCATTCTAAATCACTCAAAAGCAAAATATAGCTAAATATTTTATTTGCTGATAAAACAGCAGAAAGAAATCCTTCTTTCCTTACTGCAAAACTAAAGGATGTTCCAGTTTTTATAGGCCTTGGTTATAAGTATAAGATATCATGAGCATATAAATGATTTCAGTTATGCTTTAATAGTGCTTAATAAATCAAGATTGCATATTAAAGAATACATTGACATTCTAAACCTTAGCATAATATTTAATTAAGCAAACTACTACTTTGATCTCCATATTTCTGAGCTGGGTCCTATGTCTGTTCTACCACCAGTGAAACTGCCAGAGACCTGAACTGTTTAGTTTCTTTCCCCAAAATGTGTAGTATACCTAGTGAGCAAAAACACATTGGACAAATTCAAGTTCAGTGATTTATAGATCATGTTTCTCTTTTACCTTGCAATGCTGGTTAGCTAAAGAACTAGTTGCAGATGTGTTGAGGGATACTGGTCAGGCAGAGCCAGCCAGTCTGCCATCAGGCCAGTTTGGAACCCATGAATTCAATCTACATGAACTGCTTTCCTTTAAAACATAAATGCTTTATTCTTGTGGTACACTAAAAAATCATCTTTCTAAATGGATTATTAATACTGATGTGCCAAAATGCAGCTGTGTGTAGCAGTTTGGCCCAATTGACAACAGTGTTAGCATAAATGGATGAACTTTAGTTAACCCTATAGGATAAGGGAGTATCTCAGCTATAAGAATAAAGGAGTAAATTCAGCATAACAAACTGTTAATCACTGTTAAATCCAGATGAGCCAATGAAGAAAGGGATACTCTCTACCTACCGTATAACTGGGGGTATCCCTTGGGGACAGATCTCTGGGGACCCCCCAGTCTGGCCCCAGGACTACACAGAGCACAGCGGCACCACTTGGTTTCTGGACCCTGTTGTCACCCTCCAAGGAACAAGGAAATCACGTCATTTGTAAAACTGCATATATCTGTGATTAAAAGTGTTTTGGTATCCAGGTCCATTTGTAGCTGCCACAGTCATCTGGTCTTGAACTGTGGCACTATGTGGGTAAGTCAGACCTCTCACAGTCACCTGTTTACCTTATGTGTATTTAACCAAGCACTAAAAATATACTCTCTTATGTTTTCAGTAATCTATTTGAATAACTGAAATGAATATGAAAATAGACAGGTAAGACATACGCAAACAAAATTAATACATTTTAAGGGAAATATATTTTAAGGTAAAGTCTCAATAGATTTTTTTTTAAAACCAGTTTGTGACTGGGCAATGATAATGTATGATGTGAGGTACAAGGATTTGTAAGAAATCACTTTCTTTTCACTAACATTACCACACTAATATATTTAACATAGACATTTACATGCTTTGCATTTTAAGTGCCTCTGAAATTCAAGCACCAAGCCTGCACATTTCAGCAGCACCATCAGATGTAATGAGTTATGGTACTATCGGCATGTTGATAAGCTATAGCCCAAAGAAGAACAAGAAGGAAGTATAAAAAATATGGCCAGAGGATGGGATAAAATTATCAGCGAGTGTGTTTTCCTGTTTGGTTTTAATCTACATTTAATTAAATTCTTATCTTCTGTGTACTTATGGTCGCATTTGAATGGCGAGACTGCATTCATTATGAATGGTAAAACTTAACTCGGAGAACATTTCATGTGGCTTCTTTAAAAAAAAGGAAAAGGAAAAATACTGTCTTTATTCTTTACACTTAGGTCTTTTTAAAGAAGGGTTAAGTTACTTTGGGCTGAAATGGTGTTCTGCACTTAACCTTCAGGTTAACTTTTTTTCTAAAGTTGTTCTTTAATCAATTAAAAAAAATATATATAATTTGGAAATGTTAATATGAAAATTTTGATTCAATGAAGTCAGCAATAGGGGAGTAGTGAAGCACACTAAAGAACTGGTATTTTTTTCATTCTTAAAAACAGACAATGATAGCAGAAAGTTTCTACTAGTAACAAAAAATGTGTGCATTAGACTGCATCCAGAATTACTTATAGCCATCAATTTCTTTGAAATTAATAAGATATTAAAAAAAATATTAACAATTATTTTTGTGAGTCTTAGTTTGTATTATTGTTTTCTTCTATTTTCCAGATCACTGGGCTGACCATGCAGTCCTCCTTGGGCAAAACTCGGCTTTAATCTTGTGTAAATAAGAAGGGCAGAATTGGGTACTTTGTTTTACTTATTAGTTTCAAAGGTATTTTGGGGGGCAGAGGACAAGTGAGATTGGAAATGACACTACCAGCACAAAAATAATATCTAGGCTAAATTATTAAAAGATATAACTAAGTGAAACAAAATAGAAAGCCTTCTGCCTTATCAGTCAGTACAGCAACTACTACACCATATATATTTTTAAAACATTCCATTTAGCTATCGTTTTCCAAGAGATGCTATCTTGCAATGCAAAATCATATGACACTGTGTCAGAAATATCCCTGTGACTTTTATATTGCATACATTTATTTTCTTTCTTTGAAGGGCCTATCCCCAAGACGCTTTAAGGACATCTGAGAGGTACAATGCATTCATGCAAACCCAAGCCCTACCAAAATGAAACCTCCTCAAATTAAACATATTCCTGCAGTACTGAATACTCATTTTCCAGAGCTAACCTCCACAAAAGCCCTTGAAAACCAATTGGCTTTGAAGTGTGGGTTGATAATTAACAAATATGGGGAGCTACTGCAGGTAGAACATTTCAGGGTCAAAAGTCCTACTAGGAAAATGAAAACATTGGCACCAGAAAGTAATTGTTTTCTTGCTCATTTGGCTATTGATTTTCAACTCCCTCTTACTGCAGAAGTTTGGATTTTATATACCTTCCCTTTGTTCTTTCCCCATTGTTCAAGTGTTATACTACTGATAATAGATAAAGAAAAAGGGAAAAGGCAGGAAGGAAATGAAAAGTATGGGAGAAATGAAACATTCAGAGGTGCAGCTTATATCAATTTTTCTAGCTAAAAAAGAAACACCAGAAAATAATATTTTTAAGTAGAATTTCTATTCCTGGAGTGCAAACTTTGTATCGTTCTTTTCTTCCACTGCAAAATTAAGCAGCACTTCCAATTTTTTAAAAGTATAACCTGTATAAATTACATTCAATGTCTTTTTAGAGCCCATGGGATCTAAGTTGTGCTATTAATGATGAGTTTTGCTTGATAAAAGGCCAGCTGGGCTCTGAATCAGCTGACAGCTCCATGGCTTTACGTTGCAGCTCCATGTACAACATATTGCCATGCTGTAATTTTTCAGGTTTAGAAACACAAGTAACACTAGAGAAGTCCTCATCCAAACAAAAACGTTGCAATCATTTCCCCAGGAAAACATAATAAAGCAAAATAAAAAGCTCCCTCACTCCAGCATCTACCATTAAGCTTTAATAAAGATTCTGAGATTGATAACTGAGTCACATATCTTCTGTCATTATTGCTGGGAGAAAAGTAATTGTCATTTCTTCCACGTGTATCCAACCATGTATCGATGTTACCAGAATTTGTCTTTTTTAAGTATCTGCCATCTAATTCACAACTAAATCACAATTTAAACTGAAGTAAATCACTTCACTGCATCTGTTAGATCAGTTTTGGGAGACAACACAGTCCTGAATTAATTCTTTAAACACAGATATGTAACTATGAAACAAGGGATAGTGGTTGTCCCAGCTTTCCTCTTCTTACTCGGATTTGAGGAGGTAAACTGAATCACTCAGATGCCTGTCTCCACACTGGGATTATCAGCAGTGTGAGGCTGACACTGATCCCAATTTAGGTGCCTTGGATACACGTCTAAAATTAGGGGGAATCTGGGCTGCAGAGCGTGGTACAGTTGCCATTCAGGAGAGATCACACAAGACTTTTCCCCACTGTTTCTTCAGATGGCTTGTGTCCTTCTGCAGAGGAGAGGTGGAGCAGTCTGAGAGACACAGCAAAAAAAGTACATGGAAAATACCCTTAGAAGAAACAGTCAATTATTACACTTGGATTTAGGAATCAGATTAGTGTGGTCACTTTCCTATGCATTTCATATAACATCCAAGGAGCTCCTGCAGGGTGGGGTGAGAGCTCTGGGAAGACGTGCTGCCAAAATCTGGTAAAAACTTTGCAGCACTTCGTCTGTAAATCTATTTTATTGCTATTAGCTGTGTTAGAATAAAACTACCAACTCAGCTTGAAAAAAAAGGTATATATAGCCAGCTAATCAATTGCATAACTTTTCTAAAAATGTCTTCAGCATGATGACATTAGGCAACTGTGAACCTGTTAGCTTCCAGCTCTGCTGTCAGCGCTATGATATAACGAATGCCAGCATGGTGTTCCAGTCAGCTACTGCCACCTGCGCCGCTTTGGAAAATGAAGTCTCTTTTTTTGGCAGCCATCAGATGTCATACCCAGTGCCCACTGGCAAGAATGATGGCTTTTCACCATGGTCTCCTTTGCTTAAGAAAGTCTTAAAAAGAGGCCTAATGGATTGGGGAGAGAAAAGATCTGGGGTGTGGGAGTAGAGGACCCAGAGTGGGACAAGCACAGTAGTAGCACCCCGGCGTGGGGGTGCCCAGCGTGAAGGTCAATTCAGAAGAAGCTCCATCTATCTTACTGCTCACAGAGGACTGTGACACTGGCTCTGAGCGAGTCTCCAGTTTATTGCAGACTGGCTCTAGGCAGAAAAGCAATCCCCATTTTGCACCAGTTCAGTGCCTGGATGGGGGTTCCCCCTTCTTCAGCTATCTCTGTATATATTTCTGTATCTGTGTATCATAGCACTGTGTCCCTTGACTCACCCAGATGAAACTGTCACAGCAAACTGGGGCAAGCAGGGGGCTCTTTTCATGTCTGACACTGCCCTGTACCACTGGGATTGCACGAGGGCAGAGACGTGGCCCAGAGGGCAGGGAAACAAGAATTACCTTATTTCTATGTAGCCTGTTTTGCTGACTAGACTTCCCTGACTGGTAGGATTCATACATTGTCTTCTTAGCCCTAACATGTGAGAGAAACTGAATTTACTCAATTGAGAGGGTTATCTGTTGATTAATGAAAGTCCAGTGTGATGGAATATCATCCTAATCACATAGCACACTGACCAAATATTGGTATAAATGAAGGGGAAAGAGCATTTGCTTTTTTAATGGCTACAGCAACTGGGCTTTAGATTGGCAATTTTAGCAGTATTATGCTAAACTAACATACACACATCTACCATAAGCCTAATGCACTGATTTTAATAGGTAATGCTGGCATTAAATGCTGCTCTATATTGGGACAAGCCTGTTCTTTGTATTTATATTTTTCTAATGTGCACAAGCATTTACATGAACTGCATTTTTACTTTGCAGAGATTTTTACTGGAGTAAGAGGCACAGATTTACACCGTGTACATTTGAGTGTATGCATAAAGAAAAACAGAGAGAAATTACACTATTCTTATTGCTTGCGAACGAAAGCATGACTGTAACTCATGAAAAGTGAAGCAGTGAGTTATGACAAACCTGCCCTCGCAAGACAACAGTGATGATAAATAAAGTATACAAATCCAGACACATACCACATTCCATAATTCCTTGCAAACTCTAAGCCTACAGTTTGTTTTGACACAAGCCTTGCCTTCTATGGCAAAAAAATCCAACTTTCTGTTGTGTTAAATAGAAATAACTATTGTTCCATTTATTTTTAATTTTATCTAGCGTTCAAATGATTGCGAAACCATGGCAGAAGTTGCTGTATAAAAATGACACTCCCTTTAGTAGACTGACATTGAGGCTGTTTTTTCAATTTCAAATTTCTGTATTTCCTAGAAATTTGGGGGGCAGGGGGAAAATGTTCTTCAAGTTATAAGGTTGAGATATTTTCTGTTTCTGACTCCTCCTCTCATAACAGAAATGTTTTAAAATAGTCAAGCAAAAGACAGTGCCACATATCTACTGAGACTCAGTGAAATCAACCACTAACAGCATCCCACGATGGTCCTGTTCTTACTGCTTCTCATGTTTGCTGACTTATTCAGCACTGTCATCATTTTAGCACATCTGATTATGATTCTTTCTAATAGGAATCATCAACCTGGATTCAAGCTGACAAGGTTTTGTGAGGCTCTCTTTTTCATTGCTAAGAATTCATCTTGTTCACAGATCTTTATGTTTTTAATTTAAAAAGCATTAACTAACACATTTGAATGGTTTATGTATATGCACTAAAGCACATGAATTATTTTTGACTATTGTTAGCCTCCTGCTTAATATCTAGAACGTAAATAAAAGTTGCCTTGTTTAACTTTGAATGAATTTATCTATAAAGGAGAGATTCTCCTTTACTCTCCAGTCACAAGTCTCACTGAATTTCAATTTCCGTGCCTGAGCTTGCTCAGGTATCAGAAATGCCAAGCTGCAATGAACCACAGTGATGGCTTAACTCTCCCACAGATGCACGTCGACATGCTAGATACAGGCAAGTCATTTATATTACAAATTTTACTATGAAAAATGCTTTTCTTAAAGAAAAATAAAAAGGGAAGTGAAAGAAAAAGAAAAATCTATGTCAATAGTACATGTGACAGGTCTATAAATTTATTTGCTTCTACTAAGCGCTCATTGTACTTGCTAACACTGAGCTTTCAACCGTCTCTGGTTGATCAGGAGAACCTGTCCTACACCACTGGATAACAGCCTCCCTTGGTGGTTGAGGCCATATCATCTCCTGCCAGGCTTCCAGAAATGCACAGTCCCTGGGCACGGAGCCACCAGCCCATCGGCGTCCCACGCAGCACCAAGCACTGCAGTGGATCTCATCAGCAATACATCCTGCTGCAACCAGGACAAATTCAACTTCTGTACTGTATCTGGGCTTCTTATACACCTCTGACTGAAGTTAAATATCTCATTCCTTTTATCGGAAGGATCTCAAAAGCCCGAGTCCAGGACATTGCCTAGGTTTCAACTGAAGACTGCAGCCAACTACTCCAACTCCCCACTCACACAGGACTTGCAGTAAGTGGGTTAAACCTTTCCTGGAGGCCAATCTGAGACACACAATGAACTCCCACAGGGGAAAACAATGACTACCATCTTTCCCACATCCTGCCACAAACACGGGCTGAGCTGTAGTCTTCAGGATAGACACAAGGCACTGTTTACATTTTGAATTCTCTCCCCAGACAAAACCCGTATCAAAGCTACACATAGCACTGCAGAAATACTAGGAAGAAAATAGCAAAAATTAAGTATGTAAGCAGATGCTAGCCATATTAGTGAGTACATTGCTGAAAAGCACTTGAGAGCTGCAGTTGAAGGGTCTAACATTAAACCAGGGTGTTCTGCATCAAACTGCACAAGGCAGTCATTCCTTCCCTCTGTTTTCTGCCGAGGCCCCTGATCTGCATCAAGCCACAGCTGTTTGTTCATTCATATACTATAACTTCTTATTTTTCATCATGTGCAATATCAGAAATGCACCTATGCATTTCACCACCTATGCATTTTTACCACGTGCAATATCATAAATGCATCATCAAGTGCTTGGTATTTAGTTTGTCCCAAATCACATGGATCATTGCAGGGGATCATGACTTAGACTGCACAGGGAAAATCTCCCTTCTGCTACAGCAGAGATGTTGGGCACAGCAAGTAAATCAGTGGATCTTCGTATTTTCAATCAACTGCTACTGGTTTGCTTTGTCTGCTCTCTACCCACCTCAAGAGCTACTGACAGAAATGTCTGGGGAAGAGCTTCCTTATGTACATGAGATTCAAATGTAGCAGAAATATGGAAATCATTGCACTCTGATTCTGCTATGCAAACCTGTGTGAAGGCCTCTTGGATCATATGTGCCCATGGAAGAGGGTTGGCAGGATCTGCCCTACAGACAGAATTAAGACTTGAAGTGAGAAATAAGTAGGTAAAACAAATTAACCTGAAAGGGCAAAAAATATCCTGCCTTGATACACATTTTCTAAAAGTCACAGTAAGGAACTGAGGGAGGTACAGAAATGTGATTGCCTCTGCTGCTCCGAAGACAGAAACGTAGGTTCCTTAAATTTTGGGGCAGAAAAAGTAATTTTGAGAAGATGCATTGTAATTTGGGTACATTTTTGTCTGTGGGAATGGTAGTTTTGCAACAGTGGAGCGGCAAATTAACTGTTTTCATTTGCAGTTTAAAACAGAAGGTCACACAAGG